>NW_022900929.1:72335318-72365196 GCF_012274545.1 Fukomys damarensis
AAAAAAAAAAAAAAAAAAAAAAAAAAAAAAAAGTCTAGGAGCAAGCAAAATATAAAGAATCAAGGTAATAAGAGTTTTTTTGTTTTGTTTTAAGGAAAGGTTTATCAAACTAGGCAGGAAAAAAGTCAAATAAGAAATGGCTTGAGAACTGAAAAGTGGATTTAGAATTAGGATTTTAGACTTCACAGGAAAGGACTGATAGGGACATAGGACTATGCCCGCTTTTAGTTAAGGAGCAAGTGGGAGGTTGCAAAGGTAAGACCACCCTTTCAGAAAGCCTGGCGGCTAAGCAGGGGCACATGACAGCTGGTATATACACGAGATACCAATTAAACACATCTACCATATTTCCAGAGTACAATGTCCTTGAAATGTTATACACCAATCACTTAAGAATCTCCAAGAGGACTGACTTCATTAGTGAGTTAATGTCTTTTTTCCCTGCCCTATCCAGACAAAATGAGGGGGAAAGGAAAATAGAATACATATTGTTAAACTTAGTTCTGTAATTATTCATTTAAAATATACTGAATACATATTACATTCATTCAACATTGACTGGATACCAACTATGTGCTTGGCACTGTACCAGGCAGGCCTTAGAGACACAGAAGAAAAAGTACTTAGCAGTGTAAAGTGGCAGTTCTAAAAAGTTACATAAATAAACACTGATTTACTAACAATGTGATATCTCAACATGTTATACCTAAGACATATATAAAGGGGTTACATAATTTTGAGGTATACCTTTTTTCCCTATAATTACCATGTGGTATTCTTAAAACTGTAATCAGAATTTCCACTAATGAAAACCTCCCAAAGTTCAGTTCAGTTCTAGAGAGGCAAAAGAAATTAACTTCATGTAAAAAAACAAAAACTGTTCATTCTATGACTATATAAATCAAACATAAAAGGAACAACAAAACTCAAAAAGAACTTTAGATTGGAACTGCCAATGATTCCTTATTTTAAGATTTATAGAATTTTAGTTACAGATTTGTAGGAATTTTTCTCTAAGAAAAATTTCTAGAAAATCACTCAGTATTACAGAGAGTATCTAGGGTTAAAAGGGCATGATACGTGTAGCTGACTTTTAAATGACTGAGGGAAAAAATGTGTGAATAAAGACAGCATGACACATTAAGCAAAGGTTTGAACAGCTGGTGAATGTGGGTGCTATTTTCGAAACTTTTCTGTAAATCTGAAATTATAAAAAATAAAAAGATTCCCCAAAGTTTTATTCAATATTAGGGAAAGTATTGTGAGAATAAATATATATTCTATGCAACTTTTCACAATGCTTACAAATCCATGCTTTAAGTTGTTCTCAAGCCAGTCAAAATAGCAATTCAACCCTAAAACTGATGGTTTTCATACCAATGTACTTTAGGATTGTCAGATAAAACACAGGACCTTCAGTTAAATTTGAATTTCAAACAAATAATGAATAATTTATTGTATAAGTATGTCCCAAATATCACATGTAATATATTTTAAAGCAAACTAGTTGTTTATCTCAAATTCAATTCTAACTGGGCATTCTGCATTTTTACTCACTAAATCTGACAACCCTATATGTATTGAAAAATCTATGCTGTTAATTATGAGTCATTCATGAGCCTCCCTAGTATTTTCCTTTTAAATATTTGTCACATTTGCCACATCTTATTTTTATTACATTTCTTTTTTGGTACCGGGGATCAAACTTGGGTCCTTGTGCTTGCAAGGCAGGTGGCGGAACCACTGAGCTAAATCCCTGGCCCTATTACATCTTCTTAAACAAAACTCTAGTTTGAGAGACTTAAAAACATCATTTACATGGTTTTAGCATATATGAATCTGATAATCCTGCTTTTATTCAATATTAAAATTTTGTACCACATTATCAAAGTACTTTATTCACAATAATATTAAACACAGACGGGACAATTTTTAAAAAGTTTACTTACAACAATATAACTCTCCTTTTACAAAAGCAGCTTATATAAAATGTTTGGCTGAAGACTGTCACTGCTATTACATTACCCTTTGAACGAAACTGCATTCTTTGGCCACCAGCATCCAGAAACAGGCTTATTTCAAATTGTTTTCCTTAATGAATATTGTGTAACAAGTTCCTAAAGTTTTCTAATTCTTTCACACTTGTAGAAATTCTGAAACCAAAAAATATTTCACTCAAAAACCATCTCAAACAAATTTTTTCTGTAGAAGTTATTCACTTTACATTTTTAGAGCACAGAAAATTTTAAAATTATTTCAACAAATGGAAATGTGTGTAAACCATTTAATCTATTTTGATGTAATTTAATTGTTCATTTAATTTGGTAAAAGATAATATTGTCCAGAAATTAGTTATTTTTACTATAAAAGTATTAAAATATATACATGTAGATATTGAAAAATGCATGTACTTTATTTATAACCATAATCATTTACTCAGAATTAAAGTATGAGTAGTATAAAATACATAAATATATAAGTATTAAAATACTACGGTATTTTGAGTATTCATAAATATATTCATATGCTTAATATTTAAGTCCATAATATAAATGCTAGAAATACAGAAATATTGAAACACATTTCAAATATTCACAAGCATACAAATACTTTAGAATAATATGCTATTATTTAGTAAATGTACAAAGAATCAAAGTTATTGGTCTGATAAAGTGAGAACAGTAAATGATTGTGCGACCAAATTATTCTCATTGAACTTTATAAAAAGTAAAGTTTTTTCCTTGTTATTTGGAGGTGTGTCCATTATTTTAAGTGCACTTTAGCTGTGCTTCCCAGCAAAAAGAAGTAGCAGAAAAGGCAATAAAACATAACCGTCAAGCTCTTGGGTGCTAGGGAAGTAACTGGGCTGATCAGTCATCTCAAGCCCAAAACACTAAATCATACTTTTTTTAAATGAAGAAACACAATTCTTAAAAATAATGTTAATGTGGAAGCCTGGGGTGCAGCTCAGAGGCAGAGCACTTGCCTGGCATGCGTAAGGCCCCAGGCTCAATCTCCAACCCCACAAACATATTTAAAAGGTTTTAGAAATCTCAGCATTCTTTACATTGATAATCAAGAATGAAGTACATCTGTAATAAATTCCCCCCTCTCACCACCCCCCCCATACAGGGTGGGCTCACACAGAGCCGAGCTACACACTGAGCTGCCCCAGCTGACCTCAAACCTTCACTCTTCCTTCCTCAGCCTCCCAAGTATCTGGGACTACAGATATGCGCACCACACCCATCAAATTTCTGGACATATGTTCCTTTTTCACACCTGCAATCATTTTTGCAGGAAATGATTTTGGTTTGGTTTTTTTTTTTTTTTGGTTTTTTGAGACAGGGTCTCACTATGTAGTTGAAACTGACCTGGAACTCACTATGGAGCCCAGGATGGTCTCGAACTCACAGCGATCCTCCTGCCTCAGACTCCCGAGTGCTGGGATTATAGGCGTGTGCCACCATGCCTGGCCAGAAATGATTATCTTTAAAATATTAATACTTTCATATAATGGTGAGTTCATAGAGAAACATATATGCAACTATATTAAACATGATTTTTCTAAGAACTTAAAAAAATTGGACAGCACAAAAAACTGCTTTTAAAAATTAGAAAAAATGGACAATTCAGTGAGGTGAGTATCAGTACCAATCTATAATTTAATTATGAAATAAGTCAATAGATGAATATTTAAAAATCATCTAATGATTTTGTGTATAAACATACTTGAGGTATTTTGTAAGATCATTTCTAAGGAGATTATTGCACTAAAAAGGCTGTTCCTTACCTAGCTTTATCTGAGAGTATAAATGTTGCATTGGACTTAGCTAGCAGAAACGATTTCAGTACATTTATACTAACCTTCCAAATGCATTAAATAGTGATACTATTTCTTGTCTGGTTAGATGGAATTCATAACTGGGTCCACTTTCTGGCATATTTGCTATCAGTTTCTCAGAAAACAAGATCTTCAGAGCAGTGCCCAAACCTTGAGTCTATAATAGAAGAAAAAAAAATTAGGAAAATTCATGCAAAGGGTAAATGAGAAAAACAAGTTTCACTTGCTTACCTGAAGCTTTCCCCACAGTCGACATTTAAAACAACCAACACAATCCATGATTCTTGAAATATTTCTAAAATGCAGCCGAAAGTCCTCCTAAAGACAATTTAACAAAATGTTATTAAGATGTACTATGTAGGTCTGGGGATGTACGTAGCTCAGTGGTAGAGTGCTTGCCTAGCTTGTGCAGGCCCTGGATTCAATCCTCAATACTAGAAAAAAAAAAAAAAGATATAATATGTGGTCATCTAATATGTATTTTTTGAGTGCTCACTTCAGTAGCACATATAATAAGTATTTTCTGAGTGCCTTCTATGTGTTTAACACTGGGAAAGATACTATGTGGTACCAAAAACAGAAAAGAACTGAAATTCATTGAGCATCTCCTGCACACCAGAATCTTTACAGGTACAACCATATTTCATTATCACCACAAATTTTTAAAAGTAAATATTATTATAAGCTATCCCTAATGGGTTAAAAACAAGACTCAGAGAAATTAGGTACCTTATCTAAATTCCCATCGAGTAAGTAGCAAACTTAGAACCCAGGCCTGCCTGAGTCCAAGGCTAATCTATCTGCCAAAACATAAAAAGCAACTTAGCTGATGGGCCCTCGTGTATGCAGTTATTAATTGTCGATCGTGGCAGGACAGGGGTTAGAAGACATCATTTACCAAAAAGGGAAAAAGGGAAAAAGAAGGAAGGAGATCTTTGGTTTCACCACAGTTAAATTATGGCTTGGATTTCTTTTTATTAACACAAAAATACTCAAAATATATTAAACACGCATTACTCACCACCAAGTTTTAGAAAGAAACTATTCCAAGTACAACTGAAGTTCCCCAAGTATCCTTCGAAATTTCAGTATCCCATCCTCACTGCTATGCTGAATCTGGTGTTTCTTGTTTGCTTTGTTTTTAATGTATTTATTACATAATCGTGTATCTAGCAATACTGGGGTATTGTATTGCTTATAACAGAGTAACATGAATCCAGCTCATGCAAAGTAAGAAATACAAAATAAAAAGAAGGGAAGCCAAGAATGCAACCTTCTTTTACTACAGTGGAAATTATTAGCTGCTCCTCCAAGGGACTCATTCTATCCTGGTCCTAAGAGTGGAATCCTAAGCTCCCACTATTCTAAGCAGAAAACCAACATTCCAGATATAGCACCAATTATTTCACTTGGCCTATAATTTGAAAAGCAAAAAATGTGCTAAACTATACTCTGGGTTCAACCCAGAGTTCATATATTCTTTTTTATTCATTAAGTTTATTGGCACATTTTAGGTATACAACATGACAGTCATCACTGGGAGTTTGTACCTGTATATGATATATCTTGGTTCCTATTTTTTCCCCATTCCCCTGACCTCTCTTCAAACCCTCCACCCCTCCCTATTTACAAAGACTTTGTTTCTCTTTTTTCCTTTTCTCATATTTTTTTCTTTCTGCTACCCCCCCACCCCCATTTCCCCTTTCCCTTCCCCTTTGGACCTTTTCTTCCAATTTCACATTATCTATTATACACTATGATCCTCAATTACCCTTTCAGTTTCTCACACCAGAGAAACTATTTGGTATTTATACATCTGTGTCCTCTTTATTTCACTTAAGAGTATGGCCTCAATGTGCATCCACTTAGCTATAAATATCTCTATTGTTCTTTATGGCTAAGTAGTACTCCATTTTATTTTTTTAAAATACACATCTTCTTTATCTAGTCACTAGCTCATGGGCATTTGGGCTGTTTCCAAGATTTAGCTATTACAAACTATGTTGCTATAAACAGGGGTGAGCATATATCACTGGGGTATGATGCTTTTCTTTTGGGAAAACACCCAGCAGGGGAATAGCTGGATCAAAGAGGACCTCTATTCCTAGTGTTTGAGGTATCTCCACACTGATTTCCACAGTGGTTGCACCAGTCTACACTCCCACCAACAGTGGAGAAGGGTTCCTACCCGCCAACACACAGCCCCGCCAGCATTTGTTATTGGTTGATTTCATGATAGCAGCCATCCTTTCTGGGGTAAGGTGGAATCTTAGTGTTGCATTTCTCAAATGATCAGTGGTACTGAACATTTTTTCATATGTTTATTTGCTGATTCTACTTCTTGATCTGACAAATGTCTGTTCATTTCAGGTGCCCATTTTGGGATTGGGTCTTTAAATTTGGGAGGTCTGATTTTTAAAAATTCTTTATTCTAGATAGTAGACCTTAGTCTGAGGAACAGCTAGTAAAAATTTTTTTATACATTGTGGGTTGTCTCTTCATTATGTTGGTGGTTTCTCTTGCTGTGCAGATCCTTTTTAATAAGATGAGATCACACTTGTTGATCCTTTGTGTTAGTTCATGTGCAACTGAGGTTTTGTTAATGAAATCTTTTCCTATGCCAGTGTCTTCAAGAGTTTTACCTAACCTGTCTTCCAGAAAGTTTAGTTCCATTTTAGTTTAGTGCACAGTGAGAGATGTAAGTCTAGTTTTAATCTGTAGCATGTCAAAACCCAATTCTTCCAGCACCATTTATTAAGAGGGCTCTTTCCCCCAGTGAGGGTGTTTGGCTCCTTTGTCGAAGATGAGGTGGCTGAGTATGTCTGGAGTTGTTTCCATATATTCTTAATATTCTTTGTGCCTTTTCAGGAAGAGGTAATCTAATTTGAAACCTACTATTCAAAAAACTACCCATTATTATTCTAGATGGATTTCATGATTTAAGGTGTCCCTTAAAACTAGTATTATGACCTGGACTTAAAGAAAAATCACATTTCAAATAACAACAGAGTAACAAAATGGCTCTAAAGCACATGTCCTCATCCTACAAGCTACTGAACTCCAGGAGACTTAATAGCTATTGTCAGAGTCTACAAAATGCATGTATGAGATAAGATTATATATAGAGAGAATAAATACTTCCCACATCAGCTCTGCAATTTCCAAATGGATATAAATGTTATGAGCAATAAAATACAACTTTTCCTTTAAAATATTACTAAGTGCATAGTGGCTTTTGGGCAATTATATACTTTCACAATCAATAGATACTAAAAATATACTTTCATGGGAAAAAAGCTTTATGTTTTTTACTTTAGGAGTCTCTAATACTTGTAAAGGCTAAAAGCCTGTGTTCTGGAAGATTATGCTTGCTTCTGTAGACACTGTCTAAATTCAGTATTCGAATGTACAGTAATTCAATTATTTGAAGGTGGCAGTTCTTGAGTCTGTCTTTACATGCTATGCACAGAAAGTCTGTACATGCTTTCAATAATGCAATAAAAATGGTAAATTAAAAACAAGCACATAAAATAGCATGCATCTTCTACCTAGGTGATCATAACATGCTAGAACCAAATTAACAGGTTAGATTATGAGAATCAGAGAAAATCTCCCCAGCTTCCATAAATAACAATCATAGTCAATAACCTCATTAAATCTCAGAAAAATTTAGGATCCTCAAAATAACCAGAACCTAACAGAATGATAAATCCTCTTTGTACGGGCAAACAGTTTTAGGTCATTATTTTGTCTGTTTTAAAGAAATGGGGTCCTGGGGCCGGGGATTTAGCTCAGCAGTTCAGTGGCCTGCCTTGCAAGTGCAAGGACCCGAGTTCAATCCCCGGTACCAAAAAAACAAAAAAAGAAAGAAAGAAATGGGGTCCTGCCAAGTTGCCCATGTTAGCCTCAAACTCCAGCACTTGAGCAATCCTCTGCCTTGGCCTTTGGAGTAGCACAGACAGAATCTGTGTGTAACCACACCTGGCTTTTTAATTATGTTTAATTATAGTTCTTTGGCAAAATAATGAAATGTACTGTGGTGGTACACTGTGATTTATACTCAGTGAAATCAACTAACCAATTCTCATCCAAATTATCAAATGTTTTTGTATGTCTTCAAGTGAGACCCTATTCTATTTTAAATTGAACATTTAAATATTTCTGTTTTAGGTAAATCCTCTATTTCTAACCATATACTGAGTAGAAAGGAATCACAATTAGACTTTAAAAAAATGAGTTCATAAATATAACTGTTCAAATCAATGTTTACCACGAAGTACTTTTAGAAAAAGAAGGAAATCTCTGATGTTCACATGCTTTTTTTAAACCTCTTTTGTCTAAAATTGGATTCAAAAAAATTGTTAGGTAAGGACTTTGCATAAACTTCACACGCATGAAAGCTAAGCATTTGGGAGTTTTGATCAAATTAAAACATTGTGAAAAATATTTCTAATTTGCACAATCTGAAAAGGGCTGATGCTAAAACACTCTCCAATAAACCAGCAAGTAAACTAAAATAAGGAACATACTGAAAATAGTAGGCAAAAAATAAGTCTTATTGAAGCATCTTCCCCCTCACTTTCTAGTTCCTGGAAACTGTTTGGGAGATTATATAACCACTGAGTATGTTTTTATAGCAAAAATGCTTTAAGTAGGAGATAGATGGGAGAGCAAGAACTATTATCTAACAGCACTTTCTTTTGCAAGATGTATAAAAAGTTTCTTCATCATGGAAAGAAACCAAGAATAACAGAGGAAGCTGGTTATAAATATTCCAATGAAATCAGATCAAGCCCCGTGGTATTAAGGGCCTATTCCCTTTGCTTACCAATAGCTTAGTAAAGACAACAGTAACATAATTTTGGGCCGGGGATTTAGCTCAGCAGTTTGGTGGCCTGCCTTGCAAGCGCAAAGACCCGAGTTCAATCCCTGGTACCAAAAAAAAAACAAACAAACAAACATAATTTTACTTCACTTCCCAAATAGTCTGGAAAATCCCCTGAGGGTAGGAGCTGTGTCTCCCTTTAATGTCAAAAATCATGTTCCATACACAGTATTTAATAAGTCTTCCTAGTAAGATTTTATCTTCGTAGCATCTGGTGGCAAATCCATACTCAGCACAGCCTGGCCTGAGGTCATACCCCTTTAAGAGGCAAGGCAATGACCACAGCCCCCTCGTTCTGTCCGTCCCACAGCCACATGCTGGCACTGTGACCTGCCTTTAATGCTCAGTGCGTAAGCTGGCTGACAAAATGTCACACAGTGCCAGCTCCTCCTAAACACCATCTTTTAATTTAACCAATACCATTTTTAGAATTTTCTTCGGCAAAAAGACAGGCTAATACTAGTACTTACGTTCTGGGTCCTTCTGTTTAATTTTTAAACCCTATTTATTACATAAAACCATCAAGGTGAAAGCCATCCCATCTATAAAGGATACAGAAATACACAGCTTATTATTTTATGTTGTAGGGTTTTTGTTTTGCTTTGGAGATTTTTTTGGTGGGGGCAACCCAGGGCCTCAAGTGTGCTAAGCTCATGTTCTACTTCTGAACTCTACCTCTGACCCCTACTTGTTATTTTGAACATAATACAAAGTAGACCCTAAGTTGGACCTGCCTATAAGGAAAACTCTAACTCCAAGTTTTCATATATGTGTGTGTGTATCTCAAAATTTACTATTAAGTATAAATATAGGGGCTTATTTTTAAAACTGACAATTCTTTATGTTTATGGGGTACAATGTTGTATTTTGAAATTAGGTTTGCGATGTGAAATGATCAGGCTAGCTGATAAATCCACTATACCTCACATACTTATTTTTTTGTAGTGAGAACATTTAGAACCGACTCAGCAATTCTGAAATGTAAAATTTATTATTACTTATTATAGTCACCGTTCTGTGAAATAGATTACACTAATGTATTATTCTTCTAACTACAACTCAATACCCTGTGATTAACACCTTCTTTTCCTCCCCCATTCCCCTTCCCAGCTTCTGGTAAACATCATGTTATTCTCTTCTTTTATGAGTAATACATGAATTTATATTCATACCTGCATATGTTAATCAGTTTATCTGTAACAATTAAAGTATAAAATAATTACCTTTAGTTTTTGGGCTTCTTTTTTATCCCCAGCAAAAAGTGAATTCTCATCAAAATGCAAAGGAAATGACCTGCATTTTAGAATAAAAAATATTTATTCTCGTGCATTATAAATATTAAAGTCCCTTCTAATATAATATTCTGCTTGTCAATTATAAATAATGTAATTCAAATAGAGCAGAAAACAGTAAAAACAACACTTTGATGCAAACATAATGCAAGCGTCACATAATAAAAATATTGTTCTTAAAGTTAAAAAATCTGCAATTTTGGTATACAGATCAAAATAAAAGCACAACTCAATTCTAAAAGTGCCATGAGCAAAATTAGCTTTTGATTATTTTTCAAATAGTTTTCCTTAGGGCCAGGGATTTAGCTCAGCAGTTCGGTGGCCTGCCTTGCAAGCGCAGGGACCCGAGTTTAATCCCCAGTACCAAAAAATTAAAAAATAAAACAAATAAAATAGTTTTCCTTTCTCCATATAAATATTTAAGAATTTAATCTTAAATACCACTTGTCACTTCTCTATTGATGTGTAAAGTGCAATATAACTTACTTGATTTCACGAAGAATTTCCAGAAGTAACATTTTGTTTTCTTCATCCTGAATTTTATTTCCAGTGAAGAGCTGAAAATCTGGGCGCTCAAAGAATGGTAACACTTTAGATAAAGCCCTTAATTCAATTAAGTAGAGGAAATACAAGTTCTTAAGCCTTCGTGGGCCCTCTCCTTCAGTCAGAATTGCATCAAACCGCTGCTGAAATTCCGTAATGTTATGTCCCCACTTCGTTTCTAGCCAGGTATCTGGGAAGAGAAAAATACTAAAAACTGAATTTTACTTAAATAACTTTCACTTTAATTGTATTAAGTTACTTATACTTGCAGATGTTGATTTCATTTTGCATTTATATACATACCAAAGAAAACTGGTCTTTATAATTTACCCCTTAAAAATTCCATATTAAGATTTTATCTTCTAAAACCCAGCCTTAAAAATGAATTCAATGTTTTAATGAGAAAGTAATTCTAATAAAAATCACATTTCTGAATTATAAACATATTCATAAAATCAAAATATGTAATTGAAAAATCACTATCTGAAATTATTAACAGTTTGAAGGATTACTTCAAGTCATAGTCACTATTTTGTTTCCGAGAGGTAAAACCCTCTAATTCCCAGAAGATGTTACAGACAAAATGAATCATGGTCTCATTTATCAACAGTGTCCCTGAACCATAAAGAACAGGGAAAATGCTTTACCCATTAGAGCTGGCCCATAAAAAGGCTCTGTTGTCACATCTAACAAATAATAAACTGCTGTTAGGAGCTAGTTTAATTCCCACGACAAAAGAAAACAGTATTTCCAAAGTGTGATTTTAAGCAGTTTCTTAAAAGAAGGTAAGGAATTGATAATCAGAGCTATTCAACTGTAGCAACAGTTCCCATATGCCTGACTACCACCATTTAAGAAGAGATTTTTAATATCCTCTATTCAGGCCGCTCTGTCTTTTCCCATTCAGATAAATACCATGAAGAATTTAAGAATGCCTGAAAATAAGTGTGAAAAGGCAAATAAAAGTAAACATCACCTACCTTGTAAAAGATACCTCGCACTCAAATGCACATTAATGCTTGCATGTAAGCCAGATATAAGTCTGTAGAATGCTCTCTTTTCTACACAGAGGCCTAAAAAGAGTCAGTGATTTAGAAATAAAATTTCATACGTAAATCTTAGATTAATTTTATTTTTAAAAATTTTCTAAATTGAAAGTTTTGAAACATTTCTAATTACCTTCTAGCCAACTGTAAAATGTGTTCTCTGAAATTAAAGGAAAAGTAAGTCACAAGTTTATAAAAATGCCAAGAGACAAGTTTTTCCAGTGTTAAGCTACATTATAGAAATTTTGTGGCAGTGTTTTAAAAGACTATTCTTTTAAAATCTTACTTGTCTCTTCCTTCAAAGGAGGAAGCAAGAAATGGTGGGGGTTCAGCACGTACCAATCTGCTGCTCAGACCTGAAAAGGCTTTAGCATCACTTTAGGCAGCCACAGTCTCATCATTTTCTGGATACAGTGGGTTTTTTTTGGGGGGCGGGGGTGTTGAGACAGGGTCTCACTACATAGTTGAGACTGACCTGGAACTCACTATGTGGCCAGACTGGTCTCGAACTCACAGTTATCCTCCTGCCTCAGCCTCCCAAGTGCTGGGATTACAGGCATGTGCCACCACACCCAGCTTGGATAGAGTGTTTTATATGATGCCAAAATACAGGATTTAAATGGCAAAGCAATCAAAAATGGGAAAATATCTAGCTTAGATAGTAACTGATGCTATGAAAATTAAGGACTCATTATAAATTAAGGGCTCTGCTTTTTAAATCGGAAAAATGAATAAAAATTATAAAATAGCATTGGAGGTGTATTACTTCTACAGAGTGGGTAGTATTCCATACCAGTCACTATTTCAAAAAAATAATTTATAGAAATGTTACAGAAATCAATTACCTATTACATTCTATGACCTAATGAGATCACTTTTAATAGTTTTAGAAAGTTGTTTTTAAGATTATGCTTTAAAGAAATAATTTAAAATGTAGAGGACAAGAAATTTGCAGAAAGATGATTATGTTACAAGTTTTAAAACCCTGAATAATAAAAATGTACAATAATGTCCAAGTATGATAGAATACAATGTAACTAGTTAAAATGGTAAAATAACACAACTATGAAAATAAGAATTTAGAAAATAACAATACTATATGTACATGAGAATGATTTGTTTGAAATATATAAAAATATGTAATAAATCATTATAACTATGGAAAGATTTATGTATACATTTGCTACAGAGATAATAAGTACTGCATTATACAGGGTTATTTTTTACTGCAGTTGTTTACGGTGATATTAAAAATAAATCTCAACCAAGCATACAAATAATACAAGCAAAGACAAAGGGAATAAGCAATAAATTGGACTATATAAAAATTTAAAACATTTGTTTATAAGAAAAGTATATACAAAAGCCAAACGCAAATGCCAAACTGGGTAAAATTCATGTTGCAAATATGACAGAGGAATCTACCCTAAATACATAAAAAGATCATAAACCAAACCAAAATGCTAGAATGTTCATTAAAAAGGGCCTGGATACAGCCATTTTCTCTTAACCAGTGCTACTGCCTCCAGAATTATAAAGAAATAAAAATTAGTTCTGGGTCTCAGCACTGGGAAGAAAAATGAGATTTTCTTTAAAATAAATATCCTAATATATAAGCAAATCCATGTGTGTAACGTAAGAAAAAGAAGTTATACTTACCTTTGCTTTTTCCTGAAAAATAGAACAAAACATTTATTATTACACACTTCTTCTATGTGTGCCTTTTATAACGCTACACTTTCAAAGAATAAGACTTTCTAAGCATGAGTCATTTTCTGCACCTGAAATGCCCAGGACTGCAACTGTGTCTAGCAGGGACAGGAATCCGCCTGGGTGCCTGACCCATCTCTAGGCGCGTGCACCAGGAGCTTCAGCTCCCCAGCTTTAATATAGGCTGATGGAAGGGAGGAGGCCAGTCCAGCACCTGAGAGTACTCTTAAATATCTTAAGGACGTATGTTTACTTGGCTGCCAGAGACTTTTTCCACAGTTACTGTCCTCAAGCTACAAAGTAATTTCCATTAAATATTTCTATTATTGCACTGAAAGCTCTAGACTGACATAAGATTTAACCTTAGGAATATTTTCAAAGATGATAAAATTCAAATTACAGATAAATAGATAAAACAACAATTTGTATGTGGACGCTTATTTATAATTGAAAGATTATCTTCATTTTGTTCATCTTTCATTAATGCTATCATTATTAAATATATATTATTCACTACAGATGTTTATAAAAAAGATAGTTATCCATAACTCCCTTCCCCAAGATAAATATCACTTATATTTTGTTAAATGCTCTTTTTCTTTGTGTATAGCTATTTAGGTTATATTAATAATGTTTTTATAAAAATGTATCATACAGATATATTTTTTTGTTCTTCTTTTTTTGGTACTGGGGATCTAACTCAGGACATTGCACTTGCAAGGCAGGTGAGGTGCCACTGAGCTAAATCCCCGGCCCACATACATATTGTTTTGATTCTGCCTTCTTTGCCTCAATGTGCTACTGAGTGCGATCAACTTTTTTATTTGAATGAAAACAAATTCATGGCAACATTTATTATGGCTGTATTGTACAATGACTTTATTTAAATCACTTAACCAGTTTCTTAATCATAAGCATTTAAATTATCATCATTTATTTTTATTTTCTTCTCCTTGTGGTACTGGGCTTTGTACTGGGCTTTCTTTGCTTTTTATTTTGAGACAAGGTCTCAGCAAGTTGCCCAGGTTGGGCTCAAGCCTGTGATCCTCCTGCCTCGGCTTCCCAGAATGCTAGTATCCCCAGAGTGCTGGGCATGAGCTATCACACCCAGCTCCCATTTATCTTTAATGTAAGTGAGGGTTGTTAATGTATCAAAGTATAATGTGAGTTCATAGTAAAGACTGCTATTCATCTATGAACTTGAATTTCATCTGATAGTAAATCAATAGCTTCTACTTTGTCACTGTATATGTGACTCTGTGCAAATCCCAAAAGCCCTGCTTAAGAGCCTTTCCTGATCTAAGTCAGTCAACATTTAGAGAATTATGAGACCTCACTGGCTTAAAGAAGAAAATTTATATTTATTGACTGTATGAGATCAGCATCTTTTCAAATACATTTTAAAAATTATAACTTTACACATTTGCTAAAAGTACATCAAAGATTTTATCAGTAAGCACATAGTCAAAGAGAGCACAGACTAAGATATTTCATGTAATAGCTCAAATTCCAAATGACGAATGTCATCATACTGTGTATCTAAAATGTACCAATGAAATTAATGAATTTAAATAAAATAAAATAAATTTTATAGGCTGGGGATTTAGCTCAGTGGCTATACCACCTGCCTTGCAAATACAAGGACCCGAGTTCAATGCCCGGTACCAAAATAAATAAATAAATTAATTAATTAATAATAAATAGAGCAAGAGAACATGGATACGTATGTTCTACTGAACAAGTCAGATCATCACTGAATGAGCCTCTTCAACAGATCATTCTGCCTTTTAGTGAGTAGGCAGGGTTTGAGGGTTTCAGCTGCACACTCTGCCACCTACACAGTGCCTAGCATGGGTACATGATGAATAATCGTTTGTGGAAAGAACACATGACTTTCACTGTTTTAGACAAGACCATTCAATGAGGACAGCAAACACTGACAGTTTACCTAAAAGACTTCTCCATATATTATGTATCGGGCTCTACAGAAAGGGATGGAACAGATAAATGCTGCCCAGTATGCCCAGCATCCTAGGGCCGAGCAAATGGTGTAGGTATATAAGCGACAATAATAAAACCCAGCAAAAAGAAGGCTTAGTGAGAATAAAAAGCATATGTATAAGGTAACTTTATGAGGACCAGGAAAGTTTTACAGAAAAGGCAGCATTTGGGCCAGACCTTGAGGGGAGAAATGAAAAATGATAATGAGATATAAAGATATATGTAAATTTAAACTCACACTCTCAATATAGAGCATCTAAGTATATTATCAAGTTCTGGGGAAATTCTGTGTTTTCTGAATATTCGGTTATCTAGAAAATGAGTAAAAACTAAAATTAGTGAAGTAAGTATATATCCTAATCTTCATCTTATGCTAGTCTGTTTACCATGAACTTCAGTACAGAAACACTCCTCACTGAAATACAGTTACAGCTCTGCAGAGTGAGGCCAGACTATGGACACAGGACCGTGGCTGCACCACCTGCCATTTTCTTGCCTTACCTTTCCTTCTAATCAAAGTTCACAGGCTGATAAATGATATAACAATGCAAACAAGGAACTCACCTTGACCAGAAGCCAGAGGATTTAAAGGCCTTTTAATTGTCTGTGGCCTAGAAACAAAAGAATTAAAAGTATTGTATAAAACATAAGTATGTTACCAGTCATGTTATTATTATTTACGCAAGGTGATATTATCTTAGGAAGATATTTAATGACTATATTCAAGTCAAACGGTTTCACTGGGGCTATGAAATATTTAATTTTTTCTAATACCATCAGAATTTATTGGCTATTGTCTTAGTGATAATAGCGCCTGATCTTTCCCCATGAAAGCAGCCAGCAAGTCTCTTCCTAATCACTCCTTCAAACAAAAGAAGAAAAAACACCAGTCCAGCTCTTCTCCACTACTCATTAACATGTTTTTATATAATTATTAATATGTCTGTGTGCACACCACAAAGTATACCCCTTACTGAAAGTCAAAAATATAAACATTCCAATATAAGCATTAAAACTCAGCAGTGAAAAAACTACCAGCAGATTATTTTACAGTAAGGTAATCTTAAACACATCAGTTGGCCCTGTGGCCATCAAATTTGTTATGGCTTGAATAAACATGTTTTTATATAATTATTAATATGTCTGTGTGCACACCACAAAGTATACCCCTTACTGAAAGTCAAAAATATAAACATTCCAATATAAGCATTAAAACTCAGCAGTGAAAAAACTACCAGCAGATTATTTTACAGTAAGGTAATCTTAAACACATCAGTTGGCCCTGTGGCCATCAAATTTGTTATGGCTTGAATAAAAGGTTTTTATACTAGGAAAAAACAGCCAGAAGTTTTCTGAAGATTTTTTTTTTTTTTTTTTTTGGGGGACCAGGCATCTGGCTTGCGGCAGGGTCCGTTAAGGTAATCTTAAACACATCAGTTGGCCCTGTGGCCATCAAATTTGTTATGGCTTGAATAAAAGGTTTTTATACTAGGAAAAAACAGCCAGAAGTTTTCTGAAGATTTTTTTTTTTTTTTTTTTGGTGGTACCAGGCATCGTGCTTGCGAGGCAGGCTCCGGAACCACTGAGCTAAATCCCAAGCCCGATATGTTATTTTTTTAAATTAATATGTCATTAAAGTGCCTTTAAATTTAAAAAAAAAGGCATTAGTATCATTAATAAACTATAGGGATTATTTTAATGTCATAATTTAAATTTTAAAAATGTATACAACTTGGGCTGGGGATTTAGCTCAGCGGTTCGGTGGCCTGCCTTGCAGCGCAAAGACCCGAGTTCAATCCCCGGTACCAAAAAAAACAAACAAACAAACAACAAAAAATATACAACTTGAGATTTCAAGAAAAAAAATAAGCTATATTTTAGCACAGTAAATATAATTTAGTGATTATATAACATTATCATCAATATGTGAATCAGAATATGAATTAGAAAATAACTATAAAACTAATACAAATCTAACAAATGATTTATAAACTTAATTTTAACTAAATTTAAATTTAAATTTAAACTTTAATTTTTAACTAAAGACAACAACAAAAAGAATTCTTTAAAATAAACTTTTAGGTCATCAAGCCAAACATTTCTAATAGTATTCAAGAGAATTTAAATAAAATGCATGGCAGAAATTAGTTAATAATAAAAAGTTTTCACTTTTCAAACAAGAAATTCTTCAAGTCAAAATGAGAGAGAGAGGAAAAAAATTAAATTATCCACATACTTGGGAACTCCAAAGATTTTTCTAGAATTGCCGTTAATCTCTGAGACAGCACTACGTGTACACACATCCCCCTTCACACACACACAGACACACACAGAAATTTTCTCGAAAAACCAATTAGCCTAGTTGAGAACCTCAGGCTTCTAAGTGAATAACCCGAAGCATTCCTCAGTCACCAGGTGACCAACCTGACTGCTTCCACGAGGGGTCAGGAGTACAAAGCGGGCCTTTCCACTTCCTAGATTTTCACGAATGGAATGACTTAACTTCTCCAAGGCTCAGATTTTCCATCTGTAAAACAGTGATGACCCTACCCAGGTCCTATAAGAACTACAGGAGGAAATGCATGTAATATACAGAACACAATGGCTGGCATACAGTCAGTGCTAAAAAACGTTACCTTTTTAAAATTGCTCTCTGAAACCAATTTAACTTTAGGGCAGGCTGAAATAATGACAGCCACAGAAAGGACAGTGCACTGCACCAAAAAGAGAAAGAGTTGTGTATTCTAATCCATGCTCTGCCATTAACTGTCTGACCTGGCAAGTGAAGCAAATTTCCCTGGATTTAGGTTACTTCAGCCACAAAATGAGATTCTAGAATCTACTCAGGAACATTCATTAAGTACCCAGGATACTCTCATAAACATCTGATACTATTCTAAGTATCTTCAAAAAAGATTAGTTTTACATCATTATGACTTTGCTTATTTGTTTATAAAAAGAAATCACATCTTACAAGAAGTTCAAGTGAAAATGACACATACTTAAAACAGTTTTCTTCGTAGATGACATTCCATATTTTCCATGCATCTGGGCCCTTGTAACCTGTGTAGCGCTCAGGATTAAGGAGCAAATCTACATATTCAGCATCAGGGGACTGTATGTCTGTAAAATAAAATGTTTTATTACATCTTTTTATCTTTAATTATCTCTAAAAGCGACTATACTGGCATGGCATTGTACATCTGTAATCCCACCTATTCAAGATGCTGAGGCAGGAAGATCTCAAGTTTGAGGCTGGCCTGGACAATTTAGTGAGACTCTCAAAATAAAAAATGTAAAGCTAGGGATGTAGCTCAGTGGTAGAATACAAGCAAGTCCTGGATTCAATCCCACACAGAAAAAAAAAAAAAATTAGTATACAAGCCTTGATTTCAAGGCTTCTATCAGGGATATACAAATTTTTCAAGTGAAAGAAAAAGATGAAAAATAAAGTGGCTACCTTAACTGTACACATTGGTTACAAAAACATCTTAGTTTAAAGAAATGGTAGAAAAATATTGTGATTTTTTTTTTAAAACTGGGGACTGGACCACATTGAGCTACATCCACAATCCTTTATTTTTTCAGACCAAGTCTCACTAAATTGCTTAATTGCCTAGCCTGGGCTCAAATATGTAATCCCAGAAAGGCATGTGCCATTTTGCCCTGTGTATGTATGAATTTTAGAAATCAAGACATATGTAACTCCATTCTCATAATCCAACCAGCCAATAAATACGCATTTTGTCTCACATTAACTGTAGCAGTTCATCAGTAAATAGAGTATTACTGCCATATAATACTTGTTTCCAAATACTTTTTTGGGGGGTGGTACCAGGGATCAAACTCAGGACATCACACTTATCAAGCAAGCCCGGTGCCACTGAGCTAAAATCGCCAGCCCCCTGATTGTTACGTGTTAACCATCAGGATCCCCTACCCAGCTTTCCTAAAAATATAATACTAAAATGCAAAAGTTATGTGCAGAATGATTTTCTATTAAAATTATTTATTAAAGGAAAAGCTGAAAGCAACTTAAATGCCCAACATAGCAGAGCAGTTAAAAGCACAGGCTCTGGAGTCAGAGTGCTTGGGTTGGGACCCAGGTCCTGCTACCTATTCATAATTTATAACACTGTATGTTATAACTTCAAGGATAAGAGCCCTAGTCCTCCAGTGGCTCTGGGAAATTATTTAATAGTGCAGCAATCTTCTACTCAACTATAAACTTTTATAATATGAACCAGCAAATAATGAGGAAGGAGCCAAGATGACCCAAGAACAACCAAAGTTGATAAAAATCTGAGCACAGTGAATCTTTCCAGAGGGGCTGGGGGTATGGCTCAGTGTTACAGCCCCTGCCTCCCACATGTGAGGCCTGGGTTTGATCCCCAGCATAGATGAAAGAGAAAGAGAATATCCCTAATCAAAATTTACAAAATATCTTTTTTACTTCACCTATCATTTATGTAAATTATTTATTCCCTATCATGCTGCCCTTTTGAAAAACACTCATCCCGTTTGACCAGTAAAATAAATGCACATGGGAAGTGCTTCACCAAACTCTACCCCATATACGAGGTCAGCTGTTGATTCTCCATGCTACACGTTGCAGTCTCAAAATGAAACTGCAGTAATAGAAATGAAGCTACTACCATTTTTTTTCTAACACTGCAAGCCTAAAAATATTTGCTGTACATGAAAATTAGTTTTATCACATACAACAATGTTTAAGGCCAACGATGGTGAAATAAGAGATTTGGAGCATCTTTTATCCCCTTCCTAAAATAGTCTAAATCTTGGGATGTGTCTCATTCAACACACTGAGCTCAAATGTGTTTTGGAATAGAGAACTTTGATTTTACAAAAATAACACAGGACATATATTAGTACTATCCCGGCAGGGACTGGGCAGCAATGTGTAATCATAGGGCTGCGGGTGTAGCTCAGAAAGAAAGTTACCAGCTAGTGTAAAGGGTGAAATCTTTGTTTAGGATGCCTGAAACTGAAGCATGGTTTCTAGGTAACAATAATAGTTAGCATCAGTCATTTAAAGTAAGACCATGGAGCTGGCTGGGCCTGTACGCAGAGCACTCAGCTAGCATTCACAAGGCCCCACGTGTGAGGCCCAGCAAGCCCTTCTCCCTTCCCCAGCGAAAAAGAAACAGATTATTTCTGTTGCAAAACTCCTGAATACAATAAATTAGTTTATGTTACACTTAGGTGGGGAAATAATACATTTTCAGGAGCCAGGGATTTATTTAGCGCAGTGTCTGCTTCACAAGCACAAGGTCCTGGGGAAAAAAATGTGTTTTCAGAGTCTTCCAATTATAAGAATAAAAATTTGGCATTATAGACATGTATATGCAAAACAATGTCATGTTTCCTATTAAGGAAATCTCTTTTTCGTTTTCAAAAAGAAGGCACAACTGGGCAAGGCCAGCTACTCACAAGGCTGAGACCCAACGATTCCTTGAGCAGGAGTTCGATACTAGCCTAGTGGGCAAGGGTGTGACCAATTCCAAAAACTGGTCACAAAATTTAAAACAAGCATTTCCCTTTTCCTTCTTTTACAGGGATTTCAGGCTTCATCCTTTACTTGTAATCAAAACGATCAGCATCATTCTTTTTTGGCACTAGGGATCAAACTTGGGGAGTGGGTCCTTGCACTTTCAAGGCAGGTGGCAGCACCACTGAACTAAATCCAAATCCCCAGCCCGATCTGTATCATTCTTTATAGTAATTTTTTAAAAGATCATTAATCCATTACCAAGAAGCCATAGACGCTAAATTCAATTTGATTTAATTTTGTTTAGCCAATTAAAAGGCTAATATAAGAAAACTTAGAAAAGAGAATATATCAAAAAAAGAATGGGAGAATCCATAAATCTTGATCAAAGAGTTGTAATGCATGCTAAGGCTTTTAGATTTTAACAGCACCAACACTACTGCTTAGCTTTCAATGTTCCAGATATGTATGGCTTCATGGTTCGATATTCTCTTCCCCAAAAGCCACACAGGCCATCAGCAATCCAAGGAGCAGTTTTTAGTAACCCTACATTTTAGCCACCTATACCACATGTATGCATCTATTACAAAAGTTATGTACACCAGATACACAGAACTACAAAACTTAAAAGATGAATTTTCCTTAAGAAATTGAGTTTTCTTTGCAAATTGTTATGATGATAAAATACATAAAACAAAATTTACCAGTTCAAACGTATTTAAGTACACAATTAAGTGGCATAATATCGTATGACTATCACCTTCTGTTCCAGAACTTTCCCACCATCGCAACCTGAAACTTTCTTAATTACGGACAATAACATCCCCCCCACACCCCGACACACACATACTCCTACAACTTCTGATACATTTAATCTGTCTAACATTCTGTCTCTTATAAAGTTACCTATTCCAGGTATTTCAGAGAGGTGGGCTCATAAAATACGCGTCCTTTTGTGGTTGGCTTATTTCATTTAGCATGTTTTTAAGGTTCGCCATGTAGTAGCAGAGGTCAGAATTGCATTCCTGTTTATGGCTCAGTAGTAGTCCACTATGGGTATATGCATTCAGCACATTAGCTTATCCATCCAGGTGGTGATGGATACTTGAATTGTTTCTGCCTTTTGAATACTGTGAATGAGACTGCAAGGAACATGGGTTTATCTATATCTCAGTCTCCATTTTCAGTTCTTTTGTCTATATACCAAGGAATGGAACTGTTAGGTCACAGGATAATTCAAAGTTTAACTTTCTGAGGAACTGGTAAACTGTTAGAAACTGAGCTTTTAAAATAATTTTAATATAATTTTTTTCTTAAGTATGATTTCAAACCAAATGGACACTAAAAAATGCTATACCATCAGCTTCACAGAAGTTGTCTGAGGAGTCATCATGCTTGGTCCACTGAAGCACAGCCTTCTGCGTTTCCTCACTTCAAATGAAGAAAACAGTGTTATTGTTGTTTCAGTTCACACGTGACATGAAAGAAGCAAAGTACTGCAAAAAAAACCCTATACCTCAATGATTCATCCACCGCACCGAGTCGTTCAGCTTGCTCACATTCCTCAATGAGATTATTGGCTTCTTCAGAATACTACAATGAAAATGAAAGTAAATTGAACACCACTCCTTACATTTTAAAACTGTTAAAAAGAACTTAGAAGAACACAGAATTGAGAAGTTATCGCCACGGCTCTAAAATTTTAAAAGTTCTCACATTCTCCTTGAAGCTAGAAAATAAGCTGAGGTTTTGCTTCTTATCTTGGTTAAACACAGCTTAGTATTACGTTCACCAATTAAAGAATGTCGTTCTGAAAAAATGTCTGAGGTATGAACACGGGGTACATTATCCTGCTTTTCTATGACCCAACTAAGCGCTGGTATTGTCCAGTTTTCTAACCCCAGCAACACCACTACCCCAAAAACGCACCATGCTCCTGTCTGACATTACAGAAGAGTCTGGGCATGAGGTGCATGAGAAGTCTACCCTCTTCACAATTTTCCTATAAATCTAAGACTGTTATAAAATTAAAGTTTGTTTTAAAAGGGAGACAGAAGAGACATGTAAACCAAATTCAATGTATGAAATATATCTGAATCCTATTTCCAAAAAAAAACTATTAAGGTATTTATGGAAGAGCCAGAGAGACACAATCCCTGACCATGCGCATGTTCTTTTTCTTTCTTTTTGGTACTGGGAATCAACTCGGGACCTTGTGCTTGCGAAGCAGGTGATGGAACTACTGAGCTAAATCCCTGGCCACCTTCTTTTTCTTTAAGTATCTTTTCTTGGTGGTCTGGGTCCCCATCTTTACTTCCTGCCACAGCTGCCGCCTCCATGCCCACTCCCCGCTCTGGTCTGTGGTGAAGCCAGGACCCAAGACCATGTTGCTGTCACGCTCAGAGGAGGTGCACCGGCTCAGAGAAAATGTCTACAAGAATATCATGCAGCAGTTCAAGCCCAGCCTTCACAACTATGAGAAAGCTCTAGCAGGTGTGACCTTCACTGCCAAAGGCTATTTCAATGCCCTGGTGAAGACAGGGGAGCTGGCCAGTGAGAGCCAGGACTCTAAGGAACTCAGGGATGTCCTCGTCCAGATGGCCCAAGTCCAATGGCAGATCCAGAATCAGCTGGAAGAGATGCTGAAGTCCTCAAATAGAGCTGCTCACCCAGCTGGAGCTGAAGGTGGAGCTGGACTCCCAGTACCTGAGTGCTGCACTGAAGAAATACCAGGCAGAGCAGAGAAACAAAGGAGATGATGGACAAAGGCCAGGCTGAGCTGGAGAAGCTCCACAAGGAAAGCCAGGGGAGCAAAAACCCGCAGAAGTACTCAGACAAGGAGTTGCAGTACATGGACACCATCAGCAATAAGCAGGGTGAGCTGGAGAACTACGTGTGGGATGGCTATAAGACGGCACTCACTGAGGAGCGCGTGAGGTCCTGCTTCCTGGTGGAGAAGCAGGGCACCATGGCCAAGGTAGCCGCTGCCTACCACCCCAAGGGCAAAGAGCTGTTGGCCCAAAAGCTGGCGCTGTGGCAGCAGACCTGTGCCGACCCCGACAAGATCCCAGACCATGCCATTCAGCTCATGCTGGCCAGCAGCAATGGCTCCACCTCCCCAGCTCCCCATCAGCTTCAAAGTCCAACCTGGTCATCTCGGACCCCATTCCTGGGGACAAGCCCCAGCCAGTGACCCCCGAGCCGGCACCGTTTGTGGAGCAGATGTCTGCTCAGGAGAACGTGCCCATCACGAATGGCGTCGCAGGCCCGGACAGCGAGTACTACAACCCCTGGACTGACTGCAAGGCTGCCCAGCCCAAATCCCTGTCTCCCCGGTGATCTCAGAGCAAGCCAAGCGACTCCTATTCCAACACTCTACCTGCGCGCAAGAGTGTGACCCGGAAGAACAGCTACACCCCCTCTGAGAACAGGATCCACAGCGGCTGGGCTGGAGCACAATAGCTGCATGCAGGTGAAGGCCATTTTCTTCCACGCGGCTGGGGACAATAGCACCCTGCCAAGTTTCTAGGAGGAGACTTCATCACCCTGCCAGTGCCTGAGGCCTGTGACGATGGCTAACACTAGGTGAGTGAGACCACCAAGATGAGGGTTGGTTTCCTTTCTCCTACACCCAGGTCCTGGGCAGTGACACGCTGCACATGAGCCCGCAGCAGGGCAAGGCAGCAGCACAGGCAACCTCTTGGACAAGGACGACCTGGCCACCCCACCTCCGACCACGGCACATCCTCGCGGGCCTTCCCCAGCCAGACAGCTGGCACCTTCAAGCAGAGGTCCTGTGTGTGGCCGCGCCGCCTTTTCCCAGGGTCTGGAGGACTACTGTCTGTGAGCAGCAGCAGCGGCAGCGGCACACTGGTGTCCACAGCGAGGATGCTGACCGAGGCGGCTGCTCTGAAGAGCTCCTCCCCGTTTCCCTTCTCAGTTCTCCTTGGTTTGTTCTTGGGTTGTTTTCTTCCCTAGCAGACCCCGCCTTTTGGTTAGTGACCCCAGGGTCCATGGTGATGCTCCCTGTGCGCCATGACCCTCTCTGTCTTCCATGTGTCCCCAGCCTCAAGCAGAAAGTGCCAGGTGGGGCCTTCTGGGCACTGCCCCGGCCCTGCAATGTTTGGGACACACACCCCTTTTCTAAGGCTCACCTCGAGCCAGGTCTAGAGTTTGAAGAAAAAAAGAAAAATCTTAAAAAAAAGGATGAAAAACAGGAAAAAGGACCTTTTTTTCCTGAAAAACAAAAATAGATATGCATGGACTCTGGTGTACATACTGTTATTCTACTCTGACCCCGGTGTCTTCTAGGACAGGAAAGGAAGCAGCTCAGGTCCCTCTCAAGGGTCACATGGAGAACCGGGGCACCTTCTGAGGACGCTGGCCACTCCTGTGAGGGAGGTTGCAGCCCCTGCCCGGGCCCACACGGCCCACCAGGCCAGGCCCCATGCCTCTTTCCTTGGTGACACTGCTGGACAGGTGTGCATAGGGCCAAGCGCAGTGTCTCCGCAGCGGGAGTGGCGTCACCTCAAGCAGTGCGCTAGCGGGGTGGGGGTCAGGAGCAGGCACTGCCCCGGCCACTCACGGACACTCCAAAGACCTCCAGAGACCACCATCACCCCACACGGTTTTTGAAAATCGTTTAATCAGCCTTGTGAGGGAGTTGTGACCACCTCTGGCCAACGGCCACAGGTGCAGGGTGCGCCAGCCTGGGTTGCCTCCCACCAGGGGACAGGCAGTCCTGGCCTGGGTCCTCCTAAACGCTCTCGTCTTGTGTGTCTTGGTGACTTTCAAAACAAACACACTGGACTCTGTGGCTACTGGTTTTTTCTCTTCACACACTGAAGTCTAGGCAGCCAGGCTGAAGTGCAGCCAGGTGAGCCCTATGGCTGTGGAGCCCCTTGCTAACTCCTGCATGTCTGCCTGCCTGCCTGCTGAGGACTGGGATGGATGCAGCTGGCAGTGTCATGAGCGGTGGCTCAGGTGCTGACTGACCCTGTGTTTTACACAGCCAGAGCCTGGACCTGTGTAAAGAACCTTCTGTGCTGTTCTAACTTTGCTAAAAGATTTCAAATACAGGCGATTCCATGAGCAATGGATGAATATAGATACAAAACAGCAAAACTTGGATAAAGACATAAAGTGCTGAAAATATTTTTTTTCCTTTCATTTTTCTTTTTTTTTTTTAACCTGAATTGTGCCCTGCACTGCAGTTAACTGAATAAAAGTTTTATTTATTGCAAAAAAAATCTTTTAAAAAAATGTTTAAATATCTTTTTAAAAATATCTTTTTGTATGTGAGTTGGGTTTAAAATAAAAGATTTGAAATTTGCTTTAAAATACTTGGAAAAATGAAATAGGAGGTACAGCTAAAGTAATTCAAAACACAGAGTAAATAACTGCTGGATAACAAGTACATATTTTTGGTATTTTTCTTCTACTTTTATTTTTGATACTTTCTATAACAGAAAGTTAAAACAAAAACAAAAAGAAATTAGAGCCACTGAATAGCTTTCAAGAGATAACACTGTAAAGGGAAACAGAAACAGAGTAGTATATGGCAAGGGAAATGGGTTTTTCAAGGTTTTCATTAATATATTGGAAACATCAGTAAGAATACATACATACATACCTTGTAACTTGCTGACTTTATTCCATCAGGAACTTCATCCTGGAAAAAAATATTTTTTGTTGAAATTTATTCTATCTTCTGAAAAAATATTTTAAATTTAAAGTTCATGAAAAAACTACTGAAGTTTAAACATTTTTTTAAAACTAAGAATAGACAATTTTAAATGATTTCTTAGAAATAAATCTTGAAAAACGGGTCTAGGGTTGTAGCTCAGTGGCAGGGTGTTTGCCTAGCATACACAAGGCTTCAGGCTCCATCCCCGCTTCACACATACACAAAAACAAAAAAACAAAAACCCTGATTAAGCAAGTACTGTGAGTAAAAAAATAAAAACCCAAAACAAGCTATTCTGTTGCTGATCATTAATTACATCACGGAAAGGTAAAAAAGCTACTTGCTGATGTTCAAATTGCCCCACATCTAGCCACTAGGTGAGCCACTAAGTGCTAACTTACTCTCAGCACATGTGTCCTTTTGACTTAAGTTCAGTACTCCTTAGTAGCATTTTGTTTTGTTTTCCGTGATGACAAAATCGTCTAGGTTCATCTCATATTTCTTGCTCCCCTCTTACAATTCAGTTTTTAAAGGAGCCCTAGTTCTTACCAGAGGAAACTAGAAGTGATTTTTGGTTGTGTGGGTCACTAGAAACTACAGGAACTGTTGATATTTGCCCACCCTTACAGTGATGCTGAGCAAACACAGAGGGATCCGAACTCTGTAAACTGCAGTTCCATCCCCAGGCTAGCGATGTTCCCATAAAGACCCACACAGATCACCACTTTATTGTGTACTCTTCCAAACTTTCAACTAGACCGATGCAATTCTTTTTCCTTTTTAGATGGTAACTAGGTTTTTCATATAATAAACAATGCCAAATTTACAGATTAATTTCAGCAGAACTGACAAGTTTATAATACTCAGTACTGCTTTACACTCATCTTTGAACATCTGTCCAATTACTCTACTAAGTGAAATTTCCAATAGAATAGGTAGGTCAAAGGGTCTGTGTCTTTTTAATTTTATTGATCCATTTGCCAAATTTATCTCCAAAAGACTTAACCACCACGGTGTTCATTTTTTATTCCCATACAAACACTGAGTATTGTTAATCCAGAGTAGCCAATAATGGAGGTAAAATAATCTTATTTTGATGAGTAATATAAAGGGAATACATGGGCTTTTAGAAAAATGTCCAGCCTTGAAAAGCAATCTTCTAACTCACTCAAATTTTCCCTGGAATCAGAGTACACATCAAGGGATATAGTTTTCAAAGTATCAAATATAAGGAAAAGAACTTCAACTTTTATTATTTTTCTACCTCCTCCTAGGTCACAGGGTATAACATAAACTAAAAAAAGGAAATCAAAGTGCTAACCAAAAGGGAACTGGTCTTTTACCTTCCTCATTTGACCCAAAAAGGAACTACCAAAGCATCAACACACCATCTGGGTAGAAAGTTAACTGTAGGTACTAGATTAAAGGAACTGTTCCCTTTTTGGTGGTGATAATGGCACTGTGATCAGGAAGTAATGTCCTTTCTTTAGATTCACACTGAAGAAAAAAAGTGACATATCAAGATATCAGTAACACACAATAACTGGGCATGGTGGCGCACATCTGTAATCTCAGAAGTATCTCCATGAGTTTTAAGCCAGCCTACTATATAGTGAGTTCAGGGCCAGCCTGAAGTAAAAAGTGAGACCCTACCTCAAAAAACAAAAACAAAAATAAAACACATACACACATACACCATACACACACACACACACACAAAATACAAATGCTAGTTACAAAAACTGATTAAGCTAAAGTAAGAATTCCAAAGTACTTGAAATGATCTTTAATCACTCTTTGGCTCTGATACTCCCCCCAATTCAGAACTATCAGAACTGAACAGGGCTTATCCCAAGAGGAAAAATACTGGCCCTGGGAGTGGAATCCTCATCTCCCTCCTATTGGCTCTCAGTGTGTACCCTTACCATACTCCAAAAGTGGAGCAGTGGGCTATCACATCCCTGAATGCTCAGTTAGGTTTTCCCTTCTCTACCAAACCACAAGTCAGGACCAGAGCTAAGTCTGTACGTCCAGGTCCTAGACTCTCACAAAATATGCATTATTAAACCAAATTACATTCAAATGCTAACTGATATTATGCTACCAATCTCCTCCATCTCATCTTCCACTCTCATTCCTCACAGTACTGCCAGTCATTCTAAAACTTCAGTGCCAAACTTATACATTTACAAACTAAGAATATTTTCAAGTAGAAAAACATCTTCCAACTATCTTGTTAAAAAATGCAAAAAGCATTCTCCCCATTATGATATCAGCTTAAGAAAAAAATCAAGAGTAGTGGCATGAAAGGTGCTCGGCCCCAATTCCGTATAAGCTGAGCTAACAGGATCCTGTCTCAGTTTCATAATTTTAAGAAGTCATATAAATGGTATCGGTAAATTCTAATTTCCCCACTAAATGTTCCTGTTACTAAAATGTAAGTACAAGAACTTATGAAATGAATTACTGAAATTGATAATAGTGCTTTAATGATATGCTCAGGCTTTAATAATTATAACTGCTATGGTTTGGATCTTGAATGTCCCAAAGGCTCGTGTGTCAAAGGTCTGGCCCCAGGGAGGCACTACTGGGAGGTGGTGTCTCCTTTAAAAGGTGGGGCTAGAGGGAAGTCTCTCATTCAGTGGGGGCGTGCCCTTGAAGGGGACACTGTAACCCCAGGCCCTTCCAAATCCTCTTTTTGGCTTTCTGCCGTGAGGTGAAGGCTTCTGCTTTGCCATATGCTCCCACCATTCGCTACCTCATCACAGGCCCAAAGCCACACAGCCATCAATCACAGACGGGAATCACCAAAACTAAAAGCCAAGATAAGCCTTTTCTCCTGATAAACTGATTATATTAGATATTCTGCTATAAAAATATGAAGCAAACCAATATAGAAATTTAAGGTGTTTCATTATTTAATCCTTGAATTTTCAGAGTTGTGTCTTGAAAATCAATATAACAAATATGTTTCTCATTCTCATAATAAAACACTTCACAAAGTGAAGTATTTTACATTGGCCTTAATTCCACATGCTAGATATGTGTATGTAACAACATTTACATGTATAAAAATAAACTTCTGAAAACCACAATACTACTTCATATCTGTTAGGATGGCCATCATCCAATACACAAAATAACAGTGTTGTCAAAGATGTAGAGAAATTGGAACTCTTGTGCACTGCTGATAGGAATGTAAAATGGCACAGCCACTGTGGAGGACAGTTTGGAAATTTCTCAAAATTAAACACAGAGGGCCAGGGATTTAGCTCAGCGGTTCGGTGGCCTGCCTTGCAAACGCAAGGACCCGAGTTCAATCCCCAGTACCAAAAAAAAAAAAAAAAAAAAAAAAAAATTAA
>NW_022900929.1:72365299-72374181 GCF_012274545.1 Fukomys damarensis
AAACCCCAGAAAAAAAAAAAAAAAAAAAAAAAAAAAAAAATTTAAACACAGAATTACCATATGATCCAGCAAGAGACCCACTTCTAGTTGTACACCATAAAGACTGTGAGAGGCACAGGATATATATAGCTCAGTGGGAAAGCATGTGCTCAACATACTCAAAAACCCAGGTTGAACCCCCTCAACAAATTGAAAATAGGAATGTGAACAGATAAACCCCTGTTCACAGATGCATGATCCACAAGAGCCAAAAAGTAGAAATAACATGAAAGTCCCCCAACAGATATATGGAAAATAAAATTTAGTAGAGACTTAAAGAGTGCGGTATTATAATTTAGCATTAATCCTATTTACTAAAATAGAGTAAGATTCTGATTCGTACCACTATATGCATCAAGAAATAAAACCAGATGCAAAAGGACAAATACTGTATGGTTCTGATTACAGGAGGTGCCAGTACAAGCAAATATATGCAAAAAGAATGGTGCTTCGCCAGGGATTTAGCTCAGTGGTTCTGTCACCTGCTTCATAAGTGCAAAGTCCCGAGTTTGACACCCAGTCCAAAAAAAACCAAAAAAAACAAACAAAAAGAATGATGTTTGCCAAGGATTAGTAGGAGGGGGAATTGGGGAATTAGTGTCTAAATGGCATAGTTTCAATTTGAAAGAATGAAAACATTTTGGAGATAGATGGGTCATAGTAATTATATGAATGCACTTAATGCCACTGAATTGTATACTTTGTTTTTACTGCTGGGAATTATATGCGAGCTTCATGCATGCTGGGCAAGCACTCTACTACTACTGAGGGCCATCCCTAGCCCTAGGTACCTTTAATGAGAAAAAACTGCACAAGGTCTGAGTTCGATTCATAGTACTGGAAAAAACAAACAAATAAACAAACAATCAAACACAAGTTGTGATGAACCAGCCATGGTGAACACATCTGTTGTCCCAGCACTGAGGAGGCTGAGGCAAGAGGATCACCAGTTTGAACCCAAACTGGACAACTTTGCAAGACCTTGTCTCAAAAAATAAGGGAAATTCTGTGTTCTCCCAGTCAGAATGGTTATCATCAAGAATACAAAAATAAATAAACAAATACTGACAAAGATATAAGGAAAAAGGAACACTCTTGGTTGAGAATGTAAATTAGGACAGCCACTATAGAAATCAATATGGAAGTTCTCCAAAAAACTAAAAATAAAACAGCCATTTGATCCAGCCACACCAGTCCCTGGTATACATACAAAGGAATTAACATCAGTGTACCATAGGGATGCCTCGTACCCAGATTTACTGCAGCACAATATACCATGGCCAAAATACGGAACCAGTCTGGGCATCCATCAACAGATGAACAAAGAGGTCAGGGATTTAGCTCAGTGGTTCTGCTGTCTGCCTCGCAAGCTCAAGGACCTGAGTTCGATCCCCAGTACAAAAAAAACACAAAAAACAAAAAAAGATGAACAAAGAAAATATGGTGTGTCTGTGTGTGTGTATGTGCAGTATTCAGCCATAAAAAAACAAAACAACTCTGTCATGTGCAGAAAAATGGATGGATTTGGTGATTATCTTATTGAGTGAAGTAAGCCTGGCTCAGAAAGGCAAATACTACGTGTTCTCTATAATATGTAGAATCTAAGTAAGACAAGTAAAAAAGAAAGTAGAAGGGAGACCATTATTAGACAAGAAGCAGGGAAGATTAGGGAGAGAAGAGGGGTACAAGAAAAGGTAATGGGGGTTTCAATATGATCAGAATACATTACACACATTGAAACCTCCAAAAAATGTGAAACCGGGGGGAAGGGGGAAAAGGTGATTGGGGAGGAAATGATTAATGTATGTTATATCCATCTACAAATCTGTCAAAATAAAACCCATTAATCTGTATAACCAATATGCACTAGCAAAAAAGTGGGAAGAATTTTTTAATTAAAAAGAAGGAATTCCACATATAATTAATTTACAACAAGGCTGGGGATATAGCTCAGTGCAAAGGCCCTGGGTTCAACACCCCCCATATCACCAAAAAAAAAAAAGTTGATATGGGTGAAAAAAAAATACAATAGCTCTTAAATGTATTCAGTTCTTACAGAATGACAAGGTTTGACAGCACAGTCCCTTATTCCACACTGGCTGATATCATTCCAGAAAGGACATGGCCTCTTCAGGTTGACCTATAAAAAATACAAAAAAGGTTATAAAAATAATTAACTCTTACATGGATGTTGATACTTGTTTTTTGAGACAGGGTTTTAAGGTTTTGGTTTTTTGAGACAGGTTGGCCCTGAACTCACTATCTAGCTCAGGATGGCCTTGAACTACCAATCCTAACTCGGCCTCCTGAGTGCTGGGATTATGGAACATGCTTCCTCATGCCTGGCTAAATGTCATGAAAATAAGAATCCCAAGATTACAACTGATAGTTGTTGAATTATGATGCTCTAACCTGGTTATGCGCTGCAACTATGCTATCTCTTCCTGTGGTCAAGTTTCACTGATTGCACTGTTTAACTGTGTAGCTGGTATTGGTAGATTTTGCTAGAAAGATAAAGACTGCCTCTAAACAGACCCTGAACTAGGTAACTAGGAACCCACTGCTCAGTTTGCATTTTTTAAGGCAAGCAACAGCTAACAGATAGAGTCCAGATAGGAAATGTGAACTCAGAATACAAATCAATATTCCAATAGTCAGGTTTTCTAAACTTTTCCAGTAGTTATCTAAAGATAAAATACTACAAGTGACTCATCAAAATAATGTCAATAAATCATGGTTTTTCTAAAATTTTAAAATTTATTTCATTTAATTTGAGCTAATCAGATGAGAACATTATGAACTCATTATTTTTATTATAACAGTTTATGTTCTAATTTCAATTTAACCAGCTAGATTCTAACTGTAGAGTCCAGTACTGTTACTGAAATTAAATGTACCCAATATGTGGTTTCAGAAAGAAGTGGTTCATTCTCATGAAGTGAATTTTTTCTAATAAAGCCTCTATCAATTATAAATAATAACCACAATTTCAAAGCTAATTTTTTTTTGGTACAAGAGATTGAACTCAGTACCTTGAGCTTGCAAGGCAGATGCAGTGACACTGAGCTAAATACCCAGCTCATGAAGCTTAGTAATTCTCAAGAAAATGTAATTATCTATTTGAAAAAATTCATATACAAAATATAAAATTTAAAATACCTTATAATATCTGAAGTAGTCACTTTCAAGAAGTTTTTGCAGTCTTGGGAAAAGTTTGTAGTTATTAAATCTATCAATGGTTTCAACATCACAGGTACAATCATCCAAGTAACCAGTAACCTGTTGCAAAGAAAGGGAAATATTAAATTAAAACATCCTAGGTGCTTTTTCCTCATGTGATTATTATAAAAAGCTTCCTATTCAACCAACATTATCTTCCTTCACCTTCATAACCTCCTAAAATGAGACTTGAAAATAATCTGAAACTACTCTTTTACAATATCCCTAGAAGAATGAAGAACAGACTTTTTAGTTTCTTTTTTCTTCCTTTTAGAGACAGGTTGTTCAGTCTGGCCTTGGACTTGCATCCCTCCAGCTTTAGCCTACCAAGTAGCTGGGATTACAAGTGCATACCACTGCACCCAGCCAGCAGATACTGTCACAGGGTGTGCTGAGCTCACAACACACACGCACACACACAATAACCCTGCCTCCCAGGACTCATTGACCTGACCGAAAGCAGGCAGTGACACTATTAAAAGTAATGATGGGCCGGGGATTTAGCTCAGTGGTTCTGCTGCCTGCCTCACAAGTGCAAGGATCAGAGTTCGATCCCAGGTACAAAAATAATAATAATAATAATGATATAAAAACAACAAACAAACCCAGCATGCTACAGAAAAAAGATCCTTCAGAGTACTCTGACTATATCAGAGTATGTTTTAGGAAGACTTACTGTCTAGAAAAACAATTTTAAAAATCTACTTGATAGCCGGGCATGGTGGTGCACGCCTGTAATTCCAGCACTTGGGAGGCTGAGGCAGGATGATCACTGTGAGTTCAAGACCAGTCTGGGCTACATAGTGAGTTCCAGGCCAGTCTCAATTACATAGTGAGACCCTGTCTCAAAAAACAAAAACAAAACATCTACTTGAAGTGAAACAAATAAACAACTGGATTAAAATGTGGGATTCTGCCCCCCCGAACATGTAAAATCTACATTACCTTTATTTTTGTTTTCCTCATTGAGTTTATTGGTACATTTTAGGTATAGAGTATAGTTACATTCACCACTGGGATCTTGTACCTTTACATGACAGGTCTTGGTTCTCATTTTTTTCCCCTTGTCCCTGCCCTCCCTTCACCCTCTCCTCCCCTCCCCATTTACAAACACTTTATTTCCATTTTTTCATTTTCTCCTATTTTTTTTTTCTTTTCCCTTATTACCTTTCTCCTACCCTTCCCACTTTCCCTACACCTTTAGCCCTTTTCTTCCTATTTCACATTAACCAGCATGTTTTGATTACCTGCTGTGTGTAAACTGCTGTTAAGGACCAGGGATGCCTTCACTCTTTGTTTATTACTCAAACAGCTTATTTCATTGTAGTCGTGCTTGACATGAAATGGTAAAATATCTAACATGCCAGAAACACTCATGCTAGTTAATGCCAGGAAGAAGTCACCGGCATATTCCAAATCCTCCTTTGATCGTGTTGTATACATTCTCCTTGGTAGAGCCCCCATCTGCTATGAAGAGCCCTTTTGTTTTTCAAACTCTAGAGACCCATTTCACTGTGGATGACAGTACAGAGAAAGCCTCCATATTTTTCAGTTTATATTACCTTTAAATTTGAGAACATTGACAACAATGCAAAAGAATATTTGAAATTTTTCACCTATGAGATAATATTTTAGATAACAGCCACATTTGAGAGCTAAGGCTTTTTACTGATTTTGCCTTGTGCTGGTCTAACTCCATTTCTAGGAATCTGATCTACATATTCTGACATGCAATAATTTTGCATTCATATGTAAATATATCCTTGTTTCCTACTAAAACTTTTTTTAACTTTTTAAAAACTGTATTAGTACATGTTTGCGATATATTCAGTTTACCATCATCTTGGGGAGTGGGTACATGCACACAATACAGCTTGTTTCCTTCTTTTAAATGCCCTTCCCCTCTCCTCCCCTAGATCCCCATCCCAATTTCCATTCCTGTTAATATTATTAATCTTATTTCATATTACGGTATATAATGTTTACATTCATAGAGGTTATTAAGTTCCTGGATGTGGCTTTTCTTTATTCTACTTATTGTCCCTTCCTCTCCTCCCCAGTCCTCGCCTTTGTTTCCTTGGATCCCTTTCCTATTGCAAGAGATCCATCTCCTCGGCCCCTCTATCCATTCTCCAGGATTCTCTGTGTTTGTACTTTGCCTCACTCAAATGAGAGATACCAAATGGTATTTAAGCAGGTGTGTCTGGCTCATTTCACTCATGTTATATTTTCCAGGTCCATCCATTTTCCTACACGTCTCAAACTTGTCATTCTTTATAGCCGAGTAGTACTCCATTACATATAGATACCACACTTTCTTTATCCAGTTGTCTATTCATGGGTATATAGGCCGCTTCCAGGATTTAGAAATTACAAACTGTGCTGCTCAAACACTTGTATTCATTTATCACTGTAGTATGACATCTTAAGCTCTCTTGGGGGAAATATCTAACAGTCCTACAGACTTTCTAATTTCAGTTCTTTGAGAAATCTTCATACTGATTTGAATAATGGTTGCCTACTAAAACTTCTGAGTATACAATAATCTTAGAGTCACAATTCTCTGTGAGTATGTGTGCGGTACTGAGAACTGAACCCACTGTCTCACATATCCTAAGCAGTGTTCTATCACTGAGCTCCTCCACCTCCAGCCCCACTGAATCCTAACTTTGGATCCAACAAAATCTTTAACCTAGATAGTTTGATTTTTTACACCTTCTTTTGAATCTTTAAAGCAAAACCTCTAGGGACAAAAAATTCTGAAGAGCAAAAACTCTTTCTCTTCTTGGACACAAATTATCATACAAAGAAAAACAGGAAAAGATCACTAAGGCCAAAAGGATACAAGGAAAGCAGAGACATTAAGTTACAAAAGGAAAAACAAACATGAAGAACTTGAGTGTGAAGCATTCGATCTCGTTAAGCAACTCACTGTCAAAGTAAAATCACATCTTCAAGATCCTTCTGTGTCACCGCTGAGCTGTGTCTCAGAAACTCCTCACCACTGCTGGTGCAGCTGCCTCTCCTACGTGTTCCAGGACACTCAGCACACTGCTGTAGTGTAAGAACTACCTCACTGTGAATTTATTTGCTCCACTCCTGACTCCCAGGGTAAAAACAAGAGACAAAATCGTGTTTGTTCATCTGTGTTCCCTGGGCTCAGCACTGTGCTTCTGGAAAGTGCACAGTAGACACTTAATAATCACTTGTAGAGAGGGTGCGTGAATGAACAAATGCTGTTCACCGTCACTCATCACTAGAGAGCAGTGCCACGCTTTCTAATTATAACCTATGTGCCACCGTGTCACCTGAGATGGTGCTTAGTGTCCCAGGGCACACAGCACGTGCAGCAGGAGCACACTCACATAGCAAGAAAAGCAGGCAGCAAAGATGAGTAATAACTCTCTGCATTCAACACTCTCTCTATGTCCTAATTACAAAGGAAGTGATAAGAAGTCCCAAACAGGAAAGAAATACAGGATCCCCCAGAGCAGTGTGGAAAGTAGTCAAGAGAATTCAGAAGGAAAGAAGCCAGGACAAATGGTGGCTTTTGATGCTCTGCTCCTTAGCCCAAGTGTGAATCACAGGTAGAAGGGCAGCTAAGACAGCAAAATAAAGAGTGGCAGAGGTCTCATTAGTCGGAGAGAGCAGCAAAACAAAGCAGAACTAGAAGGTCCTGGGAAACGCATCTGACAGTGTGGGTGAACCTGCCAACAGGCAGCAGAACCTGATCTCAGAAGGAAGTCTGGCACGTATGATGTTGGGCTAGTTCTAGAAACTGAAGAACAAAGCATGCTATCAAAAGAAGCACAGGAAAAGGCTCAGGCACAAATCCATTTAAAAGAACCAGAACAGAATCTTGGAAACAAAGCAAAGTTCTATTACCCAAAGACCAGAAGACAGGTGCCAGCTAGAACAAGGGTGGCCTGATGCTGTGCTTCGGAACTTGTGAAGGCTGCTGAAGGAACTGCTGTGCTATCTCCTGCCCTACCCTAGGACCCTGAATTTTTAAAAATGCATTTTCCCTACTCCCCTAAGAGATTAACGTGTTTCAGAAACTGAAGTTTGCTGGTCTATACCTCAAGTAATCATCAGGCTTGGTTAGGTCAAACTAATAGGCAGAGATAAAGGCCCTAAGAGTTGAGGGATGGCAGATGTAAGGACCAGGGAATGCCTGACATGTAGCACCAACCAAGTCTTAGTCTACTGAGAGCTAGAAAGCCTTTGGAGGCCCTCCAATGTAACACCCCCAACAACACAGCAACCCCACCCCAGCAGACACCACTTGAGGAAGGGCCAGTGTGGAGCGATGGTTCCCACGCAGGCTCTCAAGTCAGACCTTATTAGCTTTGAATCCCATCCCTGCCACTTACTACTTTGTTTATCTGTTTGGTGTTTCATCTTATCCAAGGTATGATGCCTCTCTAGGCTTCAGTTTCATATCTTAATACAAAATAACAGTAGTTCCCATCACATGGGTTGGATACCAGCATAAAATAATACAGAATAAATGCTCAGTAAATTTTAATCATCATTACTACCCTACTTCTCTTTCACTTCTAGTGACAGGGGCCTTGCTTCTCTCCAAAGCAGCCTTCATTATTCTTAATGAATAATAAAAAAAAATAGGCCAGCTTTGCAGTTTAATTTTTCTAAAAATTTGACATCTGTTGCCCTGGTGGACTAAAGGAATAGACAACAAAAACTTAGTGGTGGATGAAGACTCAATTACTTTACCACTGACAGACTGAATTGGACATATGCAAAAAGCAAGAGAAAAGAAAATTACACTGGACCACTTGTTCACTATTCTCTACTCAGAGGCAGTCTTTAATAAGCAATGGAAGACATACACATACCAACAAATTCTAGCTCTATGATTGATTATTTTGTCACTCAAAATACTGTAAGCCTACATTTTTCATGGTCATATGAAATGTTTTTAAAGAACTGAAAGTGTCAATTAGGTAAGAGAAACAAATGGCACCCAATCTGAAAAGTAAAAGTAAAATCGTCTGTTAATACAATGACATAATTTTATACAGTATATAGAAAACCTTAAAGACTCTACCAAAATAAAACCTCTTAAAACTAATAAAGTTGCAGGATACAGAAATCAACATACAAAAATCAATTGCATTTCTATAAATAACATCAAATATCCCCAAAAAATAAATAAATCAAGAAAACAATCCATTTACAAGAGCATCAAATGGGCTGAGGATTTAGCTCAGTGGTTGCCACTGCCTGCCTCGCAAGCACAAGGTCCCAAGTTCTATCCCCAGTATGAAAAAAGAAAAAGAAAGAAAACAAGAGCATCAAAAAGAATGAAATACTTTGGAAGACATATAACCAAGAAGGTAAAAAAATCAGTTCACTGAAAACTATATAACTCTGATGAAAGAAATTGAAGACAATATAAATAAATGAAAGCTACACATGTGCATGAATTTAAGTATTAATATTATTAAAATGCCGTAGTATGAGGCTGGGGGTTTAGCTCAGTGGTGCTGTGCCTGCCTTGCAAGCACAAGGTTCTGAGTTTGATCCCCGGTAAAAAAAAAAAAAAAAAAAAAAAAAAAAAAAAAAAAAAATAAAAAAAAAACACAAAGGAAAAAAAAAAA
>NW_022900929.1:72374213-72380667 GCF_012274545.1 Fukomys damarensis
AAAAAAAAAAAAAAAAAAAAAAAAAAAAAAAAAGCCATAGTATGTAAAGCAATCTACAGTACAATCCCTATCAATTCCAGTGACATTTCTCAGCTTATAGAAAAAAAAATTTAAAGTTCATATAGAAGCATAAAAGACCCCAAATAGCTAAAGTAATTTTTTTTTGGGGGGGTGCTGGGGATCTAACTTGGGATGTTGTGCTTGCAAGGCAGGCAGTGGAACCACTAAGCTAAATCCCTGGCAAGCTAAAGTAATCTTGAGCTTGAAGAACAGACCTGGAAGCAGCAATATACTTTCTAATTTTATATTATATTACAAAGCTATAATAATAAACCAACATGGTACCAATATTAAAACAGAAACATAGACCAATAGAACACAATAAAGAACACAGACATAAACTTAGACATATATGGTTAACTAATTTTTGATCATGGTTTCAAGAACACACAATGGGAAAAGAAGAGTCTCTTTAATATGGTGTTGAAAAAACTGAATATCCACAGGATATGTACACAAAAAAATCAACTCACAATAGATTAGAGACTTAAACCTAAGACTGCAAACCATAAAACTCCTCAAAACACAGGAAAAAACTCCCTGTCATTAGTCTTGGCAGTAATTTTTTTGCATATGATACCCAAGCACAGGCAACAAAAGCAAAATGTACAAGTGGGACTACATTAAATTAAAATGTTTAAGCACAGCAAAGGAAACAATAAAATAAAAAGATAACCTAAGGCCGGGAATTAAGCTCAGTGGTTCTTCCACCTGCCTTGCAAGCACAAGGACCAGAATTCGATCCCCAATACCAAAAAAAAAGACAACCTACACAATGTGAGAAAATATTTATAAATCATCTACTGAATAAAAGTTTAATATACAAAATATATAATTCATTCATAGAACTCAATAGCTAAAAAAAAAAAAACCTGGAAGACAGACAAAGGTGCTCAATATCACTAATCAGCAGGGAAATTCCCTAATCAAAACCACAATGAAACATCACCATATGATGGCTATTATCAAAAAGTAAACAAGGGCCAGGGATTTAACTCAGTGGCAATGCACCTGCGTTGCAAGTGCAAGGTCCTGAGTTCTATCCTGCGTACAGGGGTGGGGAGGAGGTGGCAGCTCAACAAACAAAAATAGCAAGAGTTGGTAAGGAAGTAGAGAAAAGGGAATTCTGCCTTTTACACTGTGAGTAAGAACATAGTCTGGTACAGCCACTTTGAGGAACAGCACGGAGTTTCCTAGAACAAAACAAAAGAAAACAAAAGAAACCTGTCATAGGATCCAGAAATCCAACTTCTGCGTATGTATGCACAGGAAGTAAAATCACTAGCGCAAAGAGACATCTGCCCCCATGTTCGGTCCATCGTTATTCACCATTGCTAAGATACGGACGCAACCTAAGCATCCATCAAGGGATGAAGAAAGGTGATACACATACCACATAATGCAGTATTATTCCACCTTAGAAAAGAAGAAAATGCTGCCATCTGTGACAACCTGGTTGAACCTGGAGGACATTATGCTGAGTGACATAAGTCAGACACAGACCATACTGCACAATCTCCCTTACAGATGTAATCTGAAAAAGTCAGAATTACAGAAGCACGGATCAGAAGAGTGGCCGCCAGGGGCTGGGAGCGGAGAAAGTGAGGAGATGTTAGGAGGTAAGTAAGTTCTGGAGTCTTAATATACAGTGTGCTGACTATACAAGATCATATGATGTACACCTGAAATTTGCTAAAAGAACAGATTTTACTTGTCTTTTACAGCACATAAGGGTAACTAGGACAGATATGTTAATTACCTCTATTATAGCAGTCATCTCCCAAAAAACACGTATATCAAAACATCATATTGTATACCTTGAATATATGCAATTTTATTGGTCAACTATACATCAATAGAGGGGATGGAAAGACAAATCCACAAATGAACACGCTCAAAGTATGCTTTATTTGGCCAAGAATTTTGCGTGTGTTTAATTTTCTTGAGTTTTGAAACCAGGAAAAAAAACTATTTTAGAAATAAATATTATTTTGTGTATTTGAGGTCAACAATACAAGATATATATGGTAAAATTATATAGTAATGGGACAAATTAACACACCCCTCATCTCACATAGTTACCCACCTCATACCCATACCACCATGGCAAGAGCAGCTATCGTCTACTCCTTTGGCAAAAACTTCAAATACAATATACGATTATTAACCATAGTTCTCATGTTGTATGTGAGATCTCGAAATGCCTGTCTACAAACGTATAAAGAAAATGTCACACAAACACGCACATGCCCATGAAATCTGCCATAATGTGTAGGGACTTGGAGGACATTGAGCTAGGTGAGATAAGCCAGGCTTGAAAAGAAAAATATTGCGCAATCTCTCTTACGTGGAATGGGGGCCGGGGTGAGAAAGCACTCTAAGACTGAGACTAGACTGTACAGTGGTTACTATGGAGAGAAGGAGATGTGCAGATGGGAATTAAAAGACAGAAAACAGCAGCTCTGCAGAATGAAGGGCATGAAAATGATTCATTTGTTGACATGCACTGGGGCAATTCTGTCAATGAAAGCTGAGAAATGCTGACGATTTCACACCAGGTAGAAAGACAAGAACGTATCACCACTTTATAGTCTCAAGTGTTACTCTATTGTCAAGCAACTAGAAGGACAGCAACCATGATGAAAATACTTCTTCACGTGCTTTATTCAGAAGAGCTGGAAAGGAGCCTGTGCGCCGTTAATGGACGGACACCTGTCCAGCATAACCTGTTTCAAAGATCTCTCTGACTAGGTTCGTATCCCAGGCTGATCTCCACCCACCACCCAAAAACACTATCAAGCGTCTCTCATGGCCCAGACACTCAGGCTAACAAAACCACCTTTTAAATTGACCTCACAAGACATGTGACAGGTCAGATCTGCTGAAGTATGTGTCTGCAGATGATGCCTACCATGCACTTCAAACTAAAAATAATCTACTTTTGCAGTAGCCACAATAGAGTATCAGAGCTATTCACCTTGCTGAGCCTGATGGAGATGAACCACTAGCAAGTGGCTCTGAGCATTATTACAGAGCCCTGGCCATATTAAAACTGGTAAAACATCTCATACAAAGGAATTTACACTGATTTTCAATTAGTTTAATGCAAAAGATGAAAATACTGCCTCCTTATCTGGGCTTCTCTATTTCTTCTAAGGTTATTTCTTTAAAACACATCTATGATCTATGAATTAGGACAAGTCCTATTATATTCATTCTCTTAAATGATTCATAATGGGGCAGTAACTGTCAAAAATAAATCATAAACTGGGAAAAGCTTTCATTTGCTTGAAGTCCATACATACTACAACAAATACTACAGATTTTGTTGTAGAGTATTTTGGTTTAGAGTAAGAACAAGTCCAGTTGTTCATATAAACTATATATGTAACAAACTTCATAGACATACACTTTTAAATAGGGATGAGAGGCAGTGTTCTATGTAAAAACTTTTAAAGTATTTTTAAAAGCAGAATGATAAAAAAGAAATCAAAGGGCTGTATATAAGGAAGATTTAAAAGTCATAGGAAAGTTAAGAACTTATTTTGAGCTACTAACACCAAAGCATTATTATCAAAAGAACTTACAACAAAGTGAAATAGTTTTAATAATATCTGACGTCAACTAACAGACATGTAGTAAGTGACCAAGAAAAGACTCATTTGGAGCTGTTAGCCAACCCACCTGAAAAATGCAAACCTGTTTACTTTTCTTTCTTTTTCACTTTTCTTTTTCTTCCTTCCTTTTTTTCTTTTTTTCTGAAATGAGGTCTTGCTAAATTGCCTAGCCTGGCCTTGAACCTACTACAATCCTGCCTCAACCTCCTGAATAGCCAGGCTTAGTGTGCAGCACCATGCCTGTCTTAAGATGCCCAAGCTGGGCTTGAACTCATGATCTTCCTGATTCAGCCTCCCAGAGCGCTGGAGTTACAGGCTACAGGCTACTTTACTATTCTTTAAAATTGACTCAACAGAGAGCCACTCATGTTCTGAAAGGGGGAAAAAAAAAAAGAGCCTAACACATTTTTGTTTGGAGAATATGTAAATCTAAGGATAGTGGAGGGGGTTCCATCATGCACCAGGGAAAAAATGCAAATAAAAAATTAAAAATTGCCCAATTTTAAGCAATTTTTTAAAAAGATTTACTGGGTAGAAAAGTAAAAACTGAAGACTTAAACTACTTTTATTCCATTACCCAAATCTCCAGGTTCTAACTGAGAATGTTACACTGGATCCCTTCTTTCATTACAGAATACATTAAAGTCACTTATTTCTACCTTACATGTATTTTTTAATAGTTTGACCTTTGTGCATGTGACATTTTTAGTCAGAAGAAAAATGACTTCTTACTGTTTTAGTCCTTCGTAGTGTGCTGTTTGCAAACACTGAAGGTAAAGGAGTTTTCCAACATCTCAGTTTTAAAGCAACAATTTTCTCTCAACTACTTTTACAGGTTCCCAGGTAAGATTAACTCCTCTTCCAAATCCATCAGCAAAACAACAAACTCCACATGCAGGAGACCTCATCTATCACCATGCACTAAGCTAAGATCAAAATGGATCAAATACCTAAATGTTAAAACAGAAACAATCTGCTGGGAGATAAAACAGGTAAAACCCTTGAAGACATAGGCACAGGCCAGGACATTCCAAGCAAAACTACAACGGCACAATAAATAGTACCAAAAATCAACAAATGGGATCATGTCGAATTAAACCGCATCTGCACAGAAAAGGAAACAACCAACAGAGTGAGGAGACAACAGAACAGAACGGGAAAAAATTTTGCCAGCTATTCTCAGACAGAAGACTCATATCTAGATTATGTAAATGATTTTAAAAAATAGACTCCCCCCAAAAAAAGACCCAGTCAAAGAATGAAATGAACAGACACTTCTCAACATGGCCAACAGATACATGAAAAAATGTTCAACATCACCGGCCATTCGAGATATGCAACACTGAGACACAGATTGCATCCTACTCTGGAAAGAATGGGTACCATCAAGAAATCAAATAATAACAAATGCCGGCATGACTTGGAGGAGGGAGCATCTACATTGTTGGTGGGAAGGTAAACTGGTATAACCATTATGGAAATCAGTGTGGAGATTCCTCAAAGAACTGAAATTAGAAATTCCACTCGGCCTAGCTTTTCCTCTTCTAGATATCTTCTCCAAAGAGTTAAAGACATCACATGCAACCCCAGATTTGCAACAGCACAATTCATAACAGCTAAATCTTGGAAGCAGTCTATCTGTCCATTAATAGACAAAGGAATAAAGAAAACGTGGTATTTATACATTGTGGAGTACTACTCTGCCATAAAGAAGGATAAACTCAAGTCCTTTGTAGGAAAACTAATGCAACCTGAAACCATAATGGTAAGTGAAATAAATCAAGACACACAGGTTTAAAGATCAAGTGGTGATCTCTTACATGAGAAATTCAAAATGTAAACAGCAAAATAAAGTATCACAGGAAGTAGGGAGATAATTTTCAAATTGGAAAGGGTTGGAAAAAGAACAGTGATGTGCTATGTGTGGGTGCCAAATCCCCACAAAGAATGCAATCATTATGTACTGAGAACATATACTAATAAAAATTAAAACTCCAAAAATATTTAAGACAGAGCCTCACTGTGCAGCCCAGGCTGGCCTCAAATTCACGGCAATCCTTCTGCCTCTGCCTCCCAAGTGCTGGGATTACAGGTGTGCGCCACCGCGCCTAGCTTCAAACAATTTTTTTAAACCAACAAAATCCAAGCTTTAAAGCGGACTAAGGCACTATACCTCTCCCCCTCCTATTTAAAAGCGCTTCTTTCCTCTGTGAGACAGAATCATGCCGCCACATCAGAAACAGTAAAGTCCACATTAACTGAATTATTTGAATACCTCCCCTTCAATCTTGTATAAATGTAATTTCTATGAAGCCACATACGTGCCTGTAATCCTAGCACCTCCAGCAGGCTGAAGCAGGAGGATCACAAATTCGAGCCCATGTTAGGCGGTTTAGCGATTTAGGAAGACCTTGTGTCAACATTTAAAAATGTAAAGAGTTAGGGGTCTGGATCAGTGAGAAGGCCCTTAGTTCAACCTCCGGTACCAGAAAGACAAAAAAGGAAGGCGCGTGGGGATGGACCCAGTGGAAGTCTTTGCCTAGCATGTTTGAGACCCTATGTCCAATCCCCAGTACCGAAACAGGAAAACTGGAAACTCTGTTTGCATGTTTTGCTCAGGGTACCCACATCCCCGTCCCTCACAGGAGGAAGCAGCAGAAAAACAAGCCTGCAATCAAACTCCGCACCGCGTCGGGACCGTCCGCGACCGCAACCCAGCCACAGGGCAGCCTCGCTCCGGGGGCGGCACCGCCTTCTGGAGGAAGCGCACAGAGCCC
>NW_022900929.1:72381284-72385339 GCF_012274545.1 Fukomys damarensis
GCTCGCCGGGGTTCTCCGGGACGAACGCCGGCCCCGGCACAGCCTCTGGGCTGCCTGAGAGGGGGAGTCAGGGACCACCGCGACCCTTAGATATTCTGCCCCTCGTCCCAAGAGCAAGAAACAGGGGGCATTTATTTTTCAATGGTAGTTTATTAAACCCAATATATGCAAAAATCTTTCAAAATGCAGTGTTAAATCTATCCATAAAGTACTTCATTTTTTTTTCCAGATCCGGTGTATTTCCTACGAACTAGGCACACCTGTAATAACACCTCTCCACAGACAGGCAGAAACGGAGGAGTTATGACTGGGATCTGGACAGCGACAGAGCCAAATCCTGTGAACCCCTCCCCCTTCACCAGGCCGTTAGAGTCAGCCATGGGCCTAATCTATGCATTTCATGGTGAAATTGGAAGCTTTTTCATCTCGTACATTAAAAGTTGAAATATTTTTGGCTGTTAGGATATGCGGTATATGGTGAGGCCCTGAGTTTGATTTGAGCCCTAGCACTGCTGAATAAAAAAAAAAAACACGGATTTAAAAACAGGCAAAGGAGTTGAAGTTTTTCCCAAAGATTATGTACAAGTGAATGGCTAACAGGCATAGCAGAAGCTGTGTAATATCACTAATCATTAGGGAAATGCCTAATTTTAAACATGAGAAATGGCTTCATAACTGCTAGATTAGCTTTTTTTTTTTTTTTGTACCAGGAATTGAACTCAGGAACTTGCTCTTGCCAGGTAGATGCTATGCTGCTGAGCTAAATCCCCAGCCCGGCTTTTATAGAGAGAGGGAGAGGAGAGGGAAAACCAGGTGCACAATGCATGCCTGTGAGCTCAAGAGGCTATGGCAGGAGGATTGCAATTTTGAAGCCAGCCTGGCCAATTTAGCAGGACTGTCCCAAAATAAATAAAAGGCTGGCTATATAAGGGTACTCAACCCCCTGTACTAAAAGAAAAAAGGGAAAAAAACCAAAGAACAAACTATGTAAGCCCTTTTGAAAAATAGTATGAAGGAGGCCAGGGAGTTAGCTCAGTGGTTCCACCGCCTGCCTTGAAAGTGCAAGGTCCCAAGTTTGATCCCCGGTACCAAAAAAAAAAGTTTGGAAGTTTCCTCAAGAAATTAAACATAGAACTACCATATGATCACTTGGATATTTACCATGCTTCTGCATTTATATCCAGGTGAATTTAAATAGTTATGTCACGATATCTGCCCTCTCATATTCATTTCAGCATCACTAGTATCTAATCTTTTATGATATTTTCTACCACATTTCCACCTCTGAATTGTAAACTCCTTAAGCAAGGATTAAGTCTCAAGCATACCTGAGACTACTAAAGATCTTAACAAGGAATTTTTCTTTGCACATGTAGAATGAATATCTTTCCTATGGCCTAAGCTCTAATTTCTCACAGTAATGAGTATGGCTTCTCATAGTTCTAATCATCAAAACTGAGAGGCATGAGAAGCAAAGGGGAAATTAAACCAATAAAGCCTAAGATTTCAGAAGGAAGAATGAATCAACTTTCACCCTGATGCAATCCTCTGTAAGCTGGAGGAGTTTATCGTTTCTATGATACAAGTTCCAGTCCCTAAAACTCAAACTCTTGCTCAGAACAGATTTATGGCAGACTTAGAAACTGTATTTAAATATGGCAATTTTTCTTTCTTGTCTTGATAATGATGGTCTTTTATTCAGATTTGTAAGGGCTTTGAGAAATGTGAAATAGTTTTGTGTTATTGAAGCTTCTCTTTTGTATGCATTTACTTCAAATGTGCTTGTCTGGTAAATTACCCTATCTGTGTTAGGGTTTAGGAAATACTGCTTAGTCATGTAATAACCATTCCAAGAGCACCACGGGGTACACTGTCCAACCCTTGATTTCTGAACACCCAGTCCCTCACCTATAACTTTGGTAAACTATCAGATATTTTCAGAGATGAACAATGTCACAACTTTGTTATTCTAATATTAGTGATGATCATAACACCATGACTTAGGTTTAATGTACACAGCACTTCAGGGTGGAATTCTGATTACTATGTAAATAATGACTGCTATTATTTTTTTAATGACTGAAGCAGGAAATGGCTTGAGTCCAGTTTCAAAAAGGGGAAAAAGAGATTTCTGTGGGAAGCTTCTCGGTACCTGAACCATTTCTAATTCGGTGGACTGAAAGGAAATAATTAAAAGGAAAACAAATTTGTTGAGTGAGAAAGGCTAGGTAAAAATGTAAAGGTTTCGTGCTATTTGATGAGATACACTTACATAATCAATAGTTACTAAATATGAATGTTCACACATTACATCGATAGACCTTTCTCCTGAGGTACTTGGAAGACAGGCCACCTAAGCTCTGTTTTCATCTTCTTTACCTCAGGTTTCTGAAAGAGCAGGCTCTATATAGCCACTGACTTCACTCCTTCATTTCCCATTCAACCCCCTGAGCAGTCTGGTTTCCGGCTCCACCCTCCTGAAATTCCTCTCTATGTGACATTCTTATTGCCAAATCCAATAGCCGTTTTTCATTTTGACAATGCTGCTTCCTGTTTCCTTCAATTCAATTTCTGGGCACCAAACACTCCACATTCTCCTTAATCTTTTTCTGATATTCCACTGTGTCCTTTGCAAGCTTTTCCCCAGCCTACCTGTAAAAAAAAAAATGAATATCCCCCTGGATCTTTACTCAGTGTTTATCTATGTCTGCTTCTGGAGAAATGTGCTCAATTTCATGATTTTAGATATATCTTCTACATACATGACTCCCAATTTTGTATTTCTAGTTCAGATCTCTCCCTTGATCTTCATACTCCAGTAGTGTATTGGATGTATCCATCTGGTTTTCTCAGAAACATTTGATTACCCTATTTTAGCATCCAGGAAGCCAGAAAAGCCGTCCTCAATTTCTGTTTCTCTTTCACTTCCCATGATCAGTTGATCAAGTCCTGCCATTCTGTCCTGTACTTACATCTTCAGTTATTCTGTCCTATCTTTATGACCAAGGACTTAATTCCAACCTTTATTGTCTCTCACTTGATTTATTTCTTCTTGTCTTTGACTGATCATTGAGCATCTAGACTTGTACCCCTCTAAAAATATCCTCCAAAAAAATATCCTCCATACTAGGCTAGTTTCTCAGAAATGTAAATCTGATCACATGACACCTCTCTTTAAAATCCTCATTGCTTCCAATTTTTTTAAAGAATCAAGTTCAAGATTCCCAGCATGACATTTAAGGTCTTCCATGATCTGGCCCTGCCATCTTTTACTTCCTTTCCAACACTTCCTGTCTTAAATCAGTGAACTGCTAACATTTCCCCTTATATGCCTCTCTGTTTTCAGCCTCCACATCTCTGCTCAATTGAAAGAAGTTTCTGCTCATGAAATATTTTCTCCCATCTTAACCTTTGCCCCTCACTTTGGCTGGCCAGCTGCTTTAAGATTCAGCTTATGGGCCAGGGATGCGGCTCAGTGGCACTGCACCTGCCTGGCAAGTCCTAGGTCCTGAGTTCTATCTCCAGTACTGAAAAAAAGGAAAAAAAATTTTGAGAAGATTCAGCTTAGGCTACTTCTGTGAAGTTTTGCCCTCCTCTGCTGGATTAGGTTCCTCCTCTTTGGTTCTATAAGGTCATATAATTGTATTTATTATATGGAATCAAACATATCTGATATGTGTAGGTTTTCCTCATTCTATTCACAGGCACAGAACTTGTCTTGGTATTTTCAAGTTTCACAGAACTTAGCAGTATGTGTATGTTTCTGAAGATGACTGCTGGGTGAATTAATAGACATACCAATAGTTTAACTAATTAACAAACCTGAAAGGATAACAGCCTGAGATGTCACAGGGCAGTGTGTTGACTATGCAAACATATGCCATAAGCTCAGGGGCCAAGAGATCATTTTGAACAGAGGTAATTTGGGATGGGGGAGAGAATACAATAAAGTTAGAATTGACAGGAGAAAATTCACAAAAGGTAAGGATATGGGGGGAAACTGATGACAAAGTAGGAGTTCACCTACCACTAAAAAAAAAAAAAAAAAAATTAAA
>NW_022900929.1:72385486-72415869 GCF_012274545.1 Fukomys damarensis
ACCACAAAAAAAAAAAAAAAAAAAAATTTAAAGTTACTAAATTCATCTAGAAAACATTCCAAAGAATGTCCAGTCAAGAGTGTTTACAAACTCAGAGACTCCAGAGTCTGCGGTCCAGACTTAACACAGTTCTAAGGAAAGGGGAGACAGTTCCAAATTGGGGAAAAAGTGGATTATATGAAGACATCCCCTCATGCTGAATGGTCAGTACTGGCTTTCTACTCTCCATTCTGTCCTATTGCTTCCTCTCCCATTCTAAATGGGGATTGTAAAACTCTTTCAGGAAAAAAACACAAGAATCAAAAACTCCAAAACAGCTGGACCCTCCACTCACATTCAGAATTTCACTCTGTCTTTAGTGCCTCATACACTCCATGATCAGAAGACCAAGGCTCATGAGGAAAAGCCTCCATCATGAAGTTGACCAACATAGGAAGAAAGGAACTTCGAGGGAAAAAAAGAGACAAAAAAAGCTACGATCAACAACCTCTAGGCCATAAAAAAGGAATATGTGTGTGTGTGTGTGTGTGTGTGTATCCAGAGAACAAGCAAGAGCTCCTAGAAATTAAATGTATGATAACCAAAATTAAAAACTTTCAGTAGAAACATTGAGAGAGTGGAAGAGAAAGATAAAGAGGTAGGAATAAATGAAAACAGATGAAAAAATTAAAGGGTTGATTCAAGATGAACAAAGTATGACTAATAAAAGTACCACTAAGAGGGCCGGGGATTTAGCTCAGTGGTTCCACCGCCTTCCTTGCAAGTGCAAGGACCCGAGTTCAATCCCCAGTACCAAAAAAAAAAAAAGTACCACTAAGAGGAAACATGAAGACAGAGAAGAAGTAATCCTAGAAGTAATTCACAAGAATAACCAAAATTGAAGGACGGTGTCCCACAGAGTGCCCAGTCCAGAGGGTAGAAAATGGCCCTAAAAGAGATAAAGCTTTCAAAGAGAAAGAGCAAAAACCTGGCCCCCTGACAAAGAATGGAGAAACGGAGGGCATGCTGGACACTGGAAGCTATGGGACAATGAATCAAGGCCTTCAGATTCTTGGAAAATTCTATAGTCACACAAACTATTAATCGAATGTGAGAGTAGTTTCAAGATATTTTCAGATTTGCAAGGTTAAACATTTTCTCAGAAAACTGCTAAAAGGATGTGATAAACCACATAAAGGAGTGACCCACAAAAAAGGAGACTGGGGTATGACAAAAGCAAAGACCACATACTTGAAGGGAGCTGAAGATACGGTGAGCTCAGAGTTGAACAAAAGATGGAGGCTCCGGGGGCAGTGTCTGTAGATAAAAGGAACAAGAGGACTGACTGACTGACTTTCTGAAAAACAATATTCACAGGTTTACAGTAAAACCATAGTTTACAAGCATAATTTGTTCTGGAAATATGCTTGTAATCCAAAGCAATTGTATATCAAAGTAAATTTCCCCATTAAAAATAATGGAAACTGAGATGACTCATTCTACGACCCCCCAAATATTCATATAAAAATGATTATAATACTGTAATATAATAAAGAAAAGAAACAAATTAACCTGCACTTACCTTTGAAGACCTCGTGGCTGGAGTGAGGAAGGCAAGAGAGGAAGGTTATGGTATAGGATGACTTTCACTATCACTAACGGAGTAAGTTATCTAGTGGCTCAGTGAAATATTTTTCTTTTCATGCAGCTTTAATAACCTATCTGAGGGGCCCGGGATTTAGCTCAGTGGCACCGCGCCTGCCTTTCAAGCTCAAGGTCCCAAGGTCATAAGTTTGATGTCTGGTACAAAACCAAAAACAAACAAACTAAAAGACCTACCCAATGACATTTATGTACACTTACTTTTATCTCCTTTTGAGGATTTCATGGAAACATCATTGCATTATTAAACAGAGTCATCACTCACACTGCTACGGGGTGGGGCTTTTCTACAAAACTTTGCACTGTTTCCCACATTTTACACCTCTACCTAATCTCATGAGAAGGGAGGGCTTCCTTTACCTTTTTCTTCTCCTCTCCTCCATAACCTGTTGCTGTTGATACCTGGAGAGAGAGAGAGAGAGAGAGAGAGAGAGAACCATTGACTCAGTTGTGATCATATGACAGTCAGTGTCCTGTACCCCACATATTGCAAGAAATGTTTGCTCGTTTTCTTGCAGAACACTCGCAGGACAAGTTACTTGCAACCAAGGATTTGACTGTATATTGACTGTATATTTAAAAGTTGGGAGGAATCAATGAGTAAACAAGGCGCACATTTTTAAAGTGAGGCAACTTTTTGAATTTTAGTGTGAGATTTACAATGAAACAAACATAATCATGGTTTGTTCCTTTACATATTGAGCCCCACAATGAGACTGATATTGGACAGTAATCTAATCAAAACTTGTACATACTAAGTGTATGGAGGATGGAAGCAGAGAAAGTGAGTCTAAATAGGTAAATGGGACTCAGGATTAGAGTAGTGGAGTAGTAGATTTTTTAAATCTAATCTTTATAGTACTTTTAAAAACTTATCTTTTTTTTTGTACAGGTATTGAACTCAGAACCTTGTGCTTGCAAGGTAGGTGGTAGTACTACTGAGCTAAATCCCCAGCCCAAAACTATCTATCTATCTATCTATCTATCTATCTATCTATCTATCTATATATATATTTTTGGTGGGGGTACTGGGGATCAAACTCAGGATTTTGGGCTTGCCAGGCAGGCAACAGAACCACTGAGCTAAATCCCCAGCTATATATTATTTTGATTAGAAACATTTTCCAGAAACCTAGGGATTCAAATATCTATTCCTTTATCTTTTTCTTTTTGGTAGGGGTTGGACTGGGGATCAAACTCAGGGCCTTGCACTTGCCAGGCAGGCACTGTGCCACTGAGCTTCATCCTTGGCCCTGTATTTTTGGGGTTTTTTTAAGAGACAAGGTCTTGCCATGTAGTTCAAACTTGCCTTGAATTCACTATGTAGCCCAGGCTGGCCTTGAACTTGCAGTGATCATCTTACCTCAGAATCCTGAGTGCTAAGATTACAGGTGTCCTCCTGCCTCAGCCTCTCGAATGTTGGAATTACAGGCATGCACCACTACCCAGACTTCTATTTCTACTTCAACACTTAAACTGCTTACCCATAGACACATCCAATTAGATGCATTCCAACAGATACTTGGAGTATAAACAGCATGTGAGATAAAAAATTCTTAAAAACTTCAAGGTCGTGATGGTGCATGTATCTATACTCCCATACTCTATACAAATTTTTTTTTTTTTTTTTTTTTTTTTGGTACCGGGGATTGAACTCCAGTCCTTGCGCTTGCGAGGCAGGCCACCAAACCACTGAGCTAAATCCCCGGCCCTCATACTCTATACTTTGACAAAAGGTGGAAGAGTTATAAACTCTGAGGTGAAATCAATATGCTCCCAGCTACTTCGGGAGGGAGAGGTGGGAGAATCACTGGTGTTTGAGACTAGCCAGTGAGACCTTGTCTTAAAAAAAAAACAAAAACAAAAATCAAACAAACCTCAGGAATCATTGCTGAAATGTGAGCAAATATGATTGCTACTTGCCTTTCTCATGGTATTTCCCAATTTCTCTCTAGAAAATACCTGCTCCTATTGTGTTATCTATCTCTGTGAAACAAATTACTCCAAAACTTAGTGGCTTAAAATAATAAACACAGATCACCTCACAGTTGTTATGAACCTGCTGTAATTGAAGAGCTGCTGAGCTGGGTTGCGTGACTTGGTGATTGGCAACCAAGACTAGGACTGCAGTCACTGGAAGTCACCCTGGGGCTGACATCTGCTCCGGAAGACAGCTCACTCTCACACCTGTTGGCAGGAGGCCTCAGATCCTCACCTCCGGCTGGTGCTTCTGGCTACACAGGCTTTTCCACACATCTGCTGGTGTATGTCCTTTTGGCATGGGAGCTGGCTTACCCCTGAACATTGGACTAAGGGCAAGTAAGGAGGACATCTTTTTATAACCTTTTCTCAGCAGTGGAATGTTGTCATGTTATTCTGTTCATCAAGGACCCATGGCTAGTCCCAGGAGGGCAACCAGGCTCCACTTCTTAACATGGAAGTAGTAAAAAAAAAAAAAAAAAAAAAAAAAAAAAAATTGTGTAACACATTTGTGTGCGTACTCTAAAACCTCCAAAGCCATCAGAGCTAATTTATAGGACAGTAGATCAGGGTACTGTCTCTACATGACTTCTGAAGGTCTAAATCTATCTATCTCATTGCTTTTGCTATGATGTTACTTTTTTTTTTTTGGTACTAGGGATGAAACTCGGGTCCTTGCGCTTGCAAGGCAGGCGGTGGCACCACTGAGCTAAATCCCCGGCCCATGATGTTACTTTTAATGACTACAAAATAAACCAAGATTGCCCTACCTTCCTACATCTCTTCTCCACTGCTACTGGTGACATTTTTTAGTCTTTTTTTGTATCTCTGCTTATTGATGGGATACTATCTTGAACAATAGTCACAGTCCTTGTATAAGTTTCTGGGCTTAGTTTACTGAGATGAAAAGATACAAAACATTTATTTAATCACATTTACGAACACAATTACAAATTTCAGTACATTTTCTAAAGGAGAATCTCTTCTCCACTGCTACTGGTGACATTTTTTAGTCTTTTTTTGTATCTCTGCTTATTGATGGGATACTATCTTGAACAATAGTCACAGTCCTTGTATAAGTTTCTGGGCTTAGTTTACTGAGATGAAAAGATACAAAACATTTATTTAATCACATTTACGAACACAATTACAAATTTCAGTACATTTTCTAAAGGAGAATAAGTGTCATAGATGGATATGAAAACACACACACACACACACACACACACACACACACACACACAGGAGCCAGGCAGGTGGCTGGGAGGCAGAGGCAGGAGGATTGTCATGAATTTGAGGTTGGCCTGGGCTACATGGTGAGTTCAAGGCCAGCCTGAACTCCATAGCAAGTCCCTGTCTCAAAAACAAACAAACAAAAAAGGGCTAGTGGAGCCAGGGGGAATACAGAAAATGCATCACAAGTTCGAATTTTACTATAGAGAACATGACAAAAAGAATAAAGGACAAAGAAGTTTAAAATATCAGTGAGAATGCTAAAATAATATGCTAGCATGTCATACGAGTTTGTTGAAATGAACTGAACTGACCTTTTTTTTCCCCTCTGCCTCTTCTCCTGTTCTTACCTCTTAATGACAGAAGTGACGACACGTTTTAATCTGGACAGACTAGTTTGACCAGTGGACTAGGAGTAACTGAGTGGGAGAAGGGACTATCCTTGCCCGGTTCATCTTTTGTTCATTGTCTGCTACAAAGCCCAATCATATTTAGAATAGAATAGACTATTCACGCAACGCCCATAACATTTTTCCTAATAAATTTGAAGACATCTTTTCATGGCATTTGGTCATTAATGCACATAAACCTGCAGTTTATTTGTAAAGTATAGGAAATAAATATATGCATGCATTGGCTTCTTTCATCATGCTGAGGATTGAAACCATGGCTTCATACACACTAGGCACATACCCTACTACTGAGCTACACCCTTAGCTCTGAAACAACAGTTTGAGAGAACACTATTGAGTGCTTAGTATGCGCTGGACATGGGTTAACAGCTCTAGGTACACAGTATTATCTTGATATGGCAACCTTTTGGATAGGTCCAATTTGCTCGCTTTACTAAGATATGGAGAGATAAAGCAATATCTCCAAAATCACAGCTATCTGAGACAGTTCATCGGAGGACCTCAAGGTTCCTGCCTTCAGTTTAGCATCTTTACCTAATATCTCATCCCCACTCTCTTCCGGTCTCACTGATCTCATTTGTCTTCCTAGAAGTGAGACATGCTCTTGTATCCTCCATTCCTGCTCTTTCTCTTTCCTCCACCCAGAGGGTCTTTCTCCACTTTGTTGCATAGCTGGTGCCTCTCCATCTCAGATGTCTGTTCACCTGCCACTAATAGCACCATGTTTCACTTTCACCACAGTGTTTATTTGCTCTAAAGTTATTATTTTTAATTCTCCCCACCAGATATGAGCAGATCTCTATCTCATTCATTGACTGAAATCGCCTCCTTCCTCTGTACCTGCAGGTGTTATACCAAAAACTACCTGTTACACCCATAAGCCATCGGACCCATTTTGAGGTATTACAACATTCCCTACTCCACTCCTTTCTCAAGTTTATTAGAGTCCTTGGTGGTTCCAGGAAAGCAACGACTTAATATCTAGGCCTCTCGGTAGCAACGCCCTGCTTTACCTAGATGAGACAGCAGAGGGCACTGTGGGCGGAGGCCTCCTTTGGCGCATTCTGACGCTCTAGGTGAATTTAGACATAGAGTCGAGAGCCTCCTAGTAGAGAGGCGGAGCCAACCGGAAGGAGGTGGAGCGGAACGTGGGCCCGCCTCCTCAGGCCGGCTCTCCCCTGCTTCGCCCCGCCTTTTGCCCCCCCGCCCTGGCGGCCATGGCCATTCCCGGCATCCCCTATGAGCGACGGCTTCTCATCATGGCGGACCCTAGAGATAAGGCGCTTCAGGACTACCGCAAGAAGCTGCTGGAGCACAAGGAGATCGACGGCCGTCTGAAGGAGTGTGAGTGCCCCTCTCTTTCCACATAATCTGGTCGTTGGACTCGATTCTGCCTCTGACAAAACGGAGGCCTCTGGCTGAGCCCGGCAGCCGAGCCCCGGAGATGGGAAGGCCTCGGTCCGGGGACAAGTCGCTTTGTCATCCGGCCCTGAGCTTGGGAGCTGCGCCCCTTCGAGAGTGGAGATGGTCCAGGCGGGTGCCGGTGACAGAGAACATCCACGGCCCTGACGTAAAAGTGGGAAAGGACCACAGCACGAGCGGGGAAGAGGTGGGCTAGGCGTATTTCCCGGGTCGGGGAGTGAAGACGCCGTGGGTCCCGGTGCCGGGCGCAGGGAGGACGCGCTAGTCAGGGAAGCTCCAGCGGAAGATGGGACCCCAGGGGCGGCTTGTTGCTGGTGTTGAAAGCCAAACTTGCAGCTTGAGAGAGAAGGGGTCCAGTGGTCACAGTAACCCCTGTTCTCTTTCTTCGTGTTTTATGATGTGCTCTACCAGGCAACTTTAAACCCCGAGCACTTAGGTTTTTAATCATAGCGCCTTCATTGAAAAGCCTGAATGGTTTAATTAAATTGAAAACCATAACCACACGATCCCGTGGAGACGCGTACTTGTTGACTCTCCTGTAGAGAACTAGGAAGTAATCTAGGTGGGTAGGTGAGGTGATGAAGGGTTTGTCATTTGGATTTGTAGTTGAAAATCCCCTGTGGAGATGTCAGTATCTTTTAAGAATGTAACTTGAAACCTACATGAGTAAATGAGTATTGCCAGTCAAAAAAATAAATGCTAACGAGCCTGGCGTGGTGGCACATGCCTGTAAGTAATCCCAGCACTCGGGAGGCTGAAGCAGGAGGATCGTTGTGAGTTTAAGACCAGCCTGGGCTACATAGTGAGTTTCAGGTCAGTCTCAACTACATAGTGAGACCCTGTCTCCACAAAAAAAGCTTTTTAAAAAATGTCACCTTTTGATTTTGTGGATATGAAATTTGTGTAAAGTAGACTGAAGTCAAGTGAGATGTGCTGATTTAAATGTACTAAATCATTGTTTAATTTAAAATGTTCAAATTATATTGTTTCAGTAAGGGAACAATTAAAAGAACTTACCAAGCAGTATGAAAAGTCTGAAAATGATCTGAAGGCCCTACAAAGTGTTGGGCAGGTAGGTTCTGGAGTTTGGGGTGTAGAGGGTGATGGCAATTCGCTTTATTTTTTAGCCATTAGCAAAGCATTTGTTTTTCTTTTCTATAGATTGTGGGTGAAGTGCTTAAACAATTAACTGAAGAAAAATGTAAGTATATTAAAATTAGTAAAAGAGGGCCGGGGATTTAGCTCAAGTGGTTCCACCACCTGCCTTGCAAGGTCCAGAGTTTGATCCCCCCCAAAAAAAAAAATTAGTAAAGAAAAATAACCAGCTTCCCCAGTTTTTGAAGTGCTTATTAGTTTAGTAACAGTAATTTAGGGAGATGATATTTTTGCATAGACTAAGTTTTGACTCTTGTCTTCTTGGGGGACAGAAATAAAACTAATCCCTCCATTGATGTAGAGATATATATATATATATATATACACACACACCCACACCCACACACACACACACACACACACACACACACGCACGTTCTATTTTTCAACTTACTCTTTTGTTTTTTCTTCTAGTCATTGTTAAAGCTACAAATGGACCAAGATATGTTGTGGGTTGTCGTCGACAGGTAATGCTTTACATTTGTATAGTGCTTTATAATTGGTAAGTGCTTTTATATCGGCAATATATCTGATTCTTGAGGTAAGCAGGTCAAGCATTGTATTGTGCCTGTAACTTTCAACAATGATTTGTTCATGCATGACTAATTATTTGCAAAGCCAGAATTCAAATGACAGGCTTTGACTCTTTATTTCCTATTTTCTTTTTAAATTTAATTTTATTGGTACATTTTAGGTATACGTTATAATGACATTCATCACTGGGGATTTGTACCTGTACCTAATATATATCTTGATTCTTAGTTTCCCTATATCCTGCCCTCCCTTCAACCCTTCCACCCTTCTCTATTTACGAAGTCTTTGTTTCCATTTTTTTCATTTTCTCATGTTAACTTCATTCCCCTTTCCTTTCCCCTACCTCTTTCCCCTTTTCACCTTTTCTTCCTATTTTACATTATCTATTATACATTTTGATCCTTATTTACACTTTCAGTATTTCCTACTGTATCACATTGCCCAGGTCAGATATGTGAACTTAGAAATCAAAGAATTTTAAAATTGAAAATAGATCATTCTATTTTAATGTCTCTTCTGAAGAGGACTTAAAATGTATTAGACACTATCAATTACCCACATTTTACATTTAAACATTCGAAAACGTTAAGGGCTGTAGTATGGCCTAAGTTAATTTTGTATGAGGTCATTTAGATTAGAACAGGCCAATTGAAAAAACTCTAAATTTTATATTGTAGTTATCTTTTAAATGCCAGCAAAATGCCAGATTAGAACCGTGATGGCAAATTTTTAAGGACTTTTAATAATAATAGACACCCAGCTTGGCACCGGTACTGTAGGTTTGCCACCACTGGCTTAGAATAATTCATAACCTCTGAAATCAATTTATGTACTATTCTGTCCTTTTGGAAATGTCCTGAGAGAGAAGGTTCCTATAAATTCACTCGAAGAGCTTTTGTTTATTAAGAATATTTGTTAATGTCGGATTCAGGTTTTAAAAGATTGATACAACATGGCTGTAGAAGAGAATTTATTTCAATTTGCACTGGGGATGGAACTCAGGTCCTTGCACTTGTGAAGCAGGCAGTGGAACCATTGAGCTAAATCCCTGGCCCTGTATAATAGAATTTAACCAAGGGACTAAATCTAATCTCAGGAGTTTGCCCAGCATAAATGTAGGAGACATTCTCTAAATGAAATACTAGATTCCTAATATGAAGGGGATGACTGTATGAAGGCAAGTGACGATTTGGAAATTGGGAAATACTAGAAACGTTAAAAATGTATATATCATGTACATGTAAATGTTAAAATGGCTTCACATTGATCTTTTTACTTTCTTAGATGTCTCAGCTACAAGCAATTTTAAAAGCTTAATCCATTATATTAAAGCCAGCATTTTATATACCTTCATTTTAATTGGTATAAATCCTAAATTTTCAGCTCTTTGTAAAATCCTGTGAAAAGTGGTCAGTAACACGATTCTGAAAATGTATTGGCAAACAGTCTTTTAAACTATCAAAAAGTAATTTTATTTTTGAAAAGTAATGTCTTGAAATATAAGGTGAACCTATTAGAGTCTATCCAATTTTAACCATGTGAATTTCTGTGCCTAATTAGATACACGCATAAATTGTTTAGTTTGCTTTAGCCTAATATATGAGGTACTTAGCATAAGATCTGGAGTAAGGCAAAAGCAGGAGTGCTCATTGCTGTGTTAGGGGGCTTAGGGTTCTTTGTGGTTTTTGTATTCTTCATTCTTCAGTACATTAATAATAAAAATCACGTAAGAGAAAATGAAGTGCATTTCCCTCCTATCTCTTATGATTATGTAACATACATTCTTTTCCCCCAAAGTTATACCTTTCGAAATCTAAAGGGTACATCTTTAAAATGCCTCTCTTTCCTTCCCCCAAAATGTTCATGAAGAGATTTTTGTGTAAATGCTTTGGTACTAATTCTCCAAATCACTTTACTACAGTGCCTAAATACAAATAATGAGCAAAATTACTGAGCCTTTTTTTTTTTTTGAAATGGGGCAAACTGGCTTTGAATTTGCTGTGAATTCCAAGCTGTCTTTGAACTTCGAATCTTCCTGCCTCAGCTTCCCTAATAATAGAATTACAGGCCTGTGCCACAAAGCTAGGCAGTAGTGAACTTTTGAAAGTAAAATTACAAAGTCAATTCAGTCTTTTTTTTTTTTTGCACTGAGGATTAGACTCAGGACCTCGTGTTTGCCAGGCAGGCACTGTGCCACTGAGCCATATCCTGGCCCGATTCAGTCTTCAAAAAGAAAGTTATTTCTAACTCAAACTTTGTGTATCAGTGATTTCACACAGATTATATAAAGGGCATTCTTTCAAGGGGAAGATGGAAATAACTTTAGATGATTACTTTATAAGCCCTTTTAGTGGCATGGAGTTATAATCTGATATTTGTGTTTGTTCATAATGGTTGAAAGAATATTGGGTCCTTAATATTAAGCTGTTGTTAGAGTGTTATTCTCCTTTTATGTCTCTATATAATACCTTTTCTTTCTTTTTTTCTTCAAAATTAGCTTGACAAAAGTAAGCTAAAGCCAGGAACAAGAGTTGCTTTGGATATGACTACACTAACTATCATGAGGTGGGTTTCTGATTCTATTTAGTTTACTTTTTATTTTCACAGAGGAAAGACTGGATCCGAAGTATATGCTTCTTGAAATCAATGAATATTTTACACTTCTAACCTTTTACTAATTTTTCTAATAATCCATTATCACAAATTTATTCTTTATTTATATTTTCTCACAGGCTAATAGTTTTTTGTTTGGTGTTTTGAGAGAGTCTTGCTTTGTAGTTCAGGCTACATTCAACTCAGTATGTAGCCCAGGCTGGCCTTGAACTCAGTGATCCTCCTGTCTCAGCCTCCAGAGAGGTGGAATCACAGGCAAGGACCACAATGCCCAGCCTCATTTCATTAATTTTTAATTCAGCATCCTTATAAGATCACATAGGGGTGCTTGAGTAGGTATTTATACTGTGTCTCAACTTACAAGTTGAGAAAAAAATTGACGTTTGCAAATTTCATTCTAGATATTTGCCAAGAGAGGTGGATCCATTAGTTTACAACATGTCTCATGAGGACCCTGGGAATGTTTCTTATTCTGAAATTGGAGGGCTATCAGAACAGATTCGGGAATTAAGAGAGGTTGGTATCATACGCTTTGATTGCTGACTTACAACAGTTCCTGATTTTTAAGATGCTTGAAGGGACTGACAGGATGAAAAATTACTTTTTTCCAAATAATAGTTACTGAACATGATATAGTCATATAATATTCATGCTGAGAGATGAATAGCACTGAAGTTCTAGCTCTGAAAATTATTAGTATTAGTTTGGTGATGATTTGATGTTGAAAAAATCTTTTTGTGGCAAAGAAGGTGGGAGGGAGAAAGCTAAGAATAATTGCTAGGATCTGATATTGCCATCTGTAGTTTTAATTATAGTATTATAGTCTACTGGGGGCAGAGCATATGTTAAGTATTACATGTTTTTCTGAGAAACTCATTAATGTTACCGTCTCAATGTTACAATAGGTTGTGCCTTAAATATTTTATTTTCTTAAAGCTGTTTGCTGCCATTTAGGAAAAATGTGGACTTTAGGATTGGCTTAAATCTAAGCTTTTAGATGAAGAATCAAACTAGGGTTATCTTGCGTTATGGCACAGATGGCTTCTTGACAATAGTCGGTAAAGCAAATTACATTGTCCTATTGATTTTATTCTAATATAAGGTAGAATTATTTATTTAAGGAATTAGTGAGAATGGTTAGATTATAGGCTGAGTATGTAGCTCAGTGGTAGGATGCTTGCCTAACATGCATATAGCCCTGGGTTTGTTTACTAGCACTAATAAAAATGAAGTTGAAAAAAAAAGTTGAAAAAACAAATTTATGTGGCTCTTTGAATAAAGAAGTTCTGATGAAGTAGCCTGCGGGTAAGGCATAGGAATTATCATATAAACAAGCATCCCAGGTATTGTGAGACCAGTTTTCTTTGACCACTTAGTTGTGGCAATAAGCCTGTTCTCACCTTCAGCTCAGTGAAAGGGCAGCGGAGTGAAGGTCAAGCATTTCATGAAACTGAAGATTTGGAAACTTGCCTCTGCCATGAGTGCATCACTTCTCCACAGAGAGGAAGAATCTCACATACTGAGACTTGTCAGCCACAGACACCTTCCCTTGTTCTAATCACACCTTATAGACATAGCTTTTCAATAGATGTTCTTTCAGGTTTTTGATACTGTGAATAATATAAGTTGGATGGTCAAATCCTCAATTTTTCTATTCTCCACTTTTCTTTCTTATGAATAAGCCTTGGAAGGGACACTGAGTAAAGCAAATTGCTCTTTTAAAGCTGCTATGGCACAGTGCAAACCAGTGAAACTTATATGCCTTTGGCTTCTTGGTGTTGATAACTTTCCAAGTCTGTTCCCCATTTTATCACTATTTGTGGTGTATTCCCACATGAAAGCTAGTATAGATCTTTTTTATTCACTGATTTTCTTTTTGTTGTGTAATTTTTCATTGAGGTATAATTTATATTCAGTCAGTGCATTGATTTTAAGCATATAAATGTTTTGATACATTATACTCCTGCTTATAATCTAGCGTATCGTTTATTAAAATAGCCGTTATTTAAAGTTTTTAGATTTAAGAGCTCATAAATCTGCCTTAAGGAAAACCTCTAATATAAATGTTCTTACATAGCATGGAAGCCTAGATGTCTTGTGACTTATGTGACTTATGACTCTGCTAATATTAGGCTGAAAATATATAAAATCTTTACTAACTTTAAGAATCATACAACTTCTTTTCTAGGTTATAGAATTACCTCTCACAAACCCAGAATTGTTCCAGCGTGTAGGAATAATACCCCCAAAAGGCTGTTTGTTATATGGACCACCAGGTTGGTATTGAATTATTTCTATCCCACCAATAAATGAAAGAATTTTAAGGAATAAGATAGGAATTCATTGTGGGCAGTTCCAACCCGCACTCCCTTCAGAGTAAGAATGGGTTGAGACTGTGTGGCTTCTGTTTCCTTGGGTACCCTCAATCCATTTGGTCTCAGTGCACACCTCTTAAGGGGCTGTGGGGTTCTGGTGCAGTATTTCCAAAGTGCAATTTACAGACATGGATGTCCCTGAGATACTTTCATGGGATCTGCAAAGTCAAAATTACTTTCATGATATTAAGATCCTATTTGGCTCCTCATGATGTTGACATCTGTGCTGATGGTGCAAAAGCAACATAGCTAAAGTTACTTGGGTCCCATAGTCTGATTCACTTGTCACTGTCATGTTCCTGAGGCCACACACTTGCAGTATAAGCAATTGCCAGTTTCACTAAAATCTTTTCATAAAGCAGTGAAAATTAATTTTATTAAATCTTCATTCTTAAATTATGTTTTTAAAAATGAAATATTACCACATTTTGTGACTTAATACCTTTTTTTAACATAACATCACTGTCCTCATACAAATATTTTATTCATGTTTTATGTTCTGTGTATTTAAAATGGAAAAAAGTTGTGTTATATATTGAAAAGGATAATTATCTCTAGGAAAACACTTGTGCAGTAGTGGAGGTGCCACCTGAGTAAGGTGCTTTTCTTGGGCTACCATTTGTACTTGAAAAGACAGTTTACAGTCTGGTCATTCAGACTGATTTGTTTACTGGCTAGAGATTACTGGTTGTTCAAATACCGGGCACATTTTTTTTCCGAAATGATGAGAGTGAGCTTGTCATGTTGAAGAAAATGGCTGAAGGGCTGGGGGGATTGCTCCAGGGATTGCCAAGCCTGTATGAGGGTGTTGGTTTGATCTCCAGCACTAAAGAATGAAAAGGAAAGAAGGAATGAAGAGGGAGAGGAGAAACAACTGATAACATCTTTTGCTAGTGACAATTTGAGCATTCAAGCAAAAACTTGAATTTTAAAAACTTTGACAGCTTTCTAATATGCTAATTCCTTTTTTCCCCCTGGCCCCCAGAATTGAACTTAGGACCTTGCACTTGTGAGGCGGGTGCAGTGTCACTGATCTAAATCCTCAGCCCTCTGATATGTTAATTCTTAGACTTTTCTGGTGATGTGGGCAGCTTCAATTTTTTTTTACTGTATAATTAAAAATCTCAACATTTAGAATATTTGCATAATTCACTGAGCCAGTAGTTTCCAAATAACCAGTGCTTAATGTTAAAAATAGCTGTATATCAAAATTCCATTCAAAGGGCAGGATAAGCTAATGTATTTTAAGGTATCAGAAGTTTTTATCATAGCTCATGTTGTAAGTAGGATTGGATATATTTTAAAAGTTCTATATGATAAGGGCTGTTGTCTAGATGAATGATAACACGTATTGCCAAGGGTGTAGAACATAGGGAACCCTTGCACACTTTTAATGGTGGTGTAAATTTGTGCAGCCAAAATAGTGTGGAGGTTCCTCAGAAAAGTAAAAACAGCATGTGGTCTAGCAGTCTTCTGGGTTTATCAGAAAGGAATTGAAATCAATGTTGAGATATCTGCATGACCATCTTCATTGAAGCACAATTCATAATACAGGATATGGAAACAACCTAAATGCTCATCACCTGATGAATAGCTAAAGAAAATGTGATATATGTACATGAAGAAATACCCTTTTAATCTTAGAAAAGAAGGAAGATCTGTAGTTTGTGATACCATGTATGAATCTAGAGAATACTAGGGGCTGAGGATTTGGCTCAGTGGGTCGATACCTGCCTCGCAAGCTCAAGGGCCTGAGTTTGATCCCTGGTACCCCTCCCCCCAAAAAAGTAGAATCTAGAGAATACTAAATGAAATAAATTCAAAAAAGACCAAAAAACCACATGCTCTCACTTGTGGAACTTTATTATTATTATTATTATTATTATTATTATTATTATTATTATTATTATTATTATTATTATTATTATTGGTTTTTTTTTTGTACTGGGGATCGAACTTAGGTCCTTGGGCTTGCAAGGCAGGCGGCGGAACCACTGAGCTAAAGCCCTGGCCCTCATGGAACTTTAAAGTTGAACTTATAAGCAGAGAGTCAAGTGTTGACCAGAAGCTGGTGGTGCGTTTGGCAGGAGCAAGGTGGCAGACAGATAGGAAATGTTGCATAGAAGATGCAAAATTCAGTTAGGAATATGTTCCTGTGATTTATTGGCCAAAGTGGTGACTATAATGTGTGGTTTGGTGGGGTTTTTTTTTCCTTTTTTTTGTTTTTTGCTCTGGGGGGGTTGCTGGCGATTAGATCTGGGACATTGTACATGATAGGCAGGTGCTATACCATTTTTCAAAAATAATGTAGTGATATTTGAAAATGGCTGAAAGAGTCACTTTAAATGGTCTTACCACACAGTAATGATAAATATATAAGATCATTTAATCATTCTACAACATATACATGTGTTGGTGTGATTTTTTTTTATATAACAAAACATTTATTACTACATTTAGTCATACATAATGACAACACTCATTGTAGGGAATTTGCACCTGTACATGATACATCTTGCCTCTTTTTTTCTCCTATTCCCCACCTCCCCTCCTTATGTACAAAAGCTTTGTTTCCATTTTTCCTTCTATTTTTCTTTTGTTTCTTGTCCCTTTCTTCCTTTCTCCCTTACTTTTCCCTTGTTCCTCTTCCCATTTGAATATTTTCTTCCCATTTCCGAATATCTATCTATCATACAGTTTACTCCTTATTTCCACTTTTGGTTTCTCACATCAGAGAAACAATGCAATAATTAAACGTGTGTCTGATTTATTTCACTTAAGAATATGGTCTCAAAGTGTATCCATTTAGATATAAATGTTTCAAGCTCATCCTTCATGTCAGAGTAGTACTCTGTTGTGTAGAAAAACACATCTTCTTTATTCATTTGTTGGTTGTTGGGCATTTGGGCTGTTTCCAAGTTTTAGCTGTTACAAATTGTGCCACTATAAACATGGGTGCGCATATATTGCTGTGGTATGATGCTTTTAATTCTTTTGGGAAGATACCCAGTGGGGGGATACCTGGGTCAAATGGAACTTTTAGTTTTAGTTTTTGAGGAATCTCCACACTGATTTCCATAGTGGTTGCACTAGTCTATATTCCCACCAACAGTGGTGAAGGGTTCCTTTTTCCTCACAGCCTCCCCAGCATTTGTTTTGGTTGATTTCTTAATACTCGCCATTCTTTCTGGGATGAGATGGAATTTCAGTGTTGCTTTCATCTGCATCTCTGGAATGGCCAGTGATGTTGAAAAATTTTTCATATATTTATTTACCATTTGTACTTCATCTGAGAATTGTCTGTTCATTTCAGATGCTTAATTTTAGATTGGTCTTTAAATTTGCAGAGTCTGTTTTTTGAGTTCTTTATACATCCTAGATATTAGTCTTTTGTTTCATGAACAGGTGTTAAAATTTTTCCCACACTGTAGGTGGTTTCTTTTGCTGTACAAAAGCTTTTTTTTTTTTTGTGACAGGGTCTCACTTATGTAGCTCAAGCTGTACTTGAACTCCCAGCAATCTTCCTGCCTGAACCTCCCAAGTGCTAGGATTACAGATGTGTGCCACCACATCTCTCTCTCTCTCTTTCTTATTCACCACATCTTTTAATAAAATGAGATCCCAGTTGATTCTTTCTGATAGTTTCTATGCAATTGGGGTTTTGTTCATAAAGTCTTTATCTACACCATTGTCTTCCAGAGACCTACCTATTCTATCTTCCAGTGGATTGTGTGTTTCTGTTTTAATATTTAGGTCTTTGATCCATTTTGATTTTAGGTTAGTGCATGTTGAAAGATCTGGGTCTAATTTCCATTTTTTTTTCATGTAGAAAGTCAGTTTTTCCAGCACCACTTGTTAAAGAGGCTGACATTTTAAATATGCACGATTATTTGTCAATTAAAATTAAATTATAAGAGATACACTGTGAGTAAAATTTAAAAATTTAACATTAATAATAAAAGTACATTGGAATTAAGTGAAAATTCTGTCTAGGATTTAACTTTAATATTGGAAAATTACTAGCAAAAGGGTTACATTCTTTAAAGGCTTTTGAAAATTTGTTTTCGTTTCCATCTAATCAGGACTTTCATCATTCCTAGGCACAGGGAAAACACTCTTGGCACGAGCTGTTGCTAGCCAGCTGGACTGCAATTTCTTAAAGGTAGAGGGAAGACTTTTTTGTAGTTGTTGAATTTAAATTTTATTTGAAATGCCTTATATTTATCATATTTTTCCTTTAATCAGGTTGTATCTAGTTCTATTGTAGACAAGTACATTGGTGAAAGTGCTCGTTTGATTAGAGAAATGTTTAATTATGCGAGGGACCATCAGCCATGCATCATTTTTATGGATGAAATAGATGCTATTGGTAAGAATAACACCTTTTAAAATTAATTTTAAATTTTTCAAAGTATTAGAGGAACTTTTTTAAACTCTTGAGGCAAGTCCCTCCCACTTACCCTGTAATTGTGACTTGATTGATATTGAGATCCCAAGGAATTGAATGATACTTTAAATGACTACAACGTTTAAGCAATTTTAACGAATAACCTTTGTATTGACAAAATGAGAAATATTATATCAAAACAATTTTGCTTTGTTAGTATAATTTTTATTTTTTAATTTTAATATTTTTAACCCCAGACACTATTACTATTCTGTTTCTTAAATGGTGGTTATGGAGGAAATGAATAGTACATATGAATTTTCAAATCTATTATTGTAGGTGGTCGTCGGTTTTCTGAGGGTACTTCAGCTGACAGAGAGATTCAGAGAACTTTAATGGAGGTAATATTTGATAAAGAACCCAATGTTTATTAGATGAAGCACATAACATTTAGAGGTCAAAATACACACAACAGTTTAAATGAAAATGTGATATTTGAAACTTTTTACAAAAATGAATACATTTTGGTATCAGAATAAGAAAATGACTAGTACTGGGGAGAGAAAGGTATAGGAGAGGTTGATCCGTGGGTACTCAGTTGCAGGTGGGTAAGAGCAAGAGGTTTTGTTGTGCTGTGATTGCACAATAGGGTGACTGTAGATAAGAATTACATATTATGTATTTCCAAAAGCTAGGAGCAATGTTTCAGAATATTTTCTTCATAAAGAAAACATTAAATGTTTGAGAAGATTGGTGTGTTTAGCCTGATTAAAAATTATATAATTTCATTAATGTAAATTAATGTTATGTTTTTATATATCAAGTAAGAAAGAGAAAATGGAAACTGAAAAATAAGACCTTGGCAATAAATTAATTGTACTTATGTAGGAATTTGTGATAAAAATTATTCTTTCTTGCTCTGTTGTTGAACTGAGAAGCAGTTAAAATAGTTTTAATAATCGAGGATTGATGATGGGATGGAAGAATGTACGTAAACTCTTTCCTCACATTTCCTTTTACCACTCCAAATTCTGTGAAAATGATTGCAGGACCCCAAATACATTTTATCAGTTCCACTAATAGAAACTAGGTAGCATAGATAATTCAGTGTCAAATTAAGTTATAAATCCTGAGAAATTTAAATTGAGGTATTTTGAAACTACAAATACTATTTTTCCCCCTTAGGGAAGTGATAAACGTTATCAGCTACATTGTCAAGCTAGCTATATATTTTATTTGTTTGTTATTTTGGTACGAGGGATTGAACTCGGGTTCTTGCGCTTGTGAGATATGCAGCAGAAACACTGAGCTAAATCCTCAGCCAAGCTAGCTATATTTTAAAGCATTTGTTAAGTGCAATAATATTATTTGAGAAAACCAGAAATCCAAAGAAATATTTTGATATCTCAGTATTTCTGTGTACAGTAGAATTATTAGATTCTCAATTCTGCATACTGTAGAATTATTTGAAGGGATAGGTTTATTATCAGTTTTTTATCAAAATCTTTGTATCCACATATCTTTTATTTCCTTTTTTTGTGGTACTAGGGATCCAATCTTGGGTCTTCATGCGGAGCTACATTCCAGCCCTTTTTTTATTTTTTATTTTGAGACAGGGTCCCACTGAATTACTAAAATTGTCCAGGTTGGGCTCAGATTTGTAATCTTCCTGCCTCAGCCTCCCAGAGGTTGAGGATGTACCTCAGTATAAAGGCTTTGGATTTATTCTAAATACTGAAAAAAAGATTGTTGATACTGGAAATCAAGTCCATATAGTTTACTTTCATAATTCTTGACTAGATGGCAGGAAACTTTCAGACGTATTAAATCTAGATAGCTGTATCAAGGCACATTATCTTGGAATTTTGAGGATCCAAGTATATATATTTTTAAAAACAGAATTGTATCAAATGATTATTCTGAAGGTCACATGTCTGTAGGTAACATCCTTGCTGGTATTAGGTGCATAAAAGGTATGTGTTTTAAGTAGTTAATGTTTTATAAAATCCATGATTTTTAATATTCTTAGTTACTGAATCAGATGGATGGATTTGATACTCTGCATAGAGTTAAAATGATCATGGCTACAAACAGACCAGATACACTGGACCCTGCATTGCTACGTCCAGGAAGATTAGATAGAAAAATACGTGAGTTAAACTTCTTTACTTGCTATCCATCTTACTTTGTCCATTTCTCTTTTTGTACTTCCTCTCACATCCACTTTATTAAACAACAACAAACTACTATAAAATAATTCTTTATTTCTTATTTTCAGATATTGATTTACCAAATGAACAAGCAAGATTAGATATATTGAAAATCCATGCAGGTCCCATTACAAAGCATGGTGAAATAGGTAAGGAAGTAACCAATTTTATATGTATTTACATTTTGATAAATGAAGCAAAACTACTATTGAATATTGATAGAATACCAAATCTAGTTTTAAATATAGCAAACATGGTGGTTTAAAATTCATCAGATATTTATTGAGCATGTACTATGTCCTAGGAATTGTAAGTGCTGGGAATATAAGCAATGAACAAAACAATTTCCTGACTTTAGAGGACTTCCATTCTTGTCAGGAAAGATAAAATAAGTAAAATATATAGTATATATCAGTGAGATTAAATGCTATAGAGAAAAAGAAAAAGGGGATAAGAAATATCAAGAGTAAGCATGAGTATGTACACTTTGGTGGAGGGGCGAGGAAGCACTTACAAAGCAGGTGGTTTTTAAACAACAGCCTGAAACAGAGAAGGAATTAGGCACACATACTGGGGAAAGACCATTTTGTGAAGGAAGGAGCAGCAAGTTAAAGGCACTGAGGCAGGTGAGTGCCTAGAACATTGCAGGAGCAGCAGAGAGGCCAGTGTTTCCCTGGAAGAGTCAGTGGAATAGTAGTAGCAGTTGAAGTCTTCGAGGTCATGGGGACCAGACTAGAATTTTATGGAAGTCATGGTGTGGGAACTTCTGCTTTTACTTTTTTTAAAAAAAATTATTTTTGGGCTGGTAGTAATAGGGATGCCATTGGAGGAGTGTGAGCAGAAGAAAGATAGGATCTTATATTTGGCTATTTTTAACTTTTTGTTAAAGAAACAAAAGTAGAGATAAAAGTATAATTGACTTCTAACTCCTACGTATTTATTCATCCACCATCTTCAATATTTATTTGCTTTTCTTAAGATTGTACCCAGCCAGACATGGTGATGCACACCTGTAATCCTAGCTATTTGGAAGGCTAAGGCAGGAGGATCGCAAGCTCAAGACCAACCTGGGCAACTTAATGAGACCCTATCTCAAAATAACAAATAAAAAGGGGTGGGGTGTGTGGCTCAGTGAGAGCTTGCCTGCCTTACATGAGTCCCAGGGTTCAACCCCTAGAACCATCAAAAAATAAAAAATAAAAAGAAGATTGTCCAGCCAGGCTACTATGTTCAAGAAAGTTTCTTTCCTTGTAGTTATTATAATACATGCTTAATTTAATTTGTGGGTTAGATTTTTCTCTACCTTTTACATTTACTTTTAGTTTTGAATGTGTATATTTTTAAAAAAGCAAATCCTAGGCATTATATCATTTTATCTATGAATATTTCAGAATTCAGTAAAGATTATTTTGACTAGGAGCACAAAGGTGGAAGCAGGAAAGTCAGGTGATTCCATAATCATGGTCAAAGGTGGTTTCAGGCTTCTTTACGCCCCCTAGTGTTACTGAAGTGTAATTGATAAGGACTTTAAAATGCTGGGGGCTGGGGAATTTAGCTCATTGGCCCCTTGTCTGCCTCCCAAGCGCAATATCCTGAGTTCATTCCCTGGTACTGGAAAAGAAACAAACAAAATAAAATGGTGAAACTCTGGATATATTTTGAAAGTAAGGGTGACGGACAGGATTTACTAATGAATTGAATGTGCGGTCATGGGGTGAAAAAAAAGAACGAAAAAATCTAAGATTTTGGCCCAAACAGCTGAAAAGATGGTGTTGCCATTACCAAATTGAGAAGACTGGGTTGGGATTATGTCTCAGTGATAGAACACTTACCTAGCATGTGCAAGGCCCCAAGTTTGATCCCCAGCACTGCAAAGAAAATAAGTAAATAAAATACATTTGAAAAGATTGTCAAGTTTAGGTTTCAGTAAGAGAAAAGAAGTTTAGGGTCTGGGGATGTAGCTCAGTGGCACTGCGCCTGCCTCCCAAGTGCAAGTTCAATCCTGGTTACCAAAAGAAAAAAAGAAAAAAAATTAGTTCTGAATGCATTGAGTTGTCCATCAGATATCCAAATAAAGTTAATTGAGTAGTAATCCTATAAGCATCTGAGTTCAGTGAGGCAGTATATGCTGCAGATACAGAGGTGGATGATAGCATAAAAGTATTCTTTAAAGTCTTGCAATTAGATATTTCCAAAGAGGTGAGTATGGATAGAGAACAGAAGAAAGCCAAAGACTGAACTTAGATAGTTATGACATTAAGAAGTTGAGCTCAATTAACAAACCTCACAGGAGTCTGAAGGCATAGGCACACAGATGGGAGTACAGCCTGGAGTGGATGATGTTCTGGAAGGTAAATGAAAGCTTCTCAAGGAGGGACTGATCACTGGTAAGTGCTGGTACTAGGTCAGATAAAATAGTTCTGAGAGACTTGGATTTCACAGTGTGGAAGCCATTGCTGACCTTGCTGAAAGTAGTTTCATTGGAGTTTTGGGAAGAAAAGCCTACTAAAGTGAATTTTACAGAGCTGGGGAGGAGAAGCATTGAATTTAGACGTTTCTTTTAATGAGTTGTGCAGAAGGGACAGGAGAAATGGGACAGTAGCTGGAAGGGAAGTGTAGCATTTACTTAAAGAGGGAAGAATTTGCACTTTTTTCTTTCTTTCTTTTTTTTTTTTTTAATGCTTCTTGGAATGACTTAAAGAGACTGCACTTTGCTTTTATTTATTTATTTATTTTTTGGTGCCAGGGATTGAACTCGGGTCCTTGCGCTTGCAAGGCAGGCCACCAAACCGCTGAGCTAAATCCCTGGCCCTGCACTTTGCTTTTAGAGTTGGCCCTGTCTTAGCATTTGTGATAAAGGAGGAAACGCAGAGTACATAGATGCTGATGCTGACAGGTTCTCAGATATGGTACTATCTATCACCTTAGGAAAACTTTCTTCTGAGTGCTTCTGTTTTCTCAGATAAATAGAATGCAAATTCTGAGTGAAGAGGAGGCGATATTGTTAGATATTTGAGGACAGAGAAGAAATTGCAAATAGTGAGGGACTGGAATAATATAGAAGCTAGCAAAAAGTATGCTGTTACCTGTATTAGGGGATTCTAGTATAATGGACAGGCAGTGTTAAAATCTTTTATAAATTGATGGTCCATAATGATTACAAATAATTGATTATTGTTCTTGTTCCTATGATAAATACTGATTTGAACAGAAGATATCAAATAATAGGTTTCTGCCACAAATACTGAGCTCTTGCTAGATCCCTCCTCTCAGGAAGCTTACAGTGAATTTGAACCTTATTAAATACTGATTAATAACGAGTATCTGCATAATTTCAAATAGAGATTGACCTTTATGGTCTGATAGAGTCTCTTGTCAGAGTTAGTCACAAAGTAGTAAGTAGCTCATGCTCTCTTTTTTCTTTCTGGTACCAGGAATTAAACTCAAACCTTGTGCTTGCCAGGTAGGCACTGTGCCACTGAGCTAAAATCCTGGCTCCTTATGCTCTCTTTTTTGTCTTCCTATTTTGTATCAAATCCTTGACTGCTAGACCAAACCTTTACCTCTTACATTCATGTCTGTCATGTAAGTAGGTAGAGAATGACTTAACCATTATTGTAGTGCTTGATCTGATATTACAGTACTTGAAAGTTGCACAAGGATGGATGTGATAAAATTATATCTGATGTCTGTTTTTGATGTACTGTACTTTACATTTGGCTTCGGTGGTTAAAGTAAGTTCCACTGTTCTAAATTGTTTTTGAAATTGCATATTTATTCAAATTAAAGTTTTAATGAGTCATAGTCAATATCTGAAGTTCGCATGTTCATAGTTGTTTCGCTGCATAGAAAGAGGTTGCAGTGCTTTTAGACCTTGATTATTCCTGGTTTTAAAGTTGCAGAAAAGGTCTGGGTGTGCATCTGACTAGTAGAGAGCTTGCCTAGCATGAGTGAGGCTGGGCTCTGCATAGATGTTCAATTTCAAAGTAAGGTCTTCCACGTAATTTTTCCATGTCATCATAAATCAAGAAAAGGCGTTATTTTTTGACTAATTTCTGGTATTTTTCCCAAAACAGATTATGAAGCAATTGTGAAACTTTCAGATGGCTTTAATGGAGCAGACCTGAGAAATGTTTGTACTGAAGCAGGTAAAGGTGTACAATTTTATTATTGACTTTGAGTTTTAAAATTTGCTAAAACTATTTTGAGTTTACCTAAAAGCAGAGCATGGGCCTTACATGGATTTTAGTATAATGTTTTTGGGGGAATTGATTCCTGGAGGCAAGTGAGGTGAAAGAGGGAAAGCTAATAGAAGGGTAAATACACATTGGGTTAGCTGCTGTAAGCAAAGGGTATTTTGATTTGGAGAAACATACAGAATGCCGTTAAGGATTACCTGCCAGAAAGATGGGAAGAATATAACATTTATTTACCAGCACTCCTCCCCCATTGGATGAGATGTGCCCATGGAGGTTGTCTTAGTTACTTTCTCATTGTAGTACTTGACACCCACAAATTAAAGGAGGAAAGGTTCAGCCCATAGTCAGCTGGGTTTGGGGCAGGGCAGCTTGGCAGAGAAGAAACAGTCCATGGCAGGGTAGGCAGGAGGCAGTGAAACAGTGAGCCTGCCTTCCTTTTTCCCCTTTTTATTCTGTCCAAGTTATAAGCCTGCTAGTGCCACTCATACTCGGGATGGGGCTTCCCTCTTCAGTAATTCCATCACCCGCAACTATGCTAAACCACTCAGTGGACTAATCCATTTAGCACACCCATAATCCAGTGTCACACACCTATTATCCAGCCAACTCCCAGAAGACTCCTATGAGCTCATGAGGCTTTGTGGGGGACATCTAGATATAAACCATAACAGGGATGTTAACTCCTTCGTACTTTTGGGTACCTCCTGACAGAATGTGGGTAACAGGCATGTGATAAGATACCGGCCCCCTGAAATAAGTCTGAGGGTTTATAGAACTGAGGCTGGAATTAGAATGGGCCAGCACCAGAGTTATCTGTTGCAGAACATCTGTTTTTGCATAGTAGTCTGAGCAGTAAGCTTTGAAAGACTGATTAATGAATTCTGTGATTATGAAGTTTGTATCAAATACAGGTTTTAAATATAATCCTCTCTGGTTGTGTGACACTATTTTTATTTCTGGTACAAGTAGCTTTAAAATCCTACCTAGAGTTACTTAGTTTTTGTTCTCCATGCAGAATCTTAAAATCTGGAAGAAAAAAAATCCTTAATATCTGAAAAACAAATTTCTGCAGTAGTTTTTATAATTACTAACTTCATGGGCTTCATGTTAATAACTGTTTTCTCAAGTATTACAGTGTGTGATTTCCTCTTGTCTTTCATATCATTTTAACATTCCTTGTAAATTTTTTTTGAGACAGGGTCTCACTATGTAGTTGAGGCTGACCTGGAACTCACTATGTAGCCCAGGCTGGTCTCAAACTCACAGCAATTCTCCTGCCTCGGCCTCCTGAGTGCTGGGATTACAGGCGTGTACCACCACATCTGGCCACATTCCTTGTAAATTTAACAGATGATATTTAAAAGATGTGGTATTGTTTTTTTTTTTTTTTTTTTTTTTTTTTTTTTTTTTTTTTTTTTTTGGTATCGGGGATTGAGCTTGGGTCCTTGCGCTTGTGAGACAGGCAGAAGAACCACTGAGCTAAATCCCTGGCCCAGTCATAGTTTCTTAGTACGAAGGTATTCACGGGTACATAGTGACTCATTATCTGGATCAGTGATCCTCAGGTTTAGAAACTGTCGATATAAATCATAGTAAATCATGAACATGCCAACTGGTCAATAAATAAAAATATTAAGAGGTAAACTCATATGCCTTGAACTAGAGTAATTTATGACATATCCTTTCCAAAATCTATCCCAGACCCAATTCTTATGGAAAGATTGGTTTGGTGAAATTGGAATCAAAACAAAAGCTGTTGTGTGATCTTAAAGGCTGATGCAGTCAAATTTTTGATACATACCTTTTCACATTTAAAACTTTTTTGAACCCTATTTTTAAACATAAAAACATAAAAATTACACACATTGATAGGGTACCACGTGATGTTTCGATACATGTATTCATTGTGTAATGTTTAGATCAGGCTAAACCTATCGCCTCAAACACTTAAAATATTCAGAATCCTTTTTACTGGCTTTTTGAAATGTGTAGCATCTAATTGTTGGTGTGCAGTGGAGCCAGAACATCTCATGCCTGTCTAACTGTAACATATCACCCTCTGATAGTTGTTTTCGCATTCCTTGGTGCCTCCTGTTCTCTCTAGTCCCTGGTAACCTCCACTGAATTCTCAACTTCTCTGAGATCAGCTTTTTTATATTCCCTGTATGAATGAGACACAGTACTTATATTTCTGTGCCTGACTTAATTTCACTTAACATAGTGAACTCTAGTTCAACCCATGTTGTTGCAAATGGTAGGATTTTATTCTTTTTTTGGCTGTATAATAGTCTACTATGTGAATATCACATTTTCTATATCTGTTCATCAGTTGATGTACACTTAAGTTCTTTCCATCTCTTAAAGGTTGTGAATAATGCTGCAATAAACATGGGAGAACACATGTTCCTCTTGTGCACATCTTTGGACAACACTTGTTTTCTGTCTTTGATAATAGTCATTCTTATTGGGGTGAAGTGATATTTAATTGTATCGATTTGCATATTTTAAAGAATTTATCTTACCATAGCTGGGCGTGGTAGCGCATGCCTGTAATCCCAGCACTCCCAGCACTCAGGAGGTTGAGGCAGGAGGATCACTGTGAGTTCCAGACCAGCCTGGGCTACATAGTGAGTTCCAGGTCAGTCTCAACTACATAGTGAGACCCTGTCTCGAAAAAAACAAAAAACAAAACAAAACAAAATAGCATTTATCTTATCATATTTCCAATAAAAAACTATAACTTATGTATGGACAAAAATACTAGCTTTTTAACTGAGTAGAACATTCATATCTGGAGTTACAGGAATTCTTACTTGGTTTTCTTTTTATTAGACTTTCATTTTTTTTATTACTTCTTTAAACTGAAATACATTTGATTCAGTTCTGGTTGCCTTTTTCATCTAAGTCTTGATGTTTTCCTCTTTTTTAGATTAAAGTGTATGTCATTTGTCAATGAACAATTATTTGAAAAAGTCAACAAACAGTAAGGTTTATGAAAATACTTTATTTGTCTGTAGCCTTCTAAACAAGTTTGAAACTTTTTATTAAAAAAAATCATTTTCATTCACCTGATTTCTAGTACAACATACAATGGCTATTATCAAAGAATGCTTATTATGGAAATCTAGAACAGGAAAAAAACTCTTGGAATCTAGGCCAACCCTCTTCTTACATATAAGGGAAAACTCAATTCAAGATAATCTTTAATGGAAATTTTAGTATGATTTGTGTGATTAGTAGTGATTTCATCATCTTCAGTTTATCATAAAAGTAAGATTGTCTCGGGCTGGGGATTTAGCTCAGAGGTTCAGTGGCCTGCCTTGCAAGCGCAAGGACCTGAGTTCACTCCCCGGTACCAAAAAAAAAAGATTGTCTCAAACATAACTAGTATTAAAAAAGAATCAAAGCTTTTATTCCTTGTCAGTATTTGACAATAATTTGTCAAAATTTTGGAATAAAATTTTGAGTTGTAATATGACTTGAATTTGTCATATAAAATATTAATTTGTGTATAAATAAAATAGATTTTTTTCTTTTTTTTTTTGGTACTGGGGATTGAACTCAGGTCCTTGCGCTTGCAAGGCAGGCCACCGAACTTCTGAGCTAAATCCCCAGCCCTTTAAATAAAATAGATTTTAATAGGTTAGTGATGGCTTTTATTTTTTTCTTTTGTCAAAGTCCATTGTTTCTGTATTTTCCATTCTTTAAGCCTTTGACTTTTAGCAAGGGACTGCTATGAAAATTACTGGAGATTTGTTTTTATCTGTAAATGTACTTCTTCCAGGGAATTGCTGCCTATAACATTAAGAACTGTCATTTAAAATGTGTATATGTTGTTGATAGTTTTGGGTTCATTTTTTATTTTTGTTTTTATTGAGAGGTACTGTTGGATACAGGGATTATTCAAGCCAGTTTTTAAATATTCAGGTAATTATCTCACCTGCTTTTGGTTTGGAAAATGATACCATAGCTGTGAAAGTTAATTGAACAAAAATTTGGTTTTTAACAAATCAAAAATACTGACTCAGGAGAAAATCTAGGCTCTGTATAATTATATTATTTTGTTTTCTTATAATGAACATAAAATTCACATATAATATATAGCAATTATGTTATTTTATTTTCCACAGGTATGTTTGCAATTCGTGCTGATCATGATTTTGTAGTTCAGGAAGACTTCATGAAAGCAGTCAGAAAAGTGGCTGATTCTAAGAAGCTAGAGTCAAAATTGGACTATAAACCTGTTTAATTTACTATAAGGTTTTTGATGGCTGCATGACAGATACTGACTTAATGTAAAAATGAAGTTAAGGGAAATAATGTGTGTATTGGCAATGATCTCAAAAGTGTATAAATAAAATGTATGTGAATAACAAAAACTAGTATGCAATTCAATTTTTAAAATTGGTACAGAAAAAATTTGTATGATAATGTTGCATTTATTGCAGCAGAAGTTATGAGTATTAAAGCTTTTCATATTTGCAGTGTGAGCATTTTGTAAAACATTAAAAATGGTTTGAAATGGTAGTATGAGAGCATTTCTTATGACTTATTTTATATCATTTGTTTTCCTCATCCTAAAAGAAAAATCGAATAAAACCTGTTTGATTTAGTTCTACATATTTTGTCTTTTCTAATAGTACATTTCCTGTGATTATTTTTTTAGGTTCTTCCCGAAGTAAACTATTCATTTTGATAACCTAGATGAAGTTGCAATTAGTAGGTTTTTGAATTTTATTTTAAAACAGTACCAACACTTGAAGTTCATAAAATCGTCTTACTATATATAACATAAATGCATATATATCTGGGTTTCCTTCCAGAAAGTATCTACTCTTCACCCACTGTGATGAGGCTGTTTAACTGAAAAAGTATGTATACAGACAGACATGACTTTAGGATTGTGATTAGAAGAAATATTTAATAGTTAATAAATATGGCTTGGTTTTGTTAGTATAGTAGTTCCCTTTTGAGAATGTTACCCTTGAGACCTTCCCAGAAAAATTCTCAATGCAGTTTTACATATACTGTAATTTCAAGAGATTTATTATTTCCCAAGCTCACCTGTGGAGTCTATAATATATATGGGTACAGGCAAAGAGTGTCCTTTGTAAGTGATGGTGATACCTGAAATATTCAAAAGTTCTGTTACCTACACACAATTCTTATTTCATGTGGCAGTAAGATTTAACAAATTACATAAGTGAATCATCACTGGGCATCAGTTGAGACACTGTTAAAAGGTACTGTTGAAAAAAATTAAGGTTTCATAAACGCTGAAGATCCAGCGAGACAAGACCTGATTAATTGTACGATTATTCTTCAATTTATGTTTATTAGGATATTTTCTGCCATTTATAAATGTTTAAAGTGGACATCAGTTTATATAGTGATAGCGAACATGGACAGTCAGACGGACCAGCTCAGTCAAATAATCCAGCAGTTTCCGTTGTGCTGGCGGCGTATTGCATATATGGACAGTACAGAAGTAATAGAATGAGGCCAGAGATTTAGCTCAGCGGCATAGCGCCTGTCTGGAAAAAGCGAGGTTCCCAGTTCGATCCTTGGTGCCAAAAAAAAAAAAAAAAAAAAAAAAAAAGAATGGCCTAAGTCAGTCGTGTGTGATTCAGCCATGCATTTAGTTAATCTTGCGTTTTTCCTTTAGTGCTGGTGGTGGTTTTTACTAATCTTAGGTATGGGTTCTTCCATTTCTAAGCTTGATTTTCTTCCCTGTTTAAAGTCAGAAAGCTTGATAGAATGGTAAATTTTAAAAAAGATAGTGAAAAGCATATGTTGAAATATGAGTAGACTCAGGAGAAACCGTAAGAGTATTCCATGCAAATTTCTGAGTGAAATCTATTTCGTATATGATGACTTTTTCTAAAATTTGCTATTTTGAGATTTTTTTTTCTAGGCAAACAGTTAAATTTCTAAGCTTTCTTAGAAGCCTGCCGTTTCTTTTACCTGTTTAAAGATGATGGGTGTTTAATTTTCTCTGTAGCATAACATGAGTTTAAAGCGAACTATTAATTTATTACACTTTTGGTTACAAATTCACTACAGGTTGGACAGCATTCTGAGAGAAGAAACGTTTTCCTTTTGGAGGGCAGTTCGTAGTGGGCAGGATGTTTGTTTGCTGTCCCACTGAAGGCGAGTCCAAGCCCTGGCAAGGGCCCTGCTGGTTCAGCCATGCCACTGCCTTTGCTAGGACCTTCACACGA
>NW_022900929.1:72416484-72420625 GCF_012274545.1 Fukomys damarensis
GGCCCGACATTGCAGCCCCGACTCGGAGGAGCCCCTCGACCCGCAGGCGTCCGGGACCCTGGGCGCAACCTCGAGGTCGCCGAAGTCGCCTGGACGAGTCCCCCCTTCCTTCCCCTCCTGGGATCCGGGCTCGGGGACTGCGTCAGGGTCCTTGCGTTGGATGGGGTGACCCCCTGGCCCCGGCGTTTGGGGCTTACCTGGAGTGAGGCTCACTCTTTATGGCAGAGCAAAGCCACGTTAACACCAGCTTGAGGAATAGCTTTGGTGTCAACGATTCACTAGTGCGACACATGGCCCCACGTGTGGAACAGACCTGGGGCCAGAACTTTTGAAGTGTTCCCACGAGTTGTTTCCTAAAGTTTTTGTTTCTAGGCAGAAAGCTGTGACCAAGAGAATAAATATCACAAAGCTGCCTCATTTGAATCTTGAAAACTTTTAATCAGAAAACTTCCTCTTTGGAGAAAAGTTAGTATTGAGAGTAAAATTCTTTATGCCTTGTTCTGGGTTTCTAATTCGGGATTCTTTTTATTCCACCTTATTTCTTCCGTTTGCTTTTTCATCTGTTGAAATATTTTCTGGGTTTGGAAACTGATAAGGTAGAATTTTCCTGGAGACTAATTTAGTAATTGGACAAGGATATTCGGTTATGCTTTGAAAGCTAAAATTTCTAGAGTTTAAAATATCTTGAAGTTAACTAGTAAATTAAAGCTGTCCCTTTTTTTTGGTTTTTTGAGACAAGGGTCTCACTATATAGACTGACCTGGAACTCACTGTGTAGCCTAGGCTGGTCTTGAACTCACGGCGATCCTCCTGCCTCAGCCTCGAGTGCTGGGATTACAGGGTGCGCCACCACGCCCAGCACTAAAGTTGTCCTTTTGAGAAGACCATTGCCTTTATTCCAAATCCATTCTTTGAGTGTCTTTATTTTGGGTTCACATTTTTATTTGGAGGGCTTACTCCCTTGCTTGTGAACTGCATATTTTGAAAGTAGACTCACAATATGAAAAGGGCATTTACACTTTTCCCCTTAATATATTGTAATGTGGACCAGGAGTATGACTTTATATGTTGAAAATAATTTAGTAATTTCAGTACTGTAAGCCACCTTAGAAATAATAAGCATTCCCAATGTCAAGAAATTCAGGTTTACTGATAGTAAGGGATATGCCAGATTAATACGGTGCCACAGACACAGGAAGATTGCAATCCTGATTCCTAATGCATTCCTCTTTGTTCATTTGTTTGTTTTGCAGTACGAGGGGTTGAACCCAGAGCCTTTGCCCTGAGCTACATCCCCAGCCCTTTTTTTTTTTTTTTTTTTGGTACCGGGGATCGAACTCAGGTACTTGCATTTGCAAGGCAGATAGCAGAACCACTGAGCTAAATCCCCGGCTCAATATTTAATCTCTGCAAAAATTCTTACTGAGAGTGCAGCTTTCTTCTTTCCTGTGTGGGACAGTTGGAAACATACTCTGTTTCTCCGTCAAATATGAGGTTTTTCCCCATGCCAAGTAATTCTCCAGCAGACAGCGACTGATGCCCTATGATTCAGTTCACTTCTGATGCTATCAGAATTAGAGTTAGATCCCTGAGCTGATGGCCTCGTATCTCTCAAGACTGCCCCTAACTCTCACTTCAGAGGGTTAATAGTACTACCAGCAGTACTATTACTTTGTTGGTGTGGCTCACAGAATTCAGGAAAATGTGTTTAGCCTTTTGCTAAAAAGGATGTTACAAAGAATGCAGATAAACAACCAAAAGGAGGAAGAGATGTGCAGGGCAAAGTACGGGGACAGCACACACCAGCTCTCTGGACCCTCACTTCTTTAGCAACCTAGAAGCTCATCAAATTTCTTTCCAGAGTTTATTAGAGATTAATTTCCACCACCCTCCTCCACCCTTTTCCCCTTCCCCCCGGGGTCTGTAGGTGAAGCTGAAAATTCTCATCTTCTGATCCCCACTGTATTTCTGATGATCACTCTGCCTCTAAGGGCCTTCGCATTGTAAATACTGAAGTACCCTTTTCTTACTGGAAAATTAAAGGACACAAGGAGGTCTGTGATAGAAATTGGGCCAAGAACCAACTATCTTTAGTATTCTATCAGAGAGCTAGAGGTAATGCTTAAAATCCAGTGGGTAATGATGCAGTATTTTTGACTGAAAGCCAATTCATAACCTTATTTCATGGTATTGGTGTTTGATCCCTTTTGGTTGCAAGAAACAAAAACCAGCTTGGACTAGTGCTGGTGGGTGTGGGGGGGTGGATACTAAACTCATAAAGAAAAAGTAGTGTTCTAGGCTGGTTGCAGGACCTAAGATAATTGTATTCATAGCTGCCTCTGCCTCTCATGAATTGTGGCCTCTACTTTATCCCAGTCTGTTCTTTGTCTCTTCTCCAAGGTGTGGAGGAAAAAAAAAAAAGCCTGTTTATGAAAAAATGACAAAAGTACCTCTCTTCCCTGAAGTCCTGCAGCGTTTTAAGTGTTGAGGCAATTTAGGTCATGTGTCCACCAGTAAGAATCGCCACGAAGGGATGAATAAGCCCAGTCTCATCTCTAAATCCTTGGCTAGGGAAGTAAAGTTGATGGGTGGCCCTCCCACAGAGGAGCATTTCCACAAGCAGAGTGCTTTCTGGGCTGACAAAAAAACTATAAATAGGGCTATATAAATAAATGATCTGGGCTGTATATTTAATCATAGTAAGCTAGTTTTAATAAAACTGTTAATTTTCCCATATCCAGCAAACATGGAAGCTGTCAAATGGTCTCATGTAGTCAGAATGAAGTTAGTACTGTTTATTCCTCCTAGAAAGCACCACATGGAAAGCCAAATTACCTTCCAAATTTTGCTTTGGTAAAGTGAAATTCAAGTAGAGATTTTAGTGAATGCTTTTAATGATTGATGTGCTCAGTCTGTAAGAATATTATTTCCAAGTTTCTTGAATACTAATCAGACTTCTTTGCTCTTTTGGAGATGGTTTTCCTCCCTTTATAATCCAGGCTGGCCTTGAACTTGCAATATTTCTACTTCATCCTCTCAAGGGCTGGAATTATAGATGTGTACCACCCTTGACACTTACTTAGGACAATGCTAGCAAAGATTTAACTCTGTAGATGTATTTACACAGAAATTTTCACTTCCTTAGAACTTTTTTGAATGATTTCCTGATATTTTGAAGATTAAATTAAAACCTTTGATATCATCTCCAAGTCCTGGATTATTTGGTATTTGCCCATCCATCTCTTTAACCTCATGATGAACAACTCTTCTCTCTGCTCCTTTCTCTGTGTGCCCAAGATCATCTTTTAATTCTGGGAATGTTCGGGGCTTTCACATTGAGCGGCATTACCGGCCCTTTGTATATTTTGAGTTTTGCAAATTTGCCCAGACTGGATTCGAACCTATGATCCTCTTGTCTCAGGCCCCTACTGTTCTGGGATTACAGGTATGTGCCAAAACACCTGGCTAGAGTGGTGTTTTTGAATGTTGGCAGTTAAATATAACCACCCAAGTTTGTTTTGTTTTATGGTGTTTGCAGTTTTATGGGGATGAAACCAGGCCCTTTGTACTGAATGAAATCCCTTGCCCAATTTTTATTTTTTATTTTGATGTAAGGTCTCACTAGGTTACTGGGGCTCAGTTGGGATTTGATGATCATCCTGCCTCAGCCTTCCAGAGTGCTGGGATTACGGGCATGTCACACCCTATTCCAAGAAGCTTTCTAAAAATATCTATTCCTGGGTTCTGCCATCACCAGGTCTGATGTAATTGGTTTGAATGGAGCCAGACACTATTGACTTGCAGCCAGATTTAAAAATCACTGACATAGGTCAGGGGATTTAGCTCAGTGCTGCTGTGCCTGCTTGGCAAGCCCAAGGTCCTGAGTTCAATTCCCCGTACTAGGAAAAAAATCACAGATATAGAAAACTGTTACTTGACAAATGCTCTGCCTTTCCATTCCCCCCTCCCAACCCTCTTCTAAGAATTAAAAAATATTCGGCCAGGTGTGGTGGCACACGCCTGTAATCCCAGCACTTGGGAGGCTGAGGCAGGAGGATCACTGAGTTCAAGACCAGCCTGGGCTACACAGTGAGTTCCAGGTCAGTCTCAACTACATAGTGAGACCCTGACTCAAAAAACC
>NW_022900929.1:72420689-72431912 GCF_012274545.1 Fukomys damarensis
TGAGACCCTGACTCAAAAAACCAAAAAAAAAAAAAAGAATTAAAATTTTCTTTAATGGCTATAGGCTACGTCCTTCATGGGTACATTTATTTCAGGGTCTTTGAACATTTTTAAAAAAATTGTCCCAATGCAGTTTTATAAATGATGTAACTTTGTGTGGTGTGAGGAGATCTTGAAGGGCATTTTGATATATGGCTGAGGGATTTTCACTTATGATTTTTCATTCATTCATTCTTTGATTTGAGATGGGGTCTCCCTGTGTTGCCCAGGCCGGCCTTGAGATCATGGTCCTCCTACCTCAATCTCCAGAGTCACTGGGAGGACAGGCATGCAGCACTGTGCCTGGCTTATGAAATAATTTGTCAAGACCATGGTTTATCTCACGGGTTGTGAGTATTTTGGCTTGCCCAGCTTGCTTTGGTTGCATCTGGTGATTGCCTTCTTGCTGGGAGAATCCCCCAGTGAGGATGGACATCCTGTAGCAAGAGTGCGTGCACGCGCGTGCACACACACACACACACACACACACACACACACCCACACACACCCCTGTCTGTCTGTATCTTCTGACCTCCCTTTTCCTTAGGGTTCAATCATGGAACTTTACCCTAATAATGATCTGAGCCAAGCCCAGTCACTTCCCAAAGACCCCACCTCTAAACTCTACAGTCAGATTACGTTTCCACCCTTTAATACTTGATCGAGGGAATAAATTTCAGTGCATGAACCTTGGGAGCCACACGCAAACTGTAGTACATGGTAAGGGCAGCGAAGAGGGTGATCTTTGATATCAGGATTCAGTGATGGCAACAGGAGTAATTCCAAATGAAATTGTCTCTTGGATAAAACCTCTGGGTTTCAAGGGGTCTGTACTTCGTACAACAGTCTGGTGCCCCCCGAATAAGCCTGCCTGCTCATCTGTCCTGTGAGTAGGGATAGGTTTCCATTTACTTTCTTTTTTAAAAAATTCTTATATTTTATAAACAACTTGTATTTTTATTTATTTATTTGTACCAGGGATCAAACTCAGGTCTTTGCACTTTTGAGGCAGGCTCTAGAACCACTGAGCTAAATCCTCGGCCATTTTCTTTTACTGTGTACTCCTGTAGTAAGTTTTTTTTTTTTTTGATAAATAGAGACAGTCCATTATATTCTATAAGTTTGTGGTGATTTTAATTTTAAAATAGTTTAATTAGTAGCCACTCCCCATCGCTTGGTAAAAATCAATATTCCAGAAAATAAAAGTGCAGGTATGGTTGCGTTGAGTCTCATCTGGCACATTGCCAAGTTGAAGGAGTAAAGGCAATGCCACCACAGAGTCTGTTGCATTGGTAGATTGATTACCTTGGGTTTAAGGCACTGGAAAAACAGCAAGTGCAAGGAATGGATTTCTCTGAACTCCACTTACCTGTCTACAGACAGATCCTCCAAAAGGGTCTCCCTTGTCACCAGTTCTTTTCCATGGAGTTTGATCAATAATGGAAAGATGACTTTGCAAAGCAGAGTGAGAGCAGACACCATACCCAGACTTTGCCACAGACCATCCATCGTCTGTTCTTCCAGGGGCCCATTCATCTTTCCTCAGAATCACTTACTATTCCAAGATGTCTTTTCTCGCCAATGAAGAAGATATAGAATCTCCTAAATCGCACTGGTGCTTTGGTTTTACCCCCAGCTCTTAACAATTTCTCCTGTTAATCTCCCTATTGTATGTTTAGTTATAGGCTTGGTTATCAAATCAAATCCTCATAGGTTCCCTCTCCACAGCTGTTTTCCAGAATATATGTATGCAGGGAATATATGTTTCCCTGGGGTTCTGGGGTTTGTTGTTGTTGTTTTTAGTTTTTTGTTTGTTTTGTTTTTGCATTACTAGAGATCCAGTCCAAGGCCTTACACATGAGGGGGGGCAAATGCTCTACCACTGAGCTACACCTCTAGCCCTGTTTGTTTTTTTTAAAAAAAAATCATATATAATTTAATGATTTCATTTTAGTTAAGCTCAGAAGCACACATTTCTTTTAATTGCTTTTTTCTGTCTGGTATCTCTGACAGGTTGCTTCGGGAAAAGGCTGGACATTAGTTTGTTTTTGTTTTGTTTTGTTTTTTTGTGGTACTGGGATGGAACTTGGGTCCTTGTGCTTGTGAGCCTTTAGATTTCTTGAAAAAAGATCTCTAAAATCTAGTCCTTTAGGTCTCCATAATGCACATCTGTTGTGTGCTTGTTCTGTGTAAGGCACTGTACTCAATGTTAGGGATACTATGGCTGAAAGGAGTATTTTGGCGAAGTTTTAAGAAACTTCCCTGTGGTTAAAAAAAAAATGCCATGTTAGAAAGTTAAGGAGCAGGTAAACATTCAGTTTGATTATATTTTCTCTTGTGGCTTGAAAATCATAGGCTTTTATTTCTATTCTGTTAATTCTTGAATCATTGTAATTTCATGCAGTCAATATTTGTTTATATATGTTTGTGATAAAGTTTCTCTTCATATTGAAAGTTTATATAGTGTAGTGACTAAGAGAATGAATTCTGGATTCATACTACCTGGGCTCACAATCAAAGTTCTCTATACCTAAAATTGATATGTAAAATAGACATAGTGATACTACCTTTTCTCCAAAGAACATCTCAGAAGAGTTCTTAAAATAAAAATCTGCTTGTATTAGTTATCTTTTCTTTCACTCTTGTTCTTGAAAGGTGACTTTTTACTTTTTTTTTCTGTGAAAGCATTTATTATTGATAATTATTTTATTTTTGTTGCTTTGTATTATTCTTGTTTCTGTTTTTACAGTTGAGAATTCAGGAATAGTCGAATTATCTTTCCTCTGATATGTAGTGTGTCTTTTTTGTCAGATTGCACTGTCAATACAGAAATTATCTCATCTATTTCTAGGCAACCCCTACCCCGCCTTACATAGGCAAAAATAATCTGACTTTGATCAACAAACATATCTACTGTTTCATAGTCTTTGTTTTGTGGTGCTGCGAATCCCTAGGGCCTCTTGCATGTTAAGGAAGCCCTTTGTACTACATCTCCAGCCTTATAGACTGTTCTTTAAGTGTAACATAATTTTTATAAAACTGTTTTTCTGTATGTCACATATTAAGCCTTTAGTTGGGAGACATTTTTCATGTTACTTACTATTCTTCTTGTGTTTTCCTTTGTAAAGGAGTGGACCTACCCTATGAGACGAGAGATGCAGGTATGGCAATTTTTCGTTTAAGTCAACCCAAATGATTATATAAAAACCTAATTTCATGAATGATTTGAGACCTGTTGGTCTAGGTTCTTCATTAAATTTTTAAAATAATGACTTTTTAATATATGTGCGCATGTGCACATACTTAAGTGGTCACTTTTAAATCTGAAAAATGGAATACTAAATTTATATCCCTTTTTGCAAGCAGTTTGCTGTTTGTCTGGCTTAGATCTTCAGTTCAGGAGTGTTGACTGTGAAGCAAATCAGACTGGTTGTTCATTTTTGTGTCTGTCTAGCCAGCCATCCATAACCAAGTCCCTAAAAGACTACTTTGATTTTAGAATGAGTTAAAGTGATAACCAACACTCTTCTTTTGCATTGGCTGCATGGCTCATCCCAGAATCAAGCCATGTCTCTCATTTCTTAACTTTTAACTGCATATCTTTCTCTCAATGAAAATTAACTTCTGGGTTGGGGATTTAGCTCAGTGGTTCTGCTGTGCTGATCCCGAGTTCAATCCCCCCCAATCAAAAAAAGAAAATTAACTTCTAAGAAAATATCTGAGTACATCTGAGGCATTTTATTTGATGGTATGGGGCATGCAGAAATGAGTAAAAGGTAATTTCTGAGTAAAAGAAGCTGGTGGGACAAACCAGTCCCATACGTAAGTAACTATGTATTCATAGTTAATTTGCTTCTATTACCTATAGATAATAGTTATGATCCTGTTGTATCTTGTGCTACTTTTGATAATTCTAAAGGAAGGATTTTCTTCATGGCTGTTTAATTTTTAGAACACAGAGAGTAGAAATGATATTAGGGAGGTCTAATTAACCTAAAAGCAACGATATTTGTGTTCTACCTGAACTGCTTATAGAAAGCACTGTGTGGAAGTTCAAGTATCAGACTTTTCAGAACTGCATTTAAACTTGGAGTATCTCCCTTAACATTTTGGAGCGCATCTCCATTTCTCTTCCCAGTCGTTTACACGGTGTGGCTAGGAAAGTTTCCCCACATGACAAATTTTTAAGCAAATTCTAATTGAAAAAAACCCACAAATCTAGTGATGTGGTACATATTTGGTAAAGATCAAAATTGCTAATGGTAATTCTTTTTTCTCTCCTTAGGAAATTTTACCTGGATTGTTCTTAGGCCCTTATTCTTCTGCTATGAAAAGCAAGGTATGAACTTTAGGTTAGGTTCACCAAGAGCTTTAGTAACCAGCTTTCTCTGGTAAGTTTTTTAGTAATACAATTTTTATTTTAGGAAGCACTTACAATACTATGTAGTAACAGTAATTATCACTATATAGTACCACCCTGTTTCCCAATTTTACTGGATCAGTGGTTCTTAAATGTTTTACCACAAAGGAAAGTTTTTATTTTCTTCTTTGTAGTACCCAAGATTAAACCCAGCATTTATTTTCCTATATCTCCAGGCTTTTATTGATTTATTTTTTATTTTTAAGTTTCTTTATTTTGTACTGTTGAGGATCAAACCCAGAACATGCTAGGCAGTGCTCTACTATAGAGCTACACCCCACACCTTGTTTTTTGTTTTGTTTTGAGACAGGGTCTCACTAATTTGACCAGGCTGGGCTTGAATTTATCTGTCTTCTTGCCTCAGCCTTCCTGAGTCTGGGATGACAGCTACACCCCATCACACCTACAAATGAGGTTTTATATTTTATTTTTCTCAGGAAATCTATGAGTTCGGAAGTTTTATCAATCAAGCCAAGCATGTTGGTGCATATGTGTAATCTCAGGGCTCTGAAGTTGAAATAGGAGGACAAATTTGAGCCTGATGTAAACAATTTAGTGATTTAGTGAAACCCTGTCTCAAGTGGGGGTGGTTTAGGGATGTAGCTCATTGTGAAGGCCCTGCGTTCAATCCCCAGTTCTGGAGGGAAAAAAACAAAACAAAATAGGTTAACCAATAAGATTGACACTTAAAAATGTATTTACCCTCTAAAAATATTAAATAACTGTGATAGTTAATTGTAGCTTTTGAACACTATGCAATAATAATTAAACCCCAAAGTACAGAAATTTAACATTTAACCTTTCTCTATCAAGGATAAGTGTGTGTTTTTAATTGAAAGTGTTTCCTCTTATTTCTGTTTTTCCAGATTTAAGAAGTCTGAGTAACATAGGTCGGGAAGCATTGTGATATATAGATTCTCTATAGTCCAACTGTAGCAGACTTCTTCAGTTACACAGTTAAAATGGGAAGATCTGCTTTTGATATGTATAGCAAAGTTCATGCCACTTCCTAGAGGATTTAGCTCTGTGAATTGTGACTGGTACTTATTCTCTCGGAGTTATGTGTGAAACATTGTCTAGCAATGGTCTTCCCTAATACCGTGAATATTCAGAAGTCACTATACTTGTGCTTGGTATCTCTGTGATATGTAATTTATGCAAGCAAATTTTAGGTGATTGGACACTTTTCAAAAAGTGATTGCTCTTGAGACTGAAAGGTTTGTTGATGGTTGGGCATGACAGAGTAATTCTGACAACTAGGTTGGAAACAAGGGGTGTTTGTAACAATAAGCACTAGGGAAGGGAATCAGATGAAGTAATTTAAATGTGGCTGTGATTTTATAAAAGACAAATGTAAACAAAGTTATTTCCCAACACTAGCCTTTAAGATGACTGTAGTTTGCTTTTTTATTCCCATTGCGCTCTCTCCTCAAGACCTCCTTCCTCAGTTTTCATTTGGACTTCTTAAATTTGAGAAAACTTCTATGGCAGTGTTTTCTGTCCCACCCTGAGTCACTATAATGCAGTCCCTATTTCTTTTCTTACTGTCATCCCAAAATAATATCTTTGAACAACAAAAAAATAAGGCTGAAGAGAAACCTTTGGGAATAAATGCCTTTTGACAAATTCAGATTAAATAAAGGCGACAAATTTAGTTTCTTGATAAGTAGTGAAATTATTTCTTTTATAAAATTTTTCCATTTATAGTTATAAGTTAAGTTCATAATTTGCTTTATATAAACAAACTCTTAAGGTAAAAAAAATATTCTGTTTGCTATTACTTTGATTCCCATTTTGATAAGATTTTCTTTACTCAGTGACAGTCCAGAGTGCCACTGAAACTTGTTAAAACATGTTTTTATATGTCCTCTGGTAGTTTCTCAAATTAATATGGTAGTTTGAAAACTCCTGTAAGTAAGTATAAACAAAGGAATGAATGTTGAATTAAGTTTAGAGGTTGGCATAAATGTGAATATAAAACCACTTGATAATTATTAATCCTACCAAATTCTTTTCTTTCTACTTGGGGTGTACTTAGGAAACAAAAGATATTTAGCTCTAATCTCTTCTGACATAATAAAGTTTGTTGCAACAATTAACATTTAAAACTTCTGCAAACTATATTGTCATAATCCATTCATGCTGCTCTAAAAATGCTATTGACTGGATGGCTTCAACAGACATTGATTTCTTACAGTTCTAGAGGCTGGGAAATCAGTCAGTCCAGTTCTGGTGAGAGCCCTGCCTACTTGCTGTATTCTCACATGGTCAACAGTGCAAGTCCTTGTCTCTCTCTCTCTCTCTCTTTTGTTTTTTTTTTTCGTACCGGGGATTGAACTCAGATCCTTGCGCTTGCAAGGCAGTCGCCAGAACCACTGAGCTAAATCCCTGGCCCCCTTGTCTCTTTTTTACCTTTCATGGAGGTTCTGCTTCATGTCCTTGTTGAAGCCTAATTTTCTCCCAAAGGCCAGCTTCCTAATACTAACTACCCTGGGGGTTTGCTGTATAAATCTTGGGAGGGGACGTGAACATTCAGTTCATAACACACATGAATTAATGACTTTTGTCCTGAAGTCATAGTACTGTCATTCCGGTTTATTTCATACAGAAAGTGGGAATTAAAATATTTAGAATTGTAAGTTGAAGGTATTATAGAAAATGCAGGGTTTTTCTGATTTCTTATGCCACATGATCTGCTCATTGGGCCACTAAGTCCCTGGCCCTGTGTTATAAAATTTTAAATTATTATATGATTATAACAACCAGCCTTTTAATAGGTAGTATTTTCCCATTTTCCCATGATGAAACTAAGAATGAATGAGGTCAGGCTCTTAGCAGGACCGAGGATTGTAGCTTGAATTCTCATGATTCCAAATCCTGTGCTTTTAACCACTATATACTGCTGTTTTCCAAGTAAATTGTTTTTAAGATCTCATTGAGCTCTAGAATTATAGACATGAAATATTGTTGTTAGTCCTTTGAAGACATTTAATGTATTAATCTTGAATCATTGAACTATGTGACTGATCATTTCAAGTGAATTGTCATAAAATTAGCTTTAACCCTCTGCTTGGCTCAGAAGTAGGTCCTGTGTATTTTGGAATGTGTTAGAGTAAAATGACTTGTATGTTAAACTGTTTCTCTTCCCTTCTCCCCCACTTTTTTTCTACAGCTACCTATACTAGAGAAACATGGAATAACTCATATAATTTGCATACGACAAAATATTGAAGCAAATTTTATTAAACCAAATTTTCAACAACTATTTAGGTAGGAATCGTTGCTGTGGTTTATAAAAATATTGAGGATAGTAAACACGTAATCTAGTTTTTATTTCAACTTCATTTTATACATTTGTCTGCATATTTATTTTGTAAAGGTGGGCTATGTGGTACATAATTTTCAAAGTAAAATTTATTTCAAACGTTTAATCATTTTCAGAATGCAGAATTTAAAGGTTTAAAAGAATATGTATTAAAAGGTAGTTTTTTCTTTTAGCTCTGAGTTGCTCAGTTTCTATACCTAGAGGAATCTGTTATTACCTCCTTTTTGAATAATTGAGCAGCGTTTCTGGGTTTTTTAGTGCATATACAAGCTTTTTTTTCTCTTTTTTTTCCTTATTTTAGTCCTGGGGATTGAACCCAGCGCCTCATACTGAGCCACATCCCCAGCACATACTTAATTTATTATGCAAAGTCTCCCTCAGTCACTAAGTTACTTGGGCTTGGCTGGGATTTGCAGTCTTCCTGCCTCGCACTCCTTGAGTACTGGCATTACAGTTGTATGCCATCATACCCAGCAAAAAACATTCATATAGGTAAACTTTGATTTTTACACTGAATTTTTCAGCTTAATTTTTTGGAGATTGCTTCATATCAGTACTTATAAAGCTATAGTATGACTACTAAAGTACAGTTGAATATCTAATGTTTTTTAAGTATTATTTTAAATTCATTATTAAAAGAATATGGTACACATGAATAAAGGTAAAAGGGTGCACCAGCCACCTGAGTTTTATCCTGGGAGGCAGCTACTTTTGATGCTCCTTGAGTACCTTTGTAGAGGTATTCTATACTGTATAAAAGCATCTGTTAAAAGTATTGTAATGCTTCCCTCTATTGTTTATAAAAATGAATGCAAGCTGGGCGTGGTGGCACACTAGTAATCCCAGTACTCTGGGAAGCTGATATAAGAGGATCTGAAGTTGGAGCCCAGCATGGACAAGTTAGTGATTAAGTGACACCCTGTCTCAAAATGAAAATAAAAAAGGACCAAGGATGTTGTTCATTGCAGAGGCTCTGGCTTACTTTCCAGTACCACAAAAATAAAAAACAAATAATGTAATCTATAAATATGCATAAATACAGTGTACTCCAAAATATATTGTATGACCCCTGAATTTTTTGAAGTTTCTACCTGAAACAGCATGGAAGAATGTAATCTACTGTGTCTGCTCTTACCGAGAGGGAAGTTTCTTTCCTGCTGGTTATTTTCCTGTTTTAACTAGATGGATTTTTTTTTATACTAAAATATTAGAGAAATGTTAACCTGTTATTTAAGGGTTTAAGTACTATTCCATTAGGCAGTATAAAAGTCTGTGACCCAGTTCTTGGAAATGTGATACTTCAATAATTATTTTTGTGTTCTTTTCATGATTATCAAGAAATATTTGAACTTTTTTTATATATGAACATTTTATTTTTATCTGAAAGTGCTTATAACAACATGTTCTGTTTTCAGATATTTAGTCTTGGATATTGCAGATAATCCAGTGGAAAATATAATACGTTTTTTCCCTATGGTAGGTATCAATATTTTAGTATCATTTAAAATTTATTTATGATCTGACCTCTTAATTATCCTAAGACTTTCTGCTTTTACTTTATTATCTAACACTGCAGGGTTACTTTTTTAAAAAGGCAGTAAATTATTTGTAGAAGGTTTTTCAAATTAAGTTTAGCTTCTACATAATTTTTAAAAAAACTTTTAATAGTTGTATTTGTAGCATTTTAGAAATCTTGAATTAAGATAATTTTTATTCCATAAGTTAGCAGGAAATTATTTCCTGTGGATTTTATTTTCTCACTATTTTATGTTTATATTAATCTACATATTTTCTTTTTGCCTTCAGACTAAGGAATTTATTGATGGGAGCTTACAAACTGGAGGTAAATCATATTTCTTATATTTAGCTAGTGTTTATTTTGAGGAGGTTCTTTGTATAGTTATATTTTAGTTGGTAGTTTTCTTAAGTGGAGGACGGGGAAATTGTAGTTACATATAATAGAATATTCCAAAATTTATATTTTGCCAACTACTCATTTCATTTAGATACAGGGTTGGGGATGTAGCTCAGTGGTGCCGCTGCCTGCCTTGTAAGCACCAAGTCCCGAGTTCGATCTTCGGTACAAAAAACCAAAAAAAAAATATATTACTATTTTCAGATTCTCTGTGAGCTTTACATTTCTTTAAAAGTCTGTTGTATTCTCTATATAATAAAGACTTGAAAATTAGTAAATATCCTACTGGCATATATAGGATAGAAAATGTTGACGGAAAGACAGCTGTGGTGTGAAGACAGTCTCTGCCTCTTAGTTACTTTTCTTATTGCTGAGACACCCAAAAGTCAAAGGGGCAAGGACCTATTTAGCTCTCAGTTTGTAGAGGTTTCAGTCTGTAATCAGCTGGCTCCAAGGCAGGGTGGCATGGCAGAGAGGCAGCAGTTCTTGGTGGTGGAAGATAGCAAAAGCAATAGGGGAACCTTAATAGCACATTTCTGCCCCTTTTATACTCTTATCTAGGCTACTGTTATTAGGGCGGTTCCCAACCAATCAGTGGACTGATCTGGTAACCACTGCCCTTAATCCCAGCATCACACACTCTAGATTCAGCCATCCCTGAAAAAGCCCCATCTAAGTCTGCATGAGGCTTTGGGGAGACATCTAGACACAAACAATTAACAGTATATTTTAGCTGCTGGCTTAAGTGTTTCTCTGAGAATAACCATTTCTTGTTTTTTCAGGAAAAGTTCTTGTCCATGGAAATGCAGGGATCTCTAGAAGGTAGGAAGTTAGAGACAACCTTTCTTTCTCCTCTATTTAATGAATTGTTCTCTAAAATTTTTCCCCTTGTTTCTTTAGTGCTGCCTTTGTTATTGCATACATTATGGAAACCTTTGGGATGAAGTACAGGTAAGCAAGTATATTAACCCAGCTACAGTTTAAATTCTCATTAAAATAAAGTTTAATAGAAATGGTTAGTTTTTTGAAGTTAGTGCTTACCTTATTTAAAAGGCTAATGTGTTTTATTTATTGTTTTGGGGGGTTTTGTTTGTTTGTTTTAAAAGGAGGAAAGGTTTATTTGACTCATAGTTTGTAGAAGTTTTAGCCATAGTTGACTGGCTCCAAAGCAGGGTGGCATGCCAGAGAGGCATCACAGGAAGAAAGAGTTTGTGGCAGGCAGAAGGCAGCAAGTATCAAATGTATTTATTAATTGTTGAGTGAAAAATGACTTAGGAATTGGATAGTCTTATAAAAAATATCTTCCAAGAATAGTACATAGATTCTTTAAAAGGTCTTTTTGACCCCAAACAAAGCAAAAACCTAGTCAGTATTCAATATTACCTTTGTTTGTCTTGTAGAAGTATTTCACTCAAAGTTTGCTGTGAAAGTATCAGTTCATAAATATTATTTTAATTCAAATGCTTTGCTTATTAAATGGAAAAAGATTTACCATGCAGTGTGTACTTTATATACAATATATAT
>NW_022900929.1:72432060-72456918 GCF_012274545.1 Fukomys damarensis
ATATATATATATATATATATATATTCTCTGTGTTATTTGGAATCTTGTCAATAAGATAGTGAAAATCCCATCCTTTAATTGCACCATAGCCAACACTGATTGTTCCAGGCACTTTTAGCTTATTTAAGCCTCACCTTTTCATTTAACCAACGATAATATGTTAAGCATGTACTGTATAACAAGTATACTACAAACATAAAGTGCTTTACTCTTTTTTCTCATCTTGATAATAGTCCTCCAAAAGAAGTGTTAATAATACTCATTTTACCAGTGAAACTTAGACAAATTGAGTCTGGAAAATGAGACTGTTCATGAAATGATGCCTTTTCATTAATTTTCTTTTCCTTTTCAGAGATGCATTTGCTTATGTGCAAGAAAGAAGATTTTGTATTAATCCTAATGCTGGATTTGTCCATCAACTTCAGGTAAGTACTCTCCTCTTTCTCCTTAAGGCATTCAGAATGTAAAATCTTTTGTCCATGTCACTTAGGTGTAGAATTTAGAATTTTCATAACCATGATTTGGTTATTCAGGTTTATAGTTATGGTTAATACCAGGTACAGTTGTACACACTTATAATTCCAGCTCCTAGGGAGGCTGAGGCAGAAGGGTCCAGAGTTCAAGGCCAGCTAGGTCAACTCAGTCAAATGCTTTCTTCAAATAAAATTTTTAGAATGGCTGGAGATGTTGCTCTGTGGTTGAGAGCTTGCCTCACCTGCAGTAGGCCCTGGTTCTAATACCTGTTAAAAAACAAAACACAAATTGTTAGGAAGAAAAAGGAGTTCAAGTCATATTGTTAGATCCAAGGTAAAATAAAGCATGAGAGTGTTTGAATTTTAAGTACAGACTGAACATGCCTAATTTGAAAATCTGAAGTCTGAAATGCTCCACTATCTAAAACTTTTTGAGTGCTGATATTTGAATTACGAATGATCAACCAGTAAAACCTATGCAGTTATTCTAAAATCCAAAAACTCCCAAGTCTGAAACATGGTTTTGGTTTACTTTATTTTATTTTGTTTTGCAACAGGGTCTTGCTGTTTTAACCAGATTGGTTCTAAGTTCCTTGGTTCAAGCAGTCCTGCCTGAACCTCCTAAGTAACGGGGATACTAGACATGTGCCACCACGCCCAGCCCATTTTCAAATACTGTGACTTTTTTTTTTTTTTTTTTTTTGGTCTGGTACCAGGGATTGCACTCAGGACCTTGTGCTTGTTGAGGCATGCACAGTGCCACTGAGCTACATCCCCGGCCCTCAACTACTGTGATTTTATATAAATAATTTATGGTATTTGCTCAAGATTTTTTCATTAATGTCCTTTTTGGAATTTTCCTAGTGAGTTCTTATTTGGTATCACCATTACTGGGAGGAATCAGGGTTTTGTGGGGTTAGTTTTGTTTTTTTGTCATGATATTTTCTACGTTGCCCAAGCTGGCCTTCCTGCGAAAGATGTTAGAGCAGACATAAATCATGAAGATACTTATGGGCAAGCATTCTTGGTGGATCCTTGAGGTTGACAGATGTATGGTGTTTTTCAAGGCACTGTGAGATCATTGTGGCTGGGACAGAGTAGACAAATGAGACAAGAAGGGATTAGAGAGCTGAGAGGATCCCTGTAAGTAAAGTCTTTCAGTTTCAGTGGCAGAATGAATCTTACAAGATCATTCTGGCTGCTCTCTTGAATGTAGGCTATAGAGGGGTTGAGAACAAGGACAGAAGCAAGTAGACCAGCTAGGCTATTGCCATAATACAAGGGCACAGTATTGGGTTGTAGCAAAGTGGTAGGGGAAGAGGTGAGAAAAGATCAGGTTTGAAGGTATAGAGGTTAGGATTTGCTGCTTGATTAGTTTCTAAAAGAAAAAGAGGAATCTAAGCTTAGTGTAGCAGTTCATGTTTGTGATCCCAATACTGTGGGAAGCTGAGACTGGAGGATCACCAGTTCAAGTCTAGCCTGGGCCACTTAGCAACTTAGCATCTCAAAATAAAAAATTTATAAAGGCTGAGGATGTTGCTCAGTGAGAAAGCCCTGGGTTCAGTCCCAAATACTAACAAGATAAGAAAGGAAAAAAAAAAAGTCTAGGCCTTTTACCTGAACAACTGTAAGATCAATCACTCTTTAATGTAGAAAACTACATTAGATTAGAGATGGTTTACATATAGAGAGCTTGAGAGGGCTGTCAGGAAGTAGGCAGGAATGTATAAGTGAAGTTCAAGAGAAAGAATACTGGTAGGGATTGCCAGTATACCAAAGTTAATGAAAGCACTGGAACCAGATGAAATCACTAGGTGTGAGTGTAGGTGAAGAATTCAAAGACAGAACCCTACACATTCAAACCGGTAGAGGTTGTGAGATGAATTAGCAGGAGCTTGATAAGGAAAGGGCAGTAAGGTAGGAAGAAAATCAAAACAGGCTGGTATCCAAGATGTCAGGTGAAGACAGTGTTTTTACAAAGGATGGAGCGATTCACTGTCAGAACATGAGGTCATTGATTTTGAGAAAGCTCTTGTGGAGTGGGGAGGATAAGCGTAGTTGCAATTGGTTCCAGAGAAAATGGGAGGAGAGAAATTTCAGCAAGAATAGTCAATACTAGGAACTTTACCTTGAAAGGGAAAACAAATGAAATAATGACTAAAAGAAGTAGAATTAAGAAGTTTTTACTCAGATAGGAGGAAGCACAGCATTTTCTGCATGCTGATTGGAACAACCCAGGAGAAAGGGAGAAACTTAATAGTTTGCCACAATTGTATGGTATGGTCTGTTCTTTGTTTATTCTATTATTCGTTGTTTCTATGTTTTTTCCTCTCCCATTTCTTTGTTGAGTTTGGATGATATGTTATGTCTGTTGTCATATGCCTTCCATGAGTCCTTTTATCTCTTCTTTGAATTAACTTCAGAATTTCCATTGATTTAGCTTGGGCTGCCATAACAAAATACCATAGACTTTGTGATTTAAAAACAAATTTATTTCTCACAGTTCCAGAGGGTGCAAAGTCCAAATCATTGTGCCCATCCAGGTGCCTTAGGTAATTGTCACATATAGTCAGGCTTTAGGTTTACCCCTTTACCCTTCACTTTTAGCTGAACAAGATCAGCTGGTGGCAGGCTACATGCAACCAAGATTCTCTTCCACCTTACTATACCTGATAGCCTGCTTCTTGCAAAAATGCAAGTATGGGTGCCCATTTTCATTAATAAGCCATCCTTCTTCCCAGAGCTCACTCATACTGAACTGTCTGTCATAGCATTCAAGGGCTTGTTGGATCTATCATAAGTCTGCTACCGTTTTTGGAAAGTATGATCTGTACCTACAGTGCCTATGAAAGTTGAGGAAACAAGCATCTTATGTGCCTAACTTGGTCGTTTCCATTTTTAAAAACTTTATTATAAAAGATAATATACATATAAAGAATGTGTAAACTATATATAAACATCTATGTAACCTGGTCCCCAAATTCCCTCTTGATGCCCCTTCCCCAGCACAACTCTTTCTTTCATGAATGGAACCACCAACCTGGCCTGTTTCCTAACCCTTTCCTTACTTTTCTCCTCATTCTTTTCCTAGTCAACTTATGGATATTTCTTAGTCTTATCAAATGTTTTCATTGTTTACAGCAAGGGGAGAGTGACAGAGATGCCTTTGTTCCATCTTCAATTGGAGGCAGATTGTTGTTGTTAAGGAATTAGATAACCAAATAAATACTTGAATATATTTTATTTCATTTTTTTCTTAGAATCAATAATGAGATTGCCTGTTTAGGTTTTTGATTGTTTTCTTTTTTATTCTTTAACAGATGGAATTAGAGGTCATTATAGCTAAGGCCCCAGTGGCAGAGGGCCAGTTCAGTGTGTGATACACTAATGTAGGCTATTAACATGATTTATAGCTACCAGTAGTTGGCAATTATGAGATAGAGGATTTAAACTTCCGACAGTATGCACTTTAATTAATTAACTTTTTCGTATCTAAAAATGAAAATGTATGTTCAAGTAAATTAAAATCTTTTTTAGGAATATGAAGCCATCTACCTAGCAAAATTAACTATACAGATGATGTCGCCTCTCCAAATAGAAAGGTCCTTATCTGTTCATTCTGGTACCACTGGTAAGAATTTTTTCTTTAAAGAAAAAAAAGCAAAGGTGGAAAAGACACATCCATTGTTTAATGCAAATTGTACCAAATAATTTAAATTGCTTAGAAAGGTTTAGGTAAACTTGAATTAAAACAAGGTAATTCGAGAAAAGACTAATTTGATAATGAATAAATGTGTTATAATGAGCTTTTGCACTGTGTGTACTGCTGTGTATAGTAAATTAGAATATGCTGGTTAGATGACGAGATACCTACTTATGCTTTGCTTTGGTTTTGTGGTACTGGGGATTTAAACCCAGAGCCTGGCACATGCTAGGTGAGGACTGCCACCGAGCTACTTCCCTGCCCTGCTTGGTTTAAAGACTCCTGAGTAGTACAGCTCTATTTAAAAGATTAAAATAATATGAGGGGTCTGGAGAATTTGAGTGATCTTGTCAAAAATAAAGGATGTGATGGGCGTGGTAGTGTGCGCGCACACACACACACACACACACACACACACAGACAAGAAAAAGAGCTGGGGACATATCTCAGTAGCCTCTGGGTTCAATCCCCCAGTACCTCACCCTCACAGTGTTTCAAATTAGTAGAGTGAATGTGAACTGCTTTTTTCTCTTGCCATCAGTATTTTGATCTCCTCTTCCCTTTTTGCTATATTATGAACACCCAAACCCCCTCATTTTCAAAATCTTGTCCTCCTTTTTCCAAGCTTTGCTACTGTTGTTTCTTTTGTTTTTAGCCTACTAATGAAAACACTGCGGTTTTCTATCCCAGTTTATTTCCAACTTCTTTTGAACTGGCAGCCTTATAAGGTAGAAGGAGCAGGTTCCATACCTTGCTAGTGTTGACCTGGAATTTGAGCACAGGTGATTGGGTCCACAAGTCCAGAACACTGCACTGAATTGCACTTCCAGTAATGATAAAGCTACGTACTCATCTCCTAGACTCAACCTCCTAGTTATTATTGACTCTGCTTTGCTTTGTTGCTTTTACATAGTCACTTTCTAAATCCCTACTGGGTCTCTTTTCTCAGTATTTTTAAAATTCCTTCTTTTTTATAGCATCCTTAACCTCAGTCCACTTCAGGCCCATATTGGTCTCTTACCCGAACTTACTTGGTCTGTTTTATATGTGATGACCAGACTTTTTGTTTGTTTGCCAAAGCCTTTTCTGACTTTATTCCTCCAGAAGAAAATACATAGATTGCCCTAGGTAGTAAAGACCCTTCTGATTTTTCAATTTGTGCCTCTCTGTCCTTTTCCATATGTGCCTTCTGAATTAATGTTTTTATTGTGATATAGTACAACCCTTAGGGCACAAGTTTGAGGCCATGCCATTGTAGGCACAAAACACAGCAGACTCTGCCAGTTGAGCTGTTCTATCACGAGACTCTGATTTCCTGCATATAATTACTGGGGATATTGATATAGGTATGGGTTTGATTCTATGTGGGAAATTTTTATACTACCTGCTACATGTCTTCCTTTCTATCACCCTAGACTTGTTGATAATAAAACAATGGATTCAGTGAAAGAATACTTTCATCTGCTTTTCATAACAGCATCTGTGAAAACATGATGATAATTTTGTCTAAAATTCATGCAAATATGATTAATTTATTGAGGTTTATGTCCTTAAGTTACATGTTTATATACCTGAAAAGATAAACTTGGTGACCAAACTCTGTTTACCATTCAGCTTCTCAAAAATGTTAGTTTCACACTACTTTAGTTTTTAATATGTAAAGAAAGAATTAACTACAATATTGTTTAATTCTTAGGGGAGAAAATATGGCTTGTCATAAGTATAAAAGGTTATTTGGCTAATTTGCAACAAAATAACTTGCTAAAAGTTTAACAAATTCAGTCATGAAATTATCTTATGGACATGGTACAATATTATGTCAAAGTTTTTACTAGCTGTTACATTCTAACCTGGACTTACTGAATTTCCATTTTCTGTTTACTCAATAACATTTAGGCAGTTTAAAGAGAACACATGAAGAAGAGGATGATTTTGGAAACATGCAAGTGGCAACTGCACAGAATGGCTGACTCGAGAGTAACATTATAGAGGGTGTGAATTTCTGTTTGAAAGAGAAAATACTAAAGATGATAATAATGTAAAGTGGTAAACACACAAGTAGTTTCCTTTCACTTACATGTTGCTTCCAGAAATGTTTCTCTGCAACATGTTAAGAAGATGTTGGACTTCTGCAAAAGAAGGCACTGATGGTTTTACTTTTTTTTTTAACTTTACAGTTTTATTATAAACTAAGAGTTTTGGACTTGCAAAGAGTTATTATTGCAATAATGCACTTTTCATACTTGAAATTTATTTGTATGATATAAAGTTATTACTTTAAACAAAATGCAAGTTAGGGGGGATTTGTTTATCAGTTTTGGGTAATTTATAACAAAAGAATTTCCTAGGGTTTGCTACAAATTCATTTTGTGTTCTATATATTACATTTAAAAAATAATTTTACAGTTACATTTTATGATGGAACCCAGCATAACAGAAGTGCAGCAAACTGCCACTTTATTAGTGTAAGACAATAAATTAATGACCATTTTTTTAAACTTCTTGATCCCTTGTTAATTAACTATCCTTATTTCTATTTAATCCAGTTAATGCTTCCTTTCTATTACCTTCTTAATTTGTTTATTCTTTAGGGGAAAAAAAGGTTTAATGATCAAAGATGGTTTGCTTATAGTACAAGATGCTCAAAAACAAAGGCAGTATTAATATTTTTCAAGTGGCTTTTTTCTTTCAAAGTGCATAAATTTTTGGTTTTTTGAGACAGGGTCTTGCATATAACCCAGAATGGCCTCCAACTTGTGTTCCTCCTGCCTTGGCCACTCAACTGTTGGGATTCCAGGCTAGAAATGCATAAATCTTAATGCTGAGTTCTTGCACAGCATATCCTTGCCACCTTGCTCGTTTCCTGACCTCATCTCTGAAATCTGTCCCACTACATAGAAGGGGTTCTCTGCAGTGCCCCCCAGCAGCACCCCCATTTGTCTGGCTGTGGCTTCCACCCCTGCAGCACCACTGCCTTACAAGTGGGTTCGGGTCCACGGGGAAGGATCTGCTGTTGTCTTTCTGATGAGCTCAAGGCCCTTGCAGCCCTGGTAATTGGATTCTTCCTGGAGCATCTGCAGGTCCCTGAAGAGCCACACCAGCTTTTGTACAGGGAACTGGTAGACAGAAGTGTTATTAACATGTCCACAAACTCTGGAGCCTGAGGACACTCGCTCCTCCAGGCCTCCCACTCTGCATTGTGGAGATAATCTTCCTGTAGTCCTTGTCCTCAGCCTCTCCTCAAGGTCATCTGAAAAGGGCTTCTGCCGATCAGTTGCGAGTGGCTGGACAGGACTGTCCTTGGGAAACACGTGAGACGGTGTGGCACAGATGCTCCACTTACTTGCCTTCCTTGGACCCTGAGAACCACCGCGCCAAGGGCATTGGGAATTGCAGTGTTAAGGTGGCTAACAGTGCGTCAGACCCAGCAGTGACTTCCAGGAGCTGACACTGTTCCCAAAGAAAAGCAGAAGCACCAGCTGGACTCTGCTGTGATGCCTGAGGCAGAGGTCCCAGTGGGAAGCACACGCACTGCGCGTGGAGACTCCCTTGGCCAAGGATTCACCTGAGCTGGAGGAAGGGGTCATGTGGGACCCCTCTGACGAGACAAGCTGGAGGAGTCTCCCCACGGGAGCCTGCACTTGTTCCCGCTGTCCTCCACTACTGAGCTACATCCCCAGCCTTTTTTTTTTTTTTAACAGGGTCTCACTAAGTTGCCCAGCCTGGGCTTGATCTTGGAATCCTCCCTGCCTCAGCCTCCTGGGTGCTGGGATTACAGGTTTATGCCACTGAGCCCAACTTCCTACTGTTTTGTAAGCTGTCAATGATGGTTTCTACTGCGGAGCTCCAGAAATGAGACCAGTGCCGCCGCCCCCCCCCCCCCCCCCCGTTTTTTCGCTGGCCTGCTGTCCCCCTGCAGCTCTGCCTGCCTCTCCACAGCAGTGCCGCTGAAAGTCTGCCAAGGTCTCAGAATCAACTTCCCGGCTGTAGCCTAGGCTCTCTACTGTTTTGGAAGCCAAATGTTGTGTTTGTTCTCTCAGAGTTGCTTAGCTGTTTTTACCTTTGTCAAAATGGTTCTCAAAAGACTGATAAACCAGTATAAGACCGTTTTTTCCTAAGTGAAGCCCCCCAAAAGAAAAGTGCCTTGCATCATTTTAAAAAGTTAATCATCACTGACCTCTGTCCAAACTAGTAAGTAGGCCAGTGAAAAGCTCTTAAACAGTGTTTGTAATTTCTTTTGTTTTTAAACTTAGTTTAAACTGAACCTTGAAGAAACATTACTAAATTATTGAGTATAGAATATTTATTTCATTTCATATTGTCTTTCTGTGAAGTTGTTCCAACTCAGATGCTTTTCTTTGAAGATGACTTTATTGAGAAAGTGATTTGTGTCTTGTGTACTTTAAATTAGCATTTCATTTAATTATTTTTGTTTTTGTTTTTTGAGACAGGGTCTCACTATGTAGTTGAGACTGACCTGGAACTCACTATGCAACCCAGGCTGGTCTTGAACTCACAGTGATCCTCCTGCATCAGCCTCCCGAGTGCTGTAAATTAGCATTATAATCGGTTCTTTCTGTTGAATTAATCCAATTTTTCCCTGTAATTTGTATTAGCAAAGTCACTTTTATAGATCTTTAGTTGTCTAGGTTCTTATTTATGTCATTAAAAAAACTATTGCTATTTTGAATATGTGAAGGAAAAGGGAGGGTTTTTAACTTCCATAGTTGATGACCTTAGGGCACCACAAACAAAACTCTTCCTCACTCTTGGTCCTGTTGAGGTGCTTCACAGATTGCTCCTTACTGATGGAACAATTTCCATACCTTCCTGAGTCCCAGATACACTATGCGAGGCACTGTGGTACATCAGTTACCAGGGCTTGCTTTCCTCCCTGAGATGTAATAATATAGAAAAAGCTGTTAACTAGCATAATGGAAGAGTGAAACCTAATTTAAAAATGACTGTTGATTAGGAGTTCTCTTAACTCATGTGATATTCCTGTTCTCATTTCCATCCCTTCTCTTATTTTGCCACCCTGAAAACAGATTAAACCCACGATGGTCCAGTTTGTACTGTGTGGCTGGGTCATCTGGTGTCGTAGTCTAGTGCAATTCAGATTGCATTGGATGTCCAAAATTCTAGTTGGTAAAGACCTAGGTAGTGTGGCTTTTCTGTATATAAATTGTTTCTAGGTAGGTCAGCAAAACTGTCTCGCAATGTAATCAACCTATGATACTTCATTTAGAAATTCTGCTTAAATTTTTTTATGAGAGTAAATGTGGATTTTACAACTTAGGCAGTTACAACTTAAGGAGTTTTAAAAAATTAGTTTGGTAAAAAACACATCATTTCTAGATGTCTGCCTAAAAAACAGTTGCAATAGCGCATGCCTGTAATCCAAACTACTCAGGAGGCTGAGATGAGGATTTCATGTAAAAAGCCCAGCCTGGGCAATTGAGTGAAACCCTGTCTCAAAAATAAAAAGGCTGGGAATGTAGCTCAGTGTTATATAAAGGCCCTGGGTTCAATCCCCAATCCCCAGCACTGGGGAAAAATTTGAATTAGTTATTGAAACTAATTTGTAGCTGTAATTTTCAATTTTTTCTAGCCAGTATCATTTTTATGTTGTCACTAAAGTGCCTGCCCAGCACTGTATACTAAAGACAGTTTCTCTTAAACACAAGCAGAAGGGACTGCCATCATCTTGAGTACAAAAGCAGTGAATGTGGACAAAACACAAGATTAACTTCATATAAAAACACTGAAGTTTGTTTTTCTTGGATCTGTTTGTCTACATTAAGTGTTCAACTAGTTCTTCTGTTAGCTTCTCCTGCTTTTGGTTTCATTCTGTGCTCCTTTTATTTCCAAATGATTTGTGATCACTAACTATGATAAACTTAACCAATCATGTTTTATTTTCTAGCGCATGTGAATAATGTATGAGTGACTTCCCAATTCAAACATCAAATATGTAATCTGGGCACAAAATTTAAGTGAAATTACATCAGAAAATTACTATAATTGATGCAATTAAACCAATTGCATTACTCTCCATTTTGAAAGTATGAAATAGTACTGCAAATATTCAACTGGAACATGGCAGTTTTCTTCTAATTTTATCTAATTGGTTCGTTAATTTCTTATTAGATGTTTAATCAATAGCTTTATTTGTATCTACTCTGGTGGAAATGTTAAACCATGATAGCTTTTGCTACCAACTCTCAACCACTCAATTTGTAGAGCAGATTATTCATTCACTTTGGGGTGGGGGATTTTGTGCTTAATCTGAGTTTAGAAATAATGTCAGAAAATGTTAAGCATGTCCTTTTTGAGAAAATATAATGTTTCTAATTGTCCTATTGCCATGGTGACTCAAGTGAATTAGAAGTATTTAACTGCAGTCTTGAATTATAAAGTTGAGATGTATATATCAAGAGCTCAACTTGATGTGAAGTAAATGAGCAGTTACCTGGTGGATTTTTTTTCCTAATAATTGGTTTAATCCATAATCCCATAACAAAACATAGTTTCACCTCAGTATTTATCTTTTTCCATTCAGCAATGCTAAAATAAGGAAATGATAAATAGGGAAGAGTTACTTTTGTTTGTTGGTTCATTAGAAAAATAAGTTTCTAGAGTCTTTCAATGCTGGATTTCCTTTGTCTTTCCTTCCTATCCATGGCAGCTACAAAACAAAAATCACTCAATATTTTACATGTTAAATACATGTTAAATACAGGTTTACATGTTAGCTCTCTTCTCCACAGAGAGTTGCCATACCTCAGTTCAAAATGTATTCTATATATCAGTAACATTATACTGACATGTAATTGCAATTTACTATGCAGCAAAAATGATTCAAGAAGAGACTAATGTACAGTGTCTATTTACCTTTGTATAGGCAATTGCTTATGTTATTCCACTTTTAACATTTGTACTTGGGTAAATGCTTATGTATGTATAGGAATGTCACCATGCAAGATGCTGCTGCTAGCTCAGGCACAGAGTATTAAAATTATTTTGTGAAGATTGGTGGTTATATTAAAACTATTGTGCCATTTTACCTCAAAGATTGAAAAGCTCATTCATATGGCTTTTGCCTGCAAATTTGTTATCATTTGGGTAACAGTAACTCAGTTTAACTCCCACAGATTAGAAAGGATGGATATTGGATATGGAGAAACACTGGTGACACACAAAATTATGGTCTGTAGACTATACAAGCCCCAAATTCCAGCTAACATATTTTTAAAGATTGTGCAAGTTTGGAGTTAGAAATAAGGGAACTCATGCATGAAGAAAAGGGTAGCTCCTAGGCAGAACCACTTCCAGGCACTTAGGAAAACAGCTGGTTCATAGTATCCCTCTTCCTCTTAGGCTGCCTACATACTGTGCTTCACCAAATTAACCTCTCATCAAAACAGCACTATTACTTCAGGTGCCACTCAGCAGTGTTGCTGACTAAACTGTGGCAGGCCATTGGTCATACAATTCATCCAGATTTCAGAGATGATAATATATTTTTTTGGATTGATGAAATATACAAAATACATGAGACAAGTCACAACTGCCACTTGATCATACCTTTTTTCAATTGTTTTTTTGAGAAAAGGTCTCGCTATGTAGTTCAGACTGGTCTTAAACTCAGGGTAGCCCAGGCTGCTCTTGAACTTGTGGCCATCCTCTTGCCTTAGCCTCCCAAGTGCTAGGATTATAGGCATGTGCCACACTTGGCTGATTATACCTTTCAAAAGCGAACAGTACTCAGAAATGTGTTCAGTATGTTTGATGTTTTTCATACTCAAATTTACTTAAATGTCTCAGCAATAAACATCTTAACTAAAAGCCAAATACAGATTAGTTTTCCTCAAAGGCACAATCTTTTATATTGTAAACCTTATTTGTAATGGTTTGCTATGGGGGGAGGGATGTTAAAAGCTTTGAAGAACAAAATTCAAATGGATTTATTGAAATACAGTGTTGCCTCAGTTTATAAATTTTAGTTTACGATTTTGGGAAGGATCACTGTGTGGGGAAGATGACTGGTGGTGTTCATCACCTGAGGCAGTTTGTGAAGCAAAATTTGAGTGCTTCTGTTTGCAAACAATTGTTTTTTGGTTTTGTTTTGTTTTTTTGGTACATGGGGATTGAACTCGACCTTGTGCTTATAAGGCATGCAGCAGAATCAATGAGCTAAATCCACAGTCCTCAAACTAAATTGTTTGCAAACAAGCATATGTGAACTGAGGCATTACTGTACCAATCAATCCCCCTTCTGCCATACTGGAAATCATACTCAGGACCTTGTGCTTACCAGGCGGGCGCAGCGCCACTGAGCTAAATCCCTAGCCCTACTGTACCAAACTTATACGTAATTTTTACCTCGAACACAGTGGATCCTCAAGTTACGATCGGCCTGATATATGAACAATTTGGGTTAGTGAGGTTGATGGAAGATTCATCTGCCTCTTGTTATCTATAGTGTGTACCCAGGTAAGTATCCACATCTCAGTTATATTGATATAAAACCAACTTTAGTTACAACCAGCCCTCAGGAACTGATCAAGGGTCTACTCTAGTTCAGTGGTAAGATGCAATATAGCATTAACGTTTTGCCTTTTTATGAGGCTTATTTAAAATGGTTTTTATTTATCAGAATTAACCTAATGAAGCTGCTGTCAAGACCACAGGATCCCTGAAAAGACAGAACTTTGTTGCTTTCACTAGGCACACTTCATCTGTGTAGGTCAAAAAGTAATACACTGTCTACTGCTGATAAGATTTCTATTCTTCCGGAAAGCCAACTTCAGCTAACTGGAGTAAGATTCAAAATCTAAATGAAACAGTATCACTTAAGAGAGGAGAAGTTGCTGGTTCTCCCTTTCCAAGTTTATTTTACAAAGAGTACACAAAACTAAGATGTGAACTGAGACTTCAATTGGGGACTCAAAGCATAGGCAAGATTTTAACAGAAAAGTTATTCTCATGAATAACATGGTTTAATGTAACATGGAATGCAAAAGATTAGAACCATTAATAAAGTATATTCAACTTTAAAAAATAATTAAAATAAATAAAATTGAACAGAAAAATAGGACCATTATAATCACATTAAATAGAAGTTACCATGAACATTTTCAGGATATTGACCAATACAGTGCCAAACATTTAAAAATATTCCCCACAATTTTGTAATATGCTATGTTTCACAAAAACATTAACCAAAAGGCAGGCTTCAGTACCCATACACACAAAAAAAGAAGGTAAAAGTAAATATCGCAAGAGTTGCTAAAATACCTTAGTTTTGATCTTTATATTGGCCTTTCAGTAATTCTAACAAATGAATAATATTTCACAGATAATATAGGTAGTACTTCATGTAGAACTATATAAACTTTTAAGTAAAACATCTATTTTACTCTGGATCCTATCTTTCATTTCTTTAAAAGGCTGATCAAGTCTGCCGATACTAGATCAACAAACATTAGATGAAATGTTGGATTAAACTTCATATAATGTGAGAAATGACACCAAGTATATATAATGTCTCTGAAACAAATACTTAGGAATGTGATAAGAAACAGCCTTACTCAATTTTTAAAAAATGAGCAGCGCAGCTCCTTACTACTCAGACTCTTCACTACCAAGAATTTAAGCCAAACTTTAGAAAAATACAAGGCAAGAAAAGATTCAAGTTAAAAATATATTCATTTGGTTAAAAATCATCCCCTTTATAATATTTATTAGTAATCTAAACTCACAGCATGGCCCACCAGCCCAAGGTAATCTAAATATCATTAAACTTAGCATATTATAATGTATTTTTCAGTTCAATATTGACGGAGGCCACTGGGTTGCAGCAACATCAGCTCCTTTACAATTTTCTTAAGAGTTTTAGTTTAGAAACCTCCGGCACATGTAGTTTTCTTCAGAAACAGTATATCCAAACTTTTTATAAAAAGCAACATTTTGTGGCAGACATTCAAGAGTAATCTTGTAACAGTTCAGTTTCTTGCTTAGCAAAGTAAGGGTTGACAATAACCTGAAATTTTAAAAAAGGGTGGGGAAACAGCATTTATTCAAAAAGGATTTTAATAACAACATGAATTTAGTGTTGTACAACAAAAAGTCCTGAGTTTGATTCCTCAGTACCCGCCCCCCAAAATAAGACTTCAGTTTTTATTAGAAATAGTTTAGATCCTGACCTTTATCAATGCATTCATTAAATATTAAAATAATGTTGATAAGTATTTAAATTACCATTTAATTTCAAATATGCTTTACCATTAATAGAACAAATATTAAACTCTAAAACCTTTTGAAAATTAAGATTTTTGTTAACACTGAAGACTACCACCACCCTGTATAAAAATAGACAAAATTATTTTATTAAAGGTCTTTGTTCTAAATCTGTTCACACTAAGTGAACATTCTCACATAAAATGGGTACATAAAAGCTTTGTTCTTTAATAATATTAAGGCTATTTTAACATTCATGAAAAATATGGATTAGATTAACTCAAGATTGGTCTAAATATACTGTGGACACCAAACCAAGGAGAGTACCTCTTTACAAATCCTTAAATAAACCCCTATATATAAAAATATGGTTAAGTCCCATACGGGATAAAAGTGTTAGGAAATTTTCCTGAAAGGTTTTCTCATGTTTGAACAGAGTAAACAATTTAAATCCTTAAGTCTTTTATGAAATTATAAAAAGTCTGACTGAGTTAATTGGACAAGAATACTAGAAATCAGTCTGTTTTGTTCAGTAATTCCAAATACCTTGAATAGTATCTGGTATTTAAAATTTACACTGGATTTCTTAAAACTCCAGAGAGATAATAATAAAAAGCAAATTCTATCATAAAATAGGACAAACCTGTACAGTTTACAACAGCTGAACATTTCCCTTGTTTATAAACAGAGGAACTGGCACAGTTTAAGATGTTATTGTTGGTAATGGAGTGTATTTTCAATTGTCAAACTGAGGTAAGACTATATAATACAATGCTGTTTCATTAAATCCAGCCCAAGCTACAGAATGAGAATGAATTTATACTTAATGGAGCCTAGAAAGATCTTCAAGTATCTTGAAACTAAAATGAAACAGTAGTCAGGGTTAACTTATTTCTGCTTACTTACAATTTGCCAAGCTGCTTTCCTCTGCATTCATCACTAACAACAACATCTTCTACTCTTCCTCTCTGAAAATATTTATAGTGATTAGGACTGAGCATATACTGTTTGTTTGTTTTGTGTAGTGCCGGGGATTGAACCCGGAAACAGTTAACATGCTGTAAGTGCTCTGCTACTGAGCTATATCTCCACCCCCAGTCTAGTTTTAATTTTCGTGAAACCAAGAAATGGTAGTTGGGAAGAATTTATTCATCAATGTTTTGTAAACTTGAATCAATTTGGAGCTTAAATCATTTTTTGGCTGTAATCCCAAACCCCCCTAAATCCATTGTTTTAAAGGAAATCTCAGAATCTACATCAAAGTGTAATCTTGTCATAAATAGTACATACATCATTGTATTCTGCATAGTAGCAATTTATTTCAAACAGCCAGGTAAGATTTATCTTTTTCTAGTGCAGAAACTCCATAATCCCATTAGACTTCATAAATTACAGGATACATGCCAAGTGTTCTTTTTTTGTTTTCTGCAGGGGACTGAGGGACTGAACCCAAGGCCATACTATCACCAAGCTACCCACCCTTTTCATTTTTTATTTTGAGATAAGGCCTTCCTAAGTTACCCAGGCTGGCCTCAAACTTGTGATCCTCTCCTGCTTTACCCCAACTTTTCTTTGATTATGTAAGGAGTTTTTTGTTTGTTTTTACTAATTTCATGTTAATTTTTGAGGGGTACAGGGCACTACAGAACATTACAATATAGTATTCCATGAACTTTGCCACATGGAAACTGATAGAAATCTGTACAAATATTACTCAAAGTAATATTTCTGAAGAAACAGACCATGAGGGATTCTATACTTATAGGATACTTGGTTTTTCTATGACTACACCAAATCTAACCTTGACAGAACAATTTCAGCAAACAATTCACACTACTACTTTTCTTTTGTAGCTCTCAGAATATACCCAGAAAATGCCTGGTAAGAAGGGATTTCTAAGAATCATGTAAAGCAATGGCAAAAATAGATTCATCTAATAGAAATTCAGAGTCCAATTTCCTAGAAAACACCTATCCATTTTACACGTAAGAACTGATGTAAGAATATACCTTAGCACAGGAATGGATGAATTTATGTTCGATTATCAGAGTTGCTGTAGCAACAATCTGTCCTAGGGTCAGATCTTCCACAACTATAACATAATAATCCCCAGATTTCTTCATATGTTCAAAAGATTCTGTGGAGATTAGAAAACAGAGTATTATATTGTAGACATTCTATTTTATTAGGTACCAGAAAAATACTAAGATCAGTTAATTTTTAAAGCTATCTTACCAATTTTTCTCCATTTCTAACAATATTAATTTAAAATGAGTTGAAATAGCTGAATTAGTATTAATTGAACTACAGTCCATACATTTAGTTTGCTAACAAAAAGACTAATATTGCTAATTTAGATGAACAGCACTTACAATAAATTGTACATTTTACCATTTCTTCCACTAATTAAAACTTTGTCACTTTAACTACATTTCCTTAACCTTTACACCCAAAAGATATTTAAATAAAACAGAACTTTGCAAATTCTAAGCATGTTTATATTCCGTAATTTAGTTTCAAAATATTTTGACAAAACAGGTTTCAGTTTTCCCTTTGTGATTTCAAATGTTTCATGATTACACACTTGCTCTTTTAGAAACAATCACTGTTTTTGTTTGCATTGAAAGCACCTTACACAGTAGGTGGAAAATGACTTCATTCCCAAGTCATTTTTTAAGTCATTTTTCTAAGTCACATAATAGGAGCAAAGATACTTTTCTCTCAATTTTTAGTACTTATATGGCTGAAAAAACATGATTTCTCATCTAATCTGTTACACATGTAAAGGAAAACAAGAGTTAAAAACCAAGCTCTTGTTTATTTCCAGTCTCTCTGTAGGGGTCTGAAATGGGAAGAAGAAATAGATGTAATAAAATCAGAGAATGATGGTCAGTTCTCAGGAGGGTTGGAGTACAAAACAGTTAACAGAATTACCTGTTAAAAAAAATGAACAAGTACAGAAAAGAGGAGCAGGCAGCATTAGATCACTGGATAAAGAAGGTTTTAGACTTTTATCAATTACCATCTATGATTTTGGGCAAGATACTGAATCTCTCTGGATACCCACTTTTCTTATATCTCAAAGCAGAGGTGGGGCGTGGGGAGTAGTGATGGTGGACTAAGATGGCTGCTAACTTTATAATTCAAGCTAAGAAGAAGAAAAAGAATATACACTTTTTAAAAACAGAACATATACTTTTACCTTTTTAATTTGGTAAGGATATTTCGATAACCACATGGAAATACGATAAGAATAACTGAAAAATATCTGTCTGCCTCTGTATCTTACTCAAAAGTATCTAAAAATACGTTATTTTGCAAAACTGGGTAATTACTACATTTGAATTCAAGATAACTCAGTCATGTTAAACATTTATCTAAGAAAATAATCTGCTATCTGAATAATTTCTGGTCATTTGAACAAAAACATAAGCAGGCACTGAACAGAGCTCTAAACAAAAAACTTTTTTTCCTTTATTTCTTTTTCTTTGGGAAAATGCTATAGTACTTACTCATAAACTGTTCTGGGTTGACAACTCCAGTCTCTGTCAGCTGACCCAGTACCTTAAAAAAACCTAGTTTTGAAAAGAAATTTTAAGTCATGAGAAGAAAAGCAAAGGGGTGATAAAACATGAAAGAAGTAGTAGTATGTTACCTGGTGGGACATGAGCAGGTAAAGTGAGATCTCATCTTAAAAAAAAAAAAGAAAGATTCTCACTATGATTCCAGGCCAAACTGAACTATATAGTGGTGACACCCTGTCTCAAAAACAAACAAAAGGGCGGGGGATTTAGCTAGTGGCACTGCAGCTGCCTTGAAAGCACAAGGTCCCAAGTTTGATTCCCCAGTACTAAAACAAAAAGGGACAAAGTTTCATTTGATTTCTCACCCAAATGAAGTGTGAGAAATAAAATGTTTACTTTTAATTACCAAAGTTTAAGGGAATTATGTGGAGAATTTAATGTTAAAAGAAATACATAGAAATAAACATAACTTTCAACTTATCCAAGGGAAATTATCTCATTTTTATTCAGCTTCTTATTAAGTGCTGTTACACATGATACCTTTGCCTGTTTTTCTATCAGTTAACAAACATTTTTATTTACTTAATCTAATAAATGCACATTATACACATTTAATATATTCTTATCTAAAATCAAGAAAATATGATTTCTATGAGATATTTCATTATGGCATAATGTTTGTCACTTTATAGTATATTTTTATTTATATGATGCCAGTGCAATCTGCATTAACCTTTCAAATATTAACCACTACATTATTTGGCTGTGTTATATGTCAAAAAATGAAGAAAGTAATGCTTTAGCCAAAGTGACTATCACTATAAACAAAACTGTGTGAGTAGAAAGGATTTTTAAATTCAGTGTAGTTTTTACAATTCATATTCATATTTTACTATTGGAGTTCTTATTTCTTTTTTCTCTCTCATTGAGTTTATTTGTACATTTTAGGTATACGGTATCGTTACATTCATTATTGGGATCTTGTACCTTTACATGACAGGTCTTGGTTCTCATTTTTTCCCCTTTTCCATTTTTTGCCTCTGTTTATGAGGAGTCTTTCTGGAAGAAGCACTGTCATATTTAAGTCATCTGAAGTACTTCACAATAATATTTGATCTTGGCCATGGTCACTGGAATTGAGTATCCCAGTCACTTTTAAGAATGAAGTGCACACAAGGACCCGAGTATGATCCCCCGCACCAAAAAAAAAAAAAAGAATGAAATACAAGATAGTGCAAAAGTCAAATACTTTTTAAAGTTGTATTTTAATGTTTATGGAGAAAACAGCTAATTTAAAAACTTTAATCAGAATTGGCAAACTAAGTGAGTCCATACCTCTGTTTAAGTCAGCAGTACAAAGGGGCCTCAAAACCAAGCCTTCTCCAGGATGTGTTGGAGAAATGGCTGGAGAAAACGTAGCTGTATTCTGGCTCCAATCCACTTCTCTGAGTAGACTTGGGTCAAACATAGGTGTTTCGTCAGGTTTCATCTTTCCAGTAAGGTCTAAGATAAAATGTTTACTGTTAAGGCATTTTATTAAAAGAAAATTTATTATGATGATAAGAATTTCTTAATATAAATTGATGCAGTAAACATTCTTCAACAGGCTCAAAAACTATGTGCCACAGTAATGACTGGTTTTAGCTATGACAGACAATAAACCAAGTGCTTTTGTATTTTGTTTTCATAGCAGAATTTCCAAAACCCTATTATGTATAAGCACCCAAGCAGTTTAAAAATAGCTGCCTTCAAGAGGCTAAGGCAGGAGGATCATGAGTTTGAGGCCAGCCTGGGCTACATAGGTCTAAGCCAGCCCAACTGCAAAGCAAGCCCATCACAAAACAAAAAGAACCAGTGTTTTTCATGCTACTGAAAATAACCAATTATGGTATTTCCTCTCTTCCTGAACATTCACAAATGGACAGGTTCTCACTAATCATCTTATAAAACTAAAACAAAATAATACATATCACAGTAGCAAAGATGAACAATTTTATAAAATGGGGTAAATCACATTGTAGTGAGAAGAAAACAGTCTTCCTAATAATCAGAAGACCAAACCTCCAGTTTTTATTTCTACTAAACAATTTTCCCAATAAACTCCTTATTTCATAAATCACAACATGCTTTTGGGCAAATATTCTTTTTTTTTTTTTTTTTTTTTTTTTTTTGTACCAGGGATCCAACTCCAGACCTTGCACTTTCATGGTAGGCGGTGGCACCACTGAGCTAAATCCCCAGCCCTAGGCCAAATGTTCTTAAACTTTCCTAAACATAGATTAAAAATTTTTGCCTCTGAGCTGAGGGCATGGTTGTGCAGGCCTGTAATCTCAAGACTCAGGAGGTTGGGGCAGGAGGGTCTCCATGAGACTGAAGTCAGCTTGAACTACATAGCAAAGCCCTGGCTCACCCCCCAACACACACCAATCCTGCCTGTGCAACCCCCTATAACTGTATAAAGAAATGCCACGGGACAGTATAGGCTTTGGGGAAAGTATAATAGTAGAATTTAACCCTTGGTTCAACACTATGTGCCAAGCACGTTTTAAAGAACTTTACGTATTACTAATTCATTTACTTCAACAATCCTTCGGGGTAGGTGGTGTGTTGATTATCTCCATTTTAATAAATAAGCAAATGAAGGCAGAGATGTTAAGTAACTTTCCCAAGGCCACAAAATTAAAACCAAGATTTAAAACTGAGCACAGAGAAAGCATGAGCTTTGGAATTAGACCTGTTACACAAAGGTCAACTGTGTGATCTTAAAGTAATTTAACTACTAAAACCTTGTTTTCATCATTTATAAAGTAGAGATGAACTTATTAGGAGAAAAGAATTACTGCATGCAAACTAGCACTTAGCAGTACCTGGCACACTGGGAATACTGAAGACATATTCTACTTAGTAATAAATTCAGAATTCACTTTATAAATTTTAATCCATGAATGAGGCGCTGTGCTGTGTACAGAAACTACAAACACATGACACATTACTATGTTTCTGTTAAACCAAATTAGTATTCTTGAATAGTAAAGAATAAAATGTAGGTTGGCATGTACAAGGCTGAAAGGTTTGTTTTTTTGTTTTTTTTTTCCCCTCAGAAATGTTTCAGTTCAAATTATAATACTATTCCTAGGGCAAAAAATATTGAGGAAAGGTTATAAATTGTGATGACTAAATCACTTGTATCAAGTGAACAAACTTAGCATCCTTTCTAGGTTAATTTTAGGGCATGAATTTTAGTGTTTGTCTTTGATAATTGGACCCCTGAGGCTTTTGTTTGTAATCTCACTTAAAAAAGGGATAACAACATTGTTGGTTCTCAAGTATGAAGACAAATAGGCTGTACATTTATCAATAAAATAAAATGTTTACATTAAATGCAGAAACCAAAAAGTATTAATATTTTATGTTGTTTATGGCAACATGCTAAACATTTTGATTGATCCCCGGCCCTAGGGCAAATGTTCTTAAACTTTCCTAAACATAGATAAAATTTTTGCTTCTGAGCTGGGCATGGTTATGCAAGCCTGTAATCTCAAGACTCAGGAGGCTGAGGCAGGAGGGTCTCCATGAGACTGAAGTCAGCTTGAACTATATAGCAAAGCCCCTTTCATATTTAATGATAAACATTAATGAAATTTAGTTAATTAGATTCCTTTTTCTTACAAAGTTACTTGAGTTTACAATAAAACATAGCCTGGAGGATATTCAAAATAAGCTTAGTAGGGGAGAAGTGTACAGCAGAAGAATTAGGATTAGGAAGGCTTTAATGAATTTTAAATATTTTCCAGGACCTTTTTTTTTTTTTTTTTTTTTTTTTTTTTTTTTTTTTTTTTTGTGTGTGTGTGGAATTGGGGATTGAACTCAGGGCCTTGTACTTGCCAGGCAGGTGCTGGTGCCACTGAGCTAAACCCCCAGCCCATCCAGGACTTTTCTTTAACCAGCTGGTTCTATTCTCATATGATCATAAAAATCAGTAATCCTGGCTAACACCTGTACTTCATAGTTGTTAACTCTTTCAAACACAGTGAAAGATGGTCATGATTTTATCTCTATTTTACCAAGGAAGAAGCAACACAGTGTATTTGGGGTAGGTACCAGTGCCAGGGAGGAAGAGTTAGAATTCAGAAGGTGATGGCGGGATGGCTTCACAGGGGCCGGACTTCTGTGGCACCCAGGTCCCCTTGGCTTGGTTGAAATGCTCTGGTGTTGGTAATCTGATGATATTCTTAAAATTTTGGGGGGTTGGGGATTTAGCTTGGTGCCACTGCGTTTGCCTTGCAAGCGCAAGGTCCTGAGATTGACCCCCGGTACTGCAAAAATAAATAGATAGATAGATAGATAGATAGATAAATAACAAAGAGCCGCCCTGCATTTTAATTTTTTACAGGAGACCACAAATTACATTGCTGGTCCTACTAGGCAGAATGTGTTCAGACTCTGGGCTAAACCATCCCACCAAAGATGTACTAGTTTAGATGAATTCCCTATTTACTGTGCAAGGGTTGAAAATTTAGCCAAGACAGCACTTTGAACCTACACTTGGAAAATGAGAATTTTATACTAGACAAAAATATAACCAAAGCATTCTGGGCAGAAATAAAAACCCATTAATCAGACAACCAGAAATTAATATAAAAATGTTTTTATGGACCAGGGATTTAGCTCAAAGGTTCTGCTGCCTGTGCCTTGCAATCATAAGGGACCCAGGTTCGATCCCCAGTACCCCCCAAAAATGTTTTTATCAGCTATTTTACAAAACACAGCCATAATTCTCATTTTATTTTATTCTGTCTTTAAATAGTAAAACTTTGCTAATATCCAGCTAATATGCCAGGGAAATATGATTTGATACCAGATTTCCAAAGGACATTAAAAAGAACTAAATAGATAATTTTATTTGGTTAACAAAAGAAATAATACTTTAGCATTTTAAGGTGCCACCAGACACTGCAAAACTAGGAAATTTCATTAAATAGAGTTAATATAGTTCCCTGAAGCACAATCTCATCATCATTAGTCTTATTGTACAATTTTTAGATTAATTTTAGGAAAGCAAACCCTGGAGCTCAGGGATAGCTGACCACACAAGTTCCTGGAGGGTAGCACAGCAGGAGAGGGCCTGAAAGCAGTCTTCCTTCCCACACGCCTCCACCTATGCTGCTCCCTCTTCATCCTCTGTAATAGGCTTTAAACCAGTGAACAACCCATGCTGAAGAAGCCATGGATCCCTAGGAAAAGCTATTCTCTCAGCAAAGGTCAGAAGCTCAAGGGACAAACAGAAAAAACAGAAATCTCTTAAAATCCCCATTTACAGCTGGCATGTGCTATATCCTCTCCACCCATCTCCACTGGTCAACCAGCATGTTCCAAGTCAATAGGGGGGAAAGTACATTCTTACTTACAAAGAAGCCATAGAAAGGAAAGAAAGAAGAATGAACTGTCAACAAATGACATTACCTAACACAACTTTCCAGTAATGAGTCAAATCAGGGCCGGGGATTTAGCTCAGTGGTTCTGTCCCCTGCTTCACAAGCATACAGTCCTGAGTTCGATTCCCCGTAACAAAATAAATAAATAGTCAAACCAGTTCTGACACTGGCTACCAAACTAATGAGGTTGCACAGGCACGGTCTCGCTGATCTATGTAGCTAAAGGTAAAACAAAATGTAAGACTCTAGTAAGATTTACAAAATGCAGCAAAAGTGGACAGTCCATCATTTTGTCATGTAGCTGTGAAGGTTGAGTGCATAAATCACATTTCTGTAATTACAGAAACTGTAGTAGACATATGGAGATCAAAAAAAAGTTTTGATGGTTTTAAGATCCTTTATTCTGTTTAACATTCCTACATTTGAAATTTGGTTAGGCGAACTAATAAAAAAATCCCCTTTCTCTTAAAAAGCAACCCTAACCCTCCTTTAATATTTCTCAAGAACCATTTTTGTTTAACTGCTAAAACTAACTTAGACCACATTCACAAGGCCAATATATTGCCTAGCTCTACCCCAATGCCTAGTGAATGAGTAATAAATGATATAAAGGCTTAGCTAGGTCACATTTTAGGAAATCAAGAAAAAAAGATTCCTACACAAATACATCAAATTCACTTTTACTAGTACTGGGAGGTTTTCACTTGATTATGTTTAAAACACTTCAACAATTTGGTTTCTCATTTCTATATCGGATCAGAATACAAATGGGAAGGAGCTGCTCCTAGAAAGCAATTGAGAACAAGTAGTAGACACTGGAGATAAAGATTTACAAACTCAGTACACAACTTTAAAAACAATCTAAAGCCAAATCTAAACTATGTCACCGCGTCACTACACACTTTCCCCGCTCCTGGGGCGTCTTCAGTACCTAGAGAATGGGAGAAGGGAACATTTGTGCTGTCTGAAACGTTCGAACTTTTCTCTAAAATTTATGACAATTTTAATTAACAATTGGCCTACATTTTGAATGTGATGAACTGCACGGATTCACACAAGCGATTCCCGAAGGCTGACCTGATCTTTAGCACCCAGGTGTTATTCACCGAGTACTGAAGCGGAAGCGGAGGGGAGGGAATCGCCACGACCAACTTCAAGGTTACCGGGGAAGTGGGCGAGAGGGGACCAGTATTCTCTTTCCTCGCCTTCGACCATGAAACACTCTACAGATGGCCATCTGACATCATGGCACCTCACAGGTGGCTCTGGCTCCCCCGTTCAGCCCAAACCCTGCCCCAAACATCTCAGTGATTCCCGAAGCGCCCCCGTCACCCCGCGTTCGACCTCACGGGAGACTGCACACGAACACCAGCTCCTGTCCAGACCCGCACTCGGCGTTTCTGGGGACAGAGGCCCGCGCAGACAAAGGGCGCCCGCGCTCCCCGAGGCCAGGCGGTCTCCGGGGCAGGAGCCGCGTGCGC
>NW_022900929.1:72457317-72482724 GCF_012274545.1 Fukomys damarensis
CAGGGCGGGGTTCAAGGTCTTGGCCCGAGCCTGGGGGCGGGGCCGCTACGTCTGCGCTCGGCTGCGTCGCGTGCACCGGAAGCACGCCAGCCGGAAGCACGGCCTCGCTGACCGGAACCTTCTCCGTCGCGTCTTTCAGTGTGACGAAATAAATCTACCTGGGAGTCACTCACTGAGTAACGTAAGTGGTGACCAGCGTGAGTCCCTTGGGTTCTCAGAGACCGAAGCCGTGGCCTCTTGCCCCTTGTTACCTTTTTTTTAACGACTCTGCCGATCCATTAGGACCTGAGTTACTTAGTGGCCCTGACGGCTCCTCGTTGCCAGGAGTTATGACTAACTATAGGTATGTTGTTATTTTTCAGATGTCCCTTTCATTAGAGTGTTTCACGATCTGAATTTCATAATCACGTTTATTGCTGTTGTCGAGTTTAAGATTAAGAGTTTTGTTACTTTTAAACAAATTGAAAAACTTCAGAACAATTTTCTCTTTACAACATAAGGTAGTAAGGAGTTGGAAAGGAATATTCACAAAAATTGAAAGGACTCTAGAAAACAGCTATTAGCATCATGAAACGGTGAAGCTAAAGTATTGTAGTTAATTCATAGTTGTCTTTATTCTTTGTCCTTGCAGCATTAAATGAAATAAACTTTGCTTTACTTTTTAAAATAAAATTATATTATAAATGAAAGATGAGAGTTAAACATGGGGAGATTTATGTGTGCAGCGAGTGAATACTGAATTGACAGAAATTCCTGGAAAAGAAATGAAACCTGGGAGAAATCTCAGAACTAGTCATACTTTTTGTGGTATTTATTATCACGTTATGGATTTAAGTTTTATTGTTTATTCTTTCAAAGATGGCTCGTTTTCTCCTAGACACTGTGCCTTCAAACTACTAGTGAACAGTGGCCAGTAGCTACCGCTCAGGAATCAAATTCTTGTTTCCAAGCAAAAGAAACCAACTCTGGGAAGATAGTTTACAGAGTCTGGGACAGTAGGGTGGAGAAACAGGTTCAGAAAAATGATAAAGCTGCCTATGAGAATATAGGCAGCTATGAACACAGTCAAAGTTGTGCTTGATTAGATTGCCATCCCAGAGTACTTACCAACATAGCATTGTACTCAGGTGACATGCATGTCAACCAGCTGTGTGAGGTCTAGGACAACTGATATTTTAGCCTTTCAGTTTCCTCCTGTCAAGAGTCATGCAAGGGAGAGAGATATTTTGCAAATGATAAAGGAACCAAGAAATATAAGGAAGGGAGAGGGAGAAGTGAAAAAGGAATTATTAGGATGTGTTGTGTATATGTACCAACTTTCCACGATGAGTGTAATCATGTACTGCAAGCATGTAGTGATAAAAGTAAGAATTTTAAAAAGGAGTCATACAATGTGGAGTTCCCAAAATGGAGACTTGGATCCTGGGTAGCCAAAAAAGCTACCTATGTACTTGATTATTATACTGTGTCGTTATACCATATATATTTTGTTTACTATTATTGAATATGTAAACCATATAAAATATACATTTAATGAAGACATTTTAGTGATAATGTGTGAAGACCTGGCTATGTGATCAGCTGCAGATACCGAGGCCTTGTTGATCTCTGTGGGGCACAGGAGTGGGCGTGGAAGTCTACCCCTCCTTTGTTTTTGTGCAGAGATGCTGACACGCACAATATCCCCTGAGGGCAGAACAGCATTAGCCAAGGGCTAAACAAGAAAATTACATACATATCGGAATATGGGGTTGTTATGTTCCTACTTGATCACCTACAGTTCTTTGTTCCTTGAATCACATACTTGATATATTACCTTGTTCTACTAATAAAAATGGGACTTTCCAGGCTCCCTGAGCTCTCGAGGAAGGGGTCCTCTGGTTCCCCTTGCTTAGAAATTTGTCTTTGCTTCTTTTTTCCTCCTTCGTGCCCCCAGGTCAGTTTATAGGCTGGCTCCTGCAGTTGGCAGCAGAGCAGGGGCCTGAAAAGGGGGAGTCCTACCAGAGTGGGGAATGTGACAGACAATGGGGAATCCCGTGGTTGGCAAAAGTGAAAGTAATTAAGTTTGGAAAATCTTCAAACCAGGGCTGTGGGGTAAAATTTATCTGTTGAAGAACAGTGCTATGTGCAGCTGCTCAAAATGCTCTTAAAGCGAGAAGGAACACAGCTTAGCACTCAGTCTTTGTCAAAAATTTTATAGAGGGCTGGGCTTTAGCTCAGTGGTTCCTTTGCCTGCCTTGGAATTGCACGGTCCTGAGTTATATTCCGGTACCAAAAAAAACAAAACGAAAAAAATGTTTCAAGAAATCATTGAATACAACCCTTGGTTTCCCCAAATGAGGACATTAGATATTAATAATTAGAATCAACTAGGGGAAGTCTTAAGTGAGCCCTTTGACAAGGAGCCACTATTTCTTCTAAGATCTTTTCAGCGTAGGGACTTGTGCACGTGGTCCTGGGACCTTTGTTTACCAAATGCTGCCCAGAATCCTACCCCCCCACCAAAGAAAAAATGTGTTTCAAAGCAGACTCTTGGCCCTCTCAACTCCCAGATTGCTCTGAAGTTAAAGAAAAATGTGCACATCCCCTTATCAGTGATTAGTGTGACAGGCTGCTCTGAGCAGGGACCCTTTAGGTATCTGTGCTTTTCCTTTTGGGATACATCCTGACCCTAATAATTCCCAAGAGCTGATTTGTGAAAGTAATCCTATGGAATAAAAGCTCTTGAAAGAATTGAAACAAAGTGTGATGAATAATGGAGTCCAGGGTCCTTTTACATTGGGCCTTTTAGAATCCATCTTAGGCGTATTTCATATGGCCCCCTTGGATATTAAACACTCAGCTTGCATTTCTTTTTCAGCAGGGCAATATCTCAACTTTAATGTGAGTTTCCAAAAATTGGCTAATGAATAGGCTGGTCAAAATCAATCTGCCATATGGCTTGGAATTAATGAGGACATGCTTTGGGTAACAGGCCCCTATTTTAATTTAGGACAGCAGTTAACCTATCCTGATGAGGCCTATCACCAAATAGCTTTAATGATGACGAGGACTTGGAAGAAGTTACTCTGGTTCAATCTTTTCACCTCTTGAGAACCATATACGCAGTTTTGGCAAGGCTTCAGGAAGCTGTACAGAGGCAAATTTCTTATGCTTGGGATGCAGAAATTACTGTTTCTACAACTGGTTTTTGAAAATATTAATAAAGTCTCACTAAACAGGGAAAGAAAAATTTGTGCAGTTGTTTCAATTGCAGGCAAACTGGGTATGTTAAAAAGCATTCTGGTCCTGCCAGAAAATGGGTAACCATACCCCCTCCTACAGAAGAGAAGGCTCCTGTTTTATATTCCAGATGTTTCAAAGGGAATCATTCGGCAAAGAATTGCTATTCCAAATATCACAAGGATGAAACTCCTCTCTCCAGAAACAGGAATTATGGCCAGCCCTGAGCCCCTCAAACAACAGGGATATTTCCAATTGAAACACTCAGCACTCAATACCCAGTGGACACCCAGCGAGGCATTACATTCCTCACCTTTGGGACCCCTGGAAGTGCAGGACTAGATCTTCCTGCCGCTGAGAGGGTTTCCTCTACTGGGGGAGACTGAACTGTAAAAATTCATACAAGGATATTGGGGCCTTTCCCTGAAAGGACAATGAAACTAATAGTTGTAAAGAGCAGGCTTAGTTTACAAGGGGTAACAGTGATCCTCAGGGTAATTGTCTCAGATTATACTGGTGAAATCAGGTTGTAACACGATCTACAGATGTGTGAATTTTGAATGTTACTGCCAACCATTTCTCTGTTGCATATTGGGAGCTGAGAATGAGGGATTTGGGAGTTCTTCACATTGGGAAATTTATTTTACTCAAGAGATCACAGGTAACAGGCCTGTGTGCAAAATTAAGGTTAAAGAAAAATATTTTCAGGGACTCATGGACACTAGAGTGGATGTCTCTGTAATCACATCTACTCAGTGGCCTTCATTGTGTTCTGCTAAACCAGCTGTTACTTCTTTAGTGGGACTGGGATTCCCCCAACAGGTGTTATAGAGTGTTTGTCCTATACCTTATGCAGGACCAGAAGGAAAAACCAGGTTGTTCCAACCTTATATTGTCTCAGTTAATTTATGGGTTAGGGATCTACTAAAAGATCTCTCATTCCTGTGTGGCATTTGTTATGAGACAGATGGGCTGCAGACCAGAAGAATTGCTAGGAAAAAAATCATCAGGGGATTCCTTAGCCCCTGATGATTACCCTAAAATTACATAAGACTGGAATTGGCTATCAGAACCATTTTTATTTGGGGCCATGCTGTTTCTCTTCCTTTGCAATGGCACACAGATACCTCTGTGTGGGTGGATCTGGTTCCTATCTAGGGAGAAGCTCCAACACTTGCTTGAATTAGGAACAACTTTTCTTAAGACACATCAAGCCCTCAGGTAGCCCTTGGAACACCCGTTTTTGTAATTCCTAAAAAAAATCGGGAAAATGGAGATTATTACAGGATCTGCTTGTGGTCAGTGTTTGCCTAATGCCTATGGGGACTCTCTAACCTCGCTTGCCTTCTCCCACTGCTGTGCCCTGTGAATGACCCTTAATAGTTATCAACTATGGATGATACACCTCTGTCTACCTCAGATAAAGGGGGAATTACTCTTGTTCAGGGACACCCAAAAATATTTAAAATCTAGGAGCCTAGCTGGGTATGGTAGCGCATGCCTGAAATCCTAGCACTCAGGAAGCTGATGCAGGAGGATTGCTGTGAGTTCAAGGCAACCATGAACTATATAGTGAAACCCTGTCTCAAAAGTGCAGGGGCCTTTATCTCACTCAAAACAAAAACAAAATTGCTTCTTATCAATATTTAGGCAGCATAGTGTCAGCAAAGATGATTAGACCACAAAAATTTACCATCCAAAAAGATAAACTACAAACCTTAAATGACTTTCAGAAATTGTTGAGGGATATTAATTGGATTTGGCCTAAATTAGGAATCACTGCATATCAATTTAAAGCATTGTATTCCACCTTGGAAGGAAATTCGCATTTGTTTTTCCCTCAAACATTGTCCCCACTAAAATACAGCTGCTCAAGCAAGTTCAAGGACAGCCTGAGCTACATAGCAAGACTGTGGCTCAAAAATAACAATGAAGTGATTAGACATGTAAAGAATTATAAAAGCTAAATTGAGAAGTAACTTGGTGATGACTTTATTAAATATAATATCAGTCCCTGATAATTCTTTTTAGCATTTTGCAATGTTGAGAATGTAAAAAAAAAAAAAAAAAAAAGCTGTACAATATGTTATGTCCATAAGCACTTTAAAAGCTTTGAGTATTAAATAACTTGTTCAAAAATACTTTACATATTTTTTCAAATAATTGATAGAGAAGAGGTACAATTTGAGTAGAAACTTTTCTTATTACATATTTGATTCTTCTACTTTAAAAAAATGTTCTTTCAATTATTTACTTTCTGTTGCCATAGGAACAGGCTACACCACATAAATGTTTGGTGGTAAATCCCAACATCTTTGGCTTAAAATGACAGTCTCCACAATTAGATGACTAGAATTAAAGCAGAAAATGAAATCATCCTAGTTCAAGATCACAAATTTTGCTCGTCTCTCTTGTTTGACTAAAATGTGAGATCAGTCCCAAAGACCACTGGGAGTGTCTTGGAAAGGTCATTCTTTTAGAACCACCCTGCACTTTAAGGGAAATGGTGACAAGCTGATCACATAATGAGGAAGAACTTTTTGTCATGGACAAATTTGTCAGTATTACTCATACAACTAGACTATAATGTTTAAAGGAAAATGCATGACCTTACTGGGAAGCTATTTCAGAAGAACTGTAATGGGCAGGCGGTGTGGCTCAGTGATAGGCACATGCTTAGCATATGTGATGTCCAGCCCCAGAAAAAAAAGGGGTGGGGGAGGCAAGGAGAAAAGAGGAAAGGGGAGAGGAAAAGAAAAACAAAGCTGTGGCCAAATAAATACAAATGTATGAAGTTGTATTTTCATGGCATGGAGAACTTGGAAATCTGGTCTATAATAAGCAAACTTTTGTTTTCATGATTTATTTTAACCTATGGATAACTTAGTTCACATGAGACAATAATATGTTTGAAGAATATTGTTACCTTAGGAAGGAATGATCACTACTGACATCAGTTGGAAAAAATTTTAGGATGTGGAATGATTTTCAGAAACAGACTGCCTAATCACAGGCCCTATTTAATCATAAAAACAGTTCTGGATTAGTGGCAAGATCTCAATGTCAAACAAGGTAAAGATGGCATCATCATGATTCAGAGGCCATCCAATTGCCTAGAGACTTTAATCTCTAAACTCAGTTTTTTCAGCTGAGAGACGCAAAATATTTTCTTTCTGTTTTTCTAGAATGTTTTGAATACAGTGTACCAAAATCCTGAGCCTAATTCTTGTAAGCATAAACTTGAGCAGAGAGATAAATAAGAATACTAAAAGAAGCACTTAGATTCTATCAAATAGACTATGCCTTGTGTTCATTTCTAATCCTCCTCAGGGAGAATTTCCTTTGTTGTCCACCTGAGAACTAGAACTTTGTTTTACACTCTAACATCCCATATTCAGTATTCAGGCATCATTCATTTGTTCATTCTTTTAGTGAGGTGATCATTGGCCAAATATTGAAATCCTACCTTGTGCACAGCACTATGGGAGGGACTAGGAATACGAAGAATAAGATAGGCATAGATCTAACTCCCTGGAATGCACAACGAAGCAGGGGAGACCAACATGCAAGTACTCACCAGTGCTCTGAGTTTAGGAAGAGATACCAAATACTGTGGGAGTATTTCAGGAACAGATTTTAGAGATTTCAGAGTGAAAACAGGAAATATGGTAAGCTGGCCAAACAAACTCCTTAGCTAAAGGGAAAGTGCTTTAGGCAAAGGACTGGACTGATTTTGAAGTACTGAAAGGAAACCAATATGGTGATATCGTAGAGTGGCAGGGTCCAGATTTCGTAGACTGTTGTTTTTCTGAGGGCAGTAGGAAGCCATTGAAGCTTTTGTTTGTTGGTTTTGGTTTATAGATTTAAGCAAGAAAGTGACATGATGTCTTGCATTTTTCAAAGATCATTGCAGGATTGGGTGAGGATAGAGGAGATGACACACAAAATATATCAGAGAAACCAGCTAAGGGACAAGTGGAGGAGATGGATTCTGGGAGAGACAGACAAGTGGAGGAAAACAAGTGAGCTGATTCAAGAGATGTTTGACAGAATCAATAGGATTGGATTGTGAGGTGTGATTGTTTGGATGTCATTTGAAGTCCCCTAGGGTTTCATGTTTTGAAAATTAATTTCCATTAATTTAGAGGAATTTAGAAGGTAGAAACTTAATCCAGTTATGGTATTTTAAAGGTGGGGCTTTGGGGAAATGAGTAGGAATCAAGTTACTTGGGTGGAGCTCCATAATTGAATCCTGCTGGTTTTATGAGGAAAAAGGAAAGAGATGGGCACACATATGCTTGCCCGTACACATGCACACTCTCTGTCTCTTTGCCATGATCTGTCCTCTGCCACCTTGGAACTCTGCTAACAAGAAGGCCATCACCAGATGCAGCCCCTTAAACCTTTTTTCTTTACATACAGCTTTCTTAGTCTGTGTGTTGTATTTTTGGCAGTGAAAAATGAGGGAAAGGTGAATAAATCAAGGATGACTTCCAGATTTCTGGCCTAAGCTAATGGGTGGATGTTGTTTAGGAAACAAAGGAGGTGGCCATGAAGGAGGGGCAATCTAAATGAATCCCACGGTATAATATATACTTAATACAACGTGAAAACACAAATTAATGAATAGATGAGATAGCACATTCATCAGTGTTTTTAAAAAAATATTTTTGAGACAGGATCTCAACTTATGTCAGTGATGGTAATATTTTTAGAGCTTTCAGTGATACAAACGTCCCACTGTGGCACATGTGCCATAGGTTCCCCACCAGTTGCTCTGTGTAGTGTAAGTCTACTTTGAACTCTTTGTGTAGCCCAGGGTGGCCTCAAACTCATGATCCTCCTACCTCATTCTCCCAAGTTCCAGGATTATCAGTATTGGAGTTTTGTACTGTCTTTTTTTTGTTTTGGGTGCTGGTAATTGAACCCAGGACCTTCATACTGAGCTACATCCCCAGCTTTTTATTAGTTTTCTACTTTGATACAGGGTCTCTTTTAAGTTGCTAAATTGCCCAAGCAATTTGGGATCCTCCTGCTTCAGCCTCTGAGTGCTAGGATTACATGAATGTACCACCATGCCCAACCTCCAATACTGTTTTTTAAAAAGGCAGGTCTTCCCAAATTGATCCTTGTAATTCATTGTAATTCCAAAGTTTTATTTTGTTTTCTGTGGAATTCATCAAATTATAACTAAAATGTTTATGTAAGAGCCAGAAAGAATAAGAAGCAGTATATAGGAATACCCTGAGGGAATCTTGATACCTTTGAGTCTGAGACCCTCTACTCTCATTGTGGACACTGCTTCAGAGTTGGTCTGATACCATACACAGTAACCTTCCTGGCTCCATTGTTTGCACTGCTTTTTGAGTACAAGTTGTAAACTTCACCACACATACAAATTTTGTTTCATAAACTTCATCTCTTGCAGACCATCTACAACTTACATTAACCTGGCAGAATTTCACCATTCAGAATATTTGTATCTGAACATATTCTCCCTTCATATCTATCTTTACATCTCATTTATTTCCTTCTCTGAGTCTATACTGTGGCTTTCTCATCAAAACAGAACTCATTTTCCTTCCATATACCTTCTAAACAGAGGAGCTTGATATTGCTTCTGTTGATCTACCAATGTCCTTTTTGCCTTTAAGATATCTTGATCCTTGTGAGGGGTCTGTAGCTTTTCTTACCAGGTAGTGTAGTTGTAGCTACTGCTTTTAGATAGTCGGTTCTTCCCATTGTCACTGCATGTAAATACCAGAAGAAATAGGGTACTGGCCAAGACACATCTCCTAGTCTTTGAGTTAAGGCTCCTATTCTTACCTGATAATATGCCTTAGAGTGACAAAGGGTAACAATAAGACTTCCGTATCAGGCAAATCCAGGCATCTGGACATAGCAAAAGCCAATCATTCCCCAAAAGGCAAAATGCTCATGTGCACCCTTTCGATTTACGTGGTGTCTTAGTTACTTTTCTTGTTGCTGAGAACCTGACATCCAAAGTTAAAGGAAAAAGGGTTTATTTTGGCTCACAGTCTGTAGAAGTTTCAGTCCATAATCATCTGGCTCCAAGGCAAGGAAGTATGGTATAGGGACATTACAGAGGAGAAACAGTTCATGCAGGCAGAAGAGAGCAAAAGCAAGCAAACACAATAGTAGCCCCCCCATTTTTACATTATATCTGGGCTACCCAGCTTAAGGCAGGTGCCAAACCAATCACTGGACTAATTTAGTAATCACACACCCTTAATCCCAGCATCACACATTCCAGATCCAGCTACCTCTGAAAAATCTCTACCTATGACTGCATGAGGCTTTGGGAGAACATCTAGACACGAGCCATAACACATACTTACTAAAACTTAGGTAATTGGGGCTTGAAGTAAGGGCTGTAGAATTTGGTTAACTACATAGTACCTAAGCTAAACCAACAAAACAGTCCCAAACAAAATTTTTGTAACAGATTCCTGGTGTCCAAAAAAAAAAAAAAAGATATTTTTCTTTACCTGCCAATCCAGTGGTTACCTGAGGCTCTTCCATGGTGATGGTGATGTCTTCCAATTGTAGTGGAGTCTGGAAGATACTTACACATCCTACTCCAGGTGTCTCCTGGGCTTCAGTGGCTTATTGCCCTCCTTCTGATGATATGAGTTACCCTGAGAAGGCGTTGAATTAGAGGAGCCAAAATCTGCGTCTTTTTCACTGACCTCATCCTTCTTTGCCACTCAGCCTATTCCTGGTTATCATAGACCTGGAAGGTTTCCTCCACCAGGGTCAACAATGGGGTTTGGGGATCTGCCTCAAGTTTTTGTAATTTCCTCCTAATATCTGGGGCAGGCTGCATTATAGAATGCATGGCTATTAAACCTCTTCCCATATGATCCTGGGTCAGTGCTAATATACTTTTGGAAGGCTTCTGACAAGCAATTTGAAAATATAGCAGGATTCTCTTCCATTTCTTGTATTACCTACTTACCCCTGTCATAACCACCAGGTGCCTTCCCATTCCTTCTAAAATACAATTTATAAAATTCTCCATTCTCACCTTATGGATAGAATTTTAAGCATCCCATTCAGGGTCTGTATTGGCATCCATATATGGCCTCCTCTCTAAGCCTGTTAACATCATTATCTGGGATGTTAGTGGCCAGTCTAACAGCTACTGCAGCAGCCTTTTAAAGAATACATCCTTTCTTATTGGGAGCATAGCAGTGAGTTAATGCTGCAGTCACATACCTCCAAGTCAGAACAACGGTTCCACTCAGATTAATGAATTCATCCCTACATTTATCAGGATGCTCAGAAAAGCTGCCAAACCTTTCCTTACACTGAGCCATGTCATTACAGAAAAGGGGACATATACCAATAATGCTCCTGCCCCAATCTGACACATCCTGTAATGGAAACATTTTTCCCAAGTAAAGTGAGGTGCTAGTTTGTTTCCTGATCTCAGTCCTGATAGGGTTGATGGGACAGGTGGTGAGGACAGAGGCAAGGAAGCTTTTGCCTTGGTTAGGTATGAAGAAGCTAAGGAATTTAGAAACCACAGCCACATAAATAGCTTCATAAAACCCTGGATGTAAGGGACAGCTCACTTCCCTTTCTTTTTACAGAGCAGATCCAGCTGGAGAATGGCATTATAATTCAGATACCCATTCTTTGCCCAGTATTCTTGGTTCCCAATTTGTACTGAGGCCAATCTGTATTACAAAAGATCAGCCTCCCTCTTGTGTACTAACCCTCCTCTGCTTCAGCACAGGCCCTGTTAAAATAATGACTTGTTTTGATGTACCTATAAACCTGCTTGTGATTTATTTTTTGGGTAGTGTGGGCTCCAAAAGTTCTGTACATGCACTTGGGATTTTTATCCTGTACATGCTACTTGGGAGTAGCGTGGACAGAGGGGTCGTTTCCAAAGAAAAAGTAATAGATACTTAGCTGTTAACACTGAAGAGCTCCAGAGACCAGAAGCCAATGGAAACTAGAAGCAGAGACTACCACCCAGTTTTAGAAACTTGATTTGTAATGAGCTTTTATGGTTTCTCTCCCTAACTCATGGGGAGGTTTAATCCCCAAAGTTGTCTCTTAATAACATTAAGAGAATTCAGACTTAATCCAACTATAGTATTTAGAGATGGGGCCCTTGGAAAGTGATTAGGATTGAATATGCGGTTAGATAAGGTCATTAGGGTTAGAGTACCTATGATTGAGTCCTGGTAGCTTTGTAAAAAGAGAGGCAGGCTGAAATGTGGTTCAGTGTTAGAGCTCTTGCTTAGTATACATGAGACCCTGGACTCAAGCACCAGAAAAATAAAATAAAGGACAAAGACCTGATATGTGAACACACGTGTTCCCTGCCTCTTGCCGTGTGATGCCTTGTGCCACCTTGGGTCTCTCTCAGCAAGAATGCCATAACCAGAGTGAAGTCAGTGCCAATGCCAGCCTGCCTTTGAGCCTCCAGAACTGCAAAACAGATTCTTAGTCATTTCCTCATCACCATGACACAATACCCAACACCCATAATGTAAAAGAACAGCAGGGGATTTAGCTCAGTGGTTTTGCTGCCTGCCTCTCAAGTGCAAGGTCCTGAGTTCGATCCCCGGTACCAAAAACAAACAAACAAACAAACAAACAAAAACCACGATTTAAAAGAAGAGGCTTGTTTGGGCTCATGTTTTTAGTCTTCAGACTGCTGGCTCCAAGGTAGGATGGCCTGATGGAGGGTCATAGTGAAGGAAAAGCAGCCCACATCATAGTGATCAGGAAGCACAGAGCAAAAGAAGGAGGTAGAGAGGGAGATCCACTCTTTCAGGTCACACCTCAGGGATCTGCCTTTTCCAAGTAGTCCCTGTCTCCTAACAGCAAGTCAGCTATAAGTCCTCGTAATCTAGTCACTTTCCAAAAGCCCTGTATATAAGCACCTGAGATTCTTGGAGGAAATCTAAATATAAACCATAACATAGATCTATTTTCCTTATAAAGTTAGCCTGCCTCAAGTATTTTGTTATGGCATTGGAAAGAGAACTCCTGCAAAGACTTACTTTGCAGATCAGTGGCAGAAAAATGGACTTAAAAAAAAGTACTAATATAATTGAAGTAATAGTATTAGCTCCCTACCTACCATGGTGTGCTAAAATCATTTCTAAGTAGATCTAAGGTCTAAATGAGATAGACGAACTAAAGCTTATAGAAAAACATACAAGAAAAATGTTATGGCTTTGATGTGATAAAGGTTGCCTTGGGATCTGACACTGTTCCAGAAAAATAGTATCAGAATTGAATTGAATTGAATGAAAGGACACCCAGTTGTTGTATGCAGAAGCATTTTCGTTTTATAAAACTTTATAAAACCAACATAATTAAGACAGTGTGCTGTAATCCCAGCACTCAGGAGGCCGAGGCAGGGGAAATCACTGAGTTCAAGACCAGCCTGGGCTACATAGTGAGTTCCAGGGCAGTCTCAACTACATAGTGAGACCCTATGTAGTTTTTTTGTCTCACCCCCACCAAAAGTGTGGTCCCAGCATATGGGTAGATTTATAGATCAATGGAATAGAATAGTCCAGAAATAAACCCTAAAGGTTAGTCAGTTCTCATAAAGGGTGCTAAAACAATTCAGAGGAGAAAAAAATTAGTCTTTTTCAACAACTATTTCTGAGACAGCTAGAAACATGTAAAAGTGAAATTGGATACCTACCTCAACCACACATAAATACAAACTAGAAATAAATCATAGGGACTAGGGTATACAACTCACTGTAGAGCACCTGCTTAGCATGCACCAGGTTTTGGGTTTGTGCCCTAACACCAGATACACACACACACGAGGAAAAAGAAATGGGTCATATACCTACCTATAATAAAGTTTATTCATTAAGCACAGTAAATTCCTAAGTAGATGAACCAATATAGTAAAAATGGCCATCCTTCCAAACTGATGTACAGATTTAATGCAGTCCTAAACAAAATACCAATAGCTTTGCTCACAGAACTAAGGAAAGCAACCTTAAAACTCATATGAAACCAAAAGGAACCTAGAAGAGCAAAAGCATTGTGGGCGGGCTGGGGATTTAGCTCAGTGCTTCAGCCACCTGCCTCGCAAGGGCAAGGACCTGAGTTCAATCCCTGGACCAAAAAAAAAAAAAAAAAAAAAAAAAGGTGTCCTGGCAACAAGACCAAGGCAGGAGGAGTTACAATTTCAGACTTTCAGCTATACTACAAAGTACAGTGATAGGGCTGGGACATAGCTCACTACCAGAGCCCTTGTCTGGCATATGTAAGGCCCTGGGTTTGACCCCAGCATATGAAAATAAAAACAAAGCTACAGTGATAAAAGCAGCATTGGAATTGGAAAAAAAACAGATGTTTATTAATGGAACAGAATAGAGGATGCAGAAACAACTCTAAGCACATCAGCTACCTTGTCTTTGATAGCAGTGAAAAATGTATGCTGGAGGAAAGATAGCCTCTTTAACAAATGATCCTGGAAAAATTGGCTATTCAAGAATGGAAAATTGAAGCTAAACTCATGTCTCTCACCATATACTAAAATAAAATGTGTCAAAGATCTAAATATTAAGAGAAATACTTATTTTGCTGGGAGATAAAATGGATAAAAACCATAGGCATAGGTAAGGACTTTCTGAAGAGGATACTGGTTACACAAGCAATAATACCAAAAATCAACAAATGGGATCATATCAAATTAAAAAGCTTCTGAACAGCAAGGAAAACAACGAACAGAGTGAAGAGACGACCTACAGAATAGGAAATTTTTTTCACAGCTATTCCTTGGACAGAGGACTAGCATGTAAAATATATAAAGAATTAAAAAAAATTAGACCTCCCAAAATGAAAGACCCAATGAAAAATGAGCAAATGAATTGAATAGATACTTCTCAGTAATAAAACAACACCAAGATTCCATCTTGCTCCAAAAAGAATGGTTGTCATCAATAAATCAAATGATAATAAAGTCTGGCAAGGCTCTGGGGAAAAAGAAACCCTTCTACATTGTTGGTGGGAATGTAAACTAGTACAACCACTATGGAAATCAGTATGGAGATTCCTCAGAAAACTAAACCTAGAAACTCCATTCAACCCAGCTATTCCAGGGATCTTCCCAAGAGTTAAAGACTTCATGTTACAGCGCTATGTGCATACCCATATTTATAGCAGCATAATTCATATTAGCTAAATCTTGGAAGAGACCTACATATCCACTAAGACATGAATAGATAATGAAAATGTATTTATACACAGTGGAGTACTACTCTGCCATAAAGAAGGATAAATGTCATTTGTAAGAAAATGGATGCACCTTAAGACCATAATGTTAAGTGAAATAAATCAAACTCACAAGCTTAAATACTACGTGGTTTCTCTTTTATGAGAAACCCAAAATATAAATAAAGAGCAAAATAAAAGATAGATAATAGGAAAAAAAGATGTAGGGAAGGGAAAGAGAGAGTAGGGAAGACAGAAAAATTCATTGGGGAGGAAAGAAAAGAAGGTATAAGAAGAATTAAGATATGCATGAGACAAGCTCTCCCTAAATTGTTCAGCTGGCCTCAAACTTAAGATATCCTTGCCTCAGCCTCCTGAGTAGCTGGAATTACATCTGTGTTCCACTGCACCCCAATAGCATTATGACTTCATTTTGGCATATTCTAATTCCTAGCACCTGTACTTTTGCATGTTGAACCTGTTATTTAGTAATATAAGATTCATTTGAACATATTACAGTGAGACCACAACTTTGAATCTGCTAACCGAAAGGGCCTCTAAGTAACTCATGGGTGGGAAGCATATGTAGGGTAGATACGCTGGACAAAGGGGTCATTCACATCCGGGGTAGGGTGTGATGACATGATATTTTACCTCACTTCTCCTAACAAGGTGCAATTTAAAACTTACAAGTTGTTTATTTTTGAAACTTTCCATTTAATAGTTTCAGACCATAATTGATCATGGGTAACTGAAACTTCAGAAATAAAAACTATGAATAAAGGGAGACTACTGTACAACATCAAGAAAATAAAAAGACAATCTCCAAAATGGAAGAGAATATACATGGAGGGTGACAGCGAATGCTCTTGAGCAGAGCATTTTAAGGTGTCTGGGAGGGCACCAGTAGCATCTGCTGCAGGATCCCAGACTGTCTTAGTGGGACTGGGTATGTTTCTGTTTTAGTTTGGGTTTTCCTAGAAAGCACAGCCTGAGGAAAATGCTAAAGTGCTGTTTCTGTATTACAAAGGGCAGTTCTAAGGAACAGGAGGGAATAGGAGAACTGTAGAATCAAAGACTATGAGATGGCATTATGCAGTTGGCCATTATCAATGTCACTGATTGTTTGAACTCGTAGGATAGCCCTTCGGAAGCCTGAAAAAGGCTTCAGACTTTCTGAAGATTCAAATATTAGTTGAATAATTTTTTGTAAAAAAAGTGATTGTTGGGCCGGGGATTTAGCTCAGTGCTTCTACTGCTTTCCTCATGAGGGCAAGGTCCTGAGTTTGATCCCCAGTACCAAAAAAAAAAAGTGATTGTTTTCTCTTTCAGGTACTTAGTTGATATGTGTAAATTAAGACTCTCTTGAAGCTCATTCATAAGTTAGTTTCTCTTTAATCAACATTCAACTTATTGTTAGTAATAGATAGCAGAGATCATTGAAAGCCATAGAATAATAGCCTCCATTTAGTAAGCGCAAGGTAGTTTTATATAATGTCGAATCCTCACAAAGTAGCTTTTGTTATACTGATGTTATTAGTGCCAAAACTGAAATTCAGCCAACTTAAGAAACTTAGCCAAGGTCATAGAACCAGTAAATAGCAGACTGAGTTTTGTAACCAGGTCTTTCTTCCCTCTCCAACAACAATGCTCTATTATATCATAATGCCTCTTAGAAGAAAAAATTTAGATTCCTAAGTTGCTTTTTAGCCAATGCTTTCAGAATTTTAAATTTATTTTTAAATTTTGGTACCAAGGATTGAACTCAGGACCTTGTGCTTGTGAGACATGTGCAGTGCCACTGAGGTAAATCCCTAGCCTTAATTAATTAATTTATTTATTTATTTTGGTACCAGGGATCATACTCTGCACCTTTCACTTGAGAGGCAGGTGGTTAAACCACTGAGCTAAATCTCCCGTTTAAATTTATTTTTAATATAGGTCATACAAATACATAGTTCTAAGTTCAATAAATACAAGGTATCCAATAAACACACACCCCCTTTTTTGCAGTGCTGGCATTATAGACAGCTAGGTTAGAAATATTATACACAGTCAGACAGGGCACCTTAGTTACTTTTCTATCATCGCTGAGAGAAAATACCTGACCCTCAAAGTTAAAAGGGGAAAAGTTTGTTTAGCTCACAGTTTGTGGAGCTTTCCAGTCCATAATTGGCTGGGTCCAAGGCAGGATAGCACATGGCAGAGGGCAACAGTTCATGGTGGACTGAAGGTAGCAAAGCAATAAGGGAACCTTAATAGCATCTTTCTGCCACTTTTATCCAGTCTACCAGGATTAAGGTGGTGCCAAACTAGTCAGTGGACTGATTTGGTAATCACACACCTTTAATCCTAGTGTCACACACTGTAGATTCAGCCACCTCTGAAAAGGCCCTGTAGACGGGATGAGGCTTTGGAGAGACATCTAGACACAAACCATAGCACATGGTTAGGCCCTCGAAGTAGTCAGTGTAGCAGAACATAAGAACATATTACAATTGTGCCAGAGTTAGCATATGTTGAAGGCCAGGCCTCAAGATAAAGATGGAATACTGCACCTACATACTTCCCCAAGGGATCAATGATAATGATTGATAATCTAAAGAGGCATCATGCTGGGGATTTAGCTCAGTGGCACTGCACCTGCCTGGCAAGTGCAAGGTCCTGAGTTCAATCCCTGGGAAAACGAAAATAAAAACAAAAAAACACCAAAAACTAAATAGGCATCAATCACCTGGGGTGGGAGACCAAGACCTCCTAACCCATCCCTTCTAGGAAAGGTCCCTAACCCATCCCTTCCAGGAAAGGTCCTTGTTCTTTCCATATACATTTGCCTACATGACTTGCTTCCCCATTGGATCAATATTACCTAAGTGACTATACTGGTAATCTTAACTGATTGACCATAGTTTTGTCCCACCTTATGCCCACTTCATGATTTTATGCCCACCTCATGACTTTTGCTCTATAAAATTTTGGGAAGTGGGATCATGGACAACCCACTTTCTGGGTCCCCTCCTGTCCCTCTCAGGCAGGAGCTATCTATCCCTCAATATATATTTCCTACCCTTAACCTCTGTTGTTCCTAGTATTCATCGATTTTAGAGAACAGGAACTTGGACTACCAGACATCTAGCAGGTTGTGAGTTACCATCTGGAGGACCATATATTATAGACAGCTAAGTTAAGTAAAAACTCTATAGTCAGTCAGATGGGGCTGGGCCTACATGAGAGTCAGTGCACAAGATAAAAACACATTACAACTGTGGCAAGAGACACATCTGTTAGAGACCAGGCCTTCATATTTCCCCAAAGGACATGATAAGTGATAACACGTGACCTAATAAACACTAGATTGACATCATTTACCCTGATGGGTGACCAGGATCTCTGGACCCATCATTTCCTCAAAAAAGTCTTTGTTCTTTCTATGCACACTTGTTATGTGACTTGTTCCCCCATTGAATCATTATTACCTAAGCGATTATACTTGGAAACTTATTGGCTGATCATAGTTTTTTTGTTTTTGTTTTTTCTTTTTGGTATCCGGGATCGAACTCGGGCCCTTGTGCTTGCAAGGCAGGCGCCAGAACCACTGAGCTAAATCCTCTGGCTGATCATAGTTTTAACCTAAATTGCACCCATGTGGTTGTGTTTTATAAAACTTCCCCCTGAAAAGTGGGCTCCTCAGCTACCCATTCAGGACCCCTCCTTTCTCCCAGGAGCTGTCCTCTCAAACATTTCCTGCTGTTAACCTTTGTTGTTCCTAGAATTCATTCTTCAGTTTTAGAGAACACGAACTTGGAACATCAGACATTTAATGGTTGGGAATTATAATATTTCCCTTATATCATTTGGAGATCCTGTTTTATCTCTGATATCATCCTTGTACATATATATCACCCCTATATTACTGGGATCAAACCAAGGGCCTCATGTATGCTTAGGTAGTGCTCTACTACTGAACTGTACCGTCAGCCTGAAAAATCCTGCTGCTCACCTTTTACCCCATTCTTCAATTCAGGGGCAACTATAACACTTTGAACTTTTCTCATGATTTTTGTTCTGTAAAAACTTTGAGAAGTGGGCTTATTACTAAGAAGCACACTTATTGCTAAAGAATGTAAGATAAACTGCACTAAAATTTGCTTACTTCCCCTGTCCTACTTATTCACTACTGGAAAAAAAAGCAAAATGATTGAAAATCAGACAATAAGAAAGGATGATAGAATCATAAAATAGCCACAAACTAACTGGGCATGGTGGCATATGCCTGTAATCCTGGCATTTTGGGAAGCTGAGGCAGGAAGACTGGAAGTTCAAACCCATCCTGGGCAATTTAGCGACAGTGAGATCTTGTCTAAAAAATAAAAAATGGCTGGGGATGTAGATCAGAAGGAAGGCCTGAGTTCAATTCCCAGTGCCAAAAAGATAAGGAAAAATAAATAAATAAAAAAGAAACGAAAAAGACCACAAGCTGAATGGTGGCTCTTTATCAAAAGGCCTTTCTTGTTTTGTTCTTAGGTTACCTTGACTCTAATTCATCCATAATTTTCAGATGTATTTCACAGAGTAATTGCTGTTCCTCTTCCAGTCTACATTTTTGTTCTATGCATGAGTGGAATATATCTATTTGTCCTTCTGGCAGTTTGGACCATCTGCCTGCAGAATTTCCAGGCTGAGAGAACAGCACTGTGACAAAGAGTGGCAAATACAGATAGATCTTGTTCTCCAAGTTTCATAGTCCCAAAGTCTCTATCCAAATGTAGCACGTAATTACCTTTAATCTACTACTTTTCACTGATTGTTTCTTCTGTGTAATAAATGAGAATATAGTGAATACTAGCAAGTAGTAGGGAAGAGACTACAAACTTGGTAATCCTCGTAGTTCTTCCAGCGTCAACAAGAGGCTAAGATCATCGGTGGGGTGTTAAGAGATGGGGATTGGAGAGGTACAGTTAGAAACAAAGGAACTAAATAAGTCACTCTCTTTCCTACATTCAGCTTTAAACACCACCTTAATAATTACCTATGATTCCATTCAGTTATCACCAGCCTGCTTTTTGTCCTCTTCCCTTTCCCCAGTTCCTGCTGCTACCTTCCCAGTGATCTTCAATAAACAAAGCTAGTAAGTGTACACTTGGCAGTTCTTTCCTCAGTGTACATAAGAACTTGGACTATTTTTGGCCTACTCAATTGTAGCAGGACAGGGTCAGAATTACAGGAAGCTTTCTCAGGGAGTAAGAGAGATATTTGGAAAAAGTTCTGTAGATTATTTTTCTGTCTTCATATTCCTGTTTATAAGTATGGCTAGGAAGAAGAAGAGGCACAATGACAAGTGCAAATATCAAACATCCATTTCAGCTGCAAACTACTGAATACTTTTTTAAAAAGCATATTTCAACAGATGTCTTATATTTTTCTTTTTTAGTACTCGTTTGCATTACATGATTAAATACATTGTGGGGAATCGGTGTATGTACATAACATATCTCAATTCTTTATTTTCCCCCTTCCTTTCTACCTCTGTCTGTTTTTTTTTTTTTTGTCAGCATCAGATTCATTAATTTATCTTGTAAGTCCTTATAAAGTTAATTATCATACATACCGGTTAACAGCCATACTAATAGACAAAAAAACATAAAACCCAGAGAACAATTATATTAAATCAAGGAAAACCTTTAAAATACATTTTCTATTCTAAATTAATTACAAAAACTTTTTTCTCTATTTTTTCCTCTTGTCTTTCTGTTATTTTGCACTTAATTTTTATATTGAGTTTCTCATATAAGAGAAACCATGTGCTATTCAAGCTTGTGGAACACTTTTTTTTAAAAGGAAAGAGAGTCTTCCTTTTTGTTCTTTCCTTCCCTTTATGTTTCTTGTCATAGTAGTAGCACAAACAAGGGCAAATTCTAATAGTGAAAGTGGCCATGCACATCATCTAAGAGGCTCAAAAGGGCTATTTTTCTTGTCCTAGGGGCATAGTCATGCCATAGGACAAACAGGGACAGGACAAACTCCTGGGCCCTTGACCTGTTACTCATTAAAGAGCATGATTTGTGTTTTCTTCTAAGATAGGAACTTAAAAGTGGTTTTTGCTAAAAGCCATTACACTTCACTTACCCAAGAGGTAACTAAAAGTAGAACCTTTAAAGCTGACCTTTTTTTTTGGGTCAAGTCCTTCTCAACTCTGCATATAGACACAGTTAATCATTCAGGGAGTGTTTGTCTAGAAGTTGGCAAAACAAGGTTTATTGGCCCTAAATCTACCCAGTCTATTTCATCCCTCTTCAAGCCTGAGGGCACCAAGATAAGAGGTTTATAGGGACATTCAGCTCTGCCCAGAAGTCCCCACTGCCTTAAACCTGCTGTCACCTTGGATTCCAGGAGAGGCTCACATGTCTGAAATTTTTCAAGTCACAAGGATTTTGCTCTTGGGAACCAATTGCTTCTCAAATCACAAGGATTTAACCAGGACTGCAATAATTATCAACCAAACCGTGGTCCACTACTAGCACCCCCTAGAAGTGGTCCCTTTCTTCACTTGTGGACCAGTCTGATCCTCCTCATCAGAGTGTCCCTCCAACTACATGAGCTGGAATCTTTTTTCATCTTCTCTCTTACTTTCCAATTAAAGCTTTGGCCTGTGTGTTCATACTGTTGATTTAGTTTTAATTTCCATTATCACTAAAGCAAGGACCAATAGTAGCTGGTGGCAACAGTTAATCTGATTGTTTGGTTAAAGTTGTTGCTGTTGCTGCTGTTCTTTTTCTTTTTTTGAGATAGGGTCTTGCTGTGTAGCCCAGGCTGACCTCAAACTCCAGATCCTTTTGCTTTAGCCTCCCAAGTGCTGAAATTGCAAGTGTGTACCACCACACACAGCTCTCTTTTTTCAATCTTCCTGAAAAATTCCCTCAGAAAGACATGGATTCATTATGTTAATATCCACTGAAAAACACACTCATTTTCTAATTTGGTGGTTTTTAAACTTTTTTTTTTCCCGGGAGGTTCTTAAATTTGTATGCACACCTGAATTACCTGGAAGGCTTGGTAAAATACTGACTGCTGGATTCAATCCAAGTTTCTGATTCAGAAGGTGTTGATAGAGCCCAGGAATTCACATTGCTAATAAGCCCCAGATGATGCTCCTGTCTGGACCACTTTTAATCACTATTCTGATTATTATTAATTGCATATTTCCCACTGTAAGTGGGAGGCCTATCATATCAACTAGGAAGGGCGATTAGGAATGGAAATCACAATAAATGTTAATAGAAGAAGATTTTGTAATAGATGTTTAGGAAGAAGGAATGTTCTTTTAGTATAATCATGTCCAGAAATTTCAACAGCATTTGCCTGGGACTTTTTTTTTTTTTTTTTTTCTCCAGACAGGGTCTCCTTAAGTTACCAAGATGCTGAGGCTGGATTTGAATTTGCGATACTCCTGCCTCAGCTTCTCAGAATGCTGGTAATTACAGGTATATACCCCCACACCCAGCTGTAAGGATTATTTTTAAACTCTGTTAGAGGATGTCTAGAATAGCCTTTACCGTGACAGGGCTGACTTGAGTATAATAAACTTTCTATGATCACCCTATGGTTCCAGTGATGTTTCTGTTCTGGCTCAGTAGAAATGGAACATCCCAGTATACTCTGAAAATGTTTAGTTCAAGCCTCTGACAGTCTTTGCCCAGCATTGTGGAGTTTGACTTTCTGCGTGTGTAGATTTTTTTTCAGCCAGGATCAAAAGCCTCTGGTACAAATTTTGGAATCTCTTTCCTATAGAATTGTCTCTCTCTGGTCCTTTGCACCTCAGCTTCCAACTCTCATCTCACCAAAGTCCAGTCTATGTCTTCAGTGTAGCCAAGACCTCTGGTTTGCCTAATTTTTCTTCCTTTATTGGCAGCTCAAAATTGCCACATGGTAGGAAGCTGGGGGCAAATGTAAGGCTTACCTTATTTGTTTTCCTTTTCTCAAAGATCACAATCTTCCCTTTCCTGTTGTCACAATATCTGAAACAGTTGTTTCTCAGCTTTCCTCCAGCTTTCTAGCTGTTTACTGTGGGAGAGCAGGTCTGTACCAGCTACTTCAGGGCAGTAGTGGAACTCAACATCTTTACAAAATTCAATCTCCCAATTCCCATTTATTTACTTATTTAAAAAACAGATTTAATTTTATATCTTCTCTATCATTGAAAGCTAAATTTTATAAGCCAAAAAAATTTTAAGAGTTCTGCATTAGAGGAATTGAATTATATATTAAGTACAATTATATATTGCTTTATGATTTCAAGTTACATAAATTAAAATATAATCAAATAATTAGAAAAATGGTCAGTGTTGGAGCTATACAATGAAATAATGACAAAAAGATTGAGGAAAGCAATGATTCATTACTTTCGGGATTTAAAGATTCAGAATGTTTAGAGTTTGTTTGCTGTCTTACTTTCAAATATCTCTCTCCTCATATTTGGAATCAAGCTCAACTGTTCGACCGAAATGACCTAGGAAATTAGCTCATTAGCAAAAGATTTTCCATCTACAGTTGCCACCTTCAAAGGAGTTCACATTATAGTGTGGATAAGATCTATTATTCTTCTGGAGCAATATGCAGTCTGCTCATTATGTTAACTCTGTTAAGTCAAACAACAGCCCAAAAATGGATCTGTTATACACAGTTCATTAAAGTATAATGTTGGTTTTGCCCATCTAAAAATTAACCAATGAAATAAAACATATCCACTCTAGTTGACTTGGTTTTAGAAAAACCACATTTGAAGATTTAATTACATTGCTTTCCTCATCTCTTCATCAGTCATTGATGGGAATTCTCTAGGCCAGCATGCTGTGCTGACTGTGGACTGTGGTAGTAAATGAAGGAAGATGGATTTCCCCAGAATTGGTAATGAACTGTGGTCCTGAGTCTTCTCATTTTTCTGGTAACACCAAATCTTTGTCTGTGTAAATCAGGAGATCAAATGAATGTATCTTTTGTAGCCTTTCGCACTAAGTATCAAGCTGCCCTCTTTCAAGGGCCTCACCATTTTCATTATTTGAGATGATGTCTTATCAGTTTCTGAACTGAATCCTTGGAGAGCCAATCTTTTAGTTGTTCCACCACACCATTGAGGTATTTTATGAAATTAAGATCTGTAGTTACAAGCAGGGTGAGTTGATATTTTTGCATGTGAGTGAAGGCTTCAGATGGATATAGGCCACACTGATATTAAATACTGTTGATGCCAAAACAGAATAGGTTGGCCATGAGTTTTTGGGGTTTTTGGTGGTTTTGTTTTTGTTTTTGTTTTGTTTTTTTTTTGAGACAGGGTTTCACTATGTAGTTGAGACTGACCTGGAACTCACTATGTAGCCCAGGCTGGTGTCGAACTCACAGCAATCCTCCTGCCTCAGCCTCCTGAGTTCTGGGATTACAGGTGTGTTCCACCACGCCTAGCTCGCCTGGACATGATTTTGACAGCCCCAGACAGAGATGCCTGGCTTCCAGGACAGTGGCCACAAAAGTAATGATGCAACACAGCCACCACAATCTCTGTATATTTATTTAGGTCTTCTTTGATGTTTTTCAATAGTTTTAATATTCTTTACATAGATATATTATATATTTAGTATTAGATTTTACTTATTCCCAAATTTTTTTTTAATTTTTATGCCACTGCAGATGGTTGTCATTTTTGTATAATGATTTTTCTATCCAGTAATTTTAACTGTTTGAATGTCTAGTTAGCTAAGATTTCTAGCATAAATAAATATTGAATTTCCTCAAATAGTTTATTCTTCATCTATTGAAATACTTGTGCAATTTTTCACTTTAAACTCTTCGTGTAGCAAGTTCATAGTTTGATCTCTATGTAAAAACAATTTTATGTTTCTGAAATAAACTTAATCATGCTAGATTTTCTTTCTTTATACATTTCTTACTATTAGTTTTCTTTGGATTTTTCATCTGCCAATGATATTGGCCTCTCTATTCCTTCTCATAAGGTTTTCATTAATCCATTACAGTAACCTCTGAGAGTTTGGAATTCTTTCTTTTTTTTTTTTTTTCTTTCCTTTTTTTTGATTGTGTTGGGAATTGAGTCTCTAGGACCTACTTTATGTTTTGGATGTCTTTTTTGCAAAAAGAATGCCATTAAGCTTTGTTATTTTTTAGCCTGGTAATATTACTTAGTAATTAGAGCATTTATTTAATATAATTTCTCGTATGTTTAGCTTTAAATTTAACCTTTTATTTTGTGATTTTTGTTTGTCCAATTTCTCTTCCCCCCCCCTTTTATTGAATTCTGCTGAATTGATTGGGTTTTTGAAATGATCATTCCATATTTTCCTTTTGGGATTTATAGTACTATGTCTATTCTTTAGTGGTTACTAGCAATTTCAACATGCATAATAATTTATAAAGTCTCTGTTACCTTAAGTGTAATAAGAACCTCTGAACACTTTAACTCTGTTTATTCTACTCTTCATTTCTGTTATTGTTTCTGAGTATTTGAGTTCTGTATTTTCAGATTTTCCTGTATATAGCTTAATTACTATATTATGTTATCAGTATTTACTTAAACATTACTAATCTATGGTCACTTCTTTTAGGCACATTAGGCTATCCAGGCTGCTCCTGTTAATAACAATATCTGTGGGTCTTCTCTTGTTTGTTATTTCTGCTGCTTACAGTGCCTTGTTTATTATGTGGTGGTTGTTTTTATTTTTTGTGTTTTGTTTTGTTGTTTTTCACTGTAAGATGCTCATTTACATTGGAAAATTATTTGTGGGATTCTGTGAGGGCTCGGATAAAGGTGAATCCTTCAAAGAATACTCAGACTTACTCCTACCAGGTAATTAGAGTTCTGCCAATCCTGTATTGTGTTAAAACTATAGTTTAAGGTACTAGCAACCATCAGTAGATGTGATTTTCCTTTTTTTTTTTTTTTTTTTTTTT
>NW_022900929.1:72482737-72506503 GCF_012274545.1 Fukomys damarensis
TTTTTTTTTTTTTTTTTTTTTTTTTTTTTTGGTACCTAGTACCAACTCTTCCAAACCCAATCTATGGGGCACTGAGGGGGAGGAGAGCAAAAGGCACACAGCCAAATTTGAAATAATAACAGGTTATTAAACATATCAATGAGGTGCTCAGTGGGCTCACAGAAAATATAACTAATCTAATAAGGTAATTTAAAAAAAGAATCAGGAAGCTTACAGAAGACACCAATAAAAAGCTGAGCTAAACAAAACGTTACAAAACATGAATGACCAGTTTAGCAAAGAACTAGAGTTCATGAATATGGCCCAAACAAAAATTCAGGAGATTAAAAATTATATTGAAAGTATGAGCAGCAGGAGTTACCAATGTAAGGATGGAACATCAGAATTAGAAGATACGGATACTTTCAAAGACAGAATAACTCACAGATATCTGAAAAACAACGAGAGAACATAATAAGTGGATTCAATAGCTGATAGATAATACAAAGGAGACTAAGATTAATTGGAATAAGTGAAAAATCGGAAGACAGAACAAAGGACTGTTTACAGAAATAATATCAGAAAGCTTTCCAAATATTGGGAACAATTAAACATACAGATGAATTAAGTATATAGAACCTCAAATAGCCATGATCAAGAGAACTTCTCCAAGTCCCATCAGAGTAAAAATATCAAAAGTCCAACACAGGAACAGAATCTTAAAAGGTGTTAGAGAAAAATCAATGAATCACTTAAAAAAGTAAACATTAGAATTACAGCAGAAGTCTCAACACGAACATTAAAAGCCAGGAGAGCTCGGAGTAATGTGTTTCAAGCCCTAAAAGATAACAACTTTCAATCCAGATTTATATACCCTGCAAAATTTTCTTTCAAAATTTCTGGAGAAATAAGATAGTTTCATGACAAAAAGCACCTCAAGAAATTCATGACTACTTATCCAACACTACAAAAAAAATTCTCAAGGATCTCCTAGAAAGAGATAATAAAACCAATAATGCCCCCAAAATCTAACAGAATGAACACAACAGGCACAGTGAGCAGAAGGTTGGGAGGAAATCAGCAACAGGAAAATAAAGCAATGAGAAGAGTAAGTGAATACCTTTCAGTAACAACTCTCAGTGTGAATGGTTTTGACTCCCCAATCAGAAGACAGATTGGCAGAATGGATCAAGAAACAAAACCCAGTGGTATGTAGAATACACGAAACACATTTAATCTAAGAATAAATAAATAAACCAGTTGGGGACCTGGAAAAAAAAAAAAGCAGGAATAGCAATCCTAATTTCAGACAAAGTTGATTTCAAGCCAGAACTGAGCAAAAGAGGCAAAGAGGATCACTATATATTGGTTGAGGGAGCAATGCAACAGGAAGATATTACAATTATAAACATATATGCACCAGACACCAGTGCACTCATCTTCAGAAAAAACTACTGAACATAAAAAAATCAGACAAACACCAACACCATTATAAGGGAGGACGTCAATATTCCACTATCACAAATAGATCAACTAGACAAAATATCAGCAAAGAAATGTCAGAGTTGAGCCAAATCTTTGAACAAATGGACTTAATAGATGTCTATGAAGTGTTCCACCCAACAACAGAATAAACATTCTTCTCAGCAGCACAGAGGATTTTTTCCAAAGTAGACTACAAAGCAATCTTAAATAAATGCAAATAATCAAAATCACCCCATACATATTATCAAATCATAGTGCAGCTAAACTAGAAATCAGTGGCAAAAGAAACCACAGAACTTGCACAAACACATGGAAATTAAACAATTTCTTGAATAATCAGTGTGTCAAAAAGAAATCAAGGAAAAAAATCAGACAGTTCCTAGAGTCAAAGGATACTGGCAGTAAAATATATTGGAATGTATGGAATAATAAAAGCAGTCTGAAGAAGAAAGTTTATAGCAGTGAATGCCCACATCAGAAAAACAGAGTGAGCCCAAATAAATAACCTAATGATCTACCCAAAGGTCCTAGAAAAGCAAGAACAAGCCAAATCCAAAGCTATTAGAAGAAAGAAAATTATAATGATCAGAGCAGAAATTAATGAAATTAAGACTAAAATAATACAAAGAATCAATGAATTGAAGAGCTAATTCTTTGAAAAGATAAACAAAATAGACAAACTTCTAGCCAATTTTACTAAAAAAGAAAAGACCCAAATCAGTGCAGTTAGAAATGAAAAAGGTGAAATCACACAGACACAACGAAATCCAGAAGACTTTTAGTAACTACTTTGAGACCCTGTTCTCTCATACATTGGAGAATTCAGAAGATAGATACCTAGATACATAATGAATTATTAAACCTGAATAAAGATGAGATAAATACCTTGAACAATCCAATAACAGGCAATGAAATTGAAGAAGGAGGGGAAGAGGATGTAAAAAAAAAAAATGTGTTATTGCATGTACCATCTTCTGATGATTGTAATCACTATGTACTGCAAACAGGTACTAGTAAATTTTTTTTTTTAAATTGAGGTACTGAATAGATGAAAATGACAAGAATTGTGATTATTATCCTACTGCAGGTTGCTCCAAAAAGTGAGTGCTGAATTTCTCAGATGTGCCTATGTAAGGCCTGGAAAAGCAGAAGAGTATAGGTGAGGAGCACTTTTGGTGAATCTTTGCAATAATTTAGGTAATTTACCATAATGTTTTTGGTATAGTTTTACTGGATGGGAAAAGAACACTAAGTTTCAACTATTCCACCACTATGTATTAGTCTCTAGTATATGCAAGGTTTTGTGCTTGGTCCAGTGAATGGAACAGTGAATAAGTAAAATACCTCTTTGTATTCAAACATAACTCCCATATTTTATTATCCTTTTTCATTACAGCAAAAAAGTATCTGAAAGTTTCTTGTGAAATAATTGGATAACTTGTGTAATCTGGAACATTGTTTATGCCCAATAAATGAGAGTTTCAAAGATGACATAATCATATACAATGTGTAAATATTGACTAGATCCTGATTTTTTTAAAAAAAAAACAAAACAGCTCTAATCTGGACATAGTGTTACAAACCTGTCATCCCAGCTCTCTGGGAGGCTGGGGCAGGAGGATCACCAGTTCTAGCCAAGCCTGGGCAACATGGTGAGACCCTGTCTCAAAATAAAATATAAAAAATAAAAAAACAGGCTGGGAATATAGCTCAGTGTTCAGGCCCAGTGTTCAATTTCCAGTGCTGTTTGGGAGAAAAACAAAAAAAGCCATACAAAATACATCTATAGGACAACTGCAGGCATTTGGAGTTGAGCTGGATATTAGATATTAGGGTATAATTTTCTTAGATGTGACAAAAACATTGGGGATATAAAGAATACTATCCTTATTTTAAAATAATGCTTTAGGCAGTATTTAGGGGTAATACATCATGATTATGTGCAACTTGCTGTACATGGTTTAGAAATAGCAGGTTTAAAAAATCAGTAAAAGTTAAATGCAGGTGGTAGTTTTGGGAGGTGTTGTTTGATTTTGAGACAAGGTCTCACTGTGTACTTCAGGTTGGACTTTAACTCACTGTTAGCTCAGCCTGGCCTTGAATTCTCAGCGATTGTCCTGTTTCAGCCTCCTGAGTACTGGCATTGTAGGAGTTTGCCATCTGGCCCAGCTTGGTTATGAGTTTAAGAGTTCTCATTGTTCTTTTTTTTTTTTTTAATTGAATTTATTGGTACATTCTAGGTAGACAGTACAGTTACATTCATCATTGGGATCTTGTACTTTTACATGCCAGGTCTTGGTTCTCATTTTTTTCCCCTTGTCCCCACCCTCCTTTCACCCCCTCCTCCCCTCCCCACCTTCAAACACTTTAATTCCATTTATACATTTTCTCATATTTTTTTTCCTTTTCTCTTATTCCCCTTTCCCTATCCTTCTCACTGTCACTAAACCTTTGGTCCTTTTCTTCCTATTTCACATTGCTAATTGCCCCATTAGGATCTTGAGTACTATTTTAGTTTTTCACACCAGAGAAACTATTCGGTATTTGTGTATGTGTGACTTATTTATTTCACTTAGTAGTATATCCTCAAAATGAACCCATTTACCTATGAATGAATCTACTTTTTCATTCTTTATGGCTGAGTAGTATTCCATTTTATAGAAAAACCACATCTTCTTTATCCAGTTTCCAATTGGTGGGCAGATGGGCTGTTTCCAAGTTTTAGCTATTACAAACTGTGCTGCCATGAACATGGGTGTGCATATATCACTGTGATGTGATTCTTTTAATTCTTTTGGAAAGATACCCAACAGAGGGATGGCTGGGTCAAATGGAACCTCTAATCCTAGTTCTTTGAGGTATTTCCATATTGACTTCCATAGTGGTTGCACCAGTCTGCACTCCCACCAACAATGGAGAAGGGTTCCTTTCTCCCCACAACCTCTCCAACATTTGTTGTTGTGTGATTTCTTGATAGCAGCCATTCTTTGTGGGGTGAGGTGAAATCTCAGAGTTGTTTTCATCTGCATCTCTTGAATGACCAGTGATGTGGAGCATTTTTTCATATATTTACTTGCTGCTTTTTTTTCTTTGAGAAATGTCTGTTCATTTCAGATGCCCATTTTAGAATTGGGTCTTTATATTTGGGGGCGCTGGTTGTTTTCAGTTCTTTATATATTCTAGATAATAGTCCTTTGTCTGAGGAGAAGCTGGTAAAAAGTTTTTCCAACATTGTAGGTTGTCTCTTAGTTCTGTTGATGGTTTCTTTTGCAGTACAGAAGCTTTTTAATAAGAGGAGATCCCAGTTGTTGATTCTTTCTGCTAGTTCCCGTGCTACTGAGGATTTGTTCATAAAGTCTTTTCCTATGCCAGTGTCTTCCAGAGTTCTGCGTAATTTATCTTCCAGCAGGTTTAGTGTTTCTTTTTTTATGTTTAGGTCTTTAATCCACTTTGATTTTAATTTAGTGTGTGGTGACAGATAAGGGTCTAGTTTTAATCTTTTGCAGGTTGAGATCCAGTTTTTCCAACACCATTTATTAAAGAGGCTATCTTTCCTCCAGTGGAGATGGTCAGCTCCTTTGTCAAAGATGAGGTAACTGAGTGCATCTGGAATTGTTCTTGTGTCTTCCAATCTGTTCCACTGATCCTCAGGTCTGTTTCTTTGCCAGTACCATGCTGTTTTTATCACAGTGGCTTTGTAGTATAGTTTCAAATTGGGAATTGTTACACCTGGTGCCATGTGTCTGTTGCCTAGGATGGCTTTTGCTATTCTAGGTTTCATACGGTTCCAAATGAATTTTTGGATTCTTCTTTCTAGTTCTGTGAAGTATTGTGTTGGGATTTCAATTGGTATTGCATTGAATCTGTATAGCAGTTTTGGTAGTATGGCCATTTTCACTGTGTTGATTCTTCCTACCCAGGAGCAGGGATAGCTTTCCATTTTCTTATATCCTCCTGGATCTCTTTTTTTCAGAGTGCTGTAGTTTTCAGTGTAGAGGTCTTTTGCTTCTTTCGTTAAATTGATTCCCAGATACTTCATTTTTTGGGGTACTATTGTGAAAGGAATTTTTTCCCTAATTTCTTTCTCAGTGAGTCTGTTGTTTGTGTACAAGAAGGCTATTGATTTTTGGTTGTTGACCTTGTATCCAGCTATTCTGCTAAAAGTGTCAATTAAGTGGAGAAGTCTCTTGGTGGAATTTTTTGGGTCTTCAATGTAGAGTATCATATCATCAGCAAATAATGACTTTAACTTCTTCCTTTCCTATTTTTATTGCTTTAATTTCTTTCTCTTGTCTGATTGCTATGGCTAATGTTTCCAGAACTGTATCGAAGAGGAGTGGTGATAGTGGGCATCCTTGTCTTGTTCCTGATTTTAACGTGAAGGTTTTCAGTTTTTGGCCATTTAATATGATGTTGGCTGTTGGTTTTTCATAGATAGCCTTTATTAAGTTGAGACATAGACCATCTATTCCAGTTTTTTGCAGAGTTTTTATCGTGAATGGGTGATGCATTTTTGTCAAATGCTTTTTCTGCATCTATCGAAAGGATCATGTGGTTCTTGTCCTTGACTTTTTAAATATAATGTATTATATTTATTGATTTATGTATGTTGAACCATCCTTGCATCCCTGGAATAAATCTTACTTGGTCAGGATGTATGATCTTCTTGATGATCCTCTGTATTCTGTTTGCTAGTATCTTATTGAGGATTTTTGCATCTATATTCATTAAGGAGATTGGCCTGTAGTTCTCTCTTTTAGTTACATCTTTCCCAGGTTTGGGAATCAAAGAGATATTTGCTTCCAGGAATGAATTTGGAAGTATTGCCTCTCTTTCAATTTCATTGAAAAGTCTGAAGAGTAATGGCAGTAGATCTTCTCTAAATGTCTTGTAAAATTCAGCAGTGAATCCATCAGGACCTGGGCTTTTCTTTGTTGGTAAGTTTTTAATTACATTTTCAGTTTCACTGATTGTGATTGGGGTGTTAAAAATGTTTTTATCTTCTTCCTTCAACTTTGGTAATTCATAAGTATCTAGAAATCTGTCCATTTCTTTTGTGTTTTCCATTTTATTACAGTAGAGGTTCTCATAGTATGTATTAATGATCCTCTGAATTTCTGTGGGATCTGTTGTGACTTCGCCTTTTTCGCTCCTGATTGCATGAATCTGAGCCTTTTCTTTCCTTTTTTTGATAAGTTTTGCTAAGGGTTTATCAAGTTTATTTATTCTTTCAGAAACCAACTCTTCGATTCATAGTTCTCATTGTTCTTATGCTTTTAACTTTTCTAGATGTTTGAAAATTTTTAGAATAATAAATTAGGAAAATGTCATAGTTGTTCTTTTCTCTTCTCTGTTAAAAACAAGTTACATAATTCCCCAGAGGATCTTTTCAAAATGTGAATTAGAAATTGCAGACCATTCAAATTCAAGGAAGTTTCAGAAAGGATTTTGTTGTTTTTCTTTTAAATTGAAGTTACATCACTTCAGGATAAACTCAGATCTGAGGCAATCTTTTCCATGAACTTTGTCACAAAATTATTGAATGTTTGTCTCAGTCCCATCATACCTTGTACATTCATCTGTGTCTGAGGAGTTGTATCTTCATGGTTGCTAGCAAGACACTGTCACTTAGTCCACATAAATGTTCACAAATGACACATCTATGGGACAGGGAGGATAGATCAGAAAATTAGAAGATGCACTTTCACTTGGAAAGTTTAAAATTTAATTGGATCTGGGCTCTCAGCATTTCTTCCCATCTTCCCATAGCCAGGCATGATGGTACACACCTGTAATCCCAGCACGCTGGAAGACTGAGGCAGGAAGATCCCAAGTTCAAGATCAGCGTGGTCAATTTAGTGACACGATTAGATCTTGTCTTTAAAAAAAAAAAGAATAAAAACAAAAGCTCTCATTCTTTGAATTTAATTGGAAGGCAAACCATGATGAAGCTGAAGAACAAGAAACAAATTAGAAATTACAGATTAAAATAATAAGCTGGGTATATGGCCTGCACTTGTAATCCCAGGTACTTTGTAGACTGAGGCAGGAGGATCACAAATTTAGGGCCAGTCTGGGCAATGTAGTGAGATCCTATCTCAATACAAAGTAAAAAATAAGAAGGACTGGGGATGTAGTTCAGCTGTCCCAAAGTTCAACCCTTAATAGCATAAAAACAAGCAAAGCAATTTCAAGAAGGGTTATAAAGAGGAAACTATCACTAATATAGGAACAAAGTTATAATAACCCCGATGTTCCCACTGACTACGAATCCATAGACTTTGTATCTCTACATAAATTAAATTTTTCTTCAAGTCCAAGCAGATTCGGGTTATCACAATTGGAATTTTCTATTGATGTTACCCACATATCTAATCCAGGCATTTTTTTCTACTGAAGTAAAATCCACAGCACTATTGTTTGTCTCAGTGCAGAGCATCTGGTTGATGACTTTAGTTTCATCATGCCCACAAAGCCCTGTGGGTACAGAGTGCATTGAGTTTATATGCCATACATTGTACACGCACTATATAACAGCATTAGGTAAGTGTGATCGATCTGCCGTCCTAAGTATTAGAATTAAGATAGTGTTATTAGTTTTCTTAGAGGAAGGAAAAAATGGTCAATCCCCTAGGAAATCATGATACAAAAAAATGACCTAAATTCTTTCATGTAGAATCTAAGAATTCTTGAAACTACTATGACAAATTTATTCAAAAAGAGTTATTAAAATTCTGTTATGTTCACCCAGGAAATTTTCATGAATACAAAATATACTGAGTTGGTATTTTGGTTTTAAGACTGAAGAATCATTTTTAACAAAGTGAAAATTATATAAGAATACAGTATTTCTTTTTACCTCTAGATGGTGCTGTGTATTGAGTTTTATTTTGTAAGTGCAAGTGAGATAAACTGTTGGAATTTTAAAGATAAAAGTTCGGGCTCAGTGGACTGGAGATGTAGCTCAATGGAAGAGCTGTTGCTTATTAGTATGCATGATGGCCTATATTCAGTCCTTACCTTTACAAAAAAGAAAAAGGAAAAAGAAATTTGTGGCTTGGCATAAAATATGTAATACATTATTTGACAAAAAATTGGTCATTCTATAATTATGTCAAATAGCATTATACTATTGTGACAGGTTCAAAAATTAGTTTATTTATTTATGGAATATTTAGTTATTGATTGGTATTCAGTAGTGGGGATTGAACTTGGGGATTCTCTGCCACTGAGCTACATCACCAGCCCTTTGTATTTGTTATTTTGAGATAGTCACTACATTGCTCAGGCTGACTAGAAATTCCAGTCTTTGCCTCCTGAGTAGCTGGGATTATAGGTGTGAGCCACCTGAAATTTTCTTTAGACAGTTCTATATGAGAGTATTTATCTTCACTCACATAAAAATAGATTATAATGGAAGATAACAGGATATCATTACGTGTTCATCTAAATTACTGCAGAACTCCGAGTGACTAAAGAACACATATAACTTGCTGACAGAGAAACGTAAATTTCAAATAACTCCATGAAAATATATTCAGATTCAGTAATCATCAAATCAAAACTAAAATGGCAAGGTGCATTTCCTTTTTAAATCAGAAGACAAAGTCCAGTAAAGTAAGTGCCTATCTTCACAGGTGCTGGAGCAGTTGTGACAGTCATTTCACCCCCGGCAGTGTGAGCATAGAGTGGCACCACAACTCTGAAGGTTAATTTCGTAGATGTTATCAAGAAACAAGTTGTTTAGACTTTATCCTAGTATGTCAACTGCGCTGGTCTGCTCTCTGTATAAAAAAGAAACAAATACGGACAATCGCTTATTTACAGAGATATTGGCTACCTTGCTATATATAGCATTTGTAAATACAAAAATTATTACAAGCCAGATGTGGTGACATATGCCTGTCATTTCAGCACCCTGGGAGGCTGAGGCAGGACAATCACAAGTTTGAGCTCAGTCAAGTTAGCAACTTATTGAGACTTTGTCTCAAAATAAAAAATAAAAAGGGCTGGGGATGTAGCTCAGTATGAAGGCCCAGAATTCAATCCCCACTAACACACACACACACACACACACACACACGTACGTATGTACGTGCGTGTGCACAGTTTCTCGTGTTCTTAGCAATAGGCCATGAAGACCTGAGTGGCCGGTGACCAGGACACAGATCGTGCCTCCATGAACCAGAAAGGGCCTTCAATAGACAGTGAATCTGTCAGCTCTCTGATGTGGGACTTCTCAGGCTCTGGAACTGTGAGAAGTAAATGTTATTTATAAGACTCTTATACTGACACACCGCTTAAGTGGCAGAGCTGTTCGCACAGAAGCCGCTACAAACCCCTAGAAATAAAGTCCTATATCCCCAGCCCTAATATGTCTGGAAGGGTGAACCAGCCCTATCCACTAATGCACCTTTATTTGTTTTGCATTGGAAAATGTTGGCAGAAACTCTAGTGCCTAAATGTAGTCAACGTCACTAATTCTCCCCAGCCGGACCTTCCTTAAGGCAGGTAGAATGCATAGGTGGCTATCTATAAGGAGTTCTTGAGGAGACACCAGTTAGAGTGCTTCGTCCAAAAATACCTACCCACTGCCTAGCGGTCCAACATTATTTTGTTTGACTTTGGCTCTCAAAAACTACCACAAATTATGTCACTGTCATACTAGGTATTGAATACAGGGTCTTCACACTGAAGGGCTACATTCCCAGCTCTTTTCTTATTTTTAATTTTGAGACAGAATCTCAAAGTCACCAAGTTGCCTAGGGTGAGCTTGAACTTGCCTTAACCTCTCAGAGTGCTGGAATTACAAGCACACACTACCAGATATTCCCACAATTCTTTTTTTTTTTAATTTAAATTGAATTTATTGGTATATTCTAGGTAGACAGTACAGTTACATTCATTACTGGGATCTTGTACCTTTACATGACAGGCCACGATTCTTTATAAAGATCTATTTCAAAAACAGGAAAGAAATCCAACCTGAGTAGAATAGGGTCAAGTTATAGAATGGGTTAAGTTCAACAAAGAATTTAGAGAGTCTACCACAGATGTGAAGAAATACATTTCACTAGGTATTTCCTCTGACAGTAGCCAAGGGCATCTCTTGTTACCATTGTTATTATTTTCTTGTTTATATTTTGGTTTTGGTAGTATTAGGGATTGAAATCAAGGCCTTCCACATGCTAGGCAAGTGCTCTACCATGGAGCTACACCTCCAGCTTTTTTTTTTTTTTTTTTGGAACAAATTCTCGTTATTTTGCCCATGCTGGCCATGAACTTTCAGTTCTCCTTTTTCAGCTTCCTTGTCACTAAGGTTACACACATTTGTGCAGTGCCACACCCAGCTCAGGTATCTCCTTTTCACGTTTGAACAACACAAAGCATCTTCACATTTCACAGGAATCTAACATGTTGCTGTGCTACCCAGTGCACTGCGTTGGAATGGTCAGTCACCAAGTCATGACTCAGCCACACGTCTGAGTTGCTGCTGCAAAAGATTTTAGGTTAAGATTTACTGAATGCTTGTTTTAAAAATGACTTATCTGGTCTGGGTCTAATTCCGTTTTTGGCCATCAGTGTGTTTACGGGCAAACTTTGAAATCTCTGGTGTTTTGTTATAGTGACTACATCTAAAGGTATTAATAGTGAGATAATTAAACTTTTAAGCAACCTAATAGGAAACTGTCTTAAATGTATGGTAAATTTTGTATGTCTTGGCCTTGCAAGTTGTCAACAATGAATGGGCTGTATTTCCTCTCAGTGTTCTTAGAGCTAGTGATGTTACAGATCTGTAAATTTACCATTTTAAACTTAGTTGGTATTAATTAGTGATGGAGCTGGGGATACAGCTCAGTGGCGCCACACCTGTCTAACAAACTCAAAGTCGTGAGTTGGATCCCTAGTGGTGGGGGTGGGACTAGCATCAATTGGTGATGGAGACATAAGTAGATTTGGAGAAAACAGAATCTGAGCATCTGGCATAGATACTATTCTGTACCACTGTTTGGTCAGAGCTTGTCTAGGGAAAATACCATTTACTTGATGGGTTTGGTTTGATTTTTCTGTGATTCTTCCTCATGTACTTTAAAAGTGCGCTGTGCAGTTTTAGGTACTTATCCATTTGTTCAGCAGATTATCTGTCCAATGCCCTCTAGGTTCTGGGAATTATACTTAAATTTAAGCTCTGAAATTGAATAAAACAAACCCCTTTCGTGTCAGTGGAGATGGACGGTTACAATATCATGCCGCACAACCAGAAATAGGCTTGAGGTCCCCAGTGGGAAGAGGCCCTGGTTTTGCTGGAACATTAGGGAAGACCTGCAGCAGGAGGGGAAGGCTTAGGATTGCTCGGAGAAGGTCCCCCTGAGGGCTGGGGAATGTGGAGAGAGGCTCCTTCCAGGAGGACAGAGCAAGGGCCCAGGTTATCTGCATAACCTGGTCAGGGAAAGTGACAGGTTCAGAAAGGCGGGGAGATAAAATACGCAAGAGGAATGAATGAGGGATAGTGCTGTAGATGGAAACTTAGAAATTCTCTCTGTAGGTAGGACTTACTGAGCTCCAACCACATGCCATGCACCATGCTAAATGCTTCCTATACATTAGCTCTTTTAATTCCCACCTATCTTTGGGAATTACCATGTTTATCTCCATTCTATAGAAGAAGACTATATTGTGGAGGCCCTACATATGTCCACAAATTCTCTCATATTCTGCTCATTAAGAAATAGGCCCTAATTATTCTCCTTCGAGTGTGGGTTGGATTTAGTGACTTGTTGCTTCCTGTGGCAGAAGTGACAAGCTGTGGCCTCTGAGACTAGGCTAGAAAGAGCCCCGGGAACTCCTTCTTGCCCTCTCTCAGGTCATTCACTCTGGAGGAAGCCAGCTGCCATGTCCTGAGAACACAGGCAACCTATGTAGAGGACTGCCAGGCTAGGAGCCACTGAGGACTGAAGCCTCCTGTCTGCTCCCGTGCAGTGGGTCCATTCTGGAAAGCAGATCTCCCAATCCCAACGAAGCCTTCAGATCATGGCAGCCTCAGCCTGGACTTCAAGTTCAAGGGATGGCCTGAGTACAGCTACCTGGCAAAGCTGCTCCCCAATTCCTGACTCAAAAAGAAAACTCTCAAAAATAATAAGTGTTAGTTATTTTAAATTCCTCAGTTTTGGGTGATTTATTATGCAGCATTACCTAACCAGTACAGCAAGGCGTTGACACATTAATTCACTTTCTTGTCATATACATTACAAATTTTAAGTGTGAATTCAGGTGTTCAAATGCTACAACCTGTGCATCTCCTTGCAAAGGAATTGGGGCCTGTATTGGTCAGCTTTCCTATTGCTGGGACAAAATGTCTGACCCTCACAACATAGGGAAGAGAGCTTTTTTTGTGGCTCACATTTCCAGAGGTTCAGTCCATGGTCACTGGTTCTAAGGCAAAGACATCATGGCAGAAAGGAGTGGTGGGGGAAAGCTGATCATCTGAAGGTGGCTGAGAAGCAGAATGGGTTGCAGAGAGGCAGAGAAGGGACCAGAGACCAGATACAGTAGTATATTGCTCCCTAAGGCCCTGCCTTCTGAGATAGCTCCAAAATACCCACTAAGCAACTTCCTATATTTACCTGGTCTTAGAAGATCTACTTAATAAATTTCAGTACAATAAACATTTAAAGTCTAACACCTATTGGGCACTTTCATAAGTGACTGTTGAATGAACAAATACTTAGCACAGGGCATTGGGTAGCACAAGGTTTTGCTCTGTCTGTGTATACAAAAGTAGTAAGACGTCTCAGTGAATTCCGGTAACTCACATTTAAGTTGCTCCAGATTTTAATGAGAAATTTAGTGTTTCCAAGAAGACACATTTTTATTTATCTTGTACAAAGCTATTAGTGCTGATTTAAAAAAAAAAAGTTGAAGGCCCAGAATTCCCAAAATATTTCCTGATATTTTAAGATTGAGTTTGAAAATGCAATTTGGAAAGTTTACATAGATTAAACTGGGCTTTACAAAATGGTTTCTTTAATGACATAAGTTTCTTTCAAGTCCAGCTGTTCAAATGGTAACTTCCCGTCCATCTGGGAGCCATTATTTTTAAAAGTTGTATTTAAGTAAAATGAAATAATGTCAGTACTTAGCTTTGCTGGTAATTAGATCTAGTGATTAGAATCTTTTTTTATATTACACTGGAGTTGTCAATTTAAAAAAACACAGCAAAATCATAAAATAATGTGCCCGTAATAAAGTTTCAAAGGGCTAAAAACTTTTACTGGGTAAAATATACTGAGTTAGAAAACTGAGTTATGTGGCATTCATTGTAAAGGCAGGAAGTTTCCCACATACTCAAATAATTAAGACAATTAGAAAACTGTAAACCAGGTTTTAGATTCTGCAGCCCTTCATAGTAGGAAAGCTCTACTATAAGTCTGCGGAGAACTGTGGGGACACTCATTTATCTGGGAATAAAATCCCGTGGCAGAATGCTGCTTAATGAAGAGTTGTTATGTTTCTGTTTTAATACTTGCAGAAAATAAAAATAAATAAGAAAATATTTAATTGAGTTCATCTGGAAGAAACTTTGGCCCCATTCCCCAACAGAAAATTTGGCCTTTAAATCCTGCCTTTCTCACCTGAATTCTTGGGCTGAGCACTGTAGTGGTGAGGTTTTCACTCTGTCATTTAATATTGTGCTACAGTGCTCACTTCAGCAGCACATATTCTACAACTGTTCTACAGTTATTTTGTAAGCATTGAGCTCAAACTCATCTCTAGAGTTTCCTGGGGTGGTTTGTTTGGTTTGGTTTTTGTAGTACTAGGGATTGCACCCAGGGAACGCTGAGCTTTGTCCTTGGCCCTTTAAAAAATTTTAATTTTGAGACAGTGTCTCCTGAAGTAGCTCAGGCTGGCTTTGAATTTGTAGTTGTCTTGCCTCAGCCTCCTAAGCAGTTGGGATTACAGGGTATGCCACTATGCCTGGCTTAGCGTTTGCTTTTTCTTGAAGATAAAAAGTACTCTAGGTTTTAGCCCCATTTTCCCACATCAGTGTAAACAATACCGATTCCCAAACACCCTCTGGTTAGCGCTGAGATAGTTAATGTTCTTTTTCAACTTGGCAAACCTGTGGTGCCCAGTTGTTTTGCGAAACACCAGTCGAGTCTACAGTAAAGGATAGATGTAATGAATTTCACTGGGCTGTATTATGCTTACTATCCCTCAAGGAGACTATTATTTATTTAATAATTTGCAGAAGTGAGAGGTCAAAACAATGCTGAAAATGGAACCCAGGGCCTCACAAGTTCCAGGCACAGGCTTTACCACTGAGCTACACCCATCCTCTTGAAGGAGTTTTAAAGAACTTAGCCAATCAACCACAGTCCCTGTCCCCACCAGACTAAACTTGGGTGGCACTGACTTTCTTTTTATTTAGAAATAATTTCAAGCTTACAAAAACTTTTCAAGGATAAGAACAATAAAAAGATGGCCAGAAATTTAGCTCAGTGGTTCTGCCATCTGCCTTGCAAGGCCTGACTTTGATCCCTGGTACCAAAAAAAGAAAACCTGTATAGCATCTACCCAGCTTTACCTAGATACCCTGTTATTACTGTATCTCCCACTCTACCCTGACTGTTTTACTTCTTTTTCTTCCAGACTGAGGGTATCTTTCAGAGGTAGAGCACAGGCCTGGTTTCCACCTGCAGCACCACAAAAAAGAATAATTTTACCTCCACATTCCACAGTGTGTACTTGTTAAGAATAAAAATACTCTCTTACTAATCCAGAATACTTAGCATCCTAAGGAAAAAATTTTTTTTAAAAAGGACCACACTATATAGCCCAGGCTGCCTGCCTCAGCTGCCCCAGGGCTGGGATTATAGGCCTGTGCCATGTCTGGTGACCTAAGATGATTTAACACTGACATAACACATCTACGGTATTCTATCATCCATATTCCAGTTAAATCTGTTGGTCTACTATTTTCCTTTAAGTCATTTTTTTCTTGACAGTTAATTTTTCATGTTTTCTGAACCTGCAGCATAGTCTGTCTTTGTCTTTTATGATGTAGGTCCCATTAATTCTGATAAAAAATTTCCAAGGAAATTGATTGTTCAGGTCAGCTGGTTTTCACAAAATTTAAAATCTGAGATAAACCCATATAGGATGTTATTTTCCTGTTAGGAGTTCATTAGGATTGCTCAGTCTTGAATATGAGACACATACTGTGGAGTACCTCACTAAATAACCTGCCGGTGCTGTCCTGTACACTCATATGCTGCCGCAATCCATGTTTCCTTCTGCAGTGGGCAGTCAGTGGGCAAGACAGACTTTTTATCTGAATTTCTGTGGCTAAGAGTTTATTCGGAATTAGAACTAGACTTGGGAGTTAGAACCAGATATGTTTTTCAGCTAATTCACAACATGAGAGAGAGTGTGAGTTTAGAAAAAAATTAACAAAGCATTAAAGTCACTGGGAACAGGCTTTTCCAAAATCAGTTCTCTTAAGCTTTACTTAATGTATTTTGTTAAGAAGCTAATGTCATTAAGCTAGACTCAACCCAAATCAAGCTCTGGCTTTTCTTTTTTAACAGAGGGGAACATTTGATTAAATTACTATTCATCTGAAAATAATATTTGACAAAGGAAAACCCATTAGATGCACAAAGACAGATAACATAGAATAGTTAATTTGAAACAAAGAATTGCATGATGTCAGACACATAACTAAAGAGAAGACGCCTTCATCTTGAAATGCATTTTTATGCCCTGTCATATAGTCTGGTTAAAATCACTGTCGTGGAACTTTTTGGTCCAAAAATGGAAGTCCTGTAATGTGCCATGAAACATCTTCATTTTAGCTGACTCACTGTGCAGGCGTAGTTTGGGCTACAGATGAGTGTGGTGAAAGTTCTTGTCATGTAGAAAAAATGTCTTGGATAACAGAGCAGAAGAACACAATTAAGGGGAGGCTTCAGAATTAGGCTTTTTTTTTTGCATTGAAGATCAAACCCAGGCCTTACTTAGCATTTAGCAACATCTGTAGCCCTTTATCTGTTTATCTTTATTTTGAGACAGGGTCTCACTACGTTACTAAATTGCCCATGCTGAGTTTAATCTTGTAATTGTCCTGCCTCAGCCTCCCAGAATTCTGGGATTACCGGTCTGTGTCACAATGCCTGGCAGGCAATTTATTAAATAGTGAATTTACTTAAAGGCATTTTCTTGTGATCAATGAAAACAACATTGTTCTTTATTTTTTAAAAAATTAGTATGAATATTATTATTATTTATTTTTTTTTTTTTGGTACCGGGGATCGAGCTCGGGTCCTTGTGCTTTGGAGGGAGGCGGCAGAACCACTGAGCTAAATCCCCGGCATGAATATTAAATTAGAATTTGGGGAAAAGGAACACATGTCTCAGGTGATTAAAAATTACCTGATTACCAGTCAGAAATCCACAGACAGCTGATATCACTTTTGTGACAGTGAAAGCTTTTTTGTGTATTTCTCAGAAAACTTTATGAATAAAATAATTGCCATTTTAAAAACCTAAATACCATCCTCACTTAGAAACAAACAAATTGTGAAGCCCATAAGGAAAGTAGGAAGTTGGTAATAAATTTTATGATGATGAATGGATGCTTACCTCTTTAGCCAGCACCTCCCTGTCTGGAAACTGAAATGGCCCTGGGCCAGGGGGTCTGTGCGGGCTGAGTGGAGCTCCTTGGATGAAACACAGGCCCCCAGGCACACTGGGAACCATTCTTCAGCCACCACCCCAAGGTCAGGTGTGAGGCAAGCCAAAGGCAGGCCGTTTCTGGTAATGAGAGTCACCCACAATGCCCTGGGACACCTTGACTGAGGACAAAGACACACTGTGCTTCTCACTGTCTTTTTTTTTCATGAGTCTGCGCCATGGAATGTCCAAAGTGGTTCTGTGTCCAGGAATGCATCCCACTGCCCTTTTCCTTCCTGCCCTGTGAATGGTTTCCCACCTTTACCTCACCAGAGCAGAGCTTAGAGAGGCTACTCTGCCTCCTCCCCAGGACAGGGCTCCTCTTCTGTGTCCTGCACACAGATGCGCTGCCCACATAGGATGCCCTGTGTCCCTGGGCACCAGCTGCCTTCTCTAGCTTCACTAAGTAGGCTGCAGGCTCTGCCCTGAGGAGGCTGGGCCTGGGTCTGAGCACCCTCCAAGGTGGAAGGGAATGAGGGCAGTTGATGGCTGTCGTCTCACAAGAGTAGCAGGAGTGTGAGAGTGTGTTGGGGCGAGATGAGTGTATGTTGGGTGAGATGGAGTGGCTGGTGAGATGATGAATAAGTCCAGGGTTAGGATCGCCTGCAACAGTTTCAGAGCCTTAGACCCTGGTTTTTGAGTCATCGTGGATAATTTCTTCTCCTTTCTCCCAGGAGAGCTCTGATGAAACCATTAAATATTGCAGCTGTGAGAAGGTCATGCTGTTATTGCTCCAACGGGCAAATATTGTTGGGTTTCATTTACCAGAACACAGTTCAATGGCTGGCTAACTTATTGGCTGCTTTGCCAATAACTATGAACCCCTCCCACACCAATTGTTGCTTCTGAAATGCTAAAAAAAAATTTAAAACCTCTTAAGTTTCCTGCTGAAATGTATTCAAAAATTGATTTGACTCTTGTTAGATAACGATGACTTTGTTTGGGGCTGTTGGAATAGGAGCATTGCAACAGGAGAGATGGAGCAAAGACGGAGAATTAGAGCAGGAAAGAGGAGATCAGTAGAAATTCCCAAGATAACAATTCCAAGATGGGGAGATTTGGGCAAAACCCACTCACCAGATTTTTGCTAAAACTTGGGTTACACCAGCTTAGTGAGGACAGAGCCCAAGGTCAAGGTTGGACTGAGGGCTCAGAGGAGCCTGAGTGGCTGACTGTCCACGGCAGGGAGAAGTGAAGGCACTGCACAGTTACTCTGGGAGAGAAAAAGCCTTCTTTGGACTCGAGTTTGGAAGTAACACAGCTCTGCCACGCAAGGACAGTGACTTCTCTGCTGCAGGGTGGGCGGGAGGGGAAGTGAGGGCCAATCACTCTCCTGTGCCAGCCACAGCTTCTGGGCCTTCTGCCCACTGCACAGAACTGTTTCCTGTTACACTGGACCCAAGGAGACTTGGAAGTCTTTATTGTTTGTGGTCTAGAGTCAAAATGGAAGACTCAAATCACTTATTTTTTTCATCTATTTAGAAAAATGAAAGCATATTTTGGATTATAACCCTGACCTTGTACAATAAGTAAATGCTCATGCAGGTGTGTGTGTGTGTGTGTGTGTGTGTGTGTGTGTGTGTGTAAATATGCATAACAAAAATTCACTATATCTGCCCTTTCTGAACATTCAATCTAGTGGTCTTAAAGGCATTCACATTCATCACTATCTAGACATTTCTGTCATCCCAGACCGAAACTGTGTAGATTAAACACTGACCTCCACTCCTCCCTGTCTCTGTCTCTGATAAAAACCATCCTACTCGCTGTCTCTGTGAACCTATTCTAGGCATCTCAGAGAAGTGGAATCATGTAATATCTATGACTTGTGTTTTTCACTAAGTGTAATATCTTCAAGATGCATCCATGGTTAGTATTCCTTCCTCTTTTTTTTTTTTTTTTTTTTTTTTTTTTTTTTTTTTTTTTTTTTTTTTTTTTTTTTTTTTTTTTTAATTTGGTACCAGGGATTGAGCTCAGGCCCTTGCGCTTGCAAGGCAGGCGGCAGAACCACTGAGCTAAATCCCTGGCCCGTCATTCCTTCCTTTTAAAGGCTGAATACTGTGCCTTTAAATAATGTGTCTTGCCACATTTTGCTCATCAGTTCATCTGTCCGTGGACTCATGAGTGGCTTCTGCTTTTTGGCTATTGACAGTGATGCTGCTTTGAACATGGATTTGTAGGTACCTGTTTCAGTCCCTGCTCTCAATTCTTTGAGATGTATGCCTGGAGGTAGGATTGCTGGATCATTCCATGAGAAAATTAAATTTGCCGTATTGTATTCGACAGTGGTCACACCGCCTTTCATTCTTACCGCAGTCCACATGACTTCAGTTTCTCTACATCCTTGCCAGCACTCGGCAATTTGTTTGATAGTAGCCATCCTAACGGTGTGAAGTGTTATCCCCTTGGGGCTTTGATATGTATTTCCTTAATAATTAATGACGTTGATCATTTTTTCATAAGCTTACCAGCCATTTGTACATCATACTTGGAGTAATGTCTGTTCAAGTCCTGTGCCCATTTTTTAACAAATGGGGTGTTGCAGGGGTTGGGGATGTAGCTTAGTGGCACATTGCCTGCCTAGCAAGCACGAGGTCCTGTGCTTGATCCCAGTCCCGAAAAATAAAAAAATAAAATAAGAATAAATAAAAATGGGTTGTTGCTTTGTTGCCCAGGTGGTTCACAAACTTCTGAGCTCAAGTGATCCTCCTGCCTCAGCCTCCAGAGTGCTGAAATTACAGGCATGCACCATCATGCCTGGCTCTTTTGCCCATTTTTGAACTGAGATTGCCTTTTTAATTGAGTTATAGGGGTTATTTTTATGTTATCAGTATTAATATCTTAACTAGATATATACTTTATAAATACTGTTATTGGAGAGGCTGCCTTTTCACTCTGTTGATAGTGTATTTGACACACAAATGTTTTACTTTTTTTTTTTTTTTGAGATGAGGCCTTACTATGTCACCCATCCTGACCTTGAATGCACAATCCTCCTGCCTCAGCCTCCTGAATAGGTGAGGTTACAGGATTGTGCCACTGCACCCAGCTTAACGTTTCAAATTTTGATACAGTGAAATGTATCTAAGTTTTTCTTTTGCTGCCTGTGCTTTTCATGCTATTTTCAAGAACTTATTGCCACACCAAAGTCATGAAGATTTTCACCTATATTTTCTTCTAACAGCTTTGAAGTTTTAGCTCTTAACACTTACTGTTTGGTCCATTTTGAGTTAAGCTTTGTATGTATTGTAAGGTAAGGCTCTGGCTTCATTCTTCTGCATGTGAATGGAGATCCAGTGTTCCCAGCATCTCTTGCCGAAAAGATTGTCCTTTCGCCCATTTAGTGGTCTTGGACCCTCTGCTGATCATTCTGTTTTCTTTTACATTGAGGAAAAGGAACTTCAAGAATTAGAATTATGTCCCACCTTTTAGATTTACATTGCTCTTCTCAGAAGCTTTTTAAATTTGCCAGTTTTTTTCTAACTTGTTCTCAAGAGTCAGCAGGTAGTGACCTTGTCTCTTGTGGAGGTGGACAGATCTCGTCCTAGAAAGGACTCTGGTAGCTTGGGTCGCTTGGATGGTGCCACGGTTTGAGTGCAGGACACCTGCTTTGGAGGGAGGCTCCATCCTCAGTGTCTGGATGTTGAGGTGCAGGGATCGTGCAGAGCGGGAGCGAGGCGGACCTGCCCTCTGGAGGGACTGAGGTGGTTCTTGTGGTGTCTGCAGTAAATTATTTTTATTCCTCTCCTCTCCCTGTCTTTATCTCTTTATCCTCTTCCCTTTTGCAAAAGATCTATCTCTCTGTGTCTCATGCTATCTGTCTTTTATTTTGCTCTTTATTTATACTATGGGCTTCTCATCTAAGAGAACCATGCGGTGTTGAAACTTGTGTGTCTGATTTATTTTACTTATTATTATGGTCTCAAGGTGCATCCATTTTCCTATAAAGGACTCGTATTTATCCTTCTTTATTGTTGAGTAGTACTCCATTGTGTAAAAATGCCAAGAAATCCCACTTGGCCCTGCTAGTCTGCCCTTCTAGTATCTTCCCAAAAGGATTAAAGAATCATATTACAGTGATACGTGTGTGCCTGTGTTTATAGCGGCACAACTCATCTCATAATGGCTAAACCTTAGAAGCAGCCTGTATGTCCATCATCAGATGAAGGGATAAGGACACTGTGGAGTTAGTTCTGAAGAAAAGATTGTTGTAGGGACTGGAGATTTAGCAGTAGTTCTGCTGCCTGCCTCACAAACTCAAAGGTTCTGAGTTTGATACCTGGTACCAAAAAAAAAAAAAAAGAAAGGAGAAGATTGTTGTAAAGGAGCAGGCCTGGCCGCTCCCAGCCTCTCTGGGTTCCTATGCAGTCATGTGACCTCTTTCATGTGAGAAGCACTGTTGTGACACCGCCCACCACAAGGTTCCCACCTGAGTGGGGCTGATGTTGGTACCTTGACCTTGCAGAGCTGTGAGCTTAAGGAAACCTCTGTCCTTTTTCTTTTCCCCATTTTTCCTTTTCCCCCTTTCTTCCTTCCATACATTTTCAGTAGTGGGGATTGAATCGGAGGCCTTTGCTTTGGAGGCACATCCCTAGCTATTTTTATCTTTATATTTATGTGTTTATTTTTGTTTGAGACAGGATCTCACCAAGTCACTGGGTTGCCCACATTGGGCTCCAACTTGGCAATCCTGCCTCGACCTCCCAGGGTGCTGAGATTACAGGCGTGCGCCACTCTGCTCAGCTTAGGCCTCTTCTTATAGTTACCTCATTGCTCGCTTCAGCAGCACATACACATACATACACTACTCACCTCAGGGATTTTGTTTTACTGGAAAACAGACTGGCACAGGTGGTTGGAGGAAACCCCGAACTCCAGATTTTCTTACTTTGATCTTTCCTCTTAAAGAGTGTATTCCTTTAGCTTAATGAAACATTAGAACACCAGGACACATGGGAGGAATAAAAAGTGTTAGTTGCATGCCAGCATGAACTCATTTAAAGCATTCCCTTCCTCCTAGTTGATTAGCTGACAGGAAAGGTATCTTAACTTTAGCTGTTTTTTCTTTTGCTTTTTTGGTACCAGGGATCAAACTCAGGACCTTGCACTTGCGAGGCAGGTGGTGGAACCACTGAGCTAAATCCCCAGCTCTATTTTTTCTTTCTATGAAGTGGAGGCTTACTGTGTTCTCCAGGCTGCGGTCAAACTCACAAGCTCAAGTGGTTCTCCCACCTCAGCCTCCCGCTAAGGTCACTGAGACTTGGAAGAAGTAAACAGAAGGATGGGCAGAAACACCACTCTCTCGGGTCACAGCCAAGGAGGGCGGGCCTGGGCGTGGTGCCCCTCTGGACAGCCGGGCGAGGAGCAGGCTGGCTCAGAATAGGAGATGCTGAAGACCCCTCCTGCCGGTTGCACAGCCACCTGGGAAAGGCAGCCCTTGGTGGTTATTTTTAGTCTCCCTGGCAGCAGTTCACGTTGCTCCAGTCCTGGCAGAACTGCTTTGGACAGTGTCCATCCAGTTTCACTTAAGGGACAAAGGAAAAGCTTGTAACTGGAGAACTCTCTGGGGGACCTTCGCCTCTATCCCCAACACGAGCACATAGCAGTTCTCTCCTTTGATTTGCCCTCAGTCTATAATATCCTAGTTTGAGTTGACTGCATAAATGCCCCCTGATGAATACAGGGTATTTAATAATTCAATTTATACATTTGAAGAATTAGGATTTTTAAAAAATTCCTAAAGGCTGATTTTTTTTTTTTTTTTTTTTTTTTTTTTACTCTAAGCTCTGTTTCTAGTCATAAGTTGTTATATAGAAAAAAATGTTTAAATTTGGTTTGGTTGTTTCTATAGCCCCTTTTATTCACAAAGGGAATGATGTCCCTGTATCACACTCTTCCTTATATTTCTTCTACATATCAAATGTATATTTGTTAGACTATCTTATATACATTTTCTTTATTTATATTTTAAGGCTCATTGCCCTGCTTGAAATTATTACTATTATTTGAGGTAATTTCTAACTAAAGCAGTCTAATAGCTAGTAAGGTTTTGACCATGATAGAGTGGAATAGAATACAAATCACCCTTAACTTTGAAAACGATAATTCTCAAAGCAGTTATTCTTTTGAAGAGCCTAGTAAATAGGAAAAGAAGCCATATCCATGGGTTGGAAAACTCAAATGGTTAAAAATGTCAGTTCTCCCCAAAGTAAACTAGAGATTCAACACTATCCCCATCATAATCCAGCAGTTCTTTATTTTATTTATATAAATGTTACTGGCAATAGAAAGTAATAGCTATAAAAGGGGAAAATTATAAATTAAGCTTCCTTACAATTAAATATTTCTAGTTAGCAAAAACACCATTAAGAATAGTAAGAATCTATAGCCTGGAAGAAGATAAAACCCATTATTTAAAAAATTGGTGAAAATCGCCGGGCGTGGTGGCGCATGCCTGTAATCTCAGCACTGGGGAGGCTGAGGCAGGAGGATCGCTGTGAGTTCGAGACCAGCCTGGGCTACATAGTGAGTTCCAGGTCAGTCTCAACTACATAGTGAGACCCTGTCTCA
>NW_022900929.1:72506667-72514966 GCF_012274545.1 Fukomys damarensis
AAAAAAAAAAAAAAAAAATTGGTGCAAATCATTAACAGTTCCTTCAGAAAGAGGATGAGTGGGGAATGAGCATGTGAAGAGAGGTCCAGCAGCATGGCCACCAGGAGATGCAGCTGACCCCACAGTGAAATGGCACTGCGCACCCTTAGCATGGCGAGGATTGAACAGATGAACGGCATCAGTGTCAGCAACTGGAGCTCCCACTCATTGCTAATAGAAATGTAAAAAATAGTATATCTGTTGTGGAAAAATTTTTGACAATGTTACATAAAAATCAAGCACACATCTAGCTTTCAATGTACAGTTTTCACCCCTAAAAGAATGAAAACCCATGTTCACATACACAAGAGGCTTGTACAAGAATGTGTATAGCAAGCTTTATCCCTAATGTCCCAGACTGGAAACATCCCAAATGGACATCAATGGGACAATGTTAAATAAGTTGTGGTGTATTCACATAAGAAATGAAAAGTGGATACATTTAGCAACAATGGATAAATCCAAAAATATGCTGAAAAATTAGGAGAAAAAAAAAAGGAAAAGAACATGCTGAGCAAAAGAAGCCAGGCACAAGCATACATTCTGCATGATTCCAGTAATATAAATTCTAGATGTGAAAAGAAGAGGTACAGAAAAATAACCTCTTGGGTGCAGAGGAAAGACTAGAAGGGACACAGAGACACTTTCTGGGGTCTGAAATCTAAGAGGAGTGTGGATTACACATGAATATCCATTTGTCTAGTTGTCCTGCTAAGATTGGTGTATTTTAGTGTATATATTTTTTAACTAAAACTGCAATAATAGAGTGAAGGGTAGGTAGAGGTAAAGATGGAGCAAGAATAGCAGGATATTGAAAATTAAAATTGTGTGATAGGCACACGGGGTGCTCTATACTATTCTACTTACTTTGCATATATTGGATTTTCCATAATAAAATTATTTTAAAAACACATTAAAAAATTGGGTGGATCATAGATATAATCACCCTCCTTTTCCTGAGTAATATTCCACTATCCTTTAAGGGAGTAGATTACAGTATTTAAGAGGACTAGCTTTGGTGCCATTTATTAGCTATGTGACTTTGAGACAATTAGCTGTGAGACTTTGAGACTTCTCCCAAATTCATTCTCTCATAGGGCTTTGCAGGGTTTGAATGAGATTAAATGGCATTAGTGTAAAGTGCTTTCCAAAGTCCCTCAAAGAGCTACTTGCTTGGTAAGTTTTCAGTTATCATCAGTGGAAGGAAAGGGTGGCACAGATCAACTTTAAAAGTACATTTAATATTGGGGCTGGGTATTTGTTCAATGGTTCCTCCACCACCTGCCTTGCAAGCGCAAGGTCCCCCCCCAAAAAAAAATCAGTTTTACATATAATGGGGTTCTGTGTGATTTTTTTCTTACACATGTACAATATGTGTTGATAAAATCCAACCACCTTTCTTCTACCACACCCCCCAACGCACACCTCCTTCCCAACTTCTGTTAATCCCTGTTCTGCTTTCACCTTGGGTTTATTTTATTTTATTTTTTTAGCTTCCACATACAAGTGTGGTGTTTCTGTGTCTGGCTTATTTCACTTAATATAATGCCCTGTGGTTCTATTTATTTTGCTGCAAATGACAGGATTTCATTTTTCCTCCTGGCTACATACTAAGCCCTTTCCTTTATTCACTCATCTGTTGATGAGCACCTAGCAGGTTCCATGTCTGAGCTATTATGAAAAGTTCCACAATAAACGTGGGTATGCAGGTGTCTCTTTGGTGCTGACTTCATTTCTTTTGGGTACATACCCAGAAGCAAGGTAGCTGGATCATAAGATAAAGCATGTTGAGGAATCTACATACTGTTCTTCATGACAGCTGTTTCTACCAACAATGAACAAGAGTTCTTTTTTTTCCCATTTTCTCACTAGCATTTTTTAAGATAATGTCTGTTCTAACTGGGGTGAGATGGTATCTCACTGTGGTTTTGCTTTGCATTTTCCTGATGATAGTAATTTTTCTATATATTTATTGGACACTTGTATCTCTTCTTTTGAGAAATATCTGTTCAGGTCATTTGCCCATTTCAAATTGAATTATTTTGGGGCTTTTTTTGTTAAAAATTTAAAGTTTCTTATATATTCTGAATATTAACCCTATCAGATATGGAGTCGGCATATAGTTTTTCTCATTGTGTGTTTTCTTTCTGCTCTGTTGGTTGTTTCCTTTGTTGTATGGAAGCTTTGTAGATTGATGGAGTCCCATTTACTAGTTATTTTCTTTGTTTCCTGCTTTTGGGGTCCTAACTAGGAAATCATTTCCTGTACCAATATATTTTAAGTGTTTCCCTTATATTTTTTTCAAGTAGTTTTACAGTTTCAGGTCTTACATTTAGGTCTTTGATCCATTTTGAGTTGATTTTTGTACAGATGCGAGAGGGATCAAGTTTGTCTTCAACATGTGGATGTCCAGTTTTTTTCAGCAATGTGTTGAACAGGCTGTCATTTCTCCAATGTTTGCTGTTGTTGCCTTTGATGCATCAGTTGGCACTAGATGTCTGGGTTAATTTCTGACTTCTAACCTGTTCCATTGGTCTGTGATTCTGTTTTCATGCCAATAACATGCTGTTTTGGTTACTGTGATTTTATAGTATGTTTCAAAATTAGAAATTTTGGTATTTCCAGCTGTGAGAGTGAGAGTGTGTGTGTGTGTGTGTGTGTGTGTGTGTGTGTGTGTGTGTGTGTGTTCCCTGGGGACTGATTCCAGGGCCTTCGCATTAAACTATATTCCCAGCCTTTCAACAGTTTTTTATTTTGAGATGAGGTCTCACTAAGTGGTTGTTGTGGTCAGCATTTGTAAGGGAATAGATTTAACACAGGACATGTAATTTATAGGATTATTTTATAATATTCACCCAAAAAGTCAAATGTAGAGCAGTGCAAGATATCTGCTCAAGTGCTAGAGACCTGAAGAATCCAGCCAAGGGTCTGGATTCTTTGGCTGTGTCAGTACAAGTCCAGCTGAAAGTACAGCCTAAGGCATTGTCCTCCAGGAGTCCAGCCAGAGGCCCAGAGCCCATAGCAATGTGTTGTGCAAGTCCATATCAAGGATCTGCACTGGGAGGCCCAAAGGCCAGTAGTGAAAGCTAGGAAGTCTGCGTCAGTGGGGTGAAGGATCTAAACCACCAGGCTGAAGGATCTTCACTGGAACCAGAAAGTGATGCTCATGGCAAAGACCAGTGCTCCCTTGAAGAAAACAGCACCATGCCCGGCAATAGCGAGGACCTGAGCTCCTCTGACGATGAAAACAGCTGAGATCACATCAGCACAACCAGCCTCAGCAGCTTCTCCAGGAAAATCAACAGCAGATGATCTTGGCCTTCAGTTCTCCTCTTATGCTGGTTGGCAGCAATTCTCAGGTGGGTCTTCCGTGCCCAGAACCTCGCTGCTGACTCATTTCAGCTGCGCGTTCCAAGTTGACCATTAGTTAATCCACCACACTTGTCCAGGCTGGGCTTTAACTTCCCAGAGTGCACTTAATAAGGCCTAGGTCTTGGTCTGTTTTTTCTTTTTTTTTTTTTTTCCTTAAGATTGGCTCTCTGAGGTCTTTTGTGCTTCCATCTAAATTTTAGGATTGTTTTTACTAGTTCCATGAGGAATGTCACTGTTATTTTTATTGAATATGTATCTTGCTTTGGGTAGTACAGACACTTTAACAACATCAATTATTACAGTCCATGAACATGGGAAGTGTTTCCATTTTTTCTTTTCAGCATTTTCTAACTTTTATGGAGGTATTTTAATTCCTTGGTTATTGTATTCCATTTATTTATTTGTAATTTTCATAAGTGGGATTGTTTTCATGACTTCTCTTAGCAAATTCATTGGCATGTAAAAAAGCTACTGGTTTTCATATGCTGATCTTTGTATTTTGCTACTATACTGAACTCATTTAGCAGTTCTAATAGTCTTTGGGTGTAGTTTTATGTTTTTCTGTATATAATATCATCTCCAAACAGGGATAATTTGACTTTCCTCTTTCTATTTGTACATCCTTTATTTCTTTCCCTTACCTGATCACTGTGGGGGAAACTTCTAGTACTACATTGAATAAGAGCAGTGGATCTGTACAGGGGTAACACACTGTATTAAATATGTAAGGTCTTATCTAGTGGGTTTGATTACAGAAACTAATATTCTCTAAATAATAAAAAAAAGAGCAGTGAGAGTGAACACCCTGTCTTGATCCTAATCTTAGAGAAAATACTTCCAGTTTTCTCCATTCAGTCTGAGGTTGACTGTGGGTTTGTCTTATGTAAGTTTTACCCTGTTGAAGTGCAATCCTTCCAGGACTGATTTGTTCAGGGATCATTAAGAGAGGATGTTGAATTTTATCACATACTTATTCTGTATTAATTGAGATGATCCCATGATTTTTAATCCATTTTTTTCTGGTGATGTGTTACATTTATTTATTTGCATGTGTTGAGCCATCCTTTTCTCTTTGGTACAAAACAAACTTGATTGTAATCAACCCTGGCCTCAGATCCTGGTATGGGGACCAACTGTAGGCAGCTCTTTCCTGGCCAGCCTGGCTCACTACTTTGTTCCTTCCCGGCAATAGCGAGGACCTGAGCTCCTCTGACGATGAAAACAGCTGAGATCACATCAGCTGGGCATGAATGGGGATGAGTGACAAAGAAACATGGAGTCAGCTTAACCTGTGGGCAGCCAGAGGCTTTTACCTCTAGTAGGCACAGGAGCCCAAGGCTTTGCCTCACCTCACTTTTATTCACCCAAATACAGCGCAGCAAAGTAACACAAGACTCACCTGCTTTGCAATATCCGTTAGTACATTCTCTGGTAAACAACCTCAGCTGTCTTAAGTTTTCCCTAATATGCAATATGCACTATGCAGTCAGTCACCCCTGAGTGCAGCCTTTCTCCTTTGTGCTCACAGAGGAGGCCAATCAGGCCTTAATTTTCCTCTGGCCCATTATGATCTTTTTGATGTCTGTTGAATTCATTTGCAAGATTTTTGCATCTGTATTCATCAGGGATATCAGTCTATGGTTTTCTTTTTCTTTTCCTTCCTTCCTCTCTCTCATTTGTCTTTCTTTGCTTTCTGTGTGCTTTTGTCTGGTTTTGGTGATAGGATAATGATGGTCTCAGAGAATGAATTTGGAAGGGCCCCCTGCCTTTCAATTCTGTGGACTACTTTGAGAAGAACTGACATTAGTTCTTCTTTAAAAGTATGGTTAAAATTCAACAGTGAAGCTATCCAGTCCCAGGCCTTTTCTTTGTCAAGAGGTATTTTATTCTGATTCAATATCATTACTCATTATTGGTCTATTCAGTTTTTTTTAATGTCCTCATGTTTCACCTTTGATAAATCGTATGAATCTAGCAATGTTTCCATTTCTTTTAGGTTTTCTAACAGCATAGTTTTTTTATCACAATCCATAGTGCGCTTTTAAATTTCTGTGGTGTCAGTTGTAATGTCTCCTTTTTCACCACTAGTTTTATTTATTTAGATTCTCATTCTCTGTTTTTTCTCTCTCATTAGTCTAACAAAAAGTTTGTCAATTTTATCTTTTCAAAGAGCCAACTCTATTTCATTGATACTTTGTACTGTTTTAGTTGCTATTATATTTCTGGTCTGAGCGTTGTTTCCTTTAGTTTCCTTTTGCTTTTCTAAATTCTTGAGATATAATCTTTGGTTTTTCTTATATTTTTGATAGTTTGATTATAATATGCCATGATCATGTCTATTCTGGTCTTGTCTGTTTGGTGTACTGTAAGCCTCTTATGTTTGGATGTCTGTATCTTTCCCAAATTTAGGAAAGATTTTTTGCTATTGCTATATTGAGTATATTTTAGGTTTTCTATACCTAACTTTATTTTCTTCACCTGTGGGCATTCCAAAAATGCAGATGTTTAAATTATTTATTTATTTTGTGGTATCCTACAGGTATTAAATATTCTTTCTTTCTTTTTTTTTTTTTTTGATCTGGCAGTACCCTTTCTTCCACTTGATCTAGTCAGCTTTTAAATTGTGTTTTTAACTTGACTTATTGAACTCATTTCCAAGATTTTTTTTTTCAAAATTAGCATCTCTTCACTGAATTTCTCATTTATATCCTTCATTGCCTTCTTACTTTTATTCAACTATTTATTTGTACTCACTTGGATCTTATTGAGCTTTTTAAAAATAATCATTCTTTTACATTTTTTATGAGGCATTTTATCCATTTCACTTTCTTTGGGATCTGTCACTAGAGTCATGATGTTCTTTTGGAGTCATCTCATTCCGCTCTTTGCTCACATCGTGCTCCTACATTGAAATCTGTGTCCTGTGGGCGTGTATCTACTTATGGGATGGCTTTCTCCCTAAGATGTGTCTTAGATTGTTATGTAACATTGACTCTGATTCTAGCTGGGCACTGGTGTATTTTCCGCCTAGCTCCTTTGGCTGTGATTAATGATTAATGTGTAATACAGAGTTGAGGAGACCCCGTCTCTGGGTCACACAAGTGTGCACTAGCAGTTGCAGACAGCAGTGGACGTGGAGTCCACGGTGTGGCTCTTCCTGCTTTGGGAGTGGTGGCCTTCATCTGGTGTGGGATTTTCTCAGGCCCTGTTGGTAGCTCTGCTCTTAGTGAGCACTCTGGCACTGCAGCCCCAGCATGGTGAGGGGTCTGAAGCCCTTGATTTTTGGCCAGTCAGTAGTGCCGGCCCAGACGCTGTGCAGGGAGAGGCGGTGGGGGAGCCACAGCAGCCCCTCTGTGGTGCTCACACCAAGTTTGGACCAAAGTGCAGTTGCAGTGGGTGTGAGGGCAGGACTACAGGCACCACCCAAATGAGGTGACAGCAGCAGCCACATTCTTCCTCTCTAACACTTTGTGACAGTCCCCCCAGGAGCAGGATCATTGCTGGAGCCAGGCAAAGTTCCTCTTAGGGGGCTTATTTGGCCAGGAACCTGGTGACGCCTGCCCCCTCAGCTCTGGAGCCTGGCTGGGAGATGTAGTGGACACCAGCTGGGTGCACTTGCCTAACTGTGGTGCCTGGAGAGAGAGCAGTGCTATAGCCACCGAGTTGTTCAAGGCTCTTTCAGCCCACCCTTGTGAATGAGGTGGCAGCAAGAACTCCTCATCTCCATTTTGTCCATGACAAGTCCTGGGCTTAGCCTGGGGAGGGGTGCAGGAACTACACAGCCTCCGCATTTAGTCCTGGCACTGGTGTGAACCTTAAGGCCGCTGGCCATGCCCTTTTCTCTGAGCCCTAGGGCCCCAATCTCCTGGTTCTTGAGCGTGGCACCCTCCCTTTCCAAACTCTGTGTCTCAGGTGTCCAGCAGGCTCAGGTCAGTCACGCTGTTGGATCACTTTGGGTTTGTGAGGCAGCTGTCCCTCCCACCAGTGCATTCTGTATGTGGGGTCCCTGACTCAGAACAGCCAAACTCAAGACAGCAGTTCATTTCTCAAGATAGCCTCTGAGGGTCCCTGAGAGACGGTGTGAGACCCTCTTCCAGGCAGGGCTACTGAGCAGATCCCAGATCTTGGTGGGCTGTGGGAATGTGAGGACATGAAGCTTTCCAGTAGCGAGGATTGCCAGTGTCCACCCTGAGAGGTTGCTGGGATCCTCTTCACCCCTAAATACACGGGAGGGACGCCTTCTCCCCAGCTGTGGAGCAGGGGTGGCAGACGCTGGGAGTTTTGCTTCTCTTACTATGCCGCCGTCCCAGGTCTTTGTATGAACGAGCTCTCCTGCTGACTGCCAGCATTCCCTGTCATGCTGCGCTACACCTGTTACTTTGCTTCTTCCTTGTGGAAGAGCAGGAGAAGGCTGCCTGCCTCTATTCCGACATCTTGAATTTCTAAAATATATTAATAATATAATTGACTTTGGAAAAACCCTTTTGTTTAACTTGAACATAACTGTCTGATATTTGGGAGGTGGCATGGAGGAAGGTTTGGTGGAGAAGACATTAGAAAGGGGTTTTAGTAAACTCTTCTACTTTGAATTTAACTTGGGAATTAACGTTATCTCCATGACAAGACTGTCTTCTTATTCCTAACATAAAACACATAAAAGAATAACACAGGCAATCCTGAATTTTTTTTTTTCTTGTTTGTTTGGTTTGTGAACTTGTTTTTTCTTTGGAGAGCACCTGTCTCTGAGTTGTTTTGATACAGCCAGTATTTAAGTTGGCTTCATTTCCCGACTTCAGAACAGCTAGTTATAGGGAAAGGCTACATTTTTATACCTAAAAATAGCAGAAAAAAAAATCTCAGCTGGCTAATAAAAAAAAAAAAAAAAAAA
>NW_022900929.1:72515108-72528241 GCF_012274545.1 Fukomys damarensis
GGGCAAAAAAAAAAAAAAAAAAAAAAAAACCCAAATATATAACCATATTCAATTTCAGTCCTGGACTACAGTTCTGAGTTTTACAATCTTTTATTTATTTTTGTGGTGCTGGGAATTGAACTCTGGGCCTTCAGTCATGCTACGGAGCTACAGCCCCAGCCCACAGTTTCTTTCAGAAGCACTTTCACCTCTGTGTTTTCACAGTGTTAGAGGCCAGTCCTTTCCTTTATGGCTGGAATTCTTCCCTTCCTCCATGCAGGGAGTTTGTATTGAGCTGTTTCTCTGTGCTAGGCCTCCTCAGGTGACAGGCATGTGAGCATAAGCAAGGCCTTCTTTGCTCCCCGGCTGGGCCAGTCCCTCTGTCCACAACGCATACCTGAGGGGACACTCGAGAAGGGCCACCAGAGAAGGCCTCTGCCCCACGTCATGACCCTGTCATGACCCTGTGGGCTGTGGAGACTCCACTGGTCTCTTTCCCTGCGTTATATAGTTTTGGTGTTTGGTGCCATTTTCCTTCAGGAGACCTACATGGAGTTTGCTGGAAAGAGCTGGCTTTGAGGAGTATCTCCAGCTGCAGTCTTCCAAGCTCCCCTCCCAGCAGCTTCACTGAGCACATCTTGTCTCAGAAGAGCGGAGCTGGGCACATCTGCAGGGTCTAAGGTCCCAGTACACTCCTGACCATGGTGCAGATTCCCACACTGCGCCTCTGGTCTGGCCTAGGTCTTTGGTTCCTCCTCTTCCCTGTCCTCTCCCCGGAGGGTGTTCCTGTCCCTCTCCTCATCCCCAAGGCAGGGAGCATGCTCCAGTGTGTGTGGGCTTCCCACGGGCTGCTCCTCGGCCTCCTGCCTGTGAAAATTTCTGCCACCTTTTTCTTTCTTCCTCATCTTTATTCCTCCTCTGTTTTTTATTTTTATTTTTCTCCGTTTTTAAAAACACAAGCATTTTAAACTAATTTAGATGAGAGCTAGTGCTTCGTATGTCCACTTTCCTCGGGATGGTTCTGAATGGTTTATCTCCCTCACGTTCTGGTTTTCCCATCTGCATTTCAAAAATAGTTGGCTAAATTTAGATTCATTTGGGTAACTCAAGCATGTACCATGTTCCTCCGCATGATTCTCTGAGGATTTTAACCACTTTCTTTTCATTTTTAAAATCGTTCTCTGAGGTTTCCACAAATGTTTATGGAGGCTGTACCCGTCCTGTGTCGGTTTGGATTTCTCAAGGGCTGGAGCCTTGCTTCATTCCCTCCCCTCCGCCCAGCCCTGCTGTGTCCCCAGGTCAGGCCATTTCCCTGGGTCACTCCATCCCTGCTTGGCTCTGCCTCGTTAATGTGAACGCTTAGCCCCCATCGCTGTTAGTCATAAACAGCCATGTGGCTCAGGTCACCCTGGGCAGGGGCTGTCTTCCAAGCGCTTCACAGCAGAGTCCTCTTCTCCGCCCTGCATTGCTTGCTCTGTAGTCTCTCCCTCCTGCACACTCGCTGAATTAGATTTATTGAAAGATCACAGCCTCTTGCTTTCTGCTTTCCACTGTCAGCTCTAGTCATCTACTTGGGTCTTCAGCTGTGTAAGAAAAGTTCTTCTCTTTCCGGGATTTAGCTCAGTGGTGCCGCCACCTGCCTCGCAAGTGCAAGGTCCTGATTTTGAATCCTGGTACCAAAGGAAAAAGAAAAGTTCTTCCCTTTCTCAGAACATGTATCAGCTGTCCCAGCATTGTGTGCCTCCTTGGGGTCCACAGAGGCCATGGAACGCATCTGAATGTGGAGATCTCTTGGAAGCAAATGGCCTGAATGATCTCCAGGGACTTGTGACCTTTTCCTTAGAGACAGTGCCCCACTATGAGGCCCCGAACAATTCATTGTTATCCATCCCCTCCTTAAAAACAGTTGCCTAAAAGAGGAAAATAAAGTGTTTGTAGATGGGGAGGGGAGGAGGGGGTGAAGGGAGGGCAGAAGTAAGGGGAAAAAATGAGAATCAAGACTTGCCATGTAAAAGTACATGATCCCAACAATGAATGTAACTGTACTGTATCCCTAAAATGTACCAATAAACTCAATAAAATTAAAAACAAAACAAACAAACAAAAAAACAGTTGCCTAGCAGATTGCAGAAGACCACGGCCCATGCTTGGATGGAACCCAGCGTCTCAGCTCAGTCTCTCAAAATATGAAACAACAGCTGGGCCAGTAACAGAATGTTACAGGTTTAGAAATAATTTTTGTTTCTAAAGCAACATAATTTGACCTTAAGTTTGTGGGACTACGGGACTACAGAAAACACCATTGAATTCATGTTGTTTACCTAAAACAAAACAAAAAAAACCTGAATAAACAAAAACTCTAGAGGTTGTGCATTCCACAGATTTTCTTAACCAGTGACAATTAAGGAAAACATCTGTCCAGTCCCTCTTAGAGCTTCATAGGAAGAATTCTGAGCATGTGGAAGAGGTCACGTTCACAAGTGCCGCCTCCATCTATAGCACCGGATGGAACTCTGTCCTGGCTTCCTGCTAAGGATACAGAGAAGGCATTTACTTGCCCTGATGTGGTCGTTTCTGGCAGAATTTAGGAAAGGAAGTTTCTTTGCTGCTGCCTGGTGGCAGGTTGTTGGTGAAACGAACACCGAGATGGAAGGAAGCCCAGTCAGAAGAAGCCACGCAGTCCGGATGAGCAGGCTTCTGAGCACACCGGGAACAGAGGCGATACCAGCTTTCCCTGAAGTCTCACTGTACAGTTAATTCGGGGGCATGAGGTTATAAATAAGTCAACAGCCCGGCATGGAAGCTGGAGCAAGGACAATTGCTAGGAGTTCGAGGCCAGCCTGGGCTACACAGTGAGTTCAAGGCCAGCCTGAAGTGCCTACTAGTGAGGCCCTTTCACCCCCCTCCAAATAAGTCACATCTAAATGACAGAGATGACTGCAGTGGTCTTCTGTTTGTATCTGTTCTTTAATTTTAGTAAATTTCTTTACTGTTGAAGCCATTTCGGAAAAGGTCTTCCTTTCCTCCCATCTTTGGTACAGGTCACTGCTAACAACTGATAAAAATTATGGCTTTTCATTCAAAATATATCCTTATGGAAAAACTTTATGCATGTCTTGTTTGGTCTGTGATGTGTCTTTTCCATTCCTACTGAAGCTGCCCTAAACTAGTTTTATTGGAAAAATTTTTTCTTTACCTACCTAGAATCACTCCACTTTTGTGTGTGAGGGAGTACTTTGTGTATGAACCAGGGAAATTTTAAAAATAAAAGTTATTCTAGGTATTTTTAAGATTGTCCTGTTGTAGAGCAGTCATTTTCATCTGTCTTGCCATATCCTGTTGACTTCAAATGCGTGTATTTATAAAGCTCTTTCAAATGACGAATGTGTGAGATAATTTGAGCATTGCCATCATTTTCCAAATCTGTATTTCAGAAAATTAGCATTTAGAGAAGTCTGGGACTCAAGTACAGGGACACCTTTGACACTAATCTAGGCTGCAAGTGAAGGTGTCAAATTCCGGGGCTCCTCGGCTATGGGCTGACATTTTCACAAATACTTATGATAACAAGTCTGTGATCTGTACACTGAGCAGAGCTTTGAGCTTAGCTGATTTTCTAACAGCTGATAGACCTGTTCTTCTCCTCTTTAGTTGCTCTGTGACATTTACAGGACAGAGACAGGGCTTTTGAGCATGAAGCAAGTGAAGCTGACACTGGCAAGAGGGGACGGAAGCCCTGACCCTGGGCTCATGAGCTCCATTCCTAAGACCGGCAGCCAGACAGGCTGCTAATTAGTGACTCATTTGGCAGCAGAGGCTGGACTGGTGCGCTGATCCAGTCCAGACCCAACATCAGCAAGATGCCGAGTGGCCTCTGTGCATGAGACTGCAGTGTCAGTCACAATCACCAAAGATGTCTCTAAAAAATACAGCTTTTAACCTACAGTAAAGCCTATATGTCACCTTTTTTTTTTTTTTTTTGGTACCGAGGATGGAACTTGGATCCTTGCACTTGCAAAAGCAGGCAGCAGAACCACTGAGCTAAATCCCTGGCCCTATTTGTCTTTTTTGGGGGGGGGTACTGGGAATCACACTCAGGACCTTGTGTTTACAAGGCAGGCACGGTGCCACTGAGCTAAATCCCTGGCCTTCATTGTTTTAATGTTTAAAAGCTTGCACATTTTAAAAGTTTTGTCAGTATGTGTATCTCTGCAATATTTTTGGTTTAGCATTAGATTTGGATTTAATCGTGTTTTGTGCAGTGGAATTGATTCATTGCTATTTTCATTCCATATTAGTGGAATCAAATTTATGATTAGTGGAATATTTATTATTATTATTATTATTATTATTATTATTATTATTATTATTATTCATTAGTGGAATGCAGTTGATCTCCTGTCTCAGATACGCATTTCCAGGTGTGGTGGTTGATTGATTGTTAGCTTGAGTGGGGACACTGAATTGAGTCAGTATGGTTCTGGGTGTGGAACACCTGCTTTTAAGGAGGATTGTTGTCAGAATGGTAAAAAAAGAGAGTGAGAGGGAAAATTTTCGTCTAATTTTCCTTGAAAGAGCTTTTCTGTGACTGATTTCCCACAGAGGAGCTCAGGTCTTTGCCTTTGCCTTGGGCATCCTCTCCTGGCTTCCGGGGCAGGTTCTTCCGCCTGCCCGCACAGACTCCAGTTTGTAGTGCCTACCCTTCAACTTAGCTGTGCAGAGCCCAGTCTTTGTTGCAGATTTTTGGGCCTCTGATTTGGACTCCTGCGTCCTGCTGTGGGCTCCAAGCCTTTGGCTGGATGCTTTGGATCTCTAGCACGCACACAGATCTTTTGCACTCTTCTACATCTGACTCTGGGGGAGGCTACTGGAGGCCAATCTTGTAGCTGTGTCCTGCATTAGAATGGGACTCCGCACGTGCAGTATTTTGAGGAGTCCTGAAAGCTCTTGTGAGCGCTAATACACCGCAATTCTTGCTGTGCTTTGACTTGGGCTCTTCCCATTCTTACCCTTGGCTCCTTCCTGGTGAGCATGGGGGTTTCTCCAGGGCTAGGGATCCGCCCCAGTGGTGGGATTGTGGGACCACAGGGTAGTTTACCAGATGACGCCAAAATGTTTCCTGAAGTGTTCTGGTCCAATTTAAACTCCCACCAGCAAACTTAAAAATTTCCCATTTTCTATAATAGTAAAGTTGAACAGATGTTTATAGGGTTACATTTTGAGCTTCTTTTGTGAACTGCCAACTTAGGGTCTTGTCCATTTTTCTTTTGATCTGTGTGTGCATGTGTTTATGCTTTGGATACTAATCCTCCATCAGTTCTGTGTTGCAAATACCTTCTCTCAATTTTGATTAGCTTTTCACACTTTAGTATTTTTATACTCATTTTAACATAATTGATTACGTTTGTCTTAACACACAAAATCTTTCCCCAGTGGCTATAAAAATGCTCAGTCATGTTTAAGTTTTAGTTTTGCTGTTCACATTTCAGTCTTTAGTCCACTTGATTGCTTTGGACTCCTACATACTGTTACAAGGGAGTGGCCCCAGAGTCTTGTTTCATAGACATAAGCAGCATTGTTCTTTGGGAAATCCTCATGTTTCAGAGAGAAACTAGTGTGTGTAGATGGTGTCTGCGTTTCTGGTGTCTCTTTGGACTCTGGCTGTTTATCTCTGTTCCAACATTGTGCTTTATTCAATTTGCATTTATTTGATAAGGTGGGTCCTTTCACCCGTTATTCTTTAGGAATGTCTTCCGTCTTGTTTTTCTGAACATTTTAAGAGCTAATCAAATTTATAATTAGGCAGGACGGAAACAGGGTTGTTTAGATATCTTGATTAGCAAACCTGAGAGTTAATGTGCTCTGAATTTTACTTGGTCCTAAAGTTCACAAAATTTAGAGAATGTTATGCTCACAATGTTTCTTTATTGTGTAGCATCTATAAATCATATTAATACAGATATGATTTTAAACCTGTTTGTTTGCTTGTGCTGTTTATAATCACAAATTTAGTTAACATTGAGCTTGGGCCACTTCCCTGAGCAGTAATACAAGTAATGCCTGGCCAGCGAAGCCACATGAGACTATAATCAGATCTTGTGAAATGATGGTCTCAAATTATTTTAAGTGCTCATAATTTTTAGTAATGTGCAGGGCCATGCCCAAATATCAAAAGGAAACTCAGCTGGGAGTGTATATTCTGGAAACTTTACTAGGGGAACAGAGAATTTTAATGTATACATTGCAGCATGGGAAACTCTGTTGTTTATTAAATAAGCAGAGAAAACAAGAGGAATCAGCAGTGGGAAATAAGGTCACCAGATAAGGCTTTTTGGCTGCTCTGTTTCCTGTTCTGGGCAGCTCTGCGATCCACCCTGAGAACTGCATTCCCCTCACCCAGACTGCAGTTTCCCATTTCCTGCCACTTGTCTCTGCTACCTCCCCACTCTTGAGCTGCCAAACCAAAGCAGTTCAGATGAAGACAGTGAACTTGTCCAAGAGCACAAAGCTCTCCAGTTAATGTCTTCTTCCTGAGTGTCCCTCTAGATGACTGGGACCTTAAATTCACGACTGCACCGTGTGTGTCCAGGTCTGCACCTTATCTCACCTCATCCTTTCCTCAGCCACGTGGCTGAAGAAGGGCTGACTGCAATAGCTGGAAAGTGTTTTGGAGGTGACAGGACTTTGAATCAGTGTGTGATTCTGCAATATGTCAGAGACAGCCTGCCACAGGGATAGATGTCTGAGAGCTCCCACCTCTCCCTTTGGTACAGGGATCAACTTTGGCCTTGTGCTCACTAGGCCAGCACTCTCTCACTGAGCTACAAACCCAGCCCTTACTTATTTTTAAACCTTACTTTAAGACAGGCTGGCCTCGGAACGTGCCTCAGCCTCCCGAATACTTGGGGTTATAGGTATGCACTGCCATGCCCAACTTTTCTCACATCTTTGGATCCATCAAAGTGGTGAAGATACTATCATATTTTAGGCAGCTAATCTGATAACAGCAGCATAGTCGGGTGTGGTGGCTCACGCCTGCAATCCCAGTACTCAGGAGGCTGAGGCAGGAGGCTCGCTGTGAGTTCAAGGCCAGCCCGGGCTACATGGTGAGCTCCAGGTCAGTCTCAACTACATGATGAGACCCTGTCTCAAAAAATGAATTAAAAAAATAAAAACAGCAGCACCACATGTCAGACTTAATGATAAAGAGGTAAAAGAATATGAAAGGCATAGGACAAAGGTGCATTACAAAGGTTAAGGAAAAAACTCAATTAAAAATACATTAACATTTTATGAAGGAACTTTCACATTCAATGTAGCTACAGTATAGAGGACTTTCAACATTTAAATCTGTGTACTTTTCCAGATAAATTAAGGGTCCAGAACCCAGGCTGACCTAATCCCACTACATCATCAGTTGACAACTGATTAAAAAGCTTAATAAGAATTTCAATATAGAAGAGAGCTAAAACTATAGTAACGTGAATGAGAAGAGTACAACCTTCCAGATTGATTTTGGGGATTGTGTAAGAATAGAGGGTTAAGACCTACAAGTGGTTGTTCCTTCATAGAGTGCAGGTCTCCAGCTCCCTGACCTTTGAAGTTCAAGGCTGCGTAGAATATAGCTTGTACCAAGTAGAGATTACTGATTAACTCCATCACAGCTTCCAGCAGGTCTTGCACTTGGTGACTTGACAGAAGCAGCTGGAAGGGAGCTTGGTTGGTGTCCTGTCCAGGGGCCTGTGTGTCCACCTGAATCCCAGAGTGGGAAGTCTAGGTTGACCACTGGTAATAGGACTCCCCCAGGGTCATGATGGGGAGGCTCTTACCACCACGGGATGGAGAAATGGGATCCAGGTCCCCACTCCTGCTCTGCCTTCATCATGACTGGCAGTACAGAGAAATGGGTATGTGTTATGGAGGAACACGAGCTCTGAGATTTCTAAAATGCCAGACAGAGACTGGGATAGGTGGAGACTGACAGAAGGTCCCAGGGTGAAGACTGGGGAGCTGCCAGAAAGGACTTGCAGAGCCAAGGCCTCAATACACTTGGGGCTTTTAGCAAGTGACTGCACAGGGACTCTGACATCGGAACATTTTAAATGGGAAGGAGTGTGGCCTGCTGCAGTATGGCCCGAGGAAAGTGATCACAGGCTTCCATGGCTGCACAGCACAAAGAGGTGAACAAGGTGAAGACGGCAGAAACGGGGGGTGGGAGAGCAAGGTTGCTAAGGGAAATGAACAGGCACTGGCTTGATTAATGCAAGGGTAAATGCGGAGAAAATCCAGGATGGAACTGATCTGATCTGAATGCCGGGAGGAACCACACAGTCAATTAATAGATGTAGTTTTTGGATCAAGAGTTTTTTGCTGTTTAAAACAAATCTGCCTGAATCAACTTCTGCTTCTAACAGCATCCCTAACAGATACTACCCAGTTGTGTCTTAGCATCAGGAAAATGAAGCATTCTCAACCTAAGTAAAACCATCTGTCCAAGACAGAAAGTACCCACTGGTGACTCTGGAGTACTTGGTGGATGTGCTCAAAAGATAGAGAGGCAGGAGAGCTTTTCCAAAAGGCGAAAGTTCATTTCTGCAAAGTTAATGCTATGCAAAGAGTAAAGACAAATACAAAAAGAAACATTAAATAAAGGTGTTGCTTTTATTTAAAATATAATGCATTTATACAGTCTTTAGACCATGGATTATTGGACAACACCAGTATCCACTCCTCCCTGGCCCCTCTTGGGCGGTGTGAGCTAGGACTCTCCCACTAGCACCAATGCAGATTGTAACAGCGCGGCAGACTAGAACACGCCAGTCCAGGGTTAGAGTGAAGGACACTGGCAAATCACAACCAGAATGAAGTCAATTCTTAATTTAGCACATATTAAAACTGCATATTAATTATATAATCTTAAAAGCATTTAATTAATGCAAGGATGCTACATTTAAGCCATTTTCTAGTTGTGAATAGTTTAAAAAAACTGTACAATTTTATAAAATTTGTGTTTGTACATTAGTTACACAAAATGCATACTTCATAGACCTTTACTTCATATTGTAATGCATAAGTTGCATATTTTAGGCAGACAGTGAATATGCTGGTGAATACTAAAAGTGTAATACGTTATGGTGTAAAAATAATAAGACAATACACACACATGCTTATTCAAGGACAAAAACCACGCATAACAGACTAACAGTATCTTCCTTCAAACAATGACATTATTAAATACCAGGCATCTTTGCAGGCCTGGTTTTATATGGGGGGGAGGGGTAAAAGGCTACCAGAAATAGGATATTTAAAACATGACATCAAATTAAACACACATTGAAACACATGCATTAAACATGATAAATAGACTTCATATAGGTTAAGCCTTGGCTACCTTTATAGTTGATGGCTTTTTTCTTAGTTTGACTAGCGTGCCTCAGTGATGGTCTGTTCCTGATTTGCTCACTGTTTCGGTTTTCAATTCATGGCCCTAAGGAATGTGTGCCATCTTCCAGAGTCCACATGTCGCATCACGATAGCAGATTCAGAATGGTGCGGGTTAGTGCACATAGTAACCAGTCTGGTAAGGCAAAGAAGTTTTTCATGATAAAATGATAATTTCAAGCTTACTTTATTAAGCAGCATATAACAGCTTTAAAGTTAAATATTGTTACGGCCACAGAGTTTCATTACACAGTATTTCTAATCACACCCAACCACTGGTAAGTTTGTAGAACATCTCTTCATCTAAACTCTCGTTTTGGTCTTTTGCACGCGTTGAGAGAAATATGTAGCCACCGATGAACTCATGAACCACTTTGCAGTCCACTTCAGTACAAATGAAGGACAGTCGGACTTCATCAGCAAACTCTACAGTGACCTAGAACAAAGACAAAAAATTAGGCCCGCGAAATTCCAGAGGGTTGGTTCCCAGCAAAGCTGCACGCTGGTTAAAGCCTGCCCTGTCATAAAATACTTCTCAGTCCTCAAATAATTACTCTTTTAAAATGTGAGAGTATTTTAAGTCTGAAAGAATAGGAAAGCTTATTAACCCTTCCCCCATTCTCTTCTGAGTTCTGAAAAGGAAGACAGAAAGCAAGGGTTTTAGGTCATTAAGTTCCCAAGTGGTCTCTGGTGATTAAATTAATGAGAATGTCTCTCTCCAAGTCCTGGGAGAAAATCTACTTCCTGTATCTTATTTAATATTTGCTTCAATATGTAACCTTTAGGTATCATGTTTAAATATTTCAAAAAGTGTTTTCCCCCTGGTATTAGAGACTAGATTCAGGGATGGTCTGCGACTGAGCTACATCCTATATCAAATGACTTAGTAGGAAAATATTGTTTAAAGTTCAGGCATATCCAGGCTGCGGCGGCAGCATTAATTAATTGAGCAGGTTTTAAAGCCTCAAATCACCTCAGTTTGAATGCTGATTCTGTTAGTTACTACGTGCATGGCATGAACAGATGTAAAGTACAGCTAATCTGTGGGCCTCAGAAAGCTGTGGTGAGGCTGAGAAAGAGGGCACAAATGAAAACATCTGGTATACTCAGCAGATTCAATAAACAGTGGCTGCTGTTACGAGTAGAGGGGATTTATCCGTTACAGAAGAGCAACCTTAAAAAAGATCAGGCAGAAGTAACAGTAAAAAAGAAAATCTTCAGAACTTAGAAGGCCTTAGTTCTATGGAAAGGACTAAGTCAGACAATGCTGGCCTTGGCTCACCATTTTGATCTCCCAGTTGACATTCCACTGCTTCATGTTGCTGAATCTCCATGTTTTGATGGCGTCTCCTGTGCTGGCATCCATCCGAATTAATCTGTTATATGCAATTCCAATAAGGTCTTCTTTTTTGCCCCCCTGGAACCTATAATATTGAAAAAACCAAACCATGAAAACCGTGCTTTCAGGGAAACATATCGGTCTGTTTTTAAGTTCTCTCTAACCTTGAAAGAAAAAGTGTGGAAAAACATTGTTCTTTTTTTTGAGACAGGGTCTCACTATGTAGTTCAGGCTGACCTCGAACTCAAGTGATCTTCTGGTCTCAGCTTCCCAACTGCTGAGATTATAGGCTTGCACTACCATGTTTGGCTTCTCTTTTTGTTTTTTTGTGGTATTGGGGACTGAACCCAGGACCTTAGCACTGAACTACACATGCCCAGCCCTTTATTTTTTGAGACAAGGTCTTGTTAAATTTAAGGTGCCCAGGGTGGAACTGAACTTGCGATGCTCCTGCCTCAGTCTCCCACAGTGCTGGAATTATAGGTGTGTGTGCCACCACACCCTGATAGAAGTTCGATTCTTATTTAAGTAAAAATAGGAATCATTTTGAGTTTTTAAGGTAAATACTAGAAGTATAGAAAATAAATTCCAATATTCTTTAAATTAGGTTACTGTTGGGTCAGTGAGCCTAACTAGCACTGCATGAAGTAGATGAAGTGAAAGCAGAGCTCTAGGCTGACAGGTTTACTCCTTCCAGAGCCACTGACCTTGCGATGAAGTGCGTGATGCCAAATTCAGGCAGTGACTGCCAGGCCTGAATGAATCTCATCTTGGCTTCAATCAGACTCATCTGAGCCACATTCTGATGGGCTTCCAGGATCCGTGCTGTTATCTGAACACGAGCAAACATCACCGTTACCACCAGACATTATTCTCTCGTGGTAGAATTGAGAGAAACTTTAGACCGAATTCTGTGCCCCACTACAAAAATCACGTATCACAACAGTTGGAATGAGAAATGATCTCAGGCTACATTTGTGAATTTCATCAATATGTATTTTATTTTTCAAAAATATGGTACGTTCTTAATTTTAGTTTTCATGTATTAAGAAACAAACATACTATTAGGAGTATGCAGCTGCCACTTGAGACAGGCCGTTCTCTTACAAAGCAGTGTATTCCCATCTCTGTACACACTGTTTAAAGTTAGCAGGAAGATATGGCTGGATGAGTGTCTGTAAACAAGTTTCTAGTAGGAATATTTGTTAGCAGTTTTAAGTACTTGAAATCACCATGATGATTTTTAGAAACGTTGAAATCAATTAAGTGCCATTTTAATTAGATTTACTTTGGGAAAACTACTTTCACCAGGGGAAGGCTGTAGGTACTATGGCTTCTAACTTTTCACTTTCTTTCTCTCTCTTTGTTTAGGGGCGGGCAAATATGGAGAACTTACCAAATCTCTTATATAGCCTGGCTGTAGATGGCAATGCGAGGAAAGAAAAAGGAAGCGGAAAGAAAAAAAAAGGCAATCAGAAAAAATGGCAACGAAGCAAAGCAAAAGCTGCGGCAACCTGCAAACCAAAACTCCAGCCAAAACCATGCAAAAAATTACTTCAGGGGGAAACCAGGCAAAGTAAATGCAAGAATGAAAATGAAAACGAAGTAGCAGCAATTACTTTCCACTTAGAATACTGAGAAACACTGCACATTTTAGAATGTTAATTTAAATGTTGCTAAAATTAAGGATAGAAGAAATGTGTAGGAAGAAAATATAAAGGGCAAATACTTTTTTGTACTACTTATGTACCAGTTCTTACTGGTTAGAATAAAGCTAATTATTTTAGTAGCAAAATAAAAATATTCAAAAGCTTTTCAAATCTTCTCAGATTTAGTCAAACTATGATACATGCACTGCTTTTCAGAGGCTGACAGCATAAAGTACAGTGCTCATATGTTCTTTATTTACACAAGAAAAGCAAACCCTTCAATTACCATCTGCTTTTTGCATCCTTTTTCCTGGAAGGGAAAATAAAGAGATGCCATAGTCTACATCCTAGGACGGTGGCCATGAACTAATGTATGATCCCATTTTATCTTGGATTAAAAGAGATTAACACATAAGAACAACTCTTTAAAAATACAAACTTTAAACCAGGCATGGCGGTGCATGCCTGTAATCCCAGCACTCGGAAGGCTGAGGCAGGAGGATCGCTGTGAGTTGAGACCAGCCTGGGCTACATAGTGAATTCCAGGTCAGTCTCAACTACATAGTGAGACCCTGTCTCAAAAAACCCAAAACAAAACAACAACAACAACAACAAAAAGTACGAACTTTAGGGGCCGGGGATTTAGCTCAGTGGTTCTGCCAACTGCCTTGAAAGCACAAGGTCCCAAGTTCGATCGCTGGTACAAAAAGACAAAAAAAAAAAAA
>NW_022900929.1:72528312-72595009 GCF_012274545.1 Fukomys damarensis
AAAACAACCCACTTTATTAATTTATTTATTTGAGACAGGGTCTACTATGTAGTCGAGTGTGACCTGGAACTCACTATGTAGCCCAGGCTGGTCTCAAACTCACAGTGATCCTCCTGCCTCAGCCTCCCATGAGTGCTGCGATTACAGGTATGTACCGCCACACCTGGCTTTTTTTTTTTACAACTTTTTTTTTTCTTTTATAACCTTTCTTTCTTTTTTTGGTATTGGGGATCGAACTCTGATCCTTGCACTTGCGAGGCAGGCAGCAGAACCACTGACCTAAATCCCCAGCCCTAAAAATACAAACTTTAGGTCATATTTATTCAAAAATGTTCACAGCAAGTTCAGGTAACTGAATATAATTTGGGGAAACTAAAGCAGGTTAAACATGAAGGTTCCAGCGATGGACTCACACACATGGAAGACCATGTACTGATGTCCTGGCAGGGAGGGATGACCTGTGCCTGTGGCATACAGCCTACAGAATGCAGGGGTTCACTTCCCAGGTCCTGAGCACTGTGTCCAATGACAGGCATAGCGCTCGCTCACACAAGGCAGCAACTCAACTTCTTATCAGCACCTCCTGGGTGCCAGGCAGCAAAACATGTCCCTGCCTTCTAGGAATAACATGGACGTCCAGTCAGAGGAAGGAGGATTAAGAAGCAATGTGCCCTTGGTAAGACGCCACCATGGGAGACAAGAGTGCAAGAAGGATCCTTTCCACAACTGCTTTCCAGTCAGTTACAGATTCAAAACACTGTCTTTGTCCTCAAGGGAATTTTCACTTGACGATCTAGCTGGAAACTCAGGGATAGAAAACTATTATTTCCTGATACCTGACATCAAAATGATAAAACTGCTAAGATCTGAAATTATGCAGTGCCTCTGAAGGCAAATGCATTCACCTTAAGAAACAAAATTCCTTATAAATCTTAAATGAAATGACTGAGGAAAAAATGCAATTACTACTTGCTTCATTTTCCCTTCTTAATTTAACAATCTGCATTCCACAAAGCTCCCAGGGCAGCATTTCCTCCATTCCTTACTACTCCCACAGCCTACGACTGAGATAAACAATTTCCACACAACTTACATGATCTCTGAAAACTTAAAGATGCACAATTAAGTGATTAAAGCTTCTGAACATTTCCAGCTAACTGATTTCAGATGCATATAATAAACACTGTATTTAAAGTTAAGGAACTAAGTGTTCTGCATACTCAATTGGAGTCTTTTATTATATTTTAAAATTATGCACTCCTTAACAAAGATAAAAACAAAACCAGATAAAAGTGAAATATTTATTCTAAAGGTCTTCCCTGCTCCCCTGCCCAAACTGAAGTTACTTCCTTTTATGGCATGATGTTTGGTGGAGAGAATATGGGGCTATCCCAAGTCAAATTCCCCTGCACAAGATCTTTCATGTTTTACTGAGGGACTGTTTTCCTAAATAGCAAACCTTTTATGGTACTAATCTCCAGAAAAGGAATTCTAAACAAAGGAGACACCAAAAGCAGCAAATTTCATTTAAAATTTACCACACTTAATGTGCCAAATCTTGGTTAGGTTCTAACTGTTAATGTCAGGAGTACAGACTATTTCTACCCTTACAAAGTATTTTCAAAGCCAGAAAATCCATTTCAACAGCAGGAATAGGTATCAAAAATTCTGTTGGAGAATAGTGACTGTACTTTATATCACATTTTTCTTAATTATATAAAGAATAAAACAATGAATTAAAGAACACAGCATTAAGACCACCTTAAATTCCCGGAAATACTTAAAAGAACATTCTGTCAACAGAACGACTTCCTCAAGTTGTTTAGAATAAATGTGCTCTCAACTGTTCCTCTCTTATCTCTCCTAGAAAGAGGGTAAAGATTTTAAAATAACCAATTCAAACTGACAACATCTATGGATTTCCTAACATTCTAACCAGCTGGTATGAAATTTAAACTTTTCATAGAGGCAACAAAATTAGGGTCTGTAGAGAATTATAAAACAAATCAGCAGAAAGCAGTAGACTGAGCAAAGTGAGGAAATACCTGCTTGTTCTTGTACTTTTTGAGGTACCGAGGAGACACCAAACATTCCGGATTTATGTCAGTTGTGATCTGTTCTGGTATTAATTGCGGATCTGGGTTTAAATGCTGCATCTTCAGAAAGGAGAGGATATTCTGAACTTCTAAATTGTAAGAACTGTCTGCCATGGTCTTGCCCTTGGAGGCTAATCTGCAGGCTGCCATCCAGTGTGCATACTGTTTTTCCTGGTGAGACAAACATGGAGGCATGAAGTCACCTGGGGCTGCCGTATGACAGCGGAGGCGCTTCTGAGGATACGATGACAAGGATGACTGTCAACTGATTTAGTATAGAACAATCAAGTCTCCTTTTCACTGGAGAACTTACATTGTCACAACGGAGCCAGATTTCATTCATGCCCTCTGCAACTGGAATCAGGAGCTTAATGTTAAATTTTTGTCCTGAAATGTTTACATCTGGGGTAACTTCACATCCTGTAATAAAAAACTTAATTTATTAAAAGTACTTAAATTTAACTTTAGGAAATCCCAAACCAATACAATAGCTTCATTTTGTGGGATTTTAACATGTTGAATGTTGCTACAATTCCAGAAATGCAGCTCCTACAGAAGGTAACATATACCTATGCACGTGTGGAGTTGGTATGCAAACAACTTTGTTAATTCAGTGACATTTTATGGGCAAGTCTTCTGAGATCGCACCTTCATCAGCTATACAAATCTAAATAATCATCAGTGTTTAACAGTAGGGGTGGGAGCAGCTCAGGCAAGAGCTCCCTAGAAGGTTTGCACAAGGGCTCTGTGTAAGTTCACGTCACAGGATCGTCCTGTATGCTTGTTGCCTTGTAAGTCCTTTCGCAGAAGCTTCAGAAATGAAGAGAAAATTGTATAGCAATTTGTTTAACCAGCCAGGTTAAAGCAAAGATGTGTGAAGATATACAGTCATTTTACCCATTACCCCCAAGACCAGTAGTCATTTGAGAGGACTTAAAGTACATTATCCTGAAATAATGAGGCCTCTTTTAAAGTCCTGGAAAAACTAAGAAGGGAGAGACAGAATGGAGACGCCAAACATTCCGGATTTTGTGGGCTTCATCTCAGTCTTCATTCCAGGCCGCCTCCAAGCTCATCATAACCGAACTGCTCTACCTCTGAGAAAGCAAATGCAATCAGCCCACCCTGATCACAGTTCCAGTCTTAACTCTCTTCAAATTCTTTCAGAGGCTCTATCCTGTGATCTCTTCCCACCAAGCCTATGTCTCCAACTCTCCCTTCAACCCAGCTTCCACTCAGTCTCATTTCCAATGCACTTTTGTTGCTTGTGTTCTAAGCAAGCTCCTCCTGGGTGTTCTGTAGGGATCTACTCTTAGCTGTCTCTTCTCAGATGTACTGCTAATTTTAATCGTTATTACACTGACATCTGTAGTATGCATCTCTTTGCCTAATCCAATGTTATTTTCAAATACACGATCCATAAATATAAAATTTCCCCAAATTAAACTCCTCTCCCCCCGAAACTAGTTCTTTCTTCTATATTCCAATCTCATAATCACTGTATCCATTTGATTATGGAAGCCAGAAGCATGTCTGTCCCTCCCAGCCTCCTCCCAATTAGTCACCCAGTTTGGTGTTGATCTTCCTCAGCATCTACCAGATTTGCCCTCTCCCCAGCTTCTGCTTTCATATCAATTAATCTTACTTTATATTTTGTGGTGCTGGGGACTGAACCCAGGGCCTCATGTGTGCTTAGCAGGGGCTCCTACCACTGAGCTATACTCCAGCTTTCAATCACCTCAATTTGGATCACAATCACTGTCCTAAAATTACGCCTTTACACCATGATAGATCAAAATATGGATCCAGCTAAGACCGGCAGGTTCAATCACTATCTAAATTTTTAAGACTGTGTTTTTCCCCAACCTGCCCTTTCATTCTAGTGTGCTCATGCTTAGATTATACGTACTCTTAAGTTTTGTTTATTCTTGCCTAGAGGTCATACAAATGGAACCAGTGACATGTACTAGACTTCTTCTACTGGGATCCACCAGCTCATAACTGCTAAACTGTACAAAATGACTACTATGTTGATTCTGAAGTCCCCCAGACCTTCTCCTTATCCTCTTTGTGGGATATATTCACAGCAATCCTGCTGACCTTATAATTTGGCCCATGCATTCTTAATTGTTTCTTTGACTTTGTCTCCTCCAGATTTAAAAGCTATACAGCTACCAAGATGACAATGCCAGGCACCTACCGAAGGCCTTTAGACAGACCCTCTATAGAGTAACTCTAACTGCTGATCACAACTACGACCCTCTTCAGCTGAAAGTAGCCAGAGCTGTCTTCACCCTTTGCCCCTCACAGCAGTTAGTTACTTCTTCATAGGTAAGAATATTGCAGATAGGTCAGTTAATTAGATATCTGTAGGCAGTTGGACAGGGCCGCCCTCAAGGAGCCAACACAGCAAAGAGCCAATACAGAGGATAATCAAGACACATTCACTGTGGCCAGATTGTAAAAGGACAGAAACTACTACACCCTTGTGCTTCCCCTTGGGGATGAATAACAGTGACTGATATTCTACGTAGGTATCAGTCACCTGAGGGTGGGGGCTAGGTCTTAGCCCAGCCTTTCTAGGAAATATCCCTGACCCCCACCCTTACTGAAAATCCTTGTACACCTGCTATGTGAATTGCTCCCCCATTTGACCCCCCACTTAATCAATATTCCCCAGGTGACCGTACTTGTAATCTTACTGATTGGTCATGGTTTTGCCCCACCTCATGCCCTCCTTGTAATTTTCCACTGGGTCTTATACTTTTGTCCTACTTTGTACCCACCTTACCACATCACTTTGCTGTATAAAACATGTTTGAGACGTGGAGTGGGCGGGAAACCCACTTTCCAGTTCCCCGTCTGTCTCTCAGAAGCTTTCTCTCAATAAATTTTTCCTACTCTTAAAAAAAAAAAAAATTGACCCAGTCATTCTTGTGTTAATCATCTTTCAGTGGCAGTTAATAATCTTCACAGCTGGCAGTTAAAAAAAAACAAAACGGAGCTGGAGGTGTGGCTCAGTGGTAGTTTAGGCTTAGCACGTCCAAAATCCCGGGATCTATCCCCAGCACCACAAGGCAAACTTTAACAATTTTTTATCATTTACTTCCCACAGGTTTCTTGTGCTCTTATTTCTCATCCATCCTTCTCCTTAGACCCAGTGTTCAGCACCACAAACTCTACTGCAGCTGCTGAATCTTTTCTTGTGGGTGTTTTTGCACAGCAGTTTATACAGAGGCCCTTCTATCAACTCCTCTTCTACCTTCCACAGACCAGTTTCTCTGGATTTCGTGTGTGTGTGCAAGCGTGTGTGTGTGTGTGCGTGCGTGCTGGGGACTGAATCCAGGGCCTCATGCATGCGTGCTGGGCCCGTTCTCTGACACTAAGCTCCACCCCTAGTTCTCTTTTCAGATCTTAATTCAGATTTCATTTCCCCCAAGAAGTCTCTTCACCCTTACCGAAGTTTAAGTAGTATTTTTACCTCCTTGCTCTTTTATACTTACTTTTTAAAGTCTTATTTATTGCCCAAATTATAATACTAATAATTTTTTTTGTTTGTTTTGGTACTTGGGATTGAAGTCGGGACTTTATGCTTGCGAGGCAGGCAGCAGAATCACTGAGCTAAATCCCCGGCCCTATAATTAATTTTTGCAGTGCTGATGATTAAATCCAGGGCCTCATACATGCTAGATGAATATTCTACCTTGGCTACATACAGACCCAAACTGTACTCCTTCATCCCCACACACACGTTCTAAACATGCTGAGAGACAGGACTGCTTCCTCATGTCACTCGTGCCCAACACAGCTTGCAGCGGACAAGTTCAATTAGTGCTACCGGAATTGAACTTTCAAAGCTGTGCATTTTAGGTCTCTAAAGGAACTTGATGGTCCAATACTCTCATTTTTTTCAGCAGAAGATACTGAGGCCCAGATAGGATATTTTCCCAACATTACAGGGCTTATCTGGGAGTGCAGCAGAACCCTGACCATTTGGTTTCTAGTCTAACGTTACTGGTGTGATGTGCAGGTAAAGCTCTCCTATGAAAGGACTTCTGAGAGGTGGAATGAGGGACAGCTTACACATGTTTTACTTCCGCACCAGGACTCGGCTTCTCAGTCATACCCCGAGAAGACCGAGAATGTAACTGACAGTAAGAACGGGCCAGGGGACAATGTGAGCTGCCCCTGCATCCAAGAGGAAGCAAGAGGAAAGCTGCAAGTTACAAGAACAGCAGAGACCTAAGAGCTCATCTCGTGACTAAGTTTAAGTCAGAAGAATTCCAGCACGTGGGAAGAGCAGATTTCTCCTCAGGACCGAGGTCTCCTAGTGTTTAAGTTGTGTTTAATTGTAAAGCAAAACAGTTCAGATGACTACTAGGCAAAGCTCAGTAATTAGGGGTACAGAATTAGAGATCTGTGGAAATACACTGAAAATATAGTAGTGTACAATATACAAAGAAAATAAGGATGCATATCAGAGGTTCAGGCTCTGGCGGATGCTGGTACTGGGGAAAGGCTCTCTTTATCAGATACTGGTGTTTGCATAAAGACCAGCCCTGCGATGCTTCCTCTTGGTTACCAGGGATGACCTAGCTCACTTCACTTAAAAAAAAATGTGGGGGGGGTGAGCATGACAAAAAGATTTGTGTTAAATGAAATTATTTTAGGAGCTGTTTTTCTGAAATGAGCCTTTTTCTTTGGCACTGTTGTCCATTTCAGTTAGAAAGGCACTCTGCTTTACACGCAGTGACACAGCACATGCAGCACACATCCACAGGAGAGAGACTGCCCTGGCCCGCCAGAGGAGGTGCAACTTTGCTGCTGTCATGCAGCTGGGAAACCAGGAGGCTGCTGCAGCTACTGGCTCCAGAGAACACTTCACTCCTCTCTGTTCTTCATCCCTAGCCCCTCAGCTCAACTTGGAATTAAAGTCTTACAGGCACGCAAACATCGCTGGAGTCTAAATCTCCCTGGTGAGAAGTTTGGAAATTGTTTCTAGCTTTTAGCTAATCCATGGCATCCTCCATCCGGCATGCAGGAAGTGCTGAGTGAGCTCAGAGGAGAGTGGTTCTCAAGGGACACAGCTTCCTGGAGGAAATGGGGAAGTGAGCCATGAGATTTTAGTGAACAGCAATGCAGGTGAGAGGCTCATCAGCAGTCTTCAAGACCAGCTAAAAGGCTCTGCAGAGAAATCGAGAGCAGCAGCAGAAGAACCAGCCCAACCCAGAAAGGAAATTCTTCCACCCCTGAAACCAGTGCATTAATCAGGTGAGACATGAAGGAGCAGTGTGAACCATAAAAGATGCCAAAACGGGAAATGAGGCTGTGGCTCCATACACCTGAATAAATGAATGAATGATGAATAAATAAATAAAAGTAAGTAGCCGAGCTCTCAGCCAGGGTTAGCCCAGGCTGCCACAGGGAAAAGGAAAGATCCGCCTCAAACACCAGCACCTCGTCCTGAGACGGCTTTGGACTGACAAAAGGAAATGCAAGGGGGCAATGAGGAGCCTCAGGAGCCAGGCGACGCAGAGCAGCAGGAAAGGGAGCAGGTGGGCAAAGTCCAGAGGTGGGCGCCAGCCACCCTGCCGCTGAGCCAGGGAAGTCAAAAGGCTCAGGAGCCCAGGAGGGCAGGGGAGGAAGGGGAGGAAGGGAAGGAAGGGGAGCAGGAGGACGCTGGTGAAAGGGAGAAACCAACTAAGTGTCAGCGGAGATGATTACAACGAGGCTGAAAATGGGGCAAAGCAGACAAGGAGAGGCCCCTGCAGAATGAGGAAAACCTAAATCCTCATTGTTGAAGATGAAGATTTACTTGAAAAGTGAGAATGGGAAACACTTCAAGTCAGGTTGTCCACAGAGATTACAAGAAACTACTGATAAGGAATTGAATACTCACAACAGAAAAAGATTTAAAAACGCTTCAATATTTTAAAAAAGTACTCAAAAGAGTAAAGAAACACACACTCTCACCCGTGGCCAGATGGACAGACTCCTCAGGTCATCCAGGCCTCCTTACCTCGAAGGTTCATCTGATGAGCAGGGGTGCCACTGGCCTCTTCTTTGCTCTTATAGCAGGAAATAGACGTATCTTTGAAAGTGCACCAATACTGCTTGTAGCCTTTTAAAGTCAGCTTTTTGGGTCTAAGTATGAAATACAATTAAGAGGAAGAAACACTTTGAAGTAACTGTCAATGCTGTTTTAGTGGTCAAGTGTGATGTAGAGAAGTCTGAGGCAAAGCCTTCCACACGTGGAAAACAGCTCCCTTTGGTGTCTCATAGGCATCGCGCTGGTACTGGCTGTGCCCTGGTGTCTCAATGTACAGGGAAGATCCCACAGTCTTGAGGCAGTGGAGGGCAAGGGACCCATACTTCTCAAATAAAGCCACCTCGGCACTTGCAGCTCATTGGGAAAGGTTAGGACAAGAAAGGGAAAGCGCTGTCCACAGCTGGACAAGGACCTACAGGTCCCTGGGGGTCTGCAGAGCTGCCTCTGTGCTGAGTGTGCACAGCAAGCTGGGAAGCAAAAAAGGAATGTTCTCAGGGACACGTTTGAAAAGCGACACTAACCTGTTCCCCCAGGGTCCAACAAGAAGAGGCCAGAGCAGCCATGAGGGAACAGGTGTTTGACAGAGGTGTGTAAATTTGAAATCTTGCCCTTTCCTCAGCAGGGTTACATATGTCGGGCTGTTCTATGTTTCGCTTAAGTAACTGGTTTATACTATAACAGTCTAATATAGGAGATAAAAGTATTTCTACATCACTTCCTTTCTTTTCCCTTGTCTCTTAATGCCCAGGTCTCCTGATTCTTTGGGATATACTGAAAATCTGGATGGATATACTGGGACTTCATATAAAATGTTCATGGACAAATGAACAGGGCTGTGAGCTCTGAACTAGGAAATGGTCTGGGCAGTGGCAGGTCACCCTGTGCTGTTTCCCCCAGGCCCAGAGGCTCTGCACTGCTGTTTCTGCATCTCTGTGAGCGATCCAGATTTTACAATTTCTTTTAAAAGGATGCTTACCAGGTACCACAATGACTACTCTGATTTTAATTTGGTAAACACAGTTATTTTCTCTCAAACTGTATTATCTAAATGGCTAATCTTTTTACAGGTATATTTGCCAGTCCAACCTAACTTACTCTAGACTTAAATACTGTGAATGACTATCACTGACACATTATTCATTAATGCTTGGGCGTCCTGCTCCCTCTTGCACTTACTTGAAAACTTTAATGTAGTCGGCAAGCTCAGGAATGGACGTAATGTCACCCTAGGGAGAGAGTGAAATCACATTTTTTTGTATTTAAAAACATTCTAATGTTTGATACTTGATACCAAGAATTAATTTAATAAACAGAATTAAGTAAAATGCACATCATAAAAATCTAAAAGGCATATTATATCATATTGTATGGCCATACGGACCAAACGTTTTTGTTTTAACAAAGGTCCTTTCAAATAGCACAGAAAGAATCTGAAACAAATGACAATTTATACAAAACAGGAATACATTACTTATAAGTACTGCCGAAACTGTTTATGGTCATCTACAGAGATTTGTAAATCCTAAGAGCCCTGAGAAAGTGTTTCTTTAAGAATAATTCTTGGGCCGGGGATTTAGCTCAGCAATTCGGTGGCCTGCCTCGCAAGCACAAAGACCCGAGTTCAATCCCCGGTACCAAAAAAGACTACAATGTGTTGAAAAATTTGTATTGTCGTCTTGCTGTCCTCACTGTGCACACGTGTGCTTTGCCTCTATGAGGCGGGGAGGATGCTGGGAAAAGATGCTGACTGGCATATGTCTGTGAACAATATTTTTTTTTTTTTTTGGTACTGGGGATTGAACTCGGGTCCTTGCGCTTGCGAGGCAGGCCACCGAACCACTGAGCTAAATCCCCAGCCCAATGAATGGATTTTTATTGTGACCTGAGATTTATGATTTCCTCTCCAGAAATACTCTCCAGCACTTGTAAAACAATGTGCAGAGCACCAGAAGATACATCTTTAGTGAGTGGACTATGCCTTTTTTTTTTTTGGTTCTTTGAGACAGGGTCTCACTATGTAGTTGAGACTGACCTAGAACTCACTATGTAGCCCAGGCTGGTCTCGAACTCAGTGATCCTCCAGCCTCAGCTTCCAGAGTGCTGGGATTACAGGCGTGTGCCACCACACCCGACTAGAGCAGACTATGCTTTTTAAAACTTCTTGGGGTTCGGGTGTGGCTCAGTGGTAGAGCACACTTGCGAGCCCCTGGCTTTGATCCCTCGCACTGCAAAAACAAAACTTCCCTGTTTCCTGAAAAATCTGTATCTTTTTTTGTCTAAGACACTAAATATTTCTCTCTACCCTCAAAATACTTTCTGCAAACTGAAATCCACAAAAAACGTAAGCATAAGTGAAACGATTCACCCTACCAAAATTGTTGACGTTTTACCCCCTTCCAAAGTAATCTCCAGGTCTGAAAGGGCAGCATCAACTTCATCAACATCTTTGTCACTGTTGTTCAGGTGATTCTCCGATGTCATGATGGAGAGCTTATTGATATGATACTGAAACCAGAAATTTTATTGAAATGAAGATCATAACTGCAAATTTTAAAATGACAGATGTATCAATATTACCAACCTGAATGCTTTTATTACCTACTTTGAAAACAAAGGGCCAGGCAACTGAGATCAATATCATAAACCTGCTAATAAATATCCATATTCTTTTATATATGCAAAGGAATTATCAGGCTGGAGGTCTCTAGGACATAAGAGAGTTAACAGGTAAGAGATAACATGCTCAGCTTTCATGAGCAGAGATGCTTTTTCAGTCTTTCTTGTGTCTAGAACAGTCTGGTACAAATGAATACTGAATAAATGAACAGAACATGCAAAAAAATCTTGTGTAGAAATGGATTAACACTGGTTGCCTTTCAGCTGTGCTGTTACCCAGAAGTGAGAATTAGCACTGACTGCCTTCCATTACTATTGCTGAAAACCAGGGTATCATTATTACCGCTTTAGGGCGAAGCTGAACCTCCCCTTCCTCCCTTCTCAAGTCAATGCACTACACACGCTCAGTTACGGAGACTGGTGAGACACACACAGACACACACAGACGAGAAAGTGCGTGTGTGCACACTAAGTACACATCGCCTACCCCTAGGAACATGTTTGGTCTAGAATTTTCTAGAATATAAATCACTGATTTTAAATAAATTTAGGTCAGTGACTTAGAACAAATGTTAAGAATTATATTTTGATATAAAGCCTTAGAGGTTTTATAATGTGATCAGAACAATCTTTAATTTAAGCAGTGACTTTACAAAGCAGTAAGCCACACTCTAATTTTTTCAAGTGTTTAGTTACTTAAAATCTACTTGTGGGACTATTTAATGAACGAATTTGAGACCAATTATCAATAATCTCCTGTGCTTTAAGGTTTAGTAACGAATGGTTTTCAACAGTCTGAGATCCTTACAGTGGCAGAAATTCCATGGTCATAAGTAAGAGAAGACTGGTGGATAAAACACTAGCAAACCTGCGGTCCAGCCTGGAATCTGGATTTTCCCTATGTCCCTTCTGTGCTTCTAATGCGTCATACGGGAGGAGTTCTGGCTCTCAACGGACCTGTCATAAAATCCAGCTTTGCTTTCAAAGATGTAGGGGTATTTAGTAAATGTACACTACCTACCTGTACCTAAATGCTTTAAAAACATTACTAACTTATCCTGTTTAAAATCCACAGCTTATGTGAATTATTACTATTTTTACTACAGTAAATTTACTTTACACAAGGATCTGGATGCCCCAATGACAGGGTAGTTGACTGCAGGCTATGTCTGAAATAAAAAATGTTAGGTGTCTCCTCATCATACTTTAAAAATCTCCTCCTCCTGATACTGGAGGGTGCCCTGCACAGCTGATAGGTTAGTCTCAGAAGACTTTTTACAATACTGCAAAATTTGCTCATTAAATTTAGATTCTAAAATTGTTGAGGAAGGCCATGCTGTGAGAACGTTCAGTTTCCATGAAGTAGAATCTGTGGTCTCAGATATTTCTGCTCTCCTAGTATTTACAGTAGAATTACATATAGGCTACAGAATATTGCCATTTCTGTGAAAATATGACTGTGTATACAGTATATTCATTCAATAAATAGTTTTTGAGCACTTACTATGTGCCAAGCACTGTATGCCTGGTTGGTTTAAAAAATAAAAACAATTTTTTTTTTTTTTTTTTTTTTTTTGACATAGGGTCTCATCTCACTATGTAGTTCAAACTGCTCTGGAACTCACTGTGTAGCCCAGGCTGGTCTTGAACTCCCGACGATCCTCCTGCCTCAGCCTCCCTCCCAAGTGCTGGGATTACAGGCATGTACCACCATGCCCGGCTGATGTCTTTAACTTTTTCTTTTATTTTTGGAACCGGGGACTGAACTCAGGTCCGTCCTTGTGCTTGTGAGGCAGGCGGCAGAACTACTGAGCTAAATCCCTGGCCCAAACACAATTATTTTTATAATAAATAAAAGGCAACACTATACAATAAAGTCTATGTTCTTTCACATACTGTATATATTTTACACATATTATTCTGTCATTGGTAAAATTTACACTGGACAATTTTGAGCCTGTATTCAAAGTCAGAAAGCATAGGTAGAAAAGCATAACCAAGTGAGGGACTCCCAATAAACTGCTTCAGAATTTAATTCAAGAAATTCTTCAGACAGTCTGAATCAACCCAGAAATGTACAGGACTTCTAACCAGTCCATTAATCTCATCTCTAGAAATAAAAACTAATCCACCTGTCACAAGGATTTCTTTGTCTGTGCTTCTTCTTGACTACTTTCTTTCACCAAGCAACAGAAATGGGCTGTGTTACTTTCTAAGAGCAGCTGTTGAGTTTTAACATTACTTTTCTGGGTGTATAAATGCACTTAGAAGACTGAGAGTATCTGTGTTTAAGGAAAAAGTAAAATCATTTTTATAATGAAAACTCTTCAAACTGGTTATCAGCTTTGCTTTCTTTATTTCTATTTCAACAACATCAACTCTACCAGGACTTTGGGTGAAACCAGAATCCTACCATCATGGGAAAACACCTGACCATAGAAAGATAAATTAGCCTGGTTATTAGTAGGTCAGTGGACCTCAGTATTTCTAAGAATGCTGATTTGTGGATATCACCTAACACTGTTTGAGTCATGGGCATATCAATAATGAAGGCTGTAATAAGTGTCACTAATTCTAAGGCAAGTGGTGTCCAAAAATCACATCTGGAAAACTCTGGTCTAAGCAAAATATAAGCCATCTACTTCTTAATGGTTATAATTATAAAACCTTATTTATGTTTAGTTTTACTAGTCTTGAAATTCTACCACTTAAAAACACACTGCTTCTGCCACAGCTCAGGTTATAGGGTCTTTAAGAAATTTTATTTTGGACTGGGAATTTAGCTCAGTGGTTCCACCGCCTGCCTTGCAAGTGCAAAATCCCGAATTTGATCCCCGGTACCAAAAAAAAACAACACACAAAAAACAAAAAACAAAATTTAATATATTTTATTTCCAAGGGAAAATTAAGTAACTAAGCTAATACACATTTGGGTGTGGGAAGATATGTTCACACAAATGCAGGAAAGTAACCATATATACAATTAAACTCTTAAATAAGACTAAATTCATGTATTTATTTTGCTTTTCTAAGTGTCTATTCAGTTGCTACACAGCAAAAAATAATATTGTCAAAAGCTAGAATTACCACGCCACTTTATTATTTAAAAGTAACCCTTTCCCCAGTATGTCCTCTTTACCAACTCTTTCACCTACCTGCAAGGCTGCAAACATCATCATTTCTTCTTCTGTGCATTCAATTTCTTCCAGGAGAATGGCCCATTTGGCCTGCTCATAAAGCTGATTGATTCTGATTGCATCATACTATAGAGCAAAAGAAACATTTCATTTATAATGTATTTATTACACTTAGTAATCTGAACATTGGCTTTTGAAAGCTTAACAATAAGAACTGAATACATTATTTTTTCTGAAATCATTATTCACTATCAAATACTTCTAAGAAAGAAAGATATTTATAGGGTTAGATGTACCTACACAGAACCACATTTAATTTTCCATTAAAAATGACAGAAGATAATCATTCAGTATTACAGTATTAGAAATAAATAGATCCTGAGGGTGAGGGTATGGGGCTCAGTGGCCTAGCATTCATGAGGCCCTAGATTCTACACCCAGCACCTCAGGGGAGAGAGAAAAATCTGCATTACTTTCCAGGGAAACAACTATTCAGTATTATACCTTTAACTGTAAGAAATTTAACTTGAAGGTATTAAAATGAGTTAGATTACTCTTCAGGATGGTTACTGTGACTTGTCATGATAAAATATAATCAGAGCAACTGAACTTTTGAGAAATATCTTGTTCACCACAGAGAAGCAGACCCAGCAGGCCTAGATAAATTGGCAAGTCCTTGGAAACAAGTTATTTCAAGCATCCAAAAGAGATGGTACATATACACTTGTGGAAAATATGTTACTGAACTATCCATTTAATTACATTAATAAAATAGTAACATTCCACATAACTATGCCCAAACAGCTTTGGCTTTACTAAAAAAGTAGGTACTATATTACATGGCTTGAAAAGAGACTAACATTTTTGTGTACTTCTCATACTTTTATTTAAAGAATTAGATAAGCACTAACAGAAGGTAAGTATTACACATGAAATCTAGACTATGATCTAGATGTGACAGGGATGCCAGATGACAGGGTGGCCAAGACATCTTCCACAGGATGTCTGAAAAGGGTTCATTCCTTTGTGCCAACTGTTTTCAAAGGGAAAATATCCAGGTTTCACAGCAAAGTTAAATCTAATCAGAAAAGTGAAGTTCTACAGTAACACCAAAAACAGTAAAGCAGATAATGATGTTTGGTTATTGAGTAGGAAGTGCAGTCTTAAAAAATGTGACACAATAAAATGTGGTCTTGAAGCAAAATCTTTTGGTTTGTAATTAGTAATATAAAAGTAACAAAAAAAGTAATCTTTCAGAAAACTTTCCCTTATGGTACAGCTGAGAAAGGTGTCTAAAAGACCTAACTTTAAGCAATTCTGTCTTTTTAAAACCCAAATCAGCCAAAAATTGAACTGTCGTAACAAAAAATAAAAAGCTTCAAAAATGCTTCCCAGTTATTAAAATAGATTTACTTGAAATGCAAATACCTTTGCCTAAAGGTTTGGGTTTTTATATCAGTCAAGACTTGCTATAAACAAACACTTCCTTACTTCCAAAAAACAAACATCCAAATGCAGAGAAAAAAAATCCTTTAAACCCTTGGTACCTTTGGATTCAAATCAAAAAAGCTGTAATACTTGAATCGGAGCAGCAAGGCCTCATTTTCTTTCACGTATTGTTCCATAAGAGATCTTGAGGAATCGAGCCACCTGAACAAATCAGAACAACGGACAAAGCAAAGCAGAATTAATAAAATGTTCTACCTCTAGGTGGATAAAGAAATGCTTCAATTTTATCTGTATCTCAAAACTTACCCTTGGTTAATTTTTGCTTTATCAAGAAGAGCTTGAGGCTTGAACATTTTTGCCAAGATGTCCGGTGATGTGATTGGCTGACTGACAGCAAGGATACCAGGATTGCCTTCTGACAGAGCACTGTCACCAAACCAAGCAGAAGTTGGTGACAAAGGGCTTCCATCATGAGCGTCGTAAGTGGGGGTCATTGTTTTACTATACAGTCCTGGGCTTGAATATATACTTCCTGATAAATAACATGAAAAAGACAGAGTTAGAAGGAAGAACACAATCTTCAAATGTGAAGAACAGAATTTTCGCTTTCAATGACAACATATATACTGAGATATAAAGCACACTGTGAAACAAGCTTCAATCTGGAAGCAAAGCTTAGTACACTGTTTTACCTGTCTGGAAAACATGGGTAACTAACTCCACTTATGTAACATTAAAGAAAAGTAATAACAAAGCCGTAAGAATATAATTAAGTTGGCAGAAATTTGGAGGGAAAAGTTCAAGGGAATTAAGAAATAAGGATACAGACGGATGAAGCAGACAGAGCAACACTTTCTGTGTTTAACTGTGGCAAGGCTCACCTTTCAGAGGGCCAATGTAAAGAACATCAGTGCCTATAGGAAAGGAAAGAAAGGAATTCAGAAGGTAAAGGAAAGGCAACAACACAGGACAGAAACAAAAGGATAAAAAGGGGAAAAAAGAAAACAGATTTTTTTTCTTAGAATCATAAACTGAAGTACATATTTCAAGTGAACAAACTTCAGAGCAAAGGATCTTAAAAGCTATAACCTAAGTAAAACAAGATTTTTGTCAAAAAATAAAATAAAATAAAATTACATTCCAGCCAAGCATACACATCCACAACATCTGCCATCATTTGAAATCCTACCCTGTTTCAAGATAGCTCAAAGTACCTGAATAAATTCACATAAATTAGGAGAACAATTTCGTGTTTTCTCAGTGAATGCTAGGCTAGTTTCAACAGATTTACAAATAAGCAGTTGATACAAAAGGGTGGATAAAGTTTTGCTGTAAAGAAGGTATCAAAAGTACACACATTTAAAGGCATGGTGACGCACGCCTGTAATCCCAGCACTCGGGAGGCTGAGGCAGGAGGATCGCTGTGAGTTCAAGACCAGCCTGGGCTACATAGTGAGTTCCAGGTCAGTCTCAACTACATAGTGAGAACCTGTCTCAAAAACAAAACAAAATAAAACCAAAGCCAAAAACAAAAACAAAAAAACAAACCAAACCAAACCAAAACAAGCACACACGTTGTCAGGCGTGGTGCATGCCTATAATCCCAGCACTCCGGGAGGCTGAGGTAGGAGGATCGCTGTGAGTTCGAGACCAGCCTGGGCTACATAGTGAGTTCCAGATCAGTCTCAACTACATAGTGAGAACCTGTCTCAAAAACAAAACAAAACAAAGTACACACATTTTATAGTTGAGCTCCTGACAGCAGATATATTTTACAATTCTTCAGTTTTACAAGGCTAGGTGTGTAGGTAGAGACTACACAAATAAAAGCTTGTTAAATTAGTCAAGTGATGATATATGCTCCTTCACTTAAGCTGTAACATTAAGAAATCAGATTTAAAATATTTTTAAAAGTTCCATCGGGTGTGGTGGCGCACACCTGTAATCCCAGCTCTCGGGAGGCTGAGGCAGGAGGATCGCTGTGAGTTGAGACCAGCCTGGGCTACACAGCAGTTCCAGGTCAGTCTCAACTACACAGTGAGACCCTATCTCAAAAAAACAAAACAAAAGTTCAGAGTGACATTAAAAACATTGCTCTAAGTCCTAACTCTGTGAAGTTACATTTCGTCCTGTAATCATAGTTTTTAAAAAGTAAATGTGTAATGGGTATAAAGTTGCTTATGACAGAAAGAAAAAATTTCTCTCCTTACCTAACTTAGAAATGTGCTTAGAATCCCTTTCTTTCTTAACTCTCTCCCTGCAGTTGCAGGATCAATCACCTGTGAGGAAGTGGTGTTTATGCTAGAGATTTCTGGAACTGATACGATCTAGTTTAAGAAGAGAAAGCAGAATAGAAAGAAAAGGATTTTTACTGAAAAAATCTGGTGTCTTGCTAGCCGTAAGATATCTGATTCTATGTTCAGTGTATGTTCTTCCAATGTCAGAACTAATGCAACCTGGAAAACCCAAACATTGTGAAACAAAGCATAGCTATGAACTCTTCTTTTTTAGTGTTTGACACAGAACACTGGCATAATAAGTCTCAGAGTTTTGCTCAAAAGCTGGAACCTTAAATGAGACCAGTATTTTTCAAACTTAAAACTGTGACATTTTTGTAAAAAAGATCTAAAGTGCTGAAAATATTATTCCTGTTCGGATGAGCAGAGACTAATTCTGCTATAGAAAATATGCATATAGGGCCAGGGATGTAGCTCAGTGGCGCTGTGCCTGCCTGGCAAGCACAAGGTCCAGAGTTTAATCCCTCGAACAGGGTGAGGGGTGGCAGTGTGTATATAAAAGGTATTGAAAAGCACTAACTTCTAGGCAGAAGTCTATCCTTTTTTGTTTCAAAGACCTTTCACTAAGAATGTTTACTAAGACCACTGACGTAGTATGATGAACTGTAATTACTGTTCAGAATCAAGTTGACAATTTTTTTTCTCTTTTCCTTTTTTTAGGTACCAGGGATTGAACTCAGGACCTCACACTTGCGAAGCAGACAGCGGAACCACTGAGCTAAATCCCCGGCCCGACAATTTTCTTTATAAAGTTTCTAACAGAAAATATATTGCCCTAAACCACACATGTAGGAGACCAGCCACCCAACCAAATCTCTTCCCTCTCACTTTGCTATACTCTACTTTGTCTTATTGTTCCTACTCGTCCCATGGATACTATATGGAAATAACGCATTTAGAGTTCCCAACAACTTTTTCATTTTAGAGGAAAGTGAGACATGCAAATGTCAAAGAACTTGTTGAAGGTCAAGAGCTAGTAAGTTGCAGAGCCAAGCTATAAATCTTAAGCAGTCTTTGCTGGAGCTGTACATGCTGCCTTCATGTGCTGTAACTTACCCCTGGGATTCTCAACTGGGGCTTGTCTATTTGTTTCTAGTCTTGTTACTGATGTCCCCATTCCAAGCAAACCTTCAGTAAACATTTCTGTACAAATTTCCCAATTCTAGCCATACTGCTGGGTCAGAGGGTAGGCAGTTTGAATTCTTTAAGTCAGTTCAGAGCCAATTCTGCCTATCTTATTTTCCTATTTGCCTAGTTGAAGCAGAAAACAAATATAGGATAAGAAGAAGTAGCAGATTTACTCAGCAACAAAATATGAGTCTGCCGAACAATATGGAAAGATAATATAAGAGCTAACTAGAAACAGAGTTTAACAAAGAAGTTACAAATGCAGTACAGTCTGGAGCCATCTACTATAGATATTAAAACCCCTACATGACCAAACAGTTCCTGAAGTACTGTATTTTATCACAGTAAAATCTGCCTCATAACTCAGCTATTATAAACTGCACTTCTGCTTATGAGCTTCCTGACCCTTGGGTAAATCAATCCTTGAGGCATTCTTCCCTCACAAGCAAAATGGGGTGGCACCAAAATTACAGTTCTGTGACGATCAAGTGAAAGATAACGTATACATTAAATGATACTGTTACACTTTACTGAAGATGTGTGGAATCTGATATTATATATATTTTTTTTACCCCTGTACTGGAGATTGAACCTAAGGCCTACACACCGAGCTATATATTCCTAGTCTTTTAAAGTTTTTTTTATTCTGAGACAGAGCCTCCCTGAGTCACTAAAGTCACCCAAGCTGGGCTTAAACTTGCAATCTTTCCATCTCAGCTTCCCAGTGTACTGGGACAAGAGGTGTACACCACTGTGCTGTGCTTGGCTGTTTGTTTAATTCTACTCAGCTAAATTTTCTCTAAAATAAATTCTTAGCTCATGTAGTGGCAGGCTCAGGCCCACAATCCCGGAGGCTGAGGAGGCTAAGGCCAGCCTTCACCATAGAGACAGACCCTCAGCAAAACAAAAGCAAAACTTACTATAATTCACCCTGTCTATATTAGCAATATCCAGTCAGGTTTCAACCATTACAAATCAGACAACCAAGAGGAATAAAACAAACTGCAGGGCTTATTTGTGGTGGCGTTTTGTAGCCCACCTACCTACAAAGTGTCTTTAAAATACAAATTAGTAATTCACATCAGATGTGAATTCTAAAAGGGGAAACTATCAGTAGGCTGTACAATCTAACTTACTATAATATAATCAAGGTAACTCTAAAGTCTAAGAATTCAGTGAAAAGACTAATGCTAACCCAATTGCTTTTATTCATTAGCTTAAATTATATACCAGAATTCCTATATTTTGTCATTAGCATCACAGTTAATGGGACTAGAAGAAAAAATTAGCGAGGATAAACAATTACAAAATTATCCAATACTTCTAATTGTGCTAGTACATACAGCTCTTCTTGTGAAATATGTACTTTTTTCATACTAGCCATTGCTGGATAATCTACAAATTTCAAGATTACCTGTTAACTGGACCAGCACAGTCTCAGGATTTCTACACACACTGGTTTTCACTCGTGGCCTCTGGGCAAGAAAACTCCTGCAGGTCCCAAAGTCCAACGTAGACTTATAAACCCTGTTAATGTTACAGGTTCTAATTTGGATGATAAGAAACTTCACTGCACACTTACAGTATAGTCTGCTGATAGAGCTCGGGGAAGAGAAGGGTGCACAGCACCTGGTGGGCCGCTGAAGCGGAGCAGGACCGCCCTGGCCTTGGTTTGGGAGCGCACCTCCTGTACTCCGCATGCTCTCCTCACGCTAGCTACTTTTCAGAACTGTTGTGAGGACCAACTATGACATTACATACGGTGTTTGGGACCAGAGTTGCTCAATAAATGTGGCTGTTAACAGTGGCAACCGCTCAATACAAACACTGGTTTTCTTTTTTGAAAAGGAACCCTTGCGAAGAACAGTCCACAAGTGTCCCTTAGAGCACTCGACACTGTCCAGAGGTCAGGCCTCTGGGAAGGAGGGAGGGACGAGGAATGGTACACAGACCGGAAATAAACAGCAGCTGCAGTCTGGGTGAAAAGGGAGCTGGTGGGGATAGGAACATGGGAGCCCAAGATGGGAGGTTAGGAGCTGGTGAGGACGCCGGTCCTGTGTACAAAGCCAAGCAGAAATGTGGCAATTTAGGCACAGAACAAAGATGAGCCACAGAAGCACAAATTAGTATCTAATGCAAAGGCTCATTAGCCTCTAAAAACAGGATACAACCAAAATTACCCTAAAAATCTCAAATAGCCATAATGTACACTCCTATGAAGTATGCAGGAACTCTTAACTCACATAGCTGACTGACCTGCTTATCTGCCTCATTATTCTCCCTATAAAAACCAGCATAACTCCTTGAAATACGTAGCTGATAAATTACTCTCTAAATGCACTAGTTTATGCCAATTTTGTTACATAATTAGGGTAAAGCCAGGAGACATAAATGTGAAAAAGGCATGCAGAGCCTAGAGTAACTAAAATTAATTGTAGAACTTGATAAAGAAGAGTAAAATAATTTATTGAATTAGGTGAGAACCAAAAATTACAAAAGACGAATAAATAGGTAAAAGTCTAGATTTTACACTTTGCACTCAAGATTGTTTGTGCAAAGATTTTAAAATTTTACTCAGCATTCAAGACACCTAACATATAAGGGCTCAGTGGGAGAGTGCTGGCCTGCTACGTGTGAGGCCCTGGGGTTCAACCCTCTCATGGCGAAGGGGCAGGGACCCCTTTATAGGCACGGGTTATAGGAAAAAGAAGATTCAGAACTCCCAATAGCAGACTCATACTAAAAGAAAAAGCCTTTAACCCACATTTTTTAAAAAGCTGACAAAGGAATACTTATTGGTGCTTTTAAGAGAAAGTGTTCAAGGTACGTATTTTTTCTCACTCTCGCTCCTTAAACTGAGTGTGTGTGTGTGTGTGTGTGTGTGTGTGTGTGTGTGTGTGTGGTACCAGGGATAGAACTCAGGACCTTGTGCTTACGAGGCAGGTGCAGTGCCACTGAGCTACACCTTTGGCCCATACATATATGTATGTGTATGTATATATTTAAAAACCTGCCAAAAACTATCCCCCTTGGTTTGAAAAAGGGGCGTCTTTAAACATTGATTTCAACTTCTGAGAGCGGGCCTATGTCCATCTTGACAGTTGGCTGTGCCTCTGGTCAAATGGCCTCAGCAGTTTCCAGGACCCTCATCTTGGGTTTTGTAACTTGCTGGAGTGGCTCACAGAACTCAGGGAAACAATTTACTTACTAGTCTACCAGTTTATCACAAAACGATGCAACTGAGAAGAGCTGGACCGAAGGGAGGCACAGGGCGAGCGATGTGGAGCCCATAGCACTTCGTCGTCCTTGCAGCCCCTCTCCGAGTCAGCAGCTGGAGACGCCCCTGTCCCACCCGGTCGGGGCCTCACAGATGTGGACGCTCACTGGCACGCCACTGCTGTGGGCCTGCACACGCTGTATGTGCTGTCACCACTGCCTCCTCCTCCCAGAATTTAAAAAGCCAGCAATGAACTAAATCATTACAACAGTTCAGACATTTGCTGGAAGAACCCACCCTGAACAATGGGTTTATAAGTGGATAACCAATGCAAATGCAGGAAACTAATGTTCAGACCATGAATATGTCTAGGATTAAAGAACCCTGAAACCTATTTAATTAACCTCTTAGGCTACAACACAACTGACTATGCCACATGCTAAGTTAGGTCCGGTGCAAAGGCTGAGAGTCCCTTCTGCAGGAAGCTCACACTTCGGGGACAAAATGAAGTACAATATCAAACAGAAAAGTCTGATGACTTAATGACAGCAGGATGCCTAAATCAGGCTGGGAGGTAACTGGCAGGAACCTGAGAAAGCTTTTCAAAGGAGGGAACCTTCAGGAAAAATACATAAGGAGGGAAAATGGCATGCGCAAAGCACAAAGAAGGTTCGATGTGATTAAATAAGGCTTCAGGTAACAATGTATCTACTAAATAGTGGTGGTTTGTATGCTTTATATCCTAAAAAGCTTCTAATCTCTGCCAACCAAAGAAATGAGCTATAATGGAACTACTATTCCTTTAACCCAACTTCCTCTTCACTGATTTCACAATTAACACCTAACACGTCGATCTGCACTTAACAGCAACTAATAGTATTGACAGTTAATTCCATGGTTGAGGAAATGCACTTCAGAGTTTTGTTTGATTTCTAGCTTGACCAACTTTCCCGACCGGCACAACAAAGACACACAATCAGGGGTTTTCTGTTCAGCCCCTTGCTTATTCAAAGTCTCACCTGACCCAGGGGTGATCAGAGGCCCTTCTAATTCAAGTGCTTCATCTTCAGACTGGTCATCTAACTTTTTCTTTTTTTTCTTTGTTGGATCTCTGGGTTTTTTTAAGAGAGAAAGTTCTTCAGGGTGTCTAATATCTGTTAAGAATACAAAAAAAATGCTTTACTAAAACAAAGGAACATTTAAACACTTTACACTTAATAAATTTCTGTTTAATCTATTTCAGGACAGTAATTTATAATTTCCTCTGCATCTGCTGAATTCTGTCAGGCACTTGATACCATATGGAAGACTATTGATGGATGCCCCTTAAAATTGTAGCAATGCCAAAAACAAAGAAAATTACCTATCAAAAACACTCTTTTCATTAGTATCTAATAAGCGTAATGACCTTAAATGCAGAGATAACAACGGTACAGAAAAAATATATTAGAGTTACTTATATATTTATTTTTATCTAAAAGTTGAAGAAATTATGCTAATGTCACAAGTAGTGCTCATTTGTTCTGTATGTCATAAAGCACACAAAACAGTACATGTAGTGGTATTTTCACATCAGCAAATCTCAAACTTTAACTGATTCAAACTTTTCTGAAATAAATATTTATAAATATATTTATTTGCCTGAGATAGGACATGCCTCCATCACAACTGCCCACACATATCCAGTGGGGCAGGGGACAAAACAAGCAGGACTCATGGGAAAAGTATTTGCTTTGGAGCTCAGACAAAATTGGGCGCATTCAGGGCGGTATGGCCACAGACTGTGCGGAGCATTGGCAAAGTATTCCACCTGGGGCTGGAGAACCACTGTGCGACATGATTCCTACATTGAGACTGCGCTCCTAGGACATTTCCTGTCCAGTTTACAAACCAGCTATTGAGGAACTAGAAGAATGAACACCGCTAACTAGCCTTTCAGTTAGTCGTACGTGGAAGAAGCAGTTCTTACCTCATGGGCTGCGTCCACAAGAACTGCTTGTGAAGTCAACAACAGTAACAACCACAACAATAAAACACATGCTCAGGACACCCCACATATGCTCAGGCAGGCGGCTTATTGTACGAAAGTTCTGCAGGCAATGCCAATCCAGCTTCTTACGGGATAACTAGCAGGGCGGCAGTATTCTAAGGGTGGGCAGTCCTAATGTGGAATGGGGCAGTCGGTGGGGGCATATAAGTGTGGATGAAATAGTAAAAAGAAGGAAACGCAACCATCCGTATCAGATATTGATGCAAGGGTTATATCTTACTGATTTACTCTATGCCTTGTATCAAGAAGTGATACAACTAGTGAATTAGAAATCTGAATCACACACGTAAGAATGGGACCAGAGAACACCAGATTAAGATTTATACTAAAAAAATATACCTTAGGACTGGGGATTTGGCTCAGTGGTTCTGCCGGCTGCCTTGAAAGCACAAGGGCCCAAGTTCAAGCTCTGGTACCAAAAAGCAAAAAACAAAAAAACGTTTGAGGACTCTGATGTATGAAAACTTTAAATGTATTTCTATATGATACTATCTCATTTGTGTCAAGTGTTAAAGTTCAGTAATAAAGATAAGACAGCATTTATAATATCACACGAAGCAATGTTCCTGAACCTCTTTAGTGGTGTTTCCTGAAGTGGTGTTTCTCTTTAGTTCAGTGTTTCCTGAACAAACAAACAAACACCAAAAGAACAGACAAGAAGAAACAAGAGGGTGGAGAACAAAAAAATATCTTTAAGCCAGGCACGGTGGTGCCTGCCTGTAATCCCAGCACTCGGGAGGCTGAGGCAGGAGGATCGCTGTGAGTTCGAGACCAGCCTGGGCTACATAGTGAGTTCCAGGGCAGTCTCAACTACACAGTGAGAACCTGTCTGTCTCAAACAAACAAACAAACAAATAAACAAATCTTTAATTAAAAGCACTAATTCAATGGCATCCACGAAAGATGAATAAGATAAAAACACCAGAACATAAACATGAATGTGCCACCTTTTCATTTATTTTCAGTTGTCTAAGTGTAACTTATAAAGTCCACAAATTTCAGATGTATTCCTGAACATCTGTGTAACAAACATTCAGATAAAAATATAAAACACTGAAAAGCTAAGTCTGATAGCCATAATTTAAAAATCTAACAGATTCAAAGTTAGGCAAGACAATCAATCCAAGAACAGTATCCATAGTAAAGAGAAAAGAAAAGAAAAAATGGGGGAGGAAATCACCAAGTAAAATGTAAGAAAATTTCACACAAACATAGGCAATACCGTGGTACCTCAGTTCATGAACTTAATTCTCCCTACAATTCTGGTTGCAGCCGAACTGTAAGCACTATACCCACCCCTTGATCATGCAAGACCTGTGTGATCCACCCACTCTAGAGGCTAACAGGAAGATCAAGTTCAAGGTCAACTTATTGAGACTCTGCCTCAAAAAATTTTTAAAAAGGGCTGGGACATTGCTCAGCACTCAGTCAAGACTCTCCAGTGCTCCAGTACAAGTACAATGGGTGAGAAGAAGGGACATTAACCAGGGCACAATGCCACAAAATTTCAAACAAGCAGGGAAAAGACCTTCACAGTTTCCAGAGAGAAAAATCAGTCCACAGAGACGAAAACAAAAGTTAAGAATACTATAAGGACTATTAATAGCAACACCGGAAGCTAAAAGACAACTGAACAATAACTTCCGAATTCTAAGAGGGAAAATAATTTCTGATCCAACAACTCTATCAAAGGGCAGAATAAAAACAGCTTCAAATATAATATCTCAGTGTAGTATCGAAATCACCTTTTCCATAAAACTCTGAGGATATGTCTCTCCAGAATAAAGAAGCCAAACATCCAAAAGAACAGAGAGATCAGATACTAGCCAACAATGAAGGTAAGTGCTGTAGCAGTGACTACACAGATACACCCGGAACTGGAGGACAGCGCAGGGAGGGGCTCAGGGTGTTTGGGAGAAGAGTAAGAGGGTGGGTGGGGAGGAGAGTGATTATCATCTGATGGTGCAGTTGACCATGTAGACAAAGACACAGACTAGGAAGGTGAAGAATCAGCAGCACACACATCTTGAAAATGAAGCAAATGATAAACCAAAGCCATACGAGATAGGAAAGGTCAAAGCACATACTTTTGGCTCAGCAAGTAAAATTAGTTACTGTATTAAAATAATGCAAACAATAATAATACTGGCTTAGACAAAAATTATAATAGTTATAATAAAAAAGAGTTGAGCAAAGAGTCAACAGATATCTAAATCTGGAATCAAGAAATAGCAATATAAGCATGTATAAAATGACCTTGAGTTCCTCATCATGGATCAAACATACTAGAGGAAAAAAAAACTATGCACTGAACATGTGCACACTTTCTTATTATTCCTTAAACAATTCACTATAACAACTATTTGCACAGCATTTACACTGTATTAGGTATTGTAACCCAGAGACATTTAAAGTAGAGTAAATGGGAAGATATATGTATGTTATATGTGACTACTACACCATTTTTTATCAGGGTGTTGGGCTTCTGCAGAGTTTGTTCCCATGGGGCCTTGGAATAGGACAACTGTTATTTAGAAATATGGAAAGAAAAGTCAGAAACATTTAGAATAAATTAAGAATAGGAAGCCTCAACTAAAACGAGTAACAAGGGCTTGGATTTACCTTTCTGCTTTACTTAAACAGTAAGGAATCAAGGAAAAGAAAAGAAAGATTTTCAAATGCTAGTAATAAGCACACAGGACAAGTGACAGCATGAACGTGCCTTTGGGCACACACTGACTGCCCACAGAAGCTTGGAGCAGGGACAGCAGAGGGTCCGAGGTAGAGAGGGGGCGATGTGTGGGTGGAGAAGGGAGCCCACAGCAAGCTCCCCGGTCTGTGGGGCTCTTCCCTGGAGGCCGGCCGAATCCTCTCTGTGCCTCTATGAGAGTAAACTATACCAGACCAGGAAAAGCCAGGGCAGTGGCACACACCTGTGATCCCAGGACTCTGGGAGGCTGAGGCAGAAGAATCCCAAATGCGAGCACAGCCTGTTCAAATTAATTCAAAAATGTAAAAGGAAGTGTAGCTCAGTACAAAGGTTCTAAATCCCTAGTACTTAAGAGGGGCGGGATGAAAAGCAGAAATTACTCAGATGAAAAATCAGTAATATTTGATTACAACTATTCTAAATGTACTCTATGTTTAGAGTAAAACAAATATAATTAGGAGAAAAATGAAAGTTTTATATTAATTAAAAACAAGCCACAATCAAACTATTAATGATGAAAAGTGTATCTGAAATGAAAATCACACTGGCTGGGATTAATAGCAGATTAACAGAGGAAAGAGCAACGAATCCAAAGACCTGACACTACATAAAAAGCATGAAAAAATACTGAGAAAGGGAACAAAGCATTAGTGAGTGACCTATGAAACAATAACTCAGTGTAACTTACATGAAACTGAGTCTTACAAACGGTGGGGGTCAGGGGCAGAAAAAACAAAAATTATCTGAAGAACTAATGGCAGTCTCAAAATTTGGTGAAACCAAAGACCCCCAGATCTAGAAAATCAATGAGACTGAAAGAGAATAAACTTAATGAAAACTAACAAATTCTTAACAAACATACAGACGAACAAATCAAAGAACAGTAACAGATTTCTCTGAAATTACACAAATCAGAAGACAACTGAAACGTATCAATTACTCAAGGGGGGAGACAGAATTCTTCTTAGCTACAGTATCTTTCAAAAATAAGGGAAAAATGACACTTTTGTGGAAAAAACAAAAGGTAAACAATTTCACCAACAGCAAGACTGCACTTTAAAAAAATAAAATAAAAGCCGGGTGTGGTGGCACACGCCTGTAATCCCAGCACTTGAGAGGCTGAGGCAAGAGAATCTCTGTGAGTTTGAGACCAGCATGGGCTACATAGTGAGTTCTAGGGCAGCCTGAACTACATAGTGAGACCCTGTCTCCAAAATAAATAAATAAAATGAAGGCATATGAAATTCTTCAGATGAGAGACAAAGGCCACCACGAGGAAAGATCCCTAAACAGAAGCACACTCAAAAATGGCAACTATGTGGGCAAGTATGAAACAACAATTTCCTCATTTAAAAATACTTCATTTGCAAGTGCAAGGACCCGAGTTCAACCTGGTACCAAAACAAAACACCCCAAACCAAAACAAACCAAACCAAAAAATAAAAATAGTTTAGTATTTTAGGTAGTGAACAGTAACATACTATGAATTTTAGCACACGTAAAAGTAAAGTATAAAATACATGACAATAGCAGAAAGGTCAAATGGAAGAAAACAAAGTGGTCCATTCTTTGTACCGCCTGTAGAGGTTTTATTTGAAGGTGGCTATGAATAAGTTAAAATCATATAATAAAATTTAAGAAAACAGAAGTAGAAATTGCTATTAAGTCAGAGATGGAGATGTGATCATGACAACAGCCCTCAACCCGATACGAAGAGGGAAACAGAAAAAAATGGGATGGAAATCATAAAAATTTATCTTCAGCAAAATTAAAACTTGCTCATTTCAGTGAAGCGAAGCACAAACAAAGAAAACAATAAAGGATAGACAGAAAGGGACAGGGGATGGATCTCCTGCAATAGGGAACGGACCCACGGAAATACGGGTAAGGGATGAGAAGGAAGGGGAGATGAGAGAATAAAGATACGCCATGTACAGGAACCCAATAACCTCAATGAACATAAACACTACAGGCCACACACAGGCTAAGACAGTAATACCAACAAGTATTCCAAAAGGAGAGAGGAACCCAGGGCGAGTGTCGAGGGACGGGGAAGGGGATGAAATACAACAAGCTGTTGGGGCTGAGGATTTAGCTCAGTGGTTCTGCTGCCTGCCTTGCAAGTGCGAGGTCCCAAGTTAGACCCCCAGTACCGTAAACAAACAAACAAACAAATAAATAAATAAGTAATTTTTTAAAAATTAAGACCTGCTCTTCAAAAACTCTTATTGAGGGCTGGGAATGTAGCTCAGCGGTGCCGCCAACTGCCTTGCAAGCGCAGGTCTTGAGTTTGATCCCCAGTACCAAATAAAAACAAAAACAAAAAACTGTTAATGAATGAAAAGATAAGCCACAGACTCAGAAAATCTTTTCAAACAAATATCCAATAAAGTTATATATCCAGAATATGCAATGAATGCTTATAATACAATCAGATGACAACCTACTTTAAGGGGAGGGGCAAAGAATTCAAACATAGCTCACCAAAAAAGATACATGGGTGGAAATTAATCACGTGAAAGGATGCTTAACCTCCTTGTCTTTGGGTAATGCCACTGGAGGCCAAAGGAGATATGCCACCTTACGTCCACTACAATACTAAAAACTGAAAGTTTTCAAGTACTAGTGGTCAGAGGCAAAATAGTATAGACAGTGGAAAAGAATTTCAATACTTCGTTAAAGTTAAAATTTACTTCTCACATGACCTAGAATCCCACTCAAAGGTATTTACCTAGTCAAAGCTATGTTCCCACAAACATCTGTGAATAGATGATCACAGAAGCCCTATTTACAATAGCCCAAACTGGAGAGAATCCAAGTGCCTTGACTGGTGAATAAATAAAATACGGTATTATCTATACAACAGGCTATTCAGTAAGAAGCCAGAATGAACTGGTATGAAAATAACATGAAGGTCAGAGAGAGTGGGAGAAGCCATATGGAAAAGACCACACTCTGTATGATTCCATTTATACGGTATTTCAAAAAGGCAACACTAGCTACAAAGGCATCAGTGGCCGCTGGGGTCAGGACTGGAGGGGAATTTTCAGGGGGACAAAACTTTCTACCCATTTTACCTTAAATTACACCTAATAAACTGACCAAAAGCTAAGTGAAATTAAAAGACACTGCTTACAGAAGCCCTTAGGTACTTGCTTTAGTCAAATATTTAATTTTTGCTTAACCTTTTAATTTTTTGCTCAGTTTGTCTAAAGGGCTTGTGGCAGATCTGAGACGGGCAAACTCACTGGCCACTTCTACACCCTACCCTGTATTAGTTAATTCCCACTCCCGGGACAAAACACTCAACACCTGCAACTTGGAGGAGGGAAGTTTGTTTTGGCTCACAGTTTAGTCCAAGGCAGAAGTGGTGCAAGATATGATAAACTGTGGGGGGACAGAGCTGACAGGAAGCAGAGAGTGAGAAGGGAGGATCTGGGGACAAGATACGCCCTCCTAGGTCAGACCCAGTGACACCTCGGGCCAATCCCCTTCCAAAAGCCCCTCCTCTGAACACATGAGACTTCTGGGGGACATTTCAGGTCTACAGCGTAAGAGCGTTCATCTTCTCCGCTTATCTGTAGTATACGGACATAGGAAACACATACTTCTGTTTTCTAGGTCTCCCTTCAGTTAGTCAAGTGACTGATCCAAGGTGGGTCAGTAAAATGTGAGGGCAGCTTCAGGGAAGTCCTACTCTACTGACTAAGGCAGGTGCGGGACGAGAGCTCAGTACATCCTCGGCCTTCCGAAGGGGCCACGTGTACGGAGCTCTAGGAGACATCCTACAAACACGAGGCCGGCTCAACATCATGCGGGACAGAGAGAGCCTGTCCTTGTGTGTGCACACGCCAAGTAACGAATTCACTAATTAACTGCTAGTTCTCTCATATGACTTCTTATTATGTAAAATATTAAGCCCTCTGTAAAGCAACGTTTGGATCTCTGTTACTTGTAGAGTAACCAGAAGCACTAAATTTTTACACTTAAAGAGAAAGTATAATTTCTCCTTCAGGGTACAAACAGAAATAGGTAAAACATTCTTCATTTCCTGGTCTTTTCCTTTATATAAAAGTAAATTTTTATTGTTACTGCTAAAACCTTGTTGACAGGTCTTACATACAGCTTAACTTACCTAAATCAAATTACTCTTATAATTAAAATAATTTAATACAATTGAGCTTCAGTTCACTTGAGTTCTGTTCTCCCAGTGCTATGCTTCTCTGTCTTTCTGATTTCAGTGCACTGCTGCCGAAGCGAGCACGTGCATCTCTGTCTCTACCACATAATCCTACTTCTTCACAAAGGTTAGAACAGAAAGGATGAGAATGAAGTAGCGTATGTCTAATACCACTGGCAGAAAGACCCAAGTTACACATCCGCTCACACCCCACCCTCTAAATACAGAGCATATTCTTTTTTTTTGGGGGGGATACTGGGGATCGAACTCAAGCCTTTGTGCTTGCGAGGCAGGTACTAGAACCACGGAGCAAAAACCCCAGCCCTAGAGCTTTATAGTAGCTGCACATTAGCTGTCAGACTATGGAAGAAAAATTCCATTTCCTTGTAGCAAGACTCTCCACTTGTGAGGTATACCTGCCAGAACACAAACAAAAAAGAACTCAGCATTCTATGCCAACAATGTCTCTTTCAAAAATGGGAAAATGCAACTAAACCTCAATTAATCATTACACAGAAACATTTTCTGAAGAGTCAAACTCCATCTATGTTTTGCTAACAACAGTCATTTCCCTTTTACTAATTCTACTGCTCATCAGTAGCAAGAGCCATAGAATGGACTCCAAGACAGTTCAATTAACCGAGTTCGCTTCAGTTTGGGGAAATAACTTGATTACTTGGCTTGAATATTAAGTAATCTAAAGTAATTAACAGGAAAAATTATTCCTGGGAATAGCTATACTATATTACTTTAGTGTTCAGTTTTCAGTAGTGAAAAGAAAAGAAACCACTAATGTCTCCCAATAATTTCATTCAGGAGTTGACAAACTTTTTCTGTAGACAGCTGAACATTAAGTAATTTAAGATTTGCAGGTCTATTCAACTCTGCTGGTGTAAAAACAGCCTTTGCAGATAATACTTAACCAAATGAGCACAGCTGTTGTTCCAATACAACTTTATGGGTGGGAATCTGAATTTCTCTAATTTTCACATCTTAAAATATTTTTTTTTTCCAAACGTTTAAAAACATAAAAAGAACTAGCTGGCATAGTGGCACATGCCCATAATTCCAATTACTTGGGGAGTGGAGGCAGAATTACAAATTCAAGGCCTGCTGGGACAATTAAGCAAGACTCTATTCCAAAATAAAGTATAGCGGACCCTCAAATTAAGACCAACCTGACATACAACTTGGGTTAGTAGGTTAATGGAAGATTCCTCTGCCTCTTGCTATCTATAGTGTGCACCCAGGTAAACATCCAGATCTCAGCTGTACTGACTTATCACCAAATAGTCCTCGGGAACTGATGGAGTTTGTAAGTCAAGGGTCCTGTGTACTATAAAGAGATGGGGATGTGGCTCAGGGCTAAAGCACTTCTTTACCATGTGTAGGCCCTGGGTTCAGCCCCCAACACCCCACCTACTCGAGCAAGTCTTAATTTGAATTGGCCCTTGCTAACAGTACAAAAGAAGACACTGGGCTGCTGTGTTAACCTATCTAATTGCTTTACACTTTCCTAACACTCATTCAAACTTCATGGTATTTCTCGGGGATATTTTACAGCAAAAAGAACAGTGTTAAATTATTACTTATTGAAGACACGAGTTATTTACTAAAAAAATAATTATCTACTAAATTACTATTTAAAGCCAATTAGCTGTTTTATTTCTAAAACCAAACCTCAACTTTACTTAGTTGGCTCTTTATGCTCTAGTTTCTTCCTAGTTTCCTCCAAATGGCCACTGTCTCACAACCCTGATCGGTTAGATGCCCTCTTTCTCTACTCTGAAATTCTCCATGACACTGAGGAGACCACAGCACAAAGGCTAGTGCTCTCACATAAGCCCTTACTGGTTGTGTTATCAGCATCCAAAGAAATCTATCTTTTTTCACATGTCAAATACTCAGCTGGGCTCTGCACCTACTCCTTCACGAAGAAATTAACATTTTATAAAGCCCAATCTCTATTCTGGACAATTTCATTCTCAAGTGTCTTACTTCCGAGAGCATTTTTGAAATACATTACAAATAAAATTATTACTTATTAAGATCTTGTTTTCCGTAGGAAGATCTTCAGTCCTGCAGCCTGTCCAAATTTCTACATATGAATATTGATAACTCATTGACTCTTGACTGTTACAGCTATTTGGAGGAGAGCGGGGGATATAGTCACTGCTAAAGCACTTGCCTAGCATGCACAAGGCTGTGTGGGTTCAGCCCCCAGCACAGTGGGTAAGAGGGGACTGTTGATGCAAGAAATACACCTGAATCACCAAGTGGAGCAGAACTCCCTGAACATCCTGTAATGGATCACTCACTATCTTCCACACAACCCCAGTGATAGGATTAACGGCCCTAATTTAACCAATGACGGAAGTATTTGTTCTTCCTACTCATTCATGTTCTCTCAGTCCATGCCCTCTGCTAAGAACGTGACACAAAGATATGGTTCTGGCTCTACAAAGTCTACATTCTTACACACAAACACCAAAAGTTGAAAGGGTTTGTGATCCTCAAGTGAAAAACAGCTTTCTTTCCTATTTTATACAAAGACAACACACTGTTTTAACAACAAATGATTCCTAAATTATAAGAATTAAAAATAAGAGCATATTTAAAATTTCACCTGTCAACATTTTAGTGAAACTTCTCCCAGTGTTGTCTCCATGCAGATATTTAAGCACAGAAGGGATACCATCTAGACACATAGTGTGTAATATCTTCTTGTAATCTAGTTTTCAACTTTGCAAATGCAAAGCTGTAACATTACCAGAAACCTCAGGATAGAGACCAACGTGTACAGACAGCTCTCACTGGAGCTACGGCGACTCCATCCTCAGAAGATGGATGCAGCTGCCACTCTGCCAACAGAGTGAGGTTCCTCAAGCCACTACTTCCTGACTCAAAGTTGTAGGAGAAGGCCGGGCATGGTGGCGCATGCCTGTAATCCCAGCACTCGGGAGGCTGAGGCAGGAGGATCCTGTGAGTTTGAGACCAGCCTGGGCTACATAGTGAGTTCCAGGTCAGTCTCAACTACACAGTGAGACCCTGTCTCAAAAAACAAACAAGCAAGCAAACAAACAAACAAACAAACAAAAATCAAAGTTGTAGGGGAATTTTCGGAATCCAGTCGAGGACCATTTAAAACTGAACTAAATCCCTCACCCTTTAAATTTTTTCTTTTATTCTGAGACAAAGATATAAGTTGTCTGGGTGTGCCTTGAATTTGCAATCCTCCTACTGCAACCTTCCTAAACCACCTGGTCAACTCAGGTAAACCTAAGCTGGGGGTAGGGTGGGAAAAATTATCTTGTTTTTGGTTTCTGAGCAGGGATGTTGGCTGTCTCACCCAAATGTTCACAAGGTATCAAATTTTCATGACACAAGGCCAGAAGTTCAGATGTTAGGCAGCCAAAAATAGTAGTAACAATAATAACAGATAAACACCCACTACAAGTTTATTTAGAAAGGGCCACTAAGCGATGTAGGTGTTACAAATTGAAAACCCTCTCAAAATCTAGCTCATTTCCATCTATAGAACAGTGTGTGGGTTGAGGCACTAATGCAGAAGTCCTTTAGAAAAAAAAATCTACTGAGATTTGATGGCATCATGAAGATGAAGTCTGAGTTATATTAAGGCACAAAAAGCTCTAAAGTTAGAGCACTTAAGCTAGTTTCTGTCATTCCCTCTATTACCTTGGGCAAGTTACTCCCTGAGCTCCATTTAATTAAAATTTCAAAAGCGTTCATAAATTAAGACTCCCAAACACAGTAAACTTTCAACTCAAGTTAGGAACAATACAACAATATTGTTACTACTATTATACAGTACTAGATGTCTAACCAATATAATAAAACAAAGAGTAAGATTTATCAAAAAGGGAACAGAAGAGGAGAAAATTACTTTTTACAAAGGATGTGATTACTTACATAAAAAGTCCAAGAGGATTAGTAAGTTACTAGAATTTATAAAAGTTCACCAAGGTACCAGATACAAAATTGTAAGGAAAAATCAATAGCAATACTAACACTAATAGCCAATTTGAAAAATTATAAAGCATACAGGAATAAATCTTACCAAAAAAGCATACTATCTTTCTAGATAAAATCTTATTAAAATATCAGAACAGATGGATAGGTTTTATTCAGAGATGAAAAGTCTATACAAAATATATTTTAGTGGACATACTGAATGTACTTCCAATCAAGCACTATGAATTTTCCCCCTGAAAATTGTTCAAATTACATATGGAAATATACAATGCCAAAAACAACCTGGAAATTCTGAAAAACAAGGAAAGGGTACTAGCTAGCCCTAGCAAATACACAGATTTGCTACAAAGGTGGAGAAATTTAGTGTGGTCTTCATTTAAGAACAAATAAATGGACCAGTGGAAATAAAAGGCACCAATGTAACTTGAAACTCTGATGCATTACAGAGTTGATGTAACACGTGAAAAAGAAAATTCTCTAAACATTGTTGGCTAGCTTTTCATTCAAAATAGATAGCCTAGGACTGGGCATGGTAGATGGCTTGCCTTAGCATGCAGAAGACCCTGGGTTGATGCCTACTGTGACAATGAAAGAAAAATACCCCAAATATCCACCTCACAAAATACACAAGTAATGAGTAGATTAAAGAACTAAACATGAAAAATAAAACTTTAACATTCTTAGAAGAAAATATAGATGATGCCTACAATTCAGCGAAGGAATAGCTTTCTTTACCATATACCAAAAACATAAATCAGTAGTAACTTTGGTATGACCCAAAAGACCAAAGCAAAAATAAAAATGTCATGAACAAATACTAAAAGCAACAGATGGGAGAAATTATTTGCAACACACATAGCTTCCAAATAATTAGAATTTATAAAGAACTTATAGAAATCAATAGCAAAAGCTGAAACAAAGTGGGTGTGGTGGCCCAAGCCTGTAATCCCAGCCCTCAGGAAGCTAAGGCAGGAGGACCTTAAATTCAAGGACAGCCTAGGTCACATAGTGAGACCGTGTTTCAAAAAACAAGCAAAGAAACAAAAGAAAAAAAATGGACAGATGGACATGGTTTTCAACGATTTGATATGAATTTCAATTCATATTGGTAAATTCTTAATTTGAGTAAAACATGCATAAAAAGCTGTAGTTTTATTTGTAAATAAAATATTAAAAATTAAAAGTATCTTGAACCAAGAATTTTAAAAAGGAACAAATCCAATAGTTATGTACTAGTGGTGATAATAGTTCACATCTTCTCAGATGCCCAAATATTTCCTGTCATGTGACCTAACTGGGTCAGCCAAAAGTAATCCACATCTCATTTCAGAAATCATAAATAGAACCATGACTGAAGAGGCCAAATGGGAGACCAGCTAAGGAAGACGGCACTCAAGGCATTTCCTTAGGAGATGTGTCAGGTCTTCAGTGAAGGAAGTGACACAACCTCCCCGAATTACTAAAGTCAAACAGTGATTTAGTAAAGGAAACAGTGAAAAAGCCACATTCCTCTGAAAACTCCTGTTCCTTTCCCCTTTCCATAAAATTAAGTCATTGGAAAAGGTATTATACAATAAACATCTAGTACAATTCTAGTCAAGAGAAAAATCTTTCCAAGAGTCCTCTTGTTCATGACCCAGTATTTCTGCTTTCTCTCTCCATTTTTTTCCCTTCAGTGGGGGTTGGGGGTTTAACCAGGGCCCTGCACATGGTAGGCCGGTGTACTACTACTGAGCACATACCCAGACCTATTTTTAAATTTTGGTATTTAATTTTTATTTTGTGACAGGGCCTCTGTAAGTTACTCAAGCTGGCCTCCAACTTCCAATTCTCTTGTCTCAGGCTTTTGAGTAGCTGGGATTACAGGGATGAGCCGTGACGCCAGGCCTCAACACTTATCTTAAATTATTTAAAAATTCTAAATAATGAAGTATAAATTTCAAATAACTATACATAGTTCACCCTAATTCCCACCCCTTGGGATAAGTTACGGTACATGACAATCATCGTACACATTATCTCAGAAGTGATATTTTAAGGAAGAATTTAATACTTACTGAAAGTCTTACAGATGTCAGAAACAGCTTTGAAGACTCTGTCAGAGAAATTCACTTTCACCTTCACATACTTCATGTTGGGAAGTTGCAGGCGAAGCAGTTTATGCTGGGGGGTGAACTGCAGCTTGGCATCTGCCTGAATCCCGTATTTATCCAGGGTCCAGTGTGTCTTAAGCAGCCAAGTTCTCTTTTTTTCCCACCACAGAGCATGATCGGACCAATCCTTTTTTACATCTATAAAAAACAAACAATAAACAAGCAAAGCTCTTTTAAAAAATCATCAAGATTACGGGAGAGAAATTAAACATAGAAAACTGCACTGAGTATTTAACACAAACAATAGATACCAAATGCTGTAATATGAAAGGTACAAAAGAAATGCGAACAGCTGAGAAAACATATTAACTACCCTAAGAAGCCAGAGTACAAGGTAACTCAGGCAGAACACACAAAGTTAACCAACAACATTGAAGTTTAATACAAACAGAAGAAGAATGACAGAGCAAGTGCTCCATGTTTTCAGAGTACAAATGGGGTACAATTATAAGGAGGAATTTTGTGTTTTTTTTGGTATCAGGGATTAAACTTGGGCCTTATGCTTGTGAGGAGGCAGCAGAACCATTGAGCTAAATTCCCAGCCCTATAAGGATTAATTTTAAAAAGCAGAGCTGGTAGGATTCAAGCTCTGTCTTGAAAAATGGACAGTAACATTCTGCCGTTAAAAGTGAAAAAGATACAGCTTTGTGAGGTTACAGAAATGTGGTAAGGTGAGTTAAGGAAGGTGAAAAGCAAGAGGGGAAATCAAAGTGAACAAAACCCAACGTTCTAGGTAAAGAAGAGCACAAAGAAGCAAACACTCGTGAGCAGCCCCCTCTATATTGAGAGAGCGCTGAAAAATAGGCAGAAACAAAACCTACACGCCAATCTTGTTTTCCCAGACATATCCCAAGAAAGTAACTTCAAAGGTCGCACTGTCCAACTTTTCCCCCTGAACATATTTTGGGACAAGTATAACAGAAAACATTAATATGTGTTAAACTATCTAATAGTTTTGTGCAATTAAAAGAAGCCAAATAATGAAAGGAAGGTAATTTACACAGGATTTGATTACTCAGATGAGACAGTAAACTGCACAGCAGTAAAATGTAACCTCAGCTAGTTTGTAAAGTAACACTGTGAGATTCTTAGATCAATTAATTGCTAAAAACTTAATAAATGCCAAAAAAAGAAGTGGTATTGAAACAAAACCACCAAACTCCAAAACAGAACCAAAGAAATGTGCCGGGGTAAAAAAACTTGGGAGAATGACTTCCTCACAGTAAAAGAGCTACTGCTCTGCTTCTAGTATAAAGCTAATTTTAATACAATCATACCTTCAAAAATGAGTTTATTAAGATATTTAAAAGTATGTATTAGTCTGGAATGTTAACACATATAACTGATGTATATGTAAAAGTCAAATTTTTCACATTGATATTCCTAGGCAGATTTTTATAATGGTAAATTTTTCTTGATATAATTGAACTCATTACAAAAGAAACACATCACAAGTAGAGTAAGATTTTAATTCCCCAGATATTTAAAAAAAATACGCAGCAAATACTTTCAGGAGAAAATTAGAGCTACTTGTGATTATACTGCCATTTTGGGAATTTCAGTATTTGTTTTCTCTTTGGCAACTTCATCCAGTTATGTCACCTGAAGTCTGACTGCAAAAGCACATGTAATTGCTACTTTACAACTACTAACCTAACCGTGACACTTAATGTATGTAGTACCCTGCATCTTTATTTTCCAGCCCAGAATTTGTCAACTACCTGCTGGAAGTAACAGGCTCCGAACTAGCTTACAGAACACAGCCAAGGTTGGAACCTTTTCATTTACAACGAAGTAACTGGTCACCCATGTTTCTTTTGAGGAACAGAAAACCAAGTGCAGAAAAAAGTAACTTACAAAGAATAACGGTAGCTGAACAGCACTGAGATGAACTGAGTTACTGGTGGGTAGATGTACAAGCTTTGCTTCCAGTCACTTCTGCCGTCCTCCAGTATCAACGTCACCACTAGGGAGACTACACAACGGACTCCCAGAGGTGATGAAGTGAGTTTCGATTTACATCATTTAGGTTTCCCCAAAAGGCAACCCCCAGACGAGAACTTGGTGTAAATAACTTACTTGGGGTGAGGGGAATCCCAAGAAGCACACTTGAGAGGAGTAAAAGTGACACAATGGAGGGAAAAGAGGCAACGAGTCTACTAACTTCTGTGGACATGTGGAGTTCATCCTTCTGAGAAATCACGATCAGCATGGACATGAAAAAATATGTGTTACGCACACGCACCGACTCCCTACGATGAAAGTAACCATTATGTACTGCAACAATGGACTGATAAAAATTAAAATGAAAAATGGACCCAGTGAGGAGAGAGAACACTGGACATTACTCTGCTTTCTTGATTAAGGGTTACTTCTACAGCTACTAAATTCCTAGCACTTCCTGGCTGCCAAGCACAAGGGCTGGTGGCACTGCCCTCAGACACAGTGAGCTCAGAAAGCCCCTTGCTTTAGAAAAAGCTGTCGTATGTTAGGGCAGTGACCACCACAGGCACAGATGAACTGTGTGTGGTGGGGAGGGGGCTTTACATGCCTGCAAGAAGTGTGTGCGCGCGCATGTGTGCACCTGCACATGGGCGCAAGGGGCACAGTGTTTATAGCAGCAACAGGGCAGAAGCAAAACAATGCTGTAAAGACATAAAAAAGGTCAAACCCAAACAATGTGGTCCCACGGTAGGTGTTAAATCACAGAAGCAAAAACACTAACCTGACGGGCCAGGGATTTAGCTCAGTGGTTCTGCTGCCTGCCTTGCAAGCACAAGGACCCAGAGTTTGATCCCCAGTACCAAAAACAAACAAACAAACACTAACCTGATAAAGAACACTTTAAAATAATAAAAGTTAAAGGTAAGTTTTGATAAAGAGGCAATTTGCTACCCGCCACGGAAGTTACAGTGCACTATGGTCAAGAACTGATTTCGTAAGTCCAAACACAGAATTGGATGCCATTCCTGTAAGCTAAAGGATGACAAACTATAAATGGCCCAAGGAACAAATCCTGCCTTTTGCTTGCCTTTGCATGGCCTGTAAACTAAGAATGTTTTTTAAATATTTTAAATGGTTAGGAGGCACACATCAAAAGAAGAATAAATGTTATGTAAGTTTTATATACAATTCAAATTTTAGAAGAGTTTCACGAAACATGGCCACATTCATCTGTCCAGGTATCGGCTCTACCCTTATACTCCATCAGCATATGCCACAGCCCCAAATACCTAGTATTAAGTTAGATATACTTGCTCTAAACAATATTATGTTGCACTTAATTTTAATCAGATAGCAAAGCAATACATCTTTATCATCTGATAATTAAGTTTCAAACTCTGACCTCAGAAAAACGGACCTTCCCTGATCTTCACCCCTCCCTGACACCACGTAGGTAACATGCCCGGGTCTCTGCACGTTTGAGAGGCACCTCTCACGGCGGTGCAGAAACCGAATCATCACACTGTATGAACACAAAAGGGTCACTCATCTCTTCCTTTAAAATCTAACTGCCTATCAATTCTACCTGGGTTTTTCACTGAAGGAGCAGCCCACCCAGCAAAACTACACAAAGGTCATGAGATCCAAAGATTACACAGCAGACACCCAATGAGTGGCTCGTCTACCCACTGAAGGAAGGAGGCTCTCTTACCGACTAGCAACACTAGTAAGACCAGTCTTTTTTATCTACAAGAAATAGGAAGACCAATCACACAAAATAAAATTACACAAATAGGACACCAGAAAAAAAAAAAATCAGAAGTATCAGTATTGCTGATGACAACAGACAAAAACAAAAGCAGGCATTCTGACAGCAAAGCAGAAGACAGTTTTGGAAGATGGATGGAGGATGGAGTACAGGAGTCTGGGACCCAAGCAGTACAAACATTTTGGTGACATTCTCAAGACTCAACACATTACCAACCCAGTCAACATTAATTATAGACTAACTACATTACAGAGTAACAAAAAGCATCTGTAAAAATACTCATTCATTCAATAAATAGTTGTTGGAGTATGTGCAACAAGGTACTGTTCTAGTGCTAGAGACAGTGATGGACAAAACAAAGTTCAAGCATCTTGGAGGCCAACTTGAGTGGAGAGGTAAAGAGACCAGCACGAGACAGCATCAAAGAGCAAGTTAGGAGCTCTGATGGTCAGCGCAGTTATTACTGGCAATCAGAATACCTAAGCAGCTTTTTAAAAATATTAATGTCCGGACCCACCCCAAACCAGCTGTCTATATTTGTTTTTTGTAGGCAGAATGAAGGGTGATTATCTATTATCCTGCCACTTTGGTGATATCTATTTTAACCAAGTACGTGGGTCTGGAAACATTTTGTTGTTTGTGTATTTGTTTTTGTAGTACTGAGGAATGAGCACAAGGTCTTTGCACTGAGATACATCCCCAGACCTTCTTACTTTTTTATTTTGAGACAAGTTCTCACGAAGTTGCTCAGGCTGTGCTTGAACTTATGACTCTCCTTCCTCAGTCTCCCAGAGTTCTGCAGTCACAGGGTGCTCCTCTATGTCTGGGTTGCAGACTGATTTTACACAGGATGATTTATGTTTCAAAATCATCACTGATAATGATATGGTAATAGAAGCATACAAGAGCAAAACTGAGAAGTAAAACTGAGACTAGAATGCTTGAATTACAGTGGTTGGGTAGTGAAGTAGAAATGTGGAATATAGAAATCTGTTCCTGGGTATTTTGCTATAACAAGGAGCAGAATAGGAAGTATATGAACAGAAAAGGAGAATGGGCCCAACGAGCATTTTTACTTCTGTTTCTAAGAGAAAGCTATTAAAGTGTTATTTATATTAGTGATTGGCATGAACCTAAAGCTCATCACACATTTAACAGTATTTACACATCAAGTGCCACAAGCCTCTATACAGGATATCACAAGAATGTATCTATTCTAATCATTAGCAGCACAAACAGATTTTATATCCTGAGCAAAATCCTAAGAAAATAATAGTACCCCAATGGAGAAGCAACGTCCAAGAAAGTCAACTACATGTCAAAAAGCACTTAACCTTGCAAACTGTGCTGTGTAATGTGTTTAAAGCAGTCTCTCAACGCAATAGCTCTTAAAACTATTTCAGTGGTCTAGTACACTACAGCCCAGCTTTTCTCTACATGGAGAACTAAACCACAGCATACTATGTGACTGTAACTTGTATAACCCATTATGTACAGAATGGATTTTGAATATCCATACCATGTTAAGTAGTCTTCTAGTTAAAGACTGAGTAAAAGCATAAAAACATTATGACTTTAAAAGAAAAACACGTCTATAAATAATTACAAATAATGGCAAGCAAACAGAAATGCTACTGGATTAGTAAAGTCATAATTTATTTTTCTCGTGTGGTATTATGCTCCATAAAAGAACACTTATAAAAATTCCCCATATTTGTTCAATAAACTTCGGGATTATTTTCTATACATGTTGCTCCCTTCACGTTCCAATGTTGGCCCTAGACCATGTTCTAAATAAACATTTCCGCTTTTTATGAAATGGCAGACTTGGTGTTTCAAATATAACACTAGATAACCAAATGTGAAACACACACACACACACACACGCGCGCGCGCGCGCGCGCACACGAATACTCAGCCTATCACCTTCCCTGGAGGATCTGCCCAGCATCACCTGAGTGGACTCACTCATCAGCATGAGGAAGCCATTCAAGGAGAGACCATACTCAGAGCATGTCAGGAGGCTCTGATTTCAGTTGTCCTCCAAGTACAGCGCAGTGTGACTTTTTTTTATTGAGTATACTGTGCTTTAGTTTTAGATTTTCAGAAACAAATCTATCATAAATACAAGCTTTCTTAGAAAGACTAAGGAATAAAAAAAAAATCTACTATTATGAAGTCATTGTTTATTTTCTTTTTAGAGAGAGAAAAAAAGGGATTTCATAATTAAATTTGCAAATTTAGCCTGTTTAGTAATTCTTAGAAGCCAAGAGCTACTGAAATTACAGTTTAATAAACCTACCAAAGACTCCTCACATAAAAAAATTTCTCAGAAAAATGTATTAATTTTAACATTTTGTCACGATGTCCTGTGTCCCTCCCTCACTTAACAGATCCAATCACAGTGTTTATCTGACAGGCACCAAAGCTCCTATCATTAAAACTGCAAATTGCTAAAACATTAATGAAATCAATAAAGATCTCCCCTGACAGCACAAGAATGCGCCTTGACTTCCGGAGGTGGTTGTGTACTTATCTTACAAAGATCCCATCTGTGTATTCTAAGGAACAGAAGGCTTGGGGTTTCATCACTGGACTCTGAGTATACAAATACTGCTTGTTCTACAAAACAGCCCTGGGTATCACAGCATTCAGCCACTCCATAAGTCACAAAAGAAATCGTTTTTCCGAGCTTTGTGTTTGTAGAGAAAGTACGCCCCTTGCACAACTATAACTAGCTTGCCGTGGAGAAAATACGAGCACAGAGAAGGAGAGACACTACTGAAAACAGCCTATTTAGTCTTTTCCAAATAAGATCGCCGAATTCCTACTTAACTATTTCAATATGGACTTCTAAAAAATAAATTATTTGTTTTCAGTTAAAACTTTTTAATTGCTTAAAATTTCTAGAAAAACATTAAACAGAAGTTGATCAACTAATTTATTTTTCTTACAGTAACTGAAATTTTAAAAATAAGTAATTCTTAAATAGATTTGAGTTGCATATTTTAAGAGTATTCCTTTAGAAATGTAGAATTTGTTTAGCATTCTTACACTTCCATAAACCTGACGCAAAGTTTATACTGCACTAGAAAATCTTTTGCTAAGGTAATATTTCACAGAGAAACTTGCTTGGCACCTCTCTTATTTCTGACATATGTATTTTTGTATTCTGCTAATATTTTAATACTTTCTTTAGCTCCCTTTTGTTTCAGGATCTTCTTTAATCTCAAATGAAACAGTATGTTCAGGAGGTTAGCGGTCTTTAAGATGGTAAAGAGCATGACATACAATTCTAATGTATAACAAAGCTACTAAGCAACAGTGCCGAATGCTACTGCAAGCTAGCCATGCAAACTGAGCAGACAGGAAACCTCACAGGCCAGTGTCCTGTCTTCTGAAATAAGACTTTTAGAACACTCCCCAAACCATTTATCTATACCACCTAGTTAACTCATCTAATCAAATTTAGATTTTATTTCACAACTAGGCACATGAAAACAATTACTGCATAATTACAGCCAAGAGAGTCCAAGACACAACCAGATAATCCTGTGTTTTTTCTGTCCAACACTGTATTTCAAACTTATCAACACTCCTCAAAGCTCTGAGAATCCTCCTCAGTAGACAACCATAAATTCCAACAGAAGTCATCAGACTTGAACCATTTCACCTCTGCCAACCAAAACTACAAACCCTTGAATTTATACTGAGATAGGCATCCCGCCCTTTTGTTCTGATGAAAAAGTATCTTTTATCGTGTAAAACTAGTCTTTGCTGTGCTGCCCTTCCCTTCTTCTGGGAACCACACATTTCTTCCCTTACACTGGCTTTCTAGGTTTCTTACCTACTCCTGCTTTAAACAAACCCAACACAACTACTTTCCTAATTTCTATGACCAGTCGGACATTCGGCTTAGAGTACCAGCTTACACACCAACTGTCTTTGTCTCACATTTTCACCTAGGTGTCTCAGAGATATTGCAAACTTTCGTTTGCTTTTGGTACCGAGCTACACCCCTAAATCAGCAACCTCAAACTTAACGTTATCTAAAACTTAACATGTTTCCCTCCTCTGTTAAAATAGCACAAACCAGCAATTCAGTTGCTCGAGCCAGGAATCTAAGAGTCATGAATTCCTCTCTCTCTTTTTTTGCAGTAATGGGGATTGACCCCCAGGCCTTCACACTTAACTACATCCCCCACCCATTAAGACAAAAAAACTTTGGGGGGTAGAGGGTATTGAATTCAGGACCTTGTGCTTCCAAGGCAGGCAACGGAACCACTGAGCTAAATCCCCAGCCCCCTTTTTTAAAATTTTGAGACAGAGACTGGGAATTTAGCTCAGTGGTTCCGCCACCTTCCTTGCAAGTGCAAAGACCCAAGTTCAATCACTGGTACCAAAAAAGAAAAAAAAAAAAAAAATTGAGACAGGGTCTTACTAAGTTGCTTAAGTGCTCATGCTGAGCTTGAACTTTGCGATCCTCTTGCCTCAGCCTTCCAGAGTGCTAGGATTACAAACATGCACCGCCACAACCAGCTTCTTCCTCTCATTTATCAACAAGTCCTGCCAATTCTTCCAAAAGTCTTTCCTGGCACCATGCTATCTCAGACCACCAGCACCTCCTCACTGACTGCGGCAACAGCCTCCTGAATGGTTTCATTTCCATTCAGCACTTTCCGCAACACACACAGAGCAATCCAGTCACACTTTCATGTCATTCTCCTGCTGAAAATCCTTTTCAGCAGCTTTCCACCGCATTGTTTAAAAAATCTGAATGCTCTATTATGGTCTATGAAGCTCCACATAACATGGCCTGTCTAGTCCAGCTTTATCCTGTGCTACTCTTCCTCTGCTTGCTCCAACTAGATCAGCTTCATTTTAATTCTAAGAAAAGTAATTCTTTTCTGCCTTGGTGCCACTGTATGTGCTATTCCATTTCTACAATAGCTAATAACCTGATCTTTCAGATTTTTCCTTAAATTCCATATATAAAAGCCTTTCTTAAGACTCTACTGTGTTATCCAGCTTTCTGTTACTGTTACAAAACATCTGAGACACTGGGCTTGTAAGGTTTACTTTGGCTCAGGGTTCCAGAGTTTCAGGTCACTGTCACTTGGCCCACTGTCTCCAGGGCTGCGGTGGCACAGTTATCACTGTGGAGGTGTGGAGCAGAGAAAACTGCTCATGGCAGCCAGAAAGCAAAGAAAGAGGAGGTGGTGTGGCACCCCAATACCCCCTTTTATGAGACAGCCCAATTTTCTTCCATAGGCCTCACCTCCTAAAGGTTTCATCATTTCTCAACAGCACCCAGGCTGGGGACCAAGTCTTCGACACACAAATCTCTGAGAACACTTATCAAACCACAGCAGCTATCGAAAATGAGTCCCCGACGGCCGATGTCCTCCCATTACTGGGTTGTAGCGCAGTGTAACACCATCTGTCAAAATCTGTATTCCCTTCATTTGCTGCCTGGAATAGGGGATGTCTTTCTTCCCTGACAGATTATAAACCCATACAAGAAGACAGCAATCATGTCCACTTTGATCACTACTGTATTTTTACCACCTAGCCCAGGGTCTGACATGCAAAAACATTTGATGGAGTCAGGAGCCCTCATTTAAGAAATTTTAAAGATTCCCTTTTTTTTTTTTTTTTTTTGGTACCAGGGACCAAATTTGGGACCTTGCGCCTCAAAGCAGGTGGTGGAACCACTGAGCTAAATCCCCGGCCTTTCCCTCTTTATTCTTTTCCAAAAAAACTGTGTTTGTTACAGTGTTAAAAAAAATTGACATCACCAGAAGATAAATTCCATTCCCACAACTTAGAGTGTTACCAAAACTCAAGAGCTATGAGAAATGATTCAAAAATTCTGATGACTACCTGTCAAATATCTGGTAGATATCTTCAGTTGTAAAATGAAAAATTTGGCTTCTGACATATTACATAGTTGGGTCAATGCGTATTTAGAACACCTTCCTTTTTTTTTTTGAGACAAGTTCTCACTAGGTAGTTGAGACTGACCTGGAACTGTGTAGTCAAGGATGGTCTCTCTCGGAGATCCTCCTGCCTCAGCCTCCCGAGTGCTGGGATTACAGGTGTGCGCCACCACGCCCAGCTCTAGAACACCTTACTTTTAGATGGAGCTGTCTAGCTCTCTCTGACAGCTTGCTGCTGTATTTTTTTTCCTAATAGCCATTGTTTAAAAGCCCTTTCACAGACTTCCATTCCTCTTGCTTTCTTTCATCTGTTCATGTTTTTTAAAGCCATAACTGGAAAGTTTCTTGTGGATCAATTTTCCTGTCTATTCTTCATTTCTTCAATTTGCTTACCTCCCAGAATTCTCATTTCTACAACCTGCTCTTTTTGGCATCCACGCTGGAAATTACAAGTAATTCTCTTTTCTTTGTTCTATTTTCTGTTGTCCCTTCTCTATTGTAAATTTTTCTTTTTTAGCCATTGCTGGAGTTCTTTCTGTTCAGGGACAGACAGTATGTTGAGGTCCCGGGAGGTATTTTGGCAGACTGTCTCCCATGATGAGATTTCCACTTCCTTTGGTCTGATCTGAGGTGGCAACAGAGTATGGGTGAGTCTTGGGGTTGGGAGGTGGCTGAGGGATGTAAGCCAATCAGTGCTGTCCTGACGATGCCTGAGTATCAGTATTCTTTGCTGCAGGCACTTCTTTCCTGATACCACTGACAGATGGGCTGGGCGATCTGAGTAACAACTGCTGAGGTTCATTTTCTGAACTATTAGTATTACTGAAGGGGGACAAAAAACACTGGTTTCAGTGTTTAAATTCGGAAGCTCAAACTTTCTCTCTCCACCGATCTCTTCAGGTCCTGTTTTCTTTATAGCTTCCATCAGGGACAGGATTATTACTCTCTTGTCTGAAATCTCTGGAAATACATAACTGTAGTTTTCTAGACATACTATGTTCATTTTCAAGATAATTTGTGTAAGTATTATCTTCTGGTAGAGGAACTTGCAAATCAACTAATTTGTGCTTAAACATAAATTTTCACTCCCTTTTATCATTCGTGGATTCTTGGGTCTGTAGAATCTTGTTAGATTATATAATTTCCGCCACAATTTATCTCCTTCCTTCTCCTCTTCCTCCTTCAGATCTTTCTAGTTTGGATTCCTGAAGAGTCCTCACTATCTGAATCTGATATGGGGTCCAGAGACTGAATGAATACTTGGGGAAACCTCATCTTTCAAAGATCTGTCAGGATCAAAGCTGTCTGATGTGCTCTATTTTTGTTTCACTCTCTGTTAACGACTCATTAATATTCTTTTCCTTCTCATAAGATGTCTCTATTATGCTGGCATTACTTTCTTGTTCATTAATTAACCACTCGAGGTACTTTTTTTTGGTACCAGGGATTGAACTCAGGACCTTGTGCTTGCACAGCAGGTGGTAGCAGCACTGAGCTAAACCCCCGCCCATTGAGGTCCTTTTCAAAGTCATCTTCGTATTATCCACTTCACTATCTTTATTTTCATTCATTTCCCATTTGTTAAAAAAAAAAGTATATTCTGTGAGATGTGGTGGCTGGGGAAACTCTCCTCAGCTGTTCTTTCTTAGCTCTGACCAAGCGGCAAAGGAGACAGCAGCACCAGCAGCCGGGACCAAGCTGGCATGGCAATGCTGAGTCTACTTGTCCTGTCACTCAGACCTCCGTCCCAGTCTTTTTCCACCCAGCCCAGGGCCCCCTTCTATTCTACAAAAGCATTAATTCCTGTATGTTTATTTTTAAACTGTCAAGAAGAAAATATGATTTATTTGTTTGAAAGTTTCATTTTCAATTTTAGAATAAAACATTCTTCCATATTAACTACAAGAGTGGCAAATTCCCTACATGTGGCAAACAACTGAATCCTGTCTCACATCTTCTAAAAAGGATCAATTCCTTTGCTCAATATAGTACCTAGAGTACAAAATGACTATATTCTAAAAGTTGACTGACTTAGAATTCAGATTTGCCTAGAAGAAACATTATGAATAGTTAGGTTCTAAATCAGACTCTAAGTTACTCAACCCAAACAACCCCAGGTCTATTTTACTAGCAATACTACATAAGACTACAATCTTAAGGGTTTTATTAGAAAATGCAGTCAATGTTTCAACTTGAGGTACAAGAGAAGCCCCAGCAGTGGCATCTACAGACTGGAAGGCAACAACAAAAAAGGAATGTTGCCGGGCATGGTGGTGCATGCCTGTAATCCCAGCCCTCGGGAGGCTGAGGCAGAAGGATCACTGTGAGTTCGAGTTCGAGACCAGCCTGGGCTACAAAGTGAGTTCCAGGTCAATCTCAACTACATAGTGAGCCTGTGTCTTAAAAAAAAAAAAAAAAAAAAAAAAAAAAAAAAAAAGGAATGTTGCTGCTAAGCTGTGAGAGAGACAGGGGCTTCTTGCCACCTATGGGAGGCAGGGTAACCCAGTGGCTCATCACCTATCCACAAAGAAATTAAATGATGACTTACTCTTTCCCAGCTACAATTTGTTACTTAGGCCACGATTTCCTTCCTCTGCAAAGCTAATGACAACAGAAGAGTTTTAGCTTGCTTTCCTTCCCAATACCTGAAACATTTTTCAAGTCTTTTAATACTTCTAAGTGAGATTACATTGCCAATAATGTATAAAGACGGGGTCTCCAAATAAAATTAATGCTTAAATGCAGCTTTTAAATGATCTGTGATTTTATACCTAATATGTATTAAACTGTACAAGATATTACATTTTAATCCCTGCATTCAATCAAATAATCTCTTGTTTTTAAGGACTTCTTACCCAAACTCCTTAGATCTCTCTCCTCCAAGCTCATCTTTAATTACAGAGTTGAGAATCATGAGGCTTCCCACTCTCCCCTTGATTTTAGGATGTGCCCTCCTGGCTTTGTCTCTTCAGTTACTCAAAGCTTCAAAGAGCGAAAAAAGGAGGCAAATAGATGACAAGTGTTGCTCTTTAAAAAGACAACCAATATGGCCGGGCGTGGTGGCACACACCTGTAATCCCAGCACTTGGGAGGCTGAGACAGGAGGATTGCTGTGAGTTTGAGACCAGCCTGGGCTACATAGTGAGTTCCAGGTCAGTCTCAAGTATACAGTGAGACCCTGTCTCAAAAATACCAAAATAAATAAATACACAACCAATAAATAAATAAACATTTTCCAAGTGCCTATTATATGCCAGGCATCAAAGCCTGAGGCCATGGAATAGAAAAATTGGTAAGAATCCCCATCTTAGAAGCATGTACAGGGATGAGGAAGGAAGATAAGTACAATGAGCTAAAAAAGAACAAAATGTCACAGAGGCAATGAACTTTAAACACGAAAAATCAGACTAGGAAGACAAGGTGACATTTACCTGGGTCTTAAGAGATGTGGAAATTCAAACAAGCGCTGAAAACACTGTCCAATAGAGAATGGAAGTTCTCAATGAGATTGCTTTATGAATATTCATGATGAGACTGCAGAGATCCAATCAGAAAGAGCAGGCTGGCAGCTGGGACTTGACTGCAATACTCTGGGGAGCAGGGCCAGATGTAAAGCTAAAGCTAAAGAGAGTAAGCCAAAGGGAGGGACATGTCTAAGAAACACAGCTCTCAGTGATATTTACTGTAGCGAAAGAGGGAAGGTAAAGAGGGAAACCAAAAAGTTTCTGGCTTGATGATTAAATAAATTAAATAAAAAATGGTAACAGCACTAAAGTCTGTTTATTGAACGTTCACTATTGGTATGGCTTGTATCTAGATGTTCCCCCCAAAGCCTCGCGCAGTCAACGATGGAGCTTTTTGGAGGTGGCTGGATCTAGGGTGTGTGGGGCTGGGATCAAAGATGCCATGCTGGGATTCATTCATGGTGCAATGCTAGGATTAAGGGTGCTCCATCCTGGTGTGAGTGTTACGCACTCTAAGGGTAGGCACTCTGGACAAGATACACCAGACAGAAAGAGGGTCCCTGCTTGTTGCTTTGCTGCCTTCTGCCCACCATGAAGTGTTTCTGCTCTGCAGTGCCCCTCTGCTGTGCCACCCTGTCTTAGAGACAGGCGACTATGGACTGAAACTTCTACAAACTGTGAGCTATAGTAACCTTTCCTCCTTTAACTTTGGGTGTCAGGTATTTTGTCTCAGCAATGAGAAAATGTACCTAAGACAACAATGTACTAAGCACCTGATGTATATTCATTTAATTCTCACAAAAATGCTAAGAGGTAGATATTATAAGTGAGAAAAAGGACAGAGAAGTTATAAAACTTGGCCAAAGGTCATAAAGCTAGCATTAAGGAGTTAGGATTTGAATCCAGAGGTGTGACTTCAGAAGCGCCACTCAATACTCCATTAACCAAGATGAAGTTATTTGGAAGAGAAGCAAGCTGAATTTGAGGACAAAGACTAGTATTAAGATTATTTATATTTCATAGTAGAATCCTGATTACCCTGCACATTCCCAAAAGAAAACAAGTATTTAGGAGTGAGAAAGAAGGCAGATGGACTTCTTCAGGGAGGTACACAGACTGTTAAAGAAAGCCTGGCAAGTCCAGGTCTAATGCTTCACATCAGGGCTGTACTGCTTTCTTTCCCTCCTTAATCTGCCACCTGACTCACAGCCAAGTGACCCGACAGAGGAGAGGAGACTCTCATGGGGTAGAAGGCAAGGAGCTGCAGCTGGGCGTAGAATTCCAGGGAGAGGCCCAACATCACCCACTGCTACCGCAACTTCCTCACTTTATGCTTCACTACATCATGGGGATGCTGTGAGACCCGTGTAACTGAGGAACTGAAAAGGTCCTTAGAAATCAGTCCAATCTAAATTCTCCCCTTGGGGAAGGAAATGGGTCTAGTGAAATTAAGTAATTTGCCTGAGGCCCACAATTCCTCAGTGGCAGAGCTGAGACCAGAATCCAATTGTCACTAGTCAGTTGAACAGAGTTGGACAGCATGTAAAAAATGGGTTCGGGCTACATAATGCTCACCTGGCTCTGCTCCCAGCCCTGCTACACTGCCACTCCAGGAGGGAGGATATGCCAGAGCGGAGAGAAATGGTCACCCAAACCACTTCACTTCTCTACCTCCACACCATCCATGCACGGGAACGTCAAACAACACGTATGGGGGGTTCCATCCCCATCACACACGTAGCAAGTCCATCACCAAGAAACTAAGCAATGCAAAATATATTATAAGGAAGACAGAGTGTTACATCTGAAAATTAAAAACCAGATAGATCATAAATATTGCCATTCAACTGAGGGAGGGGCTTATCTTAGAAGGTCCTGCTTGCAACTAGCTAACTACGCATCCTCACCACTTTACTCCCAAACACAAAATGTGAAGGAACATCTTTATTACATAATGTCTGCAACTGTTTCACTAATGGAAACTACAGACCATAAAACTCAATGAATGCAAGTACTAATATGCAAAATTAAATTAACCTGAAAACTAAAGAATGTGAGCAATTACCAATGCAAAGAAGTAATTTGAAAAAAAATTCTAATGTAACCACTTTTTTTTCCCCCTTTTGAGACAGGGTCTCACTATGTTGTTGCCCAAGTTAGCCTTGAACTCCTGGGTTCAAGTGATCCTACTGCCTTGGCCTCCCAAGTAGCTGGGACTACAGACACATGCTGCTGTGCTTCGCTTATTGTAAACACTTTCGTTTTTATATTAGAAATTAGACATATATTAATATAAAATGAATATATGCTCTACTATCTAACAATAAAATACTTTCCAAGCCATTCCTCTCTTCCTTAAGATTGTTCATTAGTAATTATTATTCTAGAAACAAAGACCAGTACATTCCTAAATTAATATTACACTAGGACAACCCTCCTTTTCAGAACTAGTACTTATTCTAGAACAGAATTTTCTGAACAATGTAATCTACAAGAGCTGAAATTTTTACAATGTTTTTATTAGTATGTCAGAAATAAGTACATTCTTGATTTTCCACAGCAATGAAAAACAGGAAAAGAATGCATTAAAAAAACAATTATGTGTTACCTAATGTACTTCTGAACTCTTAGAATCTTATTCTCTTGCATGGAGTTATTAAATTGGGGGGGGGAGAAAAAAGAAAAACCACTGATCAGAAAGAAAGCAAGTATCTCTACTCCATGCAGCAAATTACAGGAAGACTGTACCAGGGCAATAAAATAGTAATCATATTATTCTAGTCTTTGTATCTCTGAAATTGAATATATTTCTCCAAGTTATATTTTACTTCTTCAGTTTTTCTTTCTATTCAATTTCTACAGTCTGCCTCTTAAGCAGCTGGTAATTTGTCCCTCTCCTTTTACACTGACTTAATTCCTTAATACCTCTAGCCCAGGTTACCAGAATCCATTTTAAAAATACTACCTTAGTTATCCCTTAAAATGCTAATTTAATTATTTTCTTCTCTAATCAAAACTTTTCTAAACCCCTCTGTTGTACATCTACAATGAGTCACACAAATCTTAAGAATCTGTCCCTCACACTGCCTGTGTCTAAGGGCTCTTGTCACCCCCAGATGCAGCTCATGCTCTGGCCTCTTCGTAGAACAACTCAGCGATTGGGTCTGCTCCAGGGATATGAAACTGACAAGACTATCCCCAAATCAGCCTAAATATCACCATCTCAGTTTTTACTCAGTTTTTTTCAGTATACTTTAGTACTATTAAGAGTGTCACATTTTGTTACAATTTATTTATGTAACTTCCCCACTAAGACTGACAGACTTCATCCAATTTTATTCATTCTGTATCTCAAAGGCAGAGCCTAAAGCCTGGGACAGAGAATTAAACCAATAAGTATCTGCCCGTAGAAAGGCAATATGTAATCTTAATAATCAATTGAAAAACTCCAATTGTTCCATGACAAGCTTCTGTCAAACATTAAAAACCCTTAATTCAGTTATAAATGTGGATATAAAAAATAGTAAAGCAAACATTTAGTGAACTGACTGTAATTTACAACATTAAAAACATTGAGAAGTGTTACATTTCTTGTTAAAAGCTTTTCAAGAGTAGTTTAAATAGTGCTTGCTTTCTCATCATGTAACTCATGATGTGGAACAAGCGTCTTTTATGCCTTGGCAAACTGTCATACTCTTTTCTAAATGTGGATCAACTTCCAACATTTTATTCTTTGCACTTTCAATGTCATAAACTATTTCCAAGAGCTTCTTGGATAAGGAGGAGTTTCCTGCTGGTGTCACTCTTCTGGGACATCTGCGTGCTTTCTGTCACCTCACCTTCCTCACTTAGGTCAATAAACTTGGCTTCACTAAATACCTCTGGCTGCGCATCTCAAGTCTCCTGAACGGCGAAGGCTTCTAAGTTCCCACAATGGGCTACTCGTACAACTGCACTTTGGATTTCACTTCCTGAACTGCACTCTATCACTTTGTTGTTTCTAGTGCACTTTTCTTTGTGGGTCAAATCCCTCTCTGAACTATCCATTTTTGTAAAATAGCACTTGAGTTTATCAGTGGGAGACAAGGAAGCAACACAAATACTGCTCTGAACTATGTAACAGATGTGCGAGGGCCAGTAACCAGACTCTGAAGTAAATGACACCAGTGGCCGCTGATCATGATGTGTGTCTGTAATGTGTAGTGAACTGTGAACTGAAAACTAGCAGCAAGGTTTGTACCTTATGCAATCAGTTATCCACAGATAAGGTATGGTGTTGATGACTGGTGCTCAGTTTCAGTGTGGTAACTGAAAAATGTGAATACTGACTTGCAGAGCACTGTTTCTAAAAGTCTGATTATGCTATCCTGCAAAAAGAAGTTTTTTAATCTGGAAGAAGCACAAAGTATTTCAAAATTTACATATGATTCAAGCTGCCAACACATTTTAATCAATACTCCATTCAGTAATAGCTTAAGAAAATTACTGCTTTACGTACGGCCTCAGTGGCTGATTGACAGGTCGTCTCAACACTGAGAACAGTTAGAAACTGCCCTGGACTGAATGGCATTCTTCTGCCTGAAGCCTCTGTCCCCCAGCGAGATGCTACCCGGAGGTAGGGAGGTGATCAGCTCACATGGCGGGGTTACAGCCCTCAGAAGACACAAGACAGAACTGGTGCTGCTTCCCATAAGAGGAAACACCCAGGCTGGCACCCAGACCTTGGACCTCTCAGCTTCCAGAACGGAGGAATAAATATTTACTGCTTAAGCCAGCCAAGCTATGACATTTGATAGGGTGGCCCGAGCAGACTAGAACCGAAAATAAGTTTCTAATAAAAAGTGACAGTTGTTAACTTTCCTCACGTAGCTAATTGAAAAGCTGGGAATTTACTCTTCAAACAAAATGAAAAGATCATCTAAGTTTATAAATAGCTTTTTGGAGTTAGAAATACAAAATACATCTATTAATTTCAACAAATTGCATAATACAACAACATACACTGAAAGTTGCTAGAAAGCTTTCTCAGGTCACAGGAACCATGCATGCCATGTCAGAGTGCTGGCTCATCAATTACTCATTTCCAGAGGGTGGCTAACTTTCTAGCCAATCCTGAAGGCTTACTGCTAGTGTGGTGCAACCTGGCTTAGAAGACAGGTCTCGGAAATGTAAATGTCTGACCAGTTCTGAGAGTGACATCGAGGCTAAATTCACCAATTATGTTTTTTGTTTGTTTGTTTGTTTTTTGAGACAGGGTCTCACTATGTAGTTGAGACTGACCTGGAACTCACTATGTAGCCCAGGCTGGTCATGAACTCACAGCGATCCTCCTGCCCCAGCCTCCTGAGTGCTAGGATTACAGGTATGTGCCACCATGTCCGGCAAATACACCAATTAGTATTCAACTCATGCAAGTACTAACACAATTTGTCTTTTAAAGGGCATTAAATGCACTAACGTCTATAGTTCAAAAAAGGAGTAGTTTCATAAGAATATTTTATTGGTTTTCACATTTTAAATTTCTTAGACCATATTAACAAATTCTAATAAAAGTCATTTACCTCCAGAAATCCCTTCTTATATACTCTAAGGTAAGTATATTATCCCAGTTTTACTTATAAGAAAATTAAGTCACACAGAGGTTTAAGGAACTTGGCATAAAGTCACAAAGCTTCTATATTGGGAAGCCAGTATTCAAACCTAGACAGTCTGGCTTTTTAGCAAAGATATTCAGGACTTCAGAATTGATAAAAATAAGAAAATCTTTTAAAATGATTTTGACAAAAGGTAAACATCATTAGAATACTTAAAATTACAATTCAAATTATAGTATTTAAAGATACTAATTTTGAAGAATAAATTTATTAGGCTCTTAATAGTCATTCTATACTAACTACCAAAGATTCTGTTAATTCTTTTAATACCATATTTGGTCAATACATTAACTACAAGAACTAATTAATTGAGCTCAAATTGAGATTAAGGGAAAGATTTAGCTCAGTGGTGCTGTGCCTGCCTGGCAAGCTCAAAATCCTGAGTTCAATCCCCATACCGTTAAAAAAAAAGAAAGATAGATAAAACTGAGATTAAATAATCTCACTTGAGATTACTAACACTTGTCCAAGGTCACACACAACACACCCATGTCTTAGACTAAGTTCTTAATTACTAAGAATGTTCACCTTTGAAAGGAGGCATTTGTCTAAGACACTAAATTTATAGAAACTCTTTATGTTAGAGCAGTTTATTTTTAATTTTATATAGAATGAAGCATCGGGCTGGGGATTTTGCTCAGTGGTTCCACCACCTGCCTCGTAAGTGCAAGGACCGGAGTTCAATCCCTGGTACCAAAAAAAATAAAAAAATAAAAATAAAAAAACAATGCTTGGGATCATACACAGGGCCTCATGCATGCTAAGCAATACTTCGCTGCTGAGCTATACCCCTACATCCCTACCGCTTAGTTCTTTGTAATATTACTATCAGTGATACAAGGTAGCACAAAAAAGTTGTTATACATTTCTAGGATGGTAGAGAGCAAATGAGTACTATTGAGCTTACCTCTATTTTTTTTTTATTTTTATTTTTTTTGGTACCAGGGATTGAACTCGGGTCCTTGCACTTGCAAGACAGGCCACCGAACCGCTGAGCTAAATTCCCAGCCCTTCAGCTTACTTTATAAAAGACAAGCTATTACAAAATACTATTACTTAACCATTAAGATAATCCCATAATTCAGGCACTACTAGGGCTGGAGATGTGGCTCAGAGGTACAGCCTTTGCCTAGAGTATGTGAGCCTGTAAGGTCAACCTTGGAAAGAGGAAACAAAGGCACCATTATTATCCTCAGCTTAGAGATGCACAGGCAGGGAGTAGGTCACACGGCTACTATAAGGTAAAGTCAGGAGTTGGACATGGGTGGTCTGTCTCTCACAGGCCATGTTCCATAATGAGAGAATTCAATCACATCAACAAAAGCTACCACTGCCTTGCATACAATTTTTAAAACTGATATACAATCATTTGCGTTTTCAAGTTATTTTTCTTTTCTTTTTTTTTTTTTTGGATCAAACTTGGGTCCTTGCGCTTGCGAAGCAGGCAGCAGAATCACCTAGCCCTTTCAAGTTATTTTTAATTTCAAAGGTTATGAAACTCTTAAATCTGAAACTGGGAATGATATTAAGGAACAGTAAGTTGGGAAGCACTGATTCAATAGACAACCTCATCGCTAATGAATAACGCCGGCACTTTATGGGTGTTTTATTCATATTTCTGAGTGTCCCATTAAGAAAAAGATATCAAAAACATCATTACACTGATGCTTTAAAATTACAATTGATCTTTAAAATTCCCAATGTTTTTTTAAGTTACAGTGTGCATAAAAATAAGATAAAGAGCCATGGTTCACTACAAAGTCTAAAAGCAGGTGTCACCTCTTGTGGGCTGAGGGGACCAGCTCTACAACCTTGAAAAGTATGCAAGGTCATCCAAGGGTAACCAATGCTGGCTGCTTCTCAGGAATCTCATTAGCAGACCAGTGTTCAACCTGAATGGTGAAAGGAAATACAAATGGAAACCTCACATTTTAATTATTTTCTGCTTCTTTCATAAACACTAATTCATGCAGAAGCAGAATTACTGAGGCTAAGAGAAAATATCAGAAGGTAACATTTTAAATGAACTGGGTTGTTTGTTTGTTTGTTTGTTTTTTGTGGTACTGGGGATTGAACTCAAGGTCTCCCTACTAATCCAGATCTCATTTCCAGGGTCTTGCTGAATTGTTCAGGCCAAGCCTGAATATGCGATTCTCCTCCCTTAGCCTCTTGGTGTTTTAAAATATTGTATGTACTGTATAACTCTAGGCAAGCTACTATGAATATGTATACTATTCTCAAGGATGACCAGGATTTAGAAACTTTTTAGTCCATAATAATATTGTTGTATCATTTTTATTTTTTTGTATATTGTTTTTGACAAATTCTAGCTTAGAAAATGAGCATAGCTGAAGAACAATCTTAAAAGAATCCTATTGAACAAAGGGATGGGAAAAATAAAAAAAAACCTCACACATACACATCACCTAACAAGTGGTGCTGAGCAGGATTTGAATCCAGACTTTCTAATTCTACAGTCTTAAATCCAGAGGTTTTGCTTTATTAAAAGACTGTAAGTCTATTTTAAGACTGAATTTTTAAAACTCCAAGTTTTACAGTGGATGAATAACTGGACCTTTATAAATTAAAAGCTTACGTTAAAATTGTAATTGCTTTAAATTAAGCAAGATATGATCATTTAAATTGGTATAATGCAATTGTTTTTTTTCTGATATCATAGTAACTATTCTACCTCATTCTTCCTTTTAAAACATAAAGATAAACTAAATAACTTAAAGGATAAAATCTTTTCAATCCTATTTAGGTAGACTTCTTACATATGAAAAAAAAATTTTTTAAGCTCAATCCAGAAAAGAACAACACTAATGAACTAGACGTGATCAAAACTAAAAGCATCTATTCTTTGAAGATACTGTTTGCAAAAAGACAAGTCGCAGACAGGAAGGGAGTATCTGCAAAGCACAGAACAAGTGACTTGTATCCAGACTACAGAGAGAACTCTTAAAACTCAACAGGAAAACACATTTGTTTTAAAAGGCAAAAGAGTTGAAGACATCTTACCAAAGAAATTATACAATGGCATATAAACATATGGAAAGCTTGCTAGCATCACTAGGTACCAGAGAAATGCAAATTCAAATCACAACAAAAAGATCACAACTACTAATACTACTGGGTTACTACCAGAACGACTAAAATTAAAACAAAAAGTAACAACAACAGTGAGTGCTGGGAAGGACTCAACTAACTGGAACAACTCTACTTCTATACACTGCTGACGGGAACACAAGATGATGTGGTAACTCTGGAAAAATCGAGGCGTTTCTTAAAGGCTTTTAAGTACATATGTACTTTGGGTCCTACTCAGCAATCCCACTCCTAGGTAGTTATCCAAGAGAAATGAAAATATCTGTTCCCATAAATGTTAACGGCAGCCTTTTTCATCGGCTTCCCAAACTGGAAAGAGCCCAGATGTCTTTCACGTACTGAATAGATAAAACTGTGGTACACAGGCATTTATTGGAATGCTCCTCAGCAATGAAAACTATTAATGTCCAAAAAACATGTGAATGATGCTAAAGAGTATTACGCTAAGTGAAAGAAACCAGATTCAAAGAGCTACATGCTGTGTCCACTTCTAGGACATTTCAGAAAGGCAGAAGACTATCAGTGGTTTTTAGGAGCTGGGGTGGAGATGGGATGATTACGAAGGAAGGAAGCTCTCTGGGGTGCTGTAAATTTTCTTTTCTGGGGGTAGTACTAGGGACTGAGAAAGTTCTACATCTTGACTGTAGTAGTTTTACATGACTGAATTTAAAAGTCAGAATACTACACCAGGAAGGTTGAGCTTTACTATATGCAAATTTGATCTCAATAAGCATGACCTTAAGAATAAAAATTAGGCAATAATTGTGCCAACAGTTTGCTAACAATGAATTACAATGGATATGAATTTGTAACCACAAATAACAAGTAGAATACCATGTCTCTTAATTTAAAAAAATACTTGTTAAGTTCACCCTGGGCATATATACTATTTTTTTTCCTTTTTCTTCCAGTACCGGGGATCTAACTCAGGACCTTGTACTTGTGAGGTGGGTGTGGCACAACTGAGCTAAATCACTGGCCCTGTACTATTTTTTCTTAATGTACCACAGCATGAACATTAATTTTATTTCTCCAAGATAGTTATTAAATATGAACACTGCATAATTCCATTTTTCTCCTGAAGTTACCTTCAAAATAGGCCCAATGTTTTCATGTGTCAAGAAATAATTTAATATTCTTGGGATATATGAATAAAAAACAGTGCTCATTAAATATATTAAGTAGAGAATTAATTTAGTGCTGATACTTTCACGATTATTTCAAACCCCCATTTACTGGTCCACTGCATTTCAGAAGTCTCATGAAAACCACAGTTAAATAGCTCTTTGTTACGTTACAGAGGCAGGTGTGTGTTTAAAGTGGAGAAAAGGATTGAATGGTAGCTATTTTTCTCGTTGTTTATGGGAAGAACACGAAGCAGTGCCAAATTAAGCTCCTTCTGAGGCGTTCAATTCCTTAGTAGTAAAGCTAGAACTTACTAAATATTTGACATTACATTTTAACCTGCTACTTTTTTCCCCTTTTCTTTGTCCACTATACTCATAGACAATAACATTTAGGAAATAATCACTCATTTGTATAGCACTAATAGTTTGCATAAAGCACTTGAATATGTATTACCTCATTTAATAATTCTCACCAAAACCTATGGGAACTTTCTTCCATTTTATAGAAGCCAAAACTCACTCAGGTTGTACATGGCGACGTGCATACCTGTAATCTCAACTGCTCTGGAGGCTAAGGCAGGAGGACTGTAATTTGAGGCCAGCAGGAACAACATAGTGAAACCATCTCAAAATAAAATTTTAGAAATGCTGGAGATGTAGCTCACTGGTAGAGTCCTTGCCTGGCTCGTTTAAGACTCTCTGTTCAATCCTCAGAACCATAAAATGCAAAACACCACCAACAAAACAAAAACCTACTCAGAAGGTTGGACACAGGACCACAGGTGAATTCAGATCTTGTGGCAAACTAGAAAACAGTTTACTAATCTGCTATCCATCAGTACCTGAGACAGTCTGGGGAAGCTGAAATGACAGGAAATGTCTTTAAAATACAAATGGCAAGGTGAGGTGCTATAGCCCTCACCTATGGGAACACTGAGGTGGGGAAAACTGTAAAGATAAACCATTTGGAAGGGAGTCTCTAAAATTATTCTTAAAGGAGGGGCTTAGGATGTAACTCAGTGGCAAAACATTTGCTTAGCATGCGGGAAAGGTCTTGTGTGGATCTCCAGCACTGTAAAAATATATAAACATACAAATGTATGTATGTATATATATTAAGTGAAATTTACTGATAAAAACTGTACTTAAAATAGCAAAACAATATCTGAAAAGGCAAGCTCAGGTCCGGGAGTAGTGGTGCACGCCTGTAATGCCAGCACTCGGGAGGCTGAGGCAGGAGGATTGCTGTGAGTTCGAGGCCAGCCTGGGTTACATAGTGAGTTCCAGGTCAGTCTCAAGTACATAGTGAGACCCTGTTTCAAAAAAAAGAAAAAAGACAAGCTCAGGATTTTTTATATAAGGGAGCTAAGATGTTTGAAAACACCGTGTTAATATTAACAATCTGCTTATTATATACTCTTTGTGGACATATCTAATAAGATATGTGTGCATATCTAATAAGATTAAGAATCCAATTTTGTGAAGACTAAGTACAATGAAATACAGTATGCAAAAAAAAAAAAGACAGGATTGGGACAACTGGCAAAATCTTAATATAGATGCATAATTGGTGATAGTACTGAATCAATGTTAAATATCCTGAATTTGATAACTGTACCGCCTGGCTTTTAGGTAATGGGTATTTAAAGTATTTAAGCATGAAAGGCTATAATGTCTACAATTCATTTAATCAGCTCCAATGTATGTCTGTGTTAAGAGAAACCAAATATCAAAGTATCAAAGTGATCTAGGTAAAGATTTACAGTGCTCAGTGAATTATTCTTGAACTTAGAATTTTCAAGTCTTAAAAAAAGGTTAAAGATAAAAGATAAAGCATTGAAGTACTTTTCTGGAAAATTTTCTATTTCAAAACTTTAAAATATTTTTCCTCAAAAGCTATTACTATATTTCTAACAAAATGTACTATAATTGAATAAAAACAAATTCTTTTTAATATCCCACTAAAATGAGTTAATACTAGTTAGAATCAAACAATACTTTCTATTTTTAAAAATTGGATATCAAACATGGCAGGAAAAAAAGGGCAACAGATACCAAATAATATATGCCAGAAATCGTGCATACTTCATTAGGTGCTTAAGGATTTTAGTAAAATTTATGTACTGTCCTCTAAATTTTTCTAAGAAACAAAATTCATTATTCAGTTTCCATGGACCTTTTACAATATCTGAAACATGAAAAAACTTGCCACCAGATTAACTAAGACTCAATTCACTTCCGTGTGATTTCACCATTGTTTCTTCTACCTCACTCCCACATATCTTAAAGATTTTCTTGTCTTAATATATATTTCTCATCATGAAGGCAGTGAGGTCACGGTATGCAGACATCTTACTTTCCTTAATTCAACCTATAAGCGCTGCAGGTGGAAATCAGAGGATTTCCACAGCACAGACACTATTCAAGGGAGTAAGCACACACCTTCCCCAGGGAGTACCAAGCTAAGACATGGGAAGGGAGCTGTCCAATTACCATGCTTCTCTCTCCCGTGTGCTTGCTGCCAAGCTCTGATCCCAGTGTTTATAAAGTACTTTTTGTGTGACAAAGCCTCTAAAGTAAGCCAACCTGTAAACCTGGTGCTTAACTAAGAAGTTTATTTTTGGAGTTCCTGGAAAAAACTAGCTATTTCACACTGTTGTGAGATGCTACATATGTATACCATATTTAATCACTTTAAGGCATTCGCAATAATTAATACTAAAATCTATTTCTTTTTAAAGTCACAAGTACCAACTTCACAACCTAACTCTAACATGCAACTACAACATATTTGCATTTTACTTAAATATTATGTACGAAAATGACACTCTTTAAAGCAGGGATGTCTTCTTTCTAAAGCCACATTCATTAACACAATTCTGAGATTTTCAAAGGCAACTCCATACATTTCTTTTCAGTTACTTCAGTTTCCTAACCGTATTACCCCCCTCTGTATTATCTGACCCAGTCTAACCCAACTTCCACCTTCTTTATAAAATCAGAGCCAGAAGAAATTCAGAAGTCACAAGTCAATTTCTTCTTCAAGCTCATAAAGCTGATGGCTGGAGACTTCCATTCAGTGAGCTCCATATTATTATAAAATCCCCACTCTCCACTTACAACAAATTTTTATAGAAAGGCAGAAATTTATTTGTACACAGAAGTTTAAAAAAAAACAATTTTTGTAAACTGGTATGAAAATTCAGTGAACAAATCCAGAGTATTAAGCTAAGCATGTCTGTGGTATTTAGAATCCTCAGTGCTGAGCTCTGTCTGAATCCCACTGAGAGCAGAACTGCTTTCTTTAATATTTCTCAACAACTTCTGGAGGAATCCCATAAAATTGGGCCTCTTGTTTACAAAATTTATACAATTAATTTATTATCTGATGACTTATTTTCATAATCCATATCCCTGATGTTTTATATCTGAACATTTTCTTAAACACACACTGCATCAAATAAATTAAACTCACTAGACAAGTCAGGAGTGGTGGCACACATCTGTAACTCAGCTACGTGGAAGGGTGAATCGGAGCATTACAAGTTCAAGGCCAGTATCTCAACATGACCCTGTCTCACAGTAAAATAAAAAAAAAGTTGGGGGCTGGGGATTTAGCTCAGTGGTGCCACAGCCTGCCTTGCAAGTGCAATGTCCTGAGTTCAATCCCTGGTACTGCAAAAACAGAACAAACCCCTACCAGAAAAAAACCCACACCCCCTTCAGGGTTCAGGGTATATGTCTGAAATTTGTTTTTAATAATGGCGGGGGGTCACAGTAAAATGTAAAGCTTCTATTCCAAGTTTTCAATTAAAAAAAAAATTAGATGAAATAATTTTCCATTCACAGGATGAGGTATGAACACTGAAAGAATTAGTGTGAAGATTATTTGTCTAGCATCAGTGTAGACTGTGTCACAGACATAATAAAGTTTCAGTCATACAAGATATAATTCCTGGGCCGGAGATTTAGCTTAGTGGCACTGCACCTGCCTGCCAAGCACAAGGTCCTGAGTTCAATCCCTGGTACCGAAGAAAAAAAAAAGATATTAATTCCCTAGAGTCCACTTTTCATGGCATATACTATTTCATTTAAAAGATGAATACAGAACAGCTAATATGTTTTACAGTGAATGTTTTTAAAAAATAAAACCTCTTAAATCCTTGAATTAAAGTCAAATCTAAGAATCATGTTTTAATGACCTTACCTGAAATGCAAATGTGCTTTATAAAATTCAAGATACAAAGATTTTCATTGATACATTCTAAGGAACCATGATATCTTTTGACTTGCTTAATTAAAACCTTCCAGTATGCGATTCCAGTTTGTGTTATAACCTATTTCACCTTTGAGAATCAAAGGAAGGCAAAGCAGACTCTTTCCAGAAACTCCCATACGTGTTCAAAATCTGAACATGACGCTAAAGGGAAGGGTCATCCTGACACCTATCACCTTTGGAGAAATGACTACTACCCCTAAATAACAGAACAGAATACTTCGGTATTCAAATATCCTCCACTGAGACTGAGAAGATGATCAGGCGGTGGTCTGGGCCCTGAAGATACGATGAACGCTGCTTCACAACCACAGTGGCCTGATACCGCTGTCATGCTCCGTAATCCTGAGACACTAGACCCTGTGCCACCTACCATGATCTCCATCTCTTACTCAGACTCCCCAAGCCACTTTGATCTACTTCAGCCACTGCTCACAAGCAGCCATCACTTTGCCCTCCAATACCTTCAAGTGACACAGCTCTGGGCTTCACAGGACAGACCATTCCAGCTTTAAGCAAACCTGAAAAACTGCAAAAAAAAAGTCTTCTAATTTGACTGCCTGGCTTGCAGGTGTTTTCAATGCTGCCCTGCAGAAGTTCTCCAGCAATTACTTGTCAATAGATAAATTAGCTTACCAAAGTGCCTAATCCTAAAAATCAGAAGCAAAGATCATTTAGCTCTATACTTTTACCAAAGAGGAAAGTCAGATTTATTGTGAAAAGCACTTTTTACATGAAACTTTAAAAACATGGTTTCATATTCCTTCAGTTAAAAAAAAAATGGAAGATTTCCATACGCACACCAACTCCTACACCTTGTCAGGCTTACATTTTAAATTTTTTTATGCAGAAAATGATCAGCATTAAAAGATAAAGATTGCAGGCACTTAAAATCAACGCCATCTGCAAAGTCTATTCTCTATTTCTACTTATGACTGTGATTCTGTAATAAGTACTTATAATCAGTGTGACATAAATATAGCAGAAATCATTATTTATTCATTAGCTAAAGCTAGGCTTTCAAGAACTGTAAGTTGTTTCAGTCACCTTCAACAGCTTCTTTTTTGCAACACAAAAAATATCTCCTATTGAAATTAGTGCATTAATAGTCTATCACAGGTAAGCTAGTCTACAATAAAAATGCTTGATTTCTTTTAAAACAAAGGAAATACAAACAACTGTATGTAATCTTTTCATTCGTAATCCCAAATCAAAGAGGACAAAAAGGCTCATAAATATGCAAACAGTAACTGATTTATTTGAATCAGATAAAAGCTGTTAACCAACAGTTAACTGGTTAAACCAGCAAAATCTGATTTCTCAAGGGTTACCTAAGTAGGCTCTTTCTTTCCTGGGCTGTCTCGCGGAGCCAGACAATGCACAGTCCTAAGGAGGAATCTATGCTGTAAGGAGCTTCCCTCTGGTCCTTCAATAATTAAATTTCCTGCAGGGCTACAAAGCAGGTCCACCTAACTGCTTTCTGTCTAATTTTGCAAACTTAGCAAACTGGTATTTCAGTAAGTTTACATCGTAAATATACAATACTCCCTTGGTAAGAAATACATTTCCTGATATATAACTGCTTCTTTACTTTTTCACAGTGGCTTGAAGAGTAACTGTTTAATCAAAAAAGGTGGGGGGAGACAAGACCACATGTTACCTTATCAAACTGCGTTATACACAGAAGCTACTCTAAAGCTCTGGAAGGCAGTCCTGCCAGCGTTTATCTTATGATACAATCATCTATCTCATCTATGTAGTTAATTTTCCCAACTGAAAATACTTTCATCACCAACAAAATGAGTGCAAAATTTCTCATACTGTACACCGCAAGACTACCCCATTATTTAAAACGGAGTCAAAACCAATCCAGTATGTATCAACCAAGCAAAGGTTGTCAACCTGGAATTATTTTAATCAAGTCTGCTTTTTCAACACAAAGTTCTTTCACTGCGTTGGGTTCTTATAAAACAACGCTCAAGTAGCTTCCTCTGGACCAGGACTACAGATACCAAGTTTGTCAAACCTGCCCCACCCCTTGAAAGAGCGGATGCCTGGAACCCTTTACCGCGCTCCCTCAAGTAGTAAGTGCGGCTACGGCAAATTCAGGCTGACGCCAGGAGCGGCACATTTTCCACTACGATTTTCTTAAGTAGGCTGTGCATTACCCTCAGCAACAAACGTCACCAGGGTTCAGGAGCGACGAAGGGAAGAAAGGAGTAGGCAGAGAACCCGTAAGATCGCCCGCCCAACTCTCGCCTGCACACTTCTCCCGCTACTTTCAACATGAAGTCGGCAAATGCAAAGAACTTAGGAGCCCCCCGCCTGCCACGGCCACGCAG
>NW_022900929.1:72595123-72595425 GCF_012274545.1 Fukomys damarensis
TCCGATCCGGGCCGTCCCAGTCGGACGCTCCCGGGCTCCGCCGCTCACCGAGCTTTTCCACCAACTTGAGCATCACCCCTCCGATGTGCACCTCCCCGGTCACTCGCAGGGTGACATCGCGGTTCAGGTCCGTCACATGGACGCTCAGTTCCCACGTCCCGTCCGCGTAGCAGCCATCTGGCATCCTTATCCCGTCCAGAGCCATGGCTCCTTCCTGCGAGCGCGGAGGAAATGGCTCTCGTCAGCGTCACTCCCCCGGACGCGCACGGATCCCACAGCGCTCGCCGCTCCGGCCGCGGCTG
>NW_022900929.1:72595920-72636397 GCF_012274545.1 Fukomys damarensis
GCTCCCGGCCGGTTCCCGGCCTGGAGCGGGTCCCGGAGTCTTGGGGGCGACGAGGAGCCGCACCCGGGAGCAGGGGAGAGGAGTTTGGGATGTAAAAACTAAAAAGTCGTGCCCAAGCCGGCTCCGTAAACGTCCCACAAAAGAATGGGAAAACCCTCAGGGAGGCGAGCCCCGAAAACTGCTTTGCAAGCAGTGTCCGGCACGGCCAGCGGCTCCTGCGGGACTCCCGGGAGGTCCTGCGCTCCGGCTACATGCTGGTCACACACGTCCTGGTACCGAAGGGGAAGAGCCCGCAGGGCCTCGGGTTTCACCCCCTCCCAGCCTCCTTGGGCCTTCGCTTGCATTTGTGCCTTCTTACCCACAAATCGGAACAGTCTTGATGAAGCCTTTGAGGTGGATGAGGATCTCTGCCTGACCCTCACAGCCACACCTTGAAGGAATTTCAATAGCACTAGAACTGTGCCTGCAGATGCAGGAAGAGCTGGAGGACTTTACCTGTTGCAGGCTGCCTAGTGATGGAGAACGATCCTCCTGCTTTCCGATTTGCTGCCACTTCCCCATTCTCTGTTAGGCTGTTTGAAGGGACTCTTCAGAAACCGTAAGCCCGGGAAAGCCTCACTAGCGAACGCAGAGCTCAGAGCAATTCTGGTCAGGAAGACTCTAAGATACAGTATAAAGGACCTCAGTTTTGAATGTGGTCTCCAACTCTCAAATACTTTGAAGGGGACCCCTCAGGCAAAAACCCCCTTGTTCTTCAACACAACTGGAAACAAATGGGTAGAGCTTCGAGAAGGGTGGGGCCCATAAAGGAGCTAAAGCAGCGAAATTTAGTCTGATGCCTAGGGTTTTGCACCAAAAATAAATAAATAAAGGGAAAACCACAATAGTGATCTTAGTCATCATGGAGAAATTGATGCCTTGTCCCTCGTCTCCCCACTCTCCAATTATTTCTGCTCATGGATGTTCCAAATAGTTCACTTGGAAGCAATATGAATGTCCAGGCAGGAAGGAATGTTTATGTAAACTATGGTGTTGAGAATATACAGGAAGATGTTTTTTAATAAAACAACAGCTGGTTAGAATTTAGAAAAATGAACGTGCAACTGTGAAACCAGCAGCTTGTCTATTTTGAAATACACAGAAAAAAGACTGGAAGGAAATACATCAAAATGTTAAGCAGCGATATAGGTGTTGAGATCATGGGAGATTTTTTTTCTTCTATTCTTTATTTTCTACAATACCGAAAATTTTGCATCTAGGGCTTTTCTGTCACCACCCAGAATAGCATTCAGCACGTCAATTTCTGTGTGCCTGTGATTACATTCACCACCACAGGCACAAAGGAGAGAGCCTACTGGAGTCTTGGGCAGGATTTTCAGCGGTTCCCTTTGTAGTTTTCAGTATCCCTAAATAAAACTTAAGCATGGACTTCAGATTTTTTGCGTTGTCCATAAATTTACAGATAGCTCCACACAAAGCAAACCGAACGTATGCTGATAACACAAATGTCAAATACTCAGTAGGTCTTGTCCCAGGGGGAACTCTTACTACTTGGGAGATTCCCACTTCAAATTTTTACCTATATATTTTCTCTGCCTTACTCCTTAGAGATTGATGGCAATGTATAAAGATGAAATAGCATACATTATAAATGGCACAAAACAATTAAAATAGGGGGTTTTGGAAGTATGGGGCTTGGGTACTACTTAGAAGCATGCGGTAGAGATTGAAAATGGAGCTGGAAATAAGGCTAAGAATTGTACCTTAGTGACCTGTGCACCTGTTGCAGTAAGATCCAGGTAACTACAGCTTCTCAAATCGCCTTTTACAGAAACACTATCTATGTCCTTCCTGAATATTCCTTTCCTTTGATGAATTGTTGAAGGGGTTGTGGCTCAGAAGCCCCTCTAAGACTGTGTCAACTTTCTACTTATTTTCTTGTTCTCCAGCGAGAGTCACTTTCTGAACAGCTCTCCACCACAGTATCTACTGGTCTATTCTTCTGTCCTTAATCCATCTCCGTGAATGTTCCTATGCTTAGTGATGAGGGGTTAATATTGTAAGTAGCTAGTACATGTCTTAACATTTGAAACACCTGATTTATAGCTTTATGAGTTACCTGACTAGCTTTAGAAAAATCAGCTGTTGGGTGAGCGATACCATTCACAGGGAGCAGGGACCCTCTGTTGGGTACCACGGGAGGAATAATTAGAATAGTGCAGCTGGTCCCTTCAGGGCTTCTTTTTTAGTATTTCAAGCTGTTGCCTGCCTTGAAGATTAAAGAGAAACTGGGAATTCTTTTCTAGTTTATCAGGTGAGATCTTCAAGTGCATTTCTTAAATGTTTACTTCTACCTAAAACTTCCCAGTGTATTTAAATGTAGAATCTTATCTGAAATCCCCTACAAGAATCTCTAAAACACGCAATACTTGTGGTACTTACATCATACTGAAAAGTAGCCGAGAACTCCAGTGTTTGGAAGAACAGCTCAAGCATTGAAAGCAGCAATACCCAAATAAGGTACCAAGCACTGGACTTAGATTTAGACTAAATGATACCTCACAGATCTGCCTTCAAATCCAGCCCTCCGGCTCGGTAATCCTCAGGTTGTCGTCGGCTTTTTCTCTGAGCCTACTTATGCTGTGCTTTAAAAGGGTATTTTTAAAAGGTTAATGCAAAATATAATCACTGGGATTTAAATGAGAGAAGTTGGGTTGGAGAAAATAAGGGGGTTTTCGTATGAGTATGAATGTGAAGTGGGGAGAGTTGAACATTTGATATGAGGCCAGCAAGATGGAATGTAATGAATTATTGCTGTCAGATGCCAGGTGAGCAGAATTCTCTCTTTGTCTTGGGGATTGCCAAAAACGAAACATACTGATAAAGCTACCACAGAGGCAGAAATCACAGAGGGTTGGGTGTAAACCAAGAATGGGAAGGAGGTTGCAGAGCCACTTTTTTTTTTTTTTGACAAGTGGGAGGTCCTTGTAAAAAGCAAGAAAAGGACTGGCAAACTGGGAAGGAAAAATTTCTAGGTCTGTTTTCACACGGGTGAAAGAAGGGCTCTTGAGACAATGAAATCTCTAAGAGCAAAGAAATGCACTGCTTGCATTTACTGCTTTAGTTATAGAAAGTTTTCTGTACACAGTCATGGAGGGTGGTACCTTATTTTCTCCCCCTGGTTTGAGTTTGAACACTGGAACATCTTGTGAAATGTTCTGAAACTTGACAAAAAATATATATTCACACACAGTCATAATAACATGGTAGCTGTTTTTTTTTTTTTTTAGCACCATGTCGAGAACTGAGATAGCCCTATAGGTGTGTGACATGTCGTAGGCTCTTAGTGAACACCTATCTACAGTTGACATTTAAAAGAAAAGGCATCCTCATATGAAAGAATGAAATTAGACCAGCACTTCACACCAGATACAAACATTAACTAAAAACAAATCATAGAATTAAAATGTAGGATAAAACTGTACGATTCTTAGAAGAAAATGTAGAACTAAAGCTTTGTGACTTTGGATTGCACAGTGGCTTCTTAGACAAGACATCAAAGCATAAGTGAATACAGGAAAATTTGCTGAGTTGGGTTTTATACAAATCTTAGGTATTTCAAGGAACAGCATTGGAAATGTGAAAAAAATATAGAATGGGAAAAATATTTGAAAATCTTATATCTTTTAAGGGACTTCTAACCAGAACATATAAAGACCTGTAACAACTTTACAATACTTTGAGATAAATAACTAAAAAGGACCAAGGTCCTAAACAGTTTTTCAAATAAGTACATTAAAAGATGCCCTGCATTGTTAGTCACCAAGGAAATGCCCATTGAATCCACAATAAGGTGATATTCATGTGCACCCATACCCACTAGAATAGCTATAATTTTTTTAAAATGACAATAACATGTTGGCTAGGATTCAAGAAATTCTAACTCACACATTGCTGATGTAGATGCAAAGTGGTCATGAGCTTTGAAAAATAATTTGGCAGCTCTTCAAAAAGTTAAGCATGGGGTTTCCATATGCTGTGGTCTGAGTGTCCTCACCAAGGTCATATGTTGAAGTCCTAACTTCTATAATTTATGGTATTAAGAGGTGGGCCTTTGATTAGATCCTGAAAGAACCCATTGATTAAATTGCCAATTCCAAAAGGTTTGGCACTCATGAAGCCCTTACCAGAAATAAATCTCTCATCTCGATCTTGGACTTACCAGCATCTAGAACTGAGAGAAATAAATTATTTTGTTTATGTATTACTCAGTGCTTACAAGGGAAACCAATTTAATGCAAGATATACAAAATTAGAAGATTGGCTTGCGGTGGCTGCCCACAAAGTCAGGTGCAGAAGTGTGCAAAAGGGCTGTCCGTCCCCTGGAGATCCAAAGGATCCAGTCAGAGCCCTGGAGCTCACTGTGGTGTCCCAAGCAAGTTCAAGTTGGAGTTCCTATCAGGAAGCCCAAGGGTTTATGCTGGAAGGCTGAAGGCTCAGGGCTGGGAGGCTGGAGGACATTCAAGGTGCAGGTGAAGACTGGAGCCACTTGGAAGAAACAGAAGTGAGTCTTCCTGCGTTGCTTCCCTTTTTTTCTATTCAGACAGCAGCGCCTAATCATTGTTGTGTCTCTCATGCCCAGGGCGGGTCTTCCATTTCAGTAAATCCTGTCAGTCACACCCAGAACTATGCTGATCCAATTTAGTTGGATGTTTCAAGTGATGAAATCAGTTAATATCCCAGTCTATAAACTACCCGATTTTGGTATTTTGTTATAGTTGCCATATAACCAATTACTAAGACAGCATATGACCCAGGAATTCTACTCTTAGGTATATATTTAAGCGAATTTAAAATGTTTATCCCCATAAAAACTTGAGCATGAGGGTTGGGGATGTAGCTCAGAGGTAGAGCATTTTGCCTAGCATGTGAGAAGCACCGGATTTGATCCCTAGCACTGCAAGTAAACAAAACAACCTTGTATATGAATATTCATAATGTTATAAATAATGATGCTCATCTGAATGCCTTTTATGTAGTGAACAGATAGACAAAAAAAGATGAGATATGATACATGCATGCAGTGGAACATTATTCAGCCTAAGAAGAGAACTGAAGTACTGATACCCGCTTTCCCTGGCATGCTGAGCCCTGGGTTCCATTCCTCCAGCCCCACAAAGAGCAGTGTCACGTGCTACAAAATAGATGAACTTCGAAATCATGCTAAGTGAATAAATCCAGGCATAGAGTCTAGTATTAAATGATTTCGTTTACGTGGAATATCCAGAATAGGCAAAACAGATTAGTGGTTGTCACGAGCGGAGGAGGGGTATGAGGAGAGACAGGTAGTACAGTGTTTATTTTAGGGGCAAGAAAAGTGCTCTGAAATTAAAGATGATGGTTGCCTAAGCCTGTGAATATACAGTTACCTACCAAGTTGTACCTTCCAAAAGGGTGAATTTTATGGTATATGAACAATATCTTGACAAAACTATATTTTTAAAAGCGACTCATTAACAAATCAGAAGGGAGAAAAACTAAAAGGCTGAGTTGTGAAGTACAGATTCATTTTCAGGACTGTGGTAGTCTAGACTCTGAAAGATCCTTAACGAAGTCCCAGCACATTTTATGGAAATGGTAAAGTTAAGGAGCTCTGTCGGAGCAGTGGGGTTAAATTTGGCCGGGCGAAAAGAGTAGTGTGGGAAGTCATGAGGAAGGCTAGAGAACGACATGCTTGCTGGCCAGAAGACAGGAAGAAATACCGAGGAAATACAGGGAGGTTAGGCCAGGAGGACAGAAGGTTAGACTCTGCACGGAAACACCAAGCCATTCGAAAGAGTGAATGAAGCCGTGTCATGAAAGCAGTGGTCAAATAAGATCAGTCTGGCAAAAATATACATAATGGATTGGAAGAAGTATGGACCTGAATCAAGATGGTCGGTTTAGAATCCGTTCATAACACAGCTATGAGAAAAAAACACCTTTGGTAGGCTAGTAGTAGGGAATGGGCAGCGGATGCCAAAAGAATCACAATCAAAAGCTTCTGAGTTTCTGATGTTTCCCAGTGCTGGACAGGACATTTTAAATGTTCCTCCAAATAACCCAGTGTTTGAAAAATTATTATTCCTATTCAGTGGAAGTTAGTGGATGGTTATCTGTTTGTGTAATTTAACACACACAGCTGATGTGGAAGAATTGAGCCTGGAATTTGGATCTGAAAAAAAAAATGAAGTCAGAGATGCTACAAAGACTTTACATTCAGAGCTCGGCGTGGTGGTATACACCTGTAATCCCAGCACTTGGGAGGCTGAGGCAGGAGGATCGCTGTGAGTTGGAGACCAGCCTGGGCTACACAGTGAGTTCCAGGTCAGTCTCAACTGCATAGTGAGACCCTGCCTCAAAAACAACAACAACAAAAAAGAGTTTATATTCAGGTGACCAGAAGAGCAGCGGAGTCATTGAATGGGAAATCAGTGTTGGGAGGAGCTGATTTCAGAGGGTTTGGGAAGGAGGCAGAATTTTTATAAAGAAATGTCGAATTTGGGGTCAAAGCATTCTATTCAGCGGTAATATTTAGAGGACAATTAGATAGATAAGCGAGGCAGAGATCAGATCACACAGAGAAATCATTAGCAGAGATGAGCTTCATGAACAGCTCAACCCCCAAGAGAGACTAACCCTTGGGTAACAGCTCCCCAAAGGCAGAGCAGGAAAAAATGTCATCCACCGTAACAGAGAAGAAAGTATCACAGCTAAGGAAACACACACACACACACACACACACACACACACACACACACACCAGGTTAGAGTGGTGTCTAGCAAGCAAAAAATGAAACAAACAAAAAAAGAAGAAAGAAACCATTTTAAAGAAAAGAGGTGATCAGCACTATCAAATGATGCATAAAAATTCAACAGAATTGTGGCCAGCGCAAAAGTCACAGTTAACCTGGTGGAGGACAATTCTAGAGCAGGTGGAACAGAGATTTCAAAGTTAAGAAAAAGGAAGTTTGTCAAAGGAGAGCAAGAAAAAAGAATGGTATTTTGGAGGTGCAGCAGAAGTAGAGACACTTTTTCAAAACAAAGGAGACCGGACATGAGCAAAGACCCTGGAAAATATAAAAGGGAAGTAGGTGTTTAAAATCAAAACTGAGATTTCTCACTGGGATAATTACAAGATGTTGGGAAGGGGGTGGGTAGGAGTGGCCCTTGCTGATGGAGGCCACCCTGAGCACGCTGCGATGTATAAACTGGCGTCACATATTAAAAGTCTGAGTCTGCCTATTCGCCCACGGTGCTGTTCGAAGAGCCAGCAGCTGGCTGTGGGAAAGGAGCAGCTCCCCACACCACTGCCCACAGCGGAGGTCTCAGTGATCCGTGATGCTGTGACGTCTTGGATGGCAAGACAATATTACAGCTACGGGCAGCGTGACTCATACACCAAATTTCTACAGAAGCAAAAATTAATCTTGGGAAAAAGCGAATTTCCCACTAATCAGCGATTCGCTCCTGCTAGAATGTCTGGTTGCCTCGTTGCTGGGCCCCTGCTCACCTCAGTGCTCTCCTCTCCACTGTTCCCCGTACCGCCCTTTACCCCTTCAAGAAGCTGTGTGCTGGGCCGGGGGTTTAGCTCAGCGGTTCTGCCGCCTGCCTCACAACCTCAAGGACCTGAGTTCCATCCCTGGCAGCCCCCCCCCCCCAAAGAAGCTGTGCGCTTAATAAATAGCCACGAGCTCCAGGAGACAGCATCTTAGCCTGATAAGAGCTTTCATATCCCGGGCCCCCTTTATGCAGCAATGATCTTGTCTTGTCTTTTGTTATCCTGTCACCTACCTTTGGTCAGGTGATTGGAAGTTGGCACAGCTTCCAGCACCTTACCACGCCAGAAGAAATGTGCACCAGTCTGCAAGGGCAGGCTTGGGTTATTAAAAGGTGGTGACCATTTTGGATCAGTGGAAAAGCACAGATGGCTGGGGATGGGCTAAACTGGCACAGAAACACTTTTAAAGAAATGCTGTCAACATCAGAACATGAAGGCCAGGGATGTAGCTCAGCAGTGCAGCGCCTGCCTGGCAAGCAAGAGTCCCTGAATATGATTCCCCATCCAAAAAAAAAACCCTTAAAAAATAAAACCTAAAAATAAAACATCAGTCGAGGAGAGGGTGGGGGTGGTTGGGTTTGGTGTTGCTCAGGTGGACGCCCTGAGGAGGTCAGATCTGGGCCAGGATGTAAGAAAGGAAGGATGTGATGGAGAGATTATTTTGGTACAACTAGGACAGAGATTCAGAGGCCCATAAAGGAAAACCAGTGGTGACAGCACAGATGTGAATTTGTCCAGCCTGAGACAACTTCAAGTAGGGTCAGCTGGGCTGAGGGCAGCAGGCAGCGGGGATGGCTCCTACTTCTGGGTCCCCGGAGGCCGGAAGCCAGTCTTTACAGCACCAGTTATAAGTTCTACTCCATGACACACAAGACTCTGCCTTGATCAGTATTTGCCTGTTAATATGTGGCTCCCCCTAATTTTTAGGGTTATGAATTGTCTAGCTAGCTCCTCCTAGTTACAGAGGCAGAGAAACTGCTGACTCCCAACCCCCACTCTAAGAAATGATCTCAATCCTTTGTTTCCTTCAAATGCATAAACCTCTTATTCTTCCCAAGTTAGGAGTTGGCAGTTCCACTGAAAGAGCCAAAAAGTCACCTACAATTCCAATTACCCTGGGGCCAGTTCAGGCCAATTTGGAAAGACAAAAGGGCTTTTATCTGAGTCTTAAGAAGGTGCTGGCTGGTGATAGAGATGACCAGCAGCTGAACATCGCCATCTGGTGCCTGGGAGGTGTCACTGTAAATCTTTCCTCTCCCTGGAACTAAACAAATAATTCATTAAGATTTTAACAAATGGAAAAAATGCCTCTGCACCAAATAAAGATAGACAGTAGAAATTCATCAAGATGCTAAAACAGGGGGCTAGGGATTTAGCTCAGCGGTTCGGTGGCCTGCCTTGCAAGCGCAAGGACCCGAGTTCAATCCCCGGTACCAAAAAAAAAAAAAAAAAAAAAAAAAAAAAAAAAAGCTACAACATGGATGGTCCTTAAAGTATTTATATCAAATGAAATAAGGCACACACACAAATAATATGTGAGTACACTGATACGAGATACTTAGAATAGTCACTATACAGAGATGGCAAGTAGAATGATGTTTTGCAGAGACTACTTTATTTTATAAATATGGGTTTCATAAGATTAAAAACATTACAGAGACGAATATTAGTGGTAGTTGCACAATACTCTAAATGCACTTAAATACCTCTGAATTGCACACTTGAAAAATAGTTCAGATGGTGAATTTTATGTTACATGTATTTTTTACCATGATAAAAAGTTTTAAAACAAAGTGATGCTTTTCACTTTTGGATCCCATTCCCTCCTAGGACTACCCTCTTGGAGGTACTCTATTCTCACGTTATCAAATTTTCCTGCTTCATCTAATTCTCCCCTTGCCCCCACATCATTTCCATAACCACATCAATAGAGTCGGCTATATGTATTTAAAGACAGAAGGAAAAAAACTTTATCTTGAGCACATTTATCCTCCTCTGTCCATTTATTGCTAATGGTCTCCTTCAACACAAAACCATTCACGAGATGCTTCTAGGCAGTAACTCAACTTCAACTCTAGATTGCTTTCTGAGCTCAGTACCAAATTGGCTTCTGGCAGAAACAAAGATATCTCACCCCCAAATATGCCTCTGTGACATAAAATAATATATATATATATATTTCTAAGCCAAAGGAAATGAAGAAGCAGCAGAGAAAGAACTCTCTCCATCCAGTCACTTTTCTGGCTGAAGTCATGATATAAATTCTCCTTTCCAGGAGAGAACACTAACTTTTATTGAGCCAGATACAGTACCAGTGGGCTCTGTAAACAAACTTTACTCTTTTATTTTTCTTCCCACATTTACCGTCTCATAGTTTCCCGCCTTGAAAGCTGAACACTGCTTTGCTTGTCTTGTTAGCTTCTCACAATTTATTTTTGCAGCGCTGGGGACTGCATGGTGCTAGGTAAGTGCTCTACCACTGAGCTACAACCCCAGCCCTACAATTTATTGTTCTTTGTTGAAGATGCTGTATAAACCAGAAATCTAAGGCCTGTCCTTTGAGATGTTTTTCATTAAGTCTTCTTCCATGTGATTTGTGCTGCGTGTGTTAATAAAAATTCTTTTCTCTTATTAATCTGCCTTTTGCTAGGAATTTTAAGGGGTTAAGAGAAAATTATTTTCCTGTTTGACATCTGTTTCTATCACTCCACCAAGACTGCAGTATCACCTATGACCTCCAATGTTGCAAAATAAACGGCACTTTTTGTCCTTTTCTTTAGTGTTTTGGAGACACTTGTCTGCTTTCTCTTTCTTAATCCACTTAATAAACAACTCTTAGAATATGGACATCGCCCTCTCCTTGCGTTTCTTCGACCTCTCTGTCTTCTTCTTCCAGGTTTCCTTCCTGGCTCCTTCCCCTCTAGCTGATTTCTACATTCAGCTTGCTATAGAGCTCCATCCAGGACCTCTGTTCTTTTCATACATTCTCTTTTTCACTGATATCTTCCTACATTGAGTTAAAATATTATCTTTATGCTGATGATCCCAGATTTCTAGCCCAGACCTGTCCTTGGGGCTTCAAACGTATAATAGGTATTTCATCCCAACATATATCTGCCTCTGGACTTTTCCTACACTGTCTACTTCTACTCTGATATTTTTCATCTCACCAAATCACCAGTCAGCCCTGATTTTCCCACCTATCTACCCTTCTCCGAGGACTAATTTAACACCAAGTCCTGTTGGTGTGCCTTGGAAACATCCCAAATTATCCACATCTCTGGTCTCCACTTTCCCATGCCACTCTAAATGACTGTCCTCTCACATGGATTATTTATTCAGGAACGTTTCAAAGTGCTCCCTCTGGTCTTTCTCCTTTCAACCTGTTTTCTACAGAACCGGAGTGATCCTTTAAATCTGTAAATTTCAATATTTAGACTTTCCTTAGAAACATTAGCAGCCTTCCATCACACTTAAAACCCAAACTCCTAATAGTAGCGTAAAAGGCTGCACACGATCAGTCCCGCCCCCAGTCTCCCTGAAATCCTACTCTCTATATCCAGCCAGACAAGCCCTGTTACTCTTCCATCTCAGCACACGACAATCCTAACCCTGCCCACAGGCTTTTCCCTGGCTCTTTCATGGCTGTGTTTCTCAGTTCCAATATCATCCTTTGTAAAATCTTTTCCTGGTCACACATTCTACAGCAGCCTTTGCCCACCCTCCCAGTTACTTTCTATTCCTCCATCTGCCCGTTGGGTCTCACAAGATAGCAACAATTTGAAAGGATTACACATTTGTTTGTTTGCTTATTTGTTTCCACGCCATCCAGTCTCCCTCTCTACCGTCATGGCTTATCCACAGTTCCATGGTTTCATTCACAATTTCAGCACCATGGTCACAATTCATGTCATGTTTCATGCAAATAGACTCCCTGATTTGTCTGCTTTGTTCATAGCTACAGCCCCCTCCAACACCTAGCACAGTGCCTGGCACATGGCTGGTGCTCAGTAAATATTTGCTAAATGAATTAAAGAATGGAAGACAGTATTCCAAACAACTGCAGATGCATGCCTTGGATATATGCCTTCAAGGAACTTAAACTCTCTTAGCAGACCATTAGAACCAAAGTTCTAAGTGTTTTTTGGACCCACACACACATTTAGTAGTGTGGTGCCTTTGATTGCTGAGTTGTAAACAAGCATATCAAATATACACAAATACCGACCTTGCCTTTCTCATAGATGCTGTCCTCCAGTCTTCTCCGCTGTACTTAACTAATCAATCCTGGCCCCTACCACCCTAGCCCCACTCCTCCTTTTCCCATGACTTTATTTCCCAATGAAACTGAGGCCATCAGGGAATAATCCCTTTGATTTACTCCATTGAGCCTTCTGGCCGTCCCAGTCCTGGCCTCTGCACAAAGATGCCCTTTCTTCCTTTTCCTGTCAACAGGCAGCAGAGGTGCCCATGTTTTCATCAAAGGTTTATCCCCCTGTGCTTTCCTCCCATCCCATCCTAGACTTAAGTCATAAATTCTCTCCCTCAGACTCCCTCCTTAACCAAGAGACTTCTGTAGCACTTAAAATCTCAAATCGTTCCCATCCCCTGAAATGCTGGGTGGAGGAAAGGGCAGAAAGTTTTCTGTAGGCTTTCTTATCTCCTTGGTTGCTGCTCTTTTCCTCAGAGCCAAACGTCTTGAAAATATTAGTGTTGTCTATATACTTGCTGTCTCCATTTCCTCACCACTGTCTTCCTCTCTGTTGAATCCATTTCATCTTTCTCTGTTTGCTTCCTCCACCGCAACTGCTCATGTTTGGGTCATGAATTACCTCCATGTCACAACATTCAGAGGATATTTTGAAGGCCTCATGCCTGCTAGGAAAATGCTCTACCACTGAGTCACAATCCCAGTCCTGAGAATATTTTTCTTAAAGAAGGACAAATGCAGATAACTTCTATTAATGTTTACATCCATTGTGGTCCACAGAAAATAGTCGGTTCACAGAGAATAGCTGGTCACAATCGAAGAGGTGAGATTCTGGAGCTTATTTACTCTCTAAAGCAATAAGAAAAAAAGATTTTGGGTTTGTTAAACAAAGTTTATGGAAGGCCATTGTTAGGACTGACCAAACCAGAATGGAATTACTCACCTGCATGCAATGTGCTATGTAAACAAACTGAAATGGACTAGTTGTCAAAAAACTAGAGATCCACAGCAATAGTCAGTGCCCTATGTATCTGGGTTGAGTCTCCGGTGTGTTCTTTCCCCCTCCAAAGCAAGCAAGCAAACAAACATTTGAAATGCTCTGAGAAAACCTCATCAGATCTTTGTTTCTTTAACAGGCTTTAAGTGAGTAGAAAGCACGAAAGCAAATGTGTGAAATGAGGATTATGCTACTGCGTGGTCTTGTCTTTGTATTGGCTTTGTCGGGGATTGAAGTTGGGTCCTTGCGCTGGCGAGACAGGCAACAGAACCACTGAGCTAAATCCCAGCCCTTGGCTTTGTCTCTGATGGAAAGATTAGCTCCCCTCTCCCTGGCACAGGCGTGCCTGCCTCACAGGGCAATCCATGTCTTGTTGTCGGCAGATAAGGCCAAGGGAGAGGCTCTTCTCACATCTGCTAAGTCCTCACTGCCTTTAAATCTAAATTATCCTCATGATAATACAGCATGTTTGGGGTGGCGTAGTCTGATCCTTCGGAGCATGCTCAGATAGGCCGTAGAAACAACAAACCAGTCAAGTCTCACTTGCAAAACCAACAATTTTACTAATGTCACGCATGTTTGATGAACGTTGTAAATATACTCAGCAGAGATGTGCTGTCAGTACAGCATCGGCTTCATGGTTGCTTTTTAGAAACAGTGTATCAGAGGGCATTTTAAACCTCTATCTTTCTTAGCCCTTACAGCTTTTGACACTGATAAGCACTTCTTCCTATAACACACTCCTGGCCTCCCGTGACACCGTATTTTCCTGGATCTCCTTGCTTTTCCTCAGACCCTTTGCTCGTCATGAGAATGGCAGTTGGAGGTTGTTAGGTTTTACATGAAGCTCTCCTCTTCTCCCTCAGGATCTCATTCTCGGGGTCTCATCCCATGGTTTCAAATACCAGCTACATGTTGATAGCTCCTAAACTCCAATCACCAGCCCAGGGCTCTTAGACTGTTTACCTAATTCCTTATTTCAGATCCCACGTGAGCCCTAAACTCGACACATACACCACTGAGCCCGAGGATATTTTTCTCGTTAAGTGTGGCTCTTCAATCCAGCTGAGACAGGAACAGGAGCTCCCACCTTTCCCCCCTCTCTTCGGCAGCCAGGTAGGGTGTGATCGCACCAATTTCGGTCAAGCTCATCCCCTTGCGGCCCCAAGGGTGACCTGGATTGACTAGCTCGTGTTTCCTCTCCACCTCCGCAGTTGTCTGGGTGGCTACGCCAACCCTTGTCGCTTGCTCCTGAAGCCCTGGCTCGGTACACAGCTGCTCCACCCCTCCCCAGTTTGAACCCTTCCCGGGCTTGGGCCACTCAGGAACCGCGACACCTCCCTGAGGAGACACGGCAAGATGAGGCCAGGATCCGGCACTGCTGGGCGAATGCCTGAGTGGATGGATATAGCTTCCTTCACAACTTGTTTAAGGGTCAGGGTAGGAATCGTCAGTGTTCTGGCATTGTCATGCCATCGACACTTTAACACGTTTCTATTTACATTCCTTCTAGACTTCTCCTTTTCCCTTTCATAAAGTTCACTGCGGGGGGCGGTTGAGACAGGGTCTCACGTGTACTTGAGACTGACCCGGAACTCACTATGTAGCCCAGGCTGGTCTTGAACTCACAGCGATCCTCCTGCCTCAGCCTCCCGAGTGCTGGGATTACAGGCGTGCACCACCACGCCCAGCATAAAGTTCATTTCTTAAAAGATTTTATGTGTAGGACATTAATCTTACTGTCTTAATTTTGTCTGTTTATCTTTTCAAGTATATTTGCAGGCTTCTGTTGTAGGCAGTATAATTTTAGGCTTCTGTTGTTGGTCTTACTTCTGAAAGAGGTGACATGGATGGATATGTGTGAAGCAATTGTGCATTTCTGAGAATTAATCAGAAGGATGCTTGGCAGAGTAGAATCTGAGCATTCTTGGAGCTCTTGTTCAGTGCACTAAAAACAACTAAAATTTTACCTCCCACCACTAATAACTTGTTTCCTTGGGAACTTTGAATTGCAGTTTTAGAGCTTATGCCATATGGGTTTTACTTCTTGGCAAAAATCTTTAAAATAAATAATAGAAAAGCCCCCATATGTCTTCCAGTCTGTCTCCCCCAAACCAGAACAAGATCATTTCCTACATTAGGCCCATCTAATGTCTTATCCGATTTAATTTTTAATATTTTGGATGATGACTTTCACAATTTCCCTGAGGAGGCCATTTCATAATTTAATATTTATCTCCCAGATAAGGAATGTTTCCAGTAATCAACCCAAATTTTTAAATTTCATCTTGTTCTCTTGGAGATTAAGTACTTCCTCTCTGTGAAAAGTCGAAGATTTTCAAATGTGGCATTAGTGTGTAACAAATTTCCAGTAGGCAATCTATTTCTGTCTTCTGTTCAAAGGAATTAATACCTGAGCCATTGGTGTTTACTGCTTTTCTGAAAACCTATCATTTTCTTCTATCCTTTTGTTATTTAGATGAACTTATTTTTTACTTTTTAAAAAGTTTAAAATTTTTAAAAATTTTATTTGGAAGCAAAGTCTCACTAAGTTGCTCAAACCTGTGACCCTCTTGTCTTTTCTCCTGAATCGCTAGATCTCCTGCCATGCACTATGGCACCCAGATCAAAAACTGACCGTTTATAGTGGTGGGGAACACGGCAAAGTGGGAGCTTGAGAGAGGGCCAGGGAACTGGCAGGGAAAAGTGAGCAGACAGCAAATGAGACCTGAGGTAGTTGGACAGGGGTCCAGTTCATCTGAGGGCAGGGGGAAGCCACTGCAGAACTTGGCAGTTTGAATGATCTCATTGGCTGCTCTGAGGTGAACCGACTGTCACGGGCCAAAGTGGATGTGAGTGGAGAAGTGGTAGTGAAATCCAGGGGACCTACGATCTCTGTACAGACTGACGTGATGAAAAGTGAGGACAGCTTTGAGAGGTGTTAAGGCAAACTTGTCAAGCCTTGGTGACGGAATGGACGTGGGCAATAAGAAAGCTAGAAGGGGTACAAGAATGCCTAGGTTTTTACCTCGGATACCTGAGTGACTGCGAAACCCCACTTACTGACAGCGGGAACAAGACCAGGTTTTGAGAAAGATGGAAGATGAGTTCAGCCTGGTGTTGTGACTCTGTGGTGGTGATTTTGAAATATCCTCAGTGGAGGTGTTAAGAAGGCACTGGATATGTGGACCTGGAGCTCAGAAGAGAGGAGGGCTGATGCTCTGAGTTTGTGAATCACTATACTATATTTGTATGATTTCTCTCTCCCCATGCATATAATAATATCACAAAGACATATTGGTATGTCATAGGTTAATGTTATGTATAGAAATTAAAGGCAAGGGTATTGTGAGGTTGCCTAGGCGGAACGAATAGCTACATAAAGAACCAAGATTTTTCTGACAAGTAGAGGTAAGATAGAGGGGGAGCAACCCACAAAGTAGACTGAGAGCAGCAGCCAGCTTTATTCGCTAAACTGAACATCTCAAAGTTGGCTTAGCACCATTCCTACTAGTTTTTATTCATTTTTATCTAGGTTCTCCAAAGTTGCTTGAATGTTTGCTTGCTCCCTGTGTTAGTCCATTCAGGCTTTTATAATACAGTACCTTATTCTTGTTAATTAATACGTTTACTGCTTATGGCTTTGGAGGTCATGAATTTCATAATCATAGCATCAGCAGATTTGGTGCCTGGCGAGGGCCCATTCTTCATGGACGGTACCTTCTGCTGTGACATTAACCTGGCAGAAATGGCAGACGTGCTCCTTGGGGTCTCTTTTATAAGGTCATTAATCTCGTTTGTGAAGATGGAACCTTCACACCCTAATCACTTTACAGCTATCACACTGGGGATTCGGGTGGAATGTCCTTTATCTGAAGTGCTTGTGACTGGCAGACTTTCAGATTTTGGAGTCTTTCTGATTTGCAAATCATTACCTAGACCTTACAGGTTGAGTCTTCCCGATCTGCAAAGCCAAGATCCTAAATGCTCCACGTCAGTGCTCGGACTTTGAACATTTCAGGTCTCGGTATATTTGGGGTTTTGGAGGATTTATGAGTTTTGGGAGTCTCACAATCATTCAGTCCACAGCATCACTTAGGTAGCAAAATATTTTACTTCACATTCTATGCACTCAGTGCTCACTGACGCCGACAGGCTGGGGTTTATTTAGCACGACTTCCTTCACTTGGAAAGAGAGAGAACTCCTGTGGCTTTCTTCTCAGAGGCTGCAGCAGACATCCTTGTCCAGTACTAGGGGGCTATGCGTGGCACCTGCTTCTTGCTTTAATTTAGTTACATTGTCTTACATCAGGAGTCAGCCTGAAGCTCTACATGACTCGAATGGGCGTGTCAGATGGCAGCCTGGAAGAGGATAGCCCCTCCTTCAACGGCTGCCACAGAAACCTAGGCCAAGTCTGTGAAGTGGCAGGACTCTGCTGAGTTCCGTGCAGCTGAGGTCAGTGTGACCCCGATTAAAACGCTTTCCCCTAAATTATGGCTTCTTACTGACCTAACGGGTTGCTTGCTAATTGAACCCAGTCCCAGTGCCAGTTTGTTCTACCCAAGCAAGATAGGTAGCGCTTACCCGCTAACAGCTCTGCCTGGTGCCACCATGCCAGGCATTCAGCAGTATTTCACCAGATGACTTCAAAACATACCCTGCTTCTTATTCCTTCCCACAGTTATATTCAATAAATACTGGATTGCTTGGGGGCTTTTGTCTTTGTTTCCTAGAACAGTACTGACCAGGTCCCAAGACCCAGCTTCTCCTCGCCAAGTCTCATTTCCTGTCTTTATTCTTTAATTCGCCTTGTGCACTACAGGCTCACAGGAGGCCAGGACCCACTGCAAGGGTTCTGCCAATGTCCTCTTCCCCATTCCCTATAAGGGGCAAATAATAGGTGGAAAACAAAGCAAACTGTAAATTTCTGGAAACCTGATGAGCTGCACCAACAAAATGGGGTGGGAATGCTGAGAGACAATGTTTGCCAATGCTTTCCACTTTGCAAAAGTGTTTGCAATCTGCAAGGTGATGCTGCCCCAAATGCTACAGTGATTACAGCCCTCAAGAACTAGCTCAGTGGAAATACCCTGCAACCAGTAGCTCATGACTCAGACACGTAGGGGGGCACTGTCTGGAACGGGAGGCCTAGAGCCAGATGTCAGGGAGGATGACACCCACTCACATTTTCTCAAGATGTCTGGGGGACACTTGCTCGGACTAGGAGCAGGAATGAGCACAGTCCTACCTTGCCACTTTTGCTCATTCTTGGCACAAGATTTTTGGGGGGTGGTGAAAGTGCCAACCATCAACACTCTTGTCTGTATTTATTTGCAGTTATTAAAGCAAGAATTATGAAGTCTGGGTGGTGCAATCGTTTGAAAACACCCTGAGAACTGGAACTTTGTTTTGCTCACTGCGACCGCCACAATGCCTGGTGTAGAGCAAGTGCTCAGAAGAAATGTTTTGTAAATGAATGAGTGAAGGAGGAACTATCTTCCTCAGTTACTGGACACCCAGTGTGTGCCGACTGAAGTAGCCTACTGAAATCGGGCCCCTGGCCAGGGACACACATGTGAGATTAAAAGGTGATTGAAAAATAAGTTGAATGTTTACAATGTAAAAAGTGTTAGAAAATCCGGCACCGTGTGACTTCTGGCTCTTCGCCGAATTCAAAGTGATCATTAAAGGTCAACATTTTGAAGTGTTTCGGGACACGGTGCTGCCACAGCACGACTTCCGGAATGTCCAGCACGATGGGATAAGTGTGTTTGAACTGCTAGGGAGTAGTCTGAGGGGGATTCACGGCACTGTGTCCTTTACTGCGATACATTTTAAAAAAATGCAAACACTCAACAGGTCTTTTGGATCACGCCTGGTGAAATGAAGAGCTGGCTTAGCTTGTCAGGTCCTTCCCATTTGCTTCCTGTTTGCCAAAGCTGTGCAAATGGCATCACTTGCGTCCCTCTCCGCCAGTGCCACACATTCTAAGGGGAAAGCAAGACTCAAGCCGCCGAGAACGGACAGTGGGCACAGGCTCGGTGCTCCGTGGACACTCCAGAAACGTTTTAGACTTGCTGTGGACACCATCACCGTTCACTCCCCAGTGCCCACAGTTTAGCCCTCTGGGATACACCATGAATCAGCTAAGGTCACTGTCATGCTGCCTGTGCACGCGGCAGCTTCTGAGGGCGAACAGATTCCTGAGACCAGGAAAAGGGCCAGCCTCACATCTGTCTCAGTACAAGATGAAAGGGATGCCCCTGAAAAGTACTAAGCTTGCAGCAATACCTTGAAAGGCTGTGTGATCAATCAAGCAAATATCAGTTTAGAAATCCTAAGAGAAAAAAGCATAAAGTAGGGTTGTATAGGAGATGATCCTTGTCTGACTTATCAAATTTCCTTCTAAGCAGATGTATGAGCCAGGGTAAAGGAAAAGAAACAATACATTAAACATTAAAAAAAAAGTATCAACATTTTTCATTTTGTCTTGTATTACCATTTAAAACGAGAAAGACATTCGAGACAGACATATCAGTAGGATTACATTCTAAGACACATCATTGTCAATCACATAATGAATATGCCCGAAGGGGATTTCACTGGTTCTAGCTTATTTATGTAAAATACATTCCTCAGAAACTTACTGTTCTAGATGCTGGGGACAAAACACTGGAAAAAATGTCCCCTAGAAGCTTATATTCTAAAGAGCGAATAGGAATTTTACTTGATAATGTTAACTGTTGAGAGGGGAAAAAAAGCAAAGAAAGGAGGTAGAAATGTATGGTGAGGGGTTATAATTTTCGATGGAATGCCTATAGAAAGCCCTTTGAGATGGTGCTGGTGTGCAGAGACTTGAATAAGATGAGAAAGGGACTCATGAAGATATTGGGGAAGCGCATTTTGATAAGAAAATAGCATATGCAAAGGCCATGAGGCATGAACATGTTCAGTGTACTGCACTGAAGCTAGATCTGAGTAGGTAGAAGTTGAGGTCAGACAGAAGTCGAGGGCCAGAGCATGACAATTTACTGTTTTTGGTAGTGCCCATGGGTTGTTCAGCTCTGATAACTCTGCATGTAGGGGACTACTAGATAATGTAAGTCTTGGTAGGAGGTAGAATACTCCTCCACCCAACCCCTCCCACTTCCTGTTCATAAAAGGAGCAAACAGACTTGGACAATTGGTTGTTTCTACCCAGGACTTTGAATGACAAGGGCAAAAATGTCAAAGCATCAGGCACAGATGTGGCCACTGTCCAATATGTGAAGTGTCCCTGTGGTATCACTGTGGATGTGCCTTCCTACCCAGCCTTCCTCAGGTTCAAGTTCTCCAACCTTCCTGTCTTCTGTGAACTACTCAACAAACCACCAGAAAATTCCTTTTCTGCTTGAATGACTTCCTGTGCTTTCAAGTTGAAAATACTGACTGATAGCCACGGAGCTCAGGATTATAACTCATAACATTGTTCACCAGCTAATGCACTTACAGATTAGTAAAAAGAAGACAGACATACAGGAGAAAACAAATGAATCCCAGATTCATGTCTACAGCCTAGAACTGGGATTTATAGTGCTAAGATGAAACATGTGTGGGGGAGGAGGGGGTGAAGGGAGGGTGGGGACAAGGGGAAAAAATGAGAACCAAGACCTGGCATGGAAAGGTACAAGATCCCAGTAATGAATGTAACTGTACTGTCTACCTAGAATGTACCAATAAATTCAATTAAAAAAGAAAAAAAAGAAACAGGTGTGTACAGGCTTCCACACTGCCCAAGGCCTTGTGACCTTAGTGTTCCCTCTACAAGAGGGGGAATACGTATTCCCTCCCGCGGAATCTGAGCCATTCGGTGGCCCCAATAAAATGTGGCAGAAGTGATGAGTAAGTCCAAGCCTGGGCTGCCATCTTGGAAGCCAGTTGCCATAAAAGCCTCCTATGTACACCCCAGCCCTAGCCGTGCTCACAGATGAATTACAGCCCATGAGAGCCTAACCAGCACTCTGTGAGGCAGAAGTCCCGCTCAGCTTAGCCCAGTGTAAACTTCTGCTCTGCAGAATCATGAGCGAAAAAAGTGCTTGTTATCTTAAGCTACTGTATTTTGGGGTTGTTTGTTGCATACCAGTACAGATATTGCCTCATTAAATATGTTAATTAAAAAGATTAAGGTGTGTTATGTACTTGTACCAATCCATATAAGGAATGTAATCATTATGTGCTGCAAACATGTACTAATAAAAAATAAAAATTGAAAAAAAAAGTTAATTAAGTGCTTAATTCCATTGTGGCTTTAGTCCTGAGGCTTATGAAGACAGGCTTTGTGTGTGTGTGTGTGTGTATGTGTGTGTGTGTAATCTCTGCCCATTATGACCCCTACTATCCATCTTTGAGGAACTGGGTTCTTATAGCCTTTAGTAAATTCCAGCCATGTTTGATGGACTCTTTCCAAACCATCTCTCTGCTTTCTAGTCCAGATGCGTGGGGTCTCTCCTCACTGGGCACCCTGCCAACCAAGCCACACAGGAGGGGGCAGCTGGATGGAATTTCTCCTTTGGCCAAATGAACACCAGCCTCCAGAGCAGCAGGCATGCACAAGAAAACAAGCAGAATCCCACACACATCTCTGTGCCGAGAGGCAACCAGCGGACCCACAGCTGGACCCACAGAGGACTTTCAGCATCTGGAATGAGCACGATCTTGAAACTCACTGTGCCTTTCCCAGAAGGTCCCAGCTACTCCGGTTAAAGGAGGACAGGCGGAGCCCTTCCCCCTTTGTAAACCTCTGCTGCATTCCAAAACACAAAACAAAATGCATCATCAAAAGTACCAGGATAATTGAGCTGTTTCCCAGGGGGAACTCCAAAATGCTTTGTCCAAATGACCTTGGCAGAAACCCCGACATTTATACATATACTGCCTGCTCCACTGAAATGAACTCATACTGTGCTATAATATCCAACATTCTTATGGAGAAATGCCCAGAAATGAACTCATAAAGTTGAATAATCTGTTCAGACCATTGATCTATGATCTAAACTTAATTTAACCTTTAGCAAATGTCACATATTGGTAGGTCCAGGGATTAAGAATGTTTGTAATACAAAGTTCAAATTAAAAGAGTTATATGTTGCCGGGCGTGGTGGTACATGCCTGTAATCCCAGCACTCGGGAGGCTGAGGCAGGAGGATCACTGTGAGTTTGAGACCAGCCTGGACTACATAGTGAGTTCCAGGTCAGTCTCAATTACGTAGTGATAAAAAAAAAAAAAAAAAAAAAAAAAAAAAGAGTTATATGTTGAATTATCTAGCAGGATGTTAACACTAAATATGCATCAAAAATATGAGAAATAACTGAAATGTCTATTAGTAAAACTTTGGTTAAATGAATTATGATGCACTTGTGTGCTGGAATATTGTTCAGTTGTGCAGAAGAATAGGAAAGTAACAGGTGAGAGAATGAACAGGTAAGGAAAGATTTCCAAAGCATATTCAGTACAAAAAGTGGTTTAGAAAAATATGTCATGCTTTGGTGAAAAAAGAAGAAATGCAAAGATGTATATTTTAGTTTGCTTGTGTTCGCATTAAACAGTATCGGGGCTAAATACACAAGAGAAATTAAGAATCGTGATTCTGAGATGGGGGAGCTGGGAAAATAGGAGACCTGGCTTGGGTTGGGTTTCACTATGTCACTCTTCATATTGTTTGGATTTGACCCAAGAGATTGTACTGTTAACTTAAAAGGAACCCTAAATTTAAAAAGATTACACGTGTGCAAGGGATGATCACGTTATAAAGTGAATGTTTAGGTTAAACATTTTATGATAGTAAAAGCTTTGCTCATTACCATTAATCTCCCCTCAAAATACTCCTCCTCCCTTCAAACACACCTATCCCACTGTCCTCGGCACTTTCTGAAGCAGCTCTGGAGTCTTCTTTCCTGAGTGTCTTCAAGGTGCAGTGTCATGGCTGCCTTGATGTCCTGAACTGATTCAGAACATTCCCCTTTCGTGGTCATTTTGACTTTGGGGAAGAGCCAGAAGTCACATGGTATCAGCTCAGGTGAAAAAGGTGAATGAGAACACAGAGTGGTTTTCATAAGCCTGCTTTTCCACTGGGGACACTGGGCAACAACATTCACTGCATTTTTGATGCATCTCAAAAAGACACTGAGGAAGAAAGACTTCCTCAGAACTGCTTCAGAAAGTGGCAAAAATGATGGGAAAAGCATATCTGAAGTGAGGCGCAGTGTTTTGAAGGTGATGGATGACCATGTGTCTTTTACCCTAATACATTTTGAAAGTTTAAACATTCACCATATTTTCCAGTCAGTCACCGCTTGTATTATGGGGATACGGACATTAATAATAGTCGATTCGAGTCCTCCCAAGAATCACAGGCTTGGAGTCGGGAGTAGATAGCAACTGGAAGGACACATTAGGCACAATGTCGCGTGTGAGGAGCGAGCGCCCACTGCCACCTGGGAAGGCAGGAGGACTTCTGGGCAAGGACGGGTGTGGGATGGAGCAGGTGTCAGGGAAGGGATCCCCCCAGCAGGGCAGAAATGGCAGAAGGTCCAGTATAAGGGAACAGGGGAGGGGAGTCCAGAGCAGGCACAGCCACAGCCACCCTAGCTTGTGGGAGAGAGGAAGCGTGAAAGAGGAGAACAGGAAGGGGCCTGGAGGATGCTGGGGAGGAAGCAGAGGCCAAATAGGGAAGAGCTGACTCGGTGCCAGCACAGGATTCAGATTCTGGCCTGAAGGCTAAGGATCTTACATGTGAAGCTTGGATCCTAGAAAGAGAGGTAGCTCAAAGCTGCTGAGAAGTTCAAGGGACAGGCAAAGAGGGCGATGTCATGATTCGTCCAGGACTGCTGACTCGTGACTGGTATGGATTCCTAGGCCATGGAGATACATCCAGGCTTTGCTGCTGTTGTGTTTGAGAGTGAAGACCAAGCATTACTGTCTCTGTCTGAGGCAGAGGGCAACTGAACGGCAGGTTGATGACGAAGGGAGGGCATCCAGCCCCTGCACCAGATGTCACAGTGGCCTGGTCCGCAACAGTGTGATAATGACAGCCCCTGGGCCTGGGCTACCGGGGCAGGGCATCCATATCCGCATCCAGGAGAGGGAGGGCCATGTGAACCAGGCCAGTGGAGAGGAGACGAGGCCAGCTCCGGGCACCTTCCAGGGAACAAACACAAGCAAGCGATATCCAGACCTCACCCTCCTCCCTCCTTGTCATCTGCCAGGCAGTTGGAGGGCTGAGAGGACTAGAGATGTGGGTCCATCCTCCCGGTACAGAAGGATGGGCCATGGGTCCCGAAGGACGAATGGCACAAATATTATAGTTCAATTTCCCTCATCTTGCTAAGCAAGTATGGAAGTTAGAAACTGGCTGCAGTGGTGCACACCTATAATCTCAGCTACTTGGGAGGCTGAGGCAGGAGGATTGCAAGTTTGAAGCCAGCCTGGGCAATTTAGAGATACCCTGCCTCAAAAAAAGGTGTGTGTCAGAGTGCTGGGGATGTGACATACATCTGATTCAATCCCTACTACTAGGGGAGAAAAAGAAAAGGAAAAAGAAAGTATATGCTTTAGAGAAGGTCGAACACTACAACAAATGGACCTTGACCATTCAAATTCCAGAGTTTAGTTCTTATTCACATAGCAGTTTGAGTAAACCCCTGAGGTCAATGGGGCGTCCCCTGTGTTTTTTTTTTTTTTTTTTTTTTTTTTTTGGTCCCGGGGATCAAACTTGGGTCCTTACGAGTGCAAGGTAGGCAAGGGAACCACTGAGCTAAATCCCCGGCACAAGAGTGCTCCCTTCTTGTAGCCATGTGGGTATCAGGCGGAGAGAGGCTCCGTTTATACCTGGTGGGTGCCATTTCCAGTCCAGCCAGCTGCAAAACGCAGAGGACCTAGTCTGGGAGGGCATCACCGAAGCCCCTTCCCGTGGCTGGACTTGGTAGCTGAGAAAGCACAATTTTCATTTCAAATTTAAAGTCCCTTTATTTCCGTAGATGTGAAAGCTGACAGTATAGCAGCAAAAGTAAAGGAGTCAGCAGGTTAGATGGCCTGGAGCTATAGTTAAAGGATTATAACCCAGTCCATAGTGTGTGTATTAGCAAAATTGATTACCCACATGGCTTCTGCTCTCTGAGCAGCTATGGCTGTCTTCTGGAAGCTCCCACACATGACAGCCATTCCTTTCCTGTGCCGGGTCCATCACTATTGTGCGCACAGAGGGACTCACACAAACAAACGTCCTCCCTCCAAGAACGTACCCTCACAATCCAAACAGAGCTATAACAAAGAAATTTAAACACGTGGAGGAAGAACAAATTTGATTTGCAAACTGATCTCAGGCAGCAGTGACTAGCAGAGCACCCAGATCTCACCACAGTGTGCCTCGCTGTTATTAGCAGTACCACTGCTCTTTATGTAAACAAATCAATGGTTTGATCTCGATCAAGCAATAGTTGGTGAAAAGATACTTTTACATAACTCTGTGGAAACCACATCACAGTTCATGGAAGTAATAGGAGTGTCATGCTAATTTTTGCCTTTGAGTGTGTTTAGAAAAAGACAAGGTAAGAGAGTCATATAGTCCCAAAGGATATATTTTAAAATACTTCTCTCCTACCTTTGTTCCTCTAGTCTCTTCAACAGGGTCATTAAATGATACTTTTTTTTTTTGCACATCCTGACTTTGGAGTTTTCAGCATATATAAAAAAGGTGTTTTTTATTTGTTTTTTTTTTTTGTTTTTTTTTTATGGTACCAGGGATTAAAGTCAGGACCTTGAGCTTGTTAGGCAGGTGTGGGGCCACTGAACTAGATCCCCAGCCAACAAGTTGTTTTTTAAAAGCCACATACATAGTTAGTAATATGATTTTGAAGAGGTTTTCTTTCTGCCCTGTAGGATTGTGAAGAATGGCTTGTGTCAATTTTTATGTAAGTAATGAAAATGATCCTTTTGATCAGGTGTAATAGGACCCTAAAGTTACAGAGTCTCACGGAATGCCTGCATCCTGTATGACTGGTAAATCCCGTGTGAGTAGCGCTGTCCTAACAAATCACCACACACAACAGAGACTTTTCTCACCTTTCTGGTGGCCAGAGGTCTGGAATTAAGGTGACGGCAGGGACACTTGCTCTCTGAGGATCGGAAGGAGCCTCTGACGGCCTCGGCCTCCCTTGGCTCGAGGCTACTTCATGTCCGCCCTGTCCTCCAGGGCCGGCTCGTCCTTCTGTGTTTCTGTGTTTCACGTCTCCCTCTTACAGGGACACCCGTCATTGGATTTAGCTTCACTGTAAACCCAGGGTGATCTCATCCATGTGCAAATGAAAGACTGTCCTAGTCACTTCAGAAAACCGCTAAACCAGCTATTAGATTTCCCTTGCCTTAAAATGGCTGCCACCTGGAACAGCAGCCTCCATGTTAAAATATGGCTTCTCCCAACAAAGGACAGGCGTCTTCTTCCCATCATGCCTCTTCTCCCGCCATAAATCTAATCTGATGCTACGTCCTAGCAGCTAGTGACGTCACAGGCTCCTCCAATCTCTTAATACCACCTCGCTCAGCTCCACCCCAGCTCAGGCTAACCCCACCCTGCTCCTATGAAAGAAGCTCCCTGTGCTGCCATGTTTCTCTCTCTCTTGTTCAGAGACAGCCTGGTAGGCCCCCTCCCCCAATAAAAAAGGCTTGTTATGCTCCCAATGTTCAGCTCTTTTTACCTAACATCAGCTACCCAGTTTTGGGAGAGGCAAGGGTCACAGCCCCATCTCCCGCCCACCTTCCTCCCGCCATCACTTTACCTTCTTCCTGTCCTCTTCCCAACCTTTTCTCAGCCTCCGCCCTCCCATCCTCCTTAGGGCTCATTTAAGTCAATCCTCCATGCTGGGCTCAAGTACAGAACCCTTTTCATTGGAAGAAGAAAAGTAGTAAGGGCTACTTACGCTTTTTGGAACAACCAACACACCAAATTCAGCACACAACGTGGTGACTGATTAAGGGGGAGAAGCTCCTCAAAAGGACATTTTCTCCCACCCTCCACTCTAGCAATGGGTTTTGAAAATTCAGAGAATTCTTTTTTTTTTTTCTTTTTTGGTACCAGGAATCAAATTCAGGACCTTGTGCTTGCGAGGCAGGTGACTCCATCCACCCTTTTGTTTATGCACTGAGAATGCTACTCTGATTTCAAAGGTATCCTAAGGGCCTTTGGAATCACGGTGCAACTTGGAAGAAAGTGATTTTTGGGCATTTCATGTCTGGTAATCAGTTGTTTATTTCCTAAGTGGCAAGCACCACTCAATCTCTGTCCTGGAGGACCTCACACACCCCAGTGGTGAATGACAGAGAGGCAAAGAAATAAATAGGACAAGCTGGGCGTGGTGGCACATGCCTGTAATTCTAGCACTCTGGAAAGCTGAGGCAGGAGGATTGCAAGTTCAAGCCCAGCTTGAACATAGTGACCCTACCTCAAAAAGAAAGAAAGAGGCTGAGGATGTAGTTTAATGTGAAGGTCCTGATTTCAACATTCAGTACCTGAAGAAAAGAAAGGACAGGAAGTGAGATTAAGGAGGGTTGTGAAAGTGTGACTTTTATGAGCAACTCTCTGCTTCTATGTACAATTAATACTACAAGGCTGAGCTTCCTTGAATGAGGCTGTTGCTTTGTATTTGGGAGCTAATCATATTTTTTTGACAATTTTAAATCCTGGATGAACTAAAAGAATTTGTAATGGTAATTAGAACTGCTAGTTAGTTGTTCTGAATGTGCTCATACAAAGTAATTATAATCAATCTTCTACCAAACTATTCAACATCTTTGATTTTGTGCTAAGTAGGATATTTTGGTTGCAGGAAACAGAAACTCTGACTCAGAATGGCTTTAAAATAAGGCACTGTATTAACTCACATACGAAGAAGACTAAAGATATGGCTGCCTTGACGATATCATCACCCAGATTTTTTTCTGACCCTCTTCCCTTAGCCTTCTGGGAAGACTAGTTCCCCTTGTATTCCTAGTATGACTCCCCTTTGGAATTCTGGTGACATGACATTTTGTTTGCAGGTGGGAGAACAAGTAGAAGTGCTGTAGGCCCCCTCAGTTCCGTTCACATGCCAAACCCTGGACCAGTAATTCACCAGTGCAAATGCCATGTGCAGTTTGGTTATCAACCACAACTGACAAAATTGGGGTGGGGGGAGGATTGCTAACATTTACCGAGGCCAAACAGGGTCCATTCTTTGGAAGTAAGAGACAGAACCTTCTTCTCCTAGATCTCCTGGGTTGCCTGGGGGAGTATTAGATGCTTCAACAAAGTTGGGGTCCTGTTAAGAAAGAGGGAAAGGGGAATAGGTACTTATTGGCAACTGAAAGTGACAATTACAAACCCAGATATACAATAACGAGCAAGGGCTGCCAGAGGCAGTGACAGTAATGAGGCTGTGAGGACAACAGTCATGATGCCTGCGGTGTGGATCTCAGCTCTGTTTGCCAATGTGGAATGTCATGAAGAGGACACTCAATACTCCCATGCTGTGTCTGGGATCTTAATCGATCCCTAAAAGCTTCTGTGCTGAAGGCCCCAATGCAGTGATCAGAGGTAAGACCTTTGGGAGGTGTCTGGATCTTGAGGCTCTTGTCTCTTCAATGGATTAATACTTTCATGGATTAATAAGCTAAGGGCCTTGAGAGGTGATGGAAGCCTTAGGAGATGGGGTGTAGTTGGAAGTAGAGATCCTGAGAAGTTGTCCTTGAAGAGTATACTTGTCCCTAGTCCCTTCTTTGCCCTCCTTCTGGTCATCATGAAGTGAATAGCTTTGCTTTACCACCAGCTCCCCACCATGATGTTCTGCCTCACCACAGGCCCAAAACAATGGAGCCACCACAGACCACAGCCTCTGAATCTGTGAACCAAAATAATCTTTTTTTTCCTTAAGGCAATTTTCTAAGGTATTTTGTCACAACAATGAAATGCTGACTAATACATCTTGGTTAAAAATGACAGAAACAGGACGTTTAGGCTGGATGCAGGAGTTTCTGGGGGAACTGAGGAGGCCAGGGAGGTGGGGTTATATGACAAAACACATACTGTTGTTGTGTACATAGGGAGCAGTCTGTCCGTGAGGCAAAGAGAAGGAAAAACACTGTGAATTGTGAATAGTCTCATAGTAGCTGATCACTGCTGACTGGGCAACAGAAAAAGGCTTAGACAGACAGACAGACAGACAGACAGACAGACACACACACACACACACACACACAAAAGTTCCTTGCCATGTCTTCTTCCCTTAAACTTCCTACAATTTGTTCTTTTGGGAATACCTGCTCTATGCTTTTAGAGCATTATTTAATGTCTTTGTCTTCATTTTGCTCTTATGTACAATAAGGAATTTTAATAATAGTATCTACCCTCACGGTGTTGTTGTGAGTGTTAAGTTTATGTATGTGAAGCCCTTAGAAAAGAGACTGGAGCTTCGTAAGCACAGTGATGATGATGGTAATGAAGATTTTAAAAAGTAGTAACAAAGGAACTGTATGTGTATAAAAATAAAGGAGCAAGAGAAAACAAATGGACAAAATAGAATACTATTGCTGTTGGGGTATGGAAATTTTGAACAAAACTAAATCTGTGAGTTGCTTGAGTGCAGTGATTCCTTTCCCTCCTGTTTTCTCCCTTTCGGCTCGAGAACATCTTGGATGCTATCCTTTCCCTGTGTTCCCACTGGAGGCAGATAATTTGTCTTGTGAGTTTCACAGGGCCCCAGGGAAGAGGAATTGTGCTCCATTGTGCTCCAGGAGCTGGACTTAATGAGTTACATCCAATGATCCGTATCCATATCTGGGCCTGAATTAGAGGATGCAATCCCAGACTTTCCAGGGATGGTGTGCACAATGACATATCGGGAGAGCTTGAGAGGGGCTAGGTGTGTTTTGCCTGGGGGAGGAACGTGAACCTTGGGGGCCTGAGTGTGGACCATGGCAGAGTCCAAGATGGTCCCAGGTGACGCTCACCTGCTTGTATTCTCATCCTCCCAGAGCCCCTTGCCTCGAATGCAGTTGGTACCTGTGACTCGCTGTCATCCAGTAGGGTGTGGTACGGTCACTAAACACTGCTCCTGGGATTTCATTAGAGAAGGCTGTAATTTGCATCTTGCCCACAGGCTCTATTGATTCACTTCTTGGTGGCTTTGATGAAGTGAGCTGCCGCATGGAGAGGCTTATGTGGCAAGGAGCTGGGTGGCCTCTGAGTGACCTCCAGCAGGGAGCAGAAGCCCTCAGTCTGACAACCCACAGGGAACGGATTGCTGTCAATAGCCGTGTGGGCTTGAAAGCAAATCCTTCTCCGGCTGATCCTGTGACGAGCCCGGGCTTTGGCTACACTTTAATTGCGGGTTTGTGGAAGACCCTGAAGCAGAAGATCCAGGCAGCTAGAAAAAGATATTGATGGGGCCCCGTTCATCCGGCCACTACATTAAATTCTGGCTGGATCACAGCTTTCAATGCCGAACACAAGATAATTAATGTTCTAGTGGAAATTGCTGAGGGAGAGCCAGGTGTGGTGATGTATGCCTGTAATCCTAGCTACTCAGACTGAGAGAGGAGGACAGAGAATTTGAGGCTGGCCAGGGCTACACAGTGAGGCCCTGGCTCAACATAAAATGAAAAGGCTCCAGGGATGTAGCTCAGTAGTGAGTACTTGCCTAGCATGCCTGAGGTTTTGGGCTCCATCCCTGGTGTCACAAAATAACAACAAAAACAGGATTACCTGAGCTGGGTGTGGTGGTGCGTGCCTATAATCCCAGCACTCAGGAGAGGCTGAGGCAGGAGGATTGCTGTGAGTTCAAGACCAGCCTGGGTTACATAGTGAGTTCCAGGTCAGTCTCAACTACGTAGCGAGACCCTGTCTCAAAAATAGGCTGAGGGCTGAGGCAGGAGGATTGCTGTGAGTTCAAGACCAGCCTGGGTTACATAGTGAGTTCCAGGTCAGTCTCAACTACGTAGCGAGACCCTGTCTCAAAAAAACCAACCAACCAACCAAGCAAAAAACCAAAAGCAAAACAAAATAACAGGATTACCTGAACATCGAACTTTCTAGATGACAATGTTGGGGTACAGAGGAGAATGATACCCCAATGCATGGTGCTTTGGCATTGCTGAATGCTCTGAGCTGAAGGACAACCAAGGTCTCTCTGCCCTCCTGTCTCTTGTCCCTCTTTGTCTCTCGTAGCTCAGGGAGAGGCTTTTTCTGAACTTCTCTGACCTTCCCTGAGATCAGATCCTCCAGAAAGAATCGCGTCATCCAGCGTTTGGTTGACTCCTGTTATAAGAAAGAAGACTGAGGGTAGCATCACACCGAGGCGGACTTAGTACAGGCTGTCACCTGTTCTCTGGTCCCATTCCTTCTGCCTGCAGAATCACTCACTGCTCCCTGCGCTGCCTCACACCCTCTCTCCTCTGGCCTATGCAGAGCACATATTAGAGGTGATGGAAATACACAGTGGCTGTTTACATTTAAACAAGCTTAGTGCAGTAAAAGACACACTGCTTTAGTCCCCTCCAAATACTTCCCCTACTTCAAACACACTCATCCCATCATCCTTGCCACTTTCGGAAGCAGTTCTAGAGGTTCTCTTTTATGAATGTCTTCATGAGTTCTGATAAAAAATACAGGGACTGCGGCCGCCGAGTGCTGTCCGAGGGAAAGGCGGTCTCATCACAACATTACTGTGCATCGCTGTCCACGCTTCCTCTAGTCCGGACCCTCCCCAGTCAAAGTGAACGTGAAAGGTCAACGTTTTGATTGGATTCCGGACATCAAAGCACAACCGACAGCACAACGAAAGACGCTCATGAACAGGACTTCCAGACCTGCTCCAGAAACAGCAAGAATGAGTGTTCAGAGTAGTGGGTATTTTGAGTGGATTAATGGCAGTGTATCTTTTACTATAATAATTTTAACACCTCCCATCACTTTCACCTGTAGGTAATCATAATGTTTTGTTTTTGCTCTGCTTGCAGAGGTGGAGTCTCAATAGATAGTCAGGGTTCATTCCTCCCGCCTTAGCCTCCGAGGTCCCAGGGTCCCAGGCTGTCGTCGCTGTGTCGCCGTGCCTGGCGATAATATTCCTTCTTGTATTATAAAAACTCATACCGAACAATGAGTTCTAGGTTGCAAAGAGGATTTATTTTTTGCACTTGTCTATTAAGGCTTAGCCTACAAGTTAGAGAAAAACAGATATACAAGCTCCACCTCTATAATAATTTTTAAGATTTAAACACAAATTGTAGGGTTTTTTTGTCTTGTTTTTTTTCTTAATCACACCTGGTACAGGCTTCTCAGTCTCAGGTTGTTGGAAACTGGCATTTTTTTTTCTTGTGATGCTTCACAAACATGATACAATTACGATTCTTTTCTCCTGCTGCTATCTTTACTGTCAGTTTCTTCAATAGACTCAAAGTATATTGAAAGGATAGTTCCTACACCAAGAGTGAAAAGGTAAATTCAACAACACAAAACTAGAAAGACTTTTGTATGAAATTAACATGGAAAGTATGAAAAAAACTGGAAAATGAATTCCAGTATATACATTGATTGACAGAAAGCTGTTTTCTATAGTATATAGAGTTGAACAGATCAGGACAACAATGCAACCTAAAATGGGCACATTTCAGAGAACACATAATGCCAGATGTCCAGTCTTACAATAAGAAACCAAATTAAAAGTACCTTGAGAGACACCATTTTTAAATCTATCAGCTGGCAAAGATAAAAATGTTGGCATTCACTGGGGTAAGTAATGAGGAAGACAGACACACATGCATGTGAATATTGCCTCTGTGGAAGGCAATTTAACAAAATATCTATCAAAATATCAAGTATGGCATAGCAATCCCACCTCTAGAAATTTAACATGTTGAAAAATATTTACGGAAGCACGGTTTTTAATAGGGCAATACTGAAAACGTGTATAGATATAGAGACCTGTTTAAACATCTAGCTTAAATGAACAAATAAATAATGGTTCTAATTGTACTGACACAAAACTAGTGCCAACATTTTAAAAAAATGCAAAGGGGGGAAATTTTTGTGATACATTCTATATGCACCAGAAGCTTACACACGACAGACTCGTTGGTATGTGCAAAGAATATTTCTGGAAAAATAGACAAGTAACAAGTAACAGTGCTTACTTGCAGAGTGGAGAACTGAATGGCTGGGGTGGCCGAGTGTGAGATGGATACTTCCTTCTTATTCTATAGCTTTTTAAATAATATTTGGGACAAATATGAATGCATCCTTTGTTCGTAATTTCTTAACAACAACAACAACAAAAAAGTAGAAAGAGGCCGTGTTTGGCACCCAAGGTCTCTGTCCAGGGCTTAAAAGAAGGGTGTACCTTCAGGCAGAGAGAAAGAACAAGCAAATGCCAATAGTGAGCACCAGTGAATGCCCCCTGTGTTGGCATAAAAGAGAATATCCAGCACATTTTTCAGACTCATTTTAAAATACTGGGTTACAAAGTTCTCTGGGCTCAGCCCTTAACGATTGTTGGTTAGGAGCCTGTCAGGCATTATTTTTCAGAAGCCAACTTGCAATCCTCTATAACCCAGAAGGTTGTTTTTCTTGGGAAAAGTTTTAAGGTTTAGGGCCTGGCCAGCCAACAGAGTTAACAGCCAAGCACAGAGCAGCAGTTGCCCTGGGGCTGTTCTCTTGTTGTCCTCTTGGCTCCGGCGGGGCTGTGCTGCTGCTCTTCTTCTCTGCATCCGGCCTGTGACCCCAGCTCTGCAGCTGTGGGTGCCGCAGTCCTCCCCTGCCTGCTCCCAGTGGAGCAGCCGGCTGGCTCCTGACAGCTGTGACTCATTGCAAATGCTTTGCATTCCGGGATGCTCTGCAGGGCTGCGGGGCTCCCCAGTGGCTGGGAGCACGAGGCAAGTGGAAAGGGAGGAGAAAAAGAGGCCCCACGGCTGCCAAAACACTGCAAGGGTGAGGAAGACATTGTTAGGAAAGCTGAAGAGAGTGTGGCGGAAGGACCCCAGCCTGTCAGCCACTCCTGCGCTCTCCCTCGCTGGGCCTGCTGGTTACTTGGGCACAGCCCCTGGAGTCTGAGGCCTGGTCCAGGAGCACCACACCCATCTGTAAACCATTTCTTTCTGTCCCTGAAGGATGGAATGGAAGCCGCTCCAGAAAGTAGTCATCTTGTCTATATTTAAATAGATTTTGCTTTTGTTAAAAGTCCCATCTTTCCTTTTTTTAAAGTGCTGGGGATCCAGTGCAGGGCCCTGTGCATGCTAAGCAGGCGCTGTATCATCATCTATACCCCCAGTCCCCTCAGAAACTTTTTATAGGCTTCTGTTCTTTTATTTTTCACTTTAACTCTTCTCTTGATTGCCACAATATCGTCATTAGTTTTTTTGTTTTTGTTCTTGGAGAAGTTATGGGTGCTGTGTTTTCTGATTCGACGTTTGGGAATAAGTCCACTTTGCCTATACTCCAGAACTTTTTTGGCTAAGAAATCTTTGGGTCGCACTCTGTGTTATGGTTTGGGTCTTGATGTCCCCCAAAGCCTTACTGGTCATAGGTGGGTGAATCTAGAGTGTGGGATGCTGGCATTAAGGGTGCGTGATCACTAAACCACTACACTTGAGTGTTTGGTTTGGCACCGCCCTAATCCCGGTAGTGTGAATCAGATAAAGTGGGCAGAAAGACACTGTTAAGGTGCCTCCTTGCTTTTGCTGTTTTCTGCTGCCATGAACTATTGGCCCTGTCTTCATTGCCTCAGAGCCAGCCAATTATGGACTAAAACCTCAATGAACTGTAAGCTAAATAAACTTTTTTCCCTTCAACTTTGGATGTTGGGTATTTTGTTTCAGCAACGAGACAAAAGTAACTAACACACTCTGTTAGTCTTTGTTCCAATGCCTTCTGCCAGTCAACTCTGAGATCACTCTGTTCCCTGAAGACAATTTGGTATTGTGTGAATGTCTGAAGAATTCTTTCTTCACTTTTGCATTTTGATAGGTAGCCCAAGGTATGCTTCTGTGTTCAATGTTCCATGCTGAAGTTTTCTGAAATAAAGTTTTTGTTAATTCTGTACAGTTGTATTTTTCTTTCTTTCATGGATTATATTAGCCAGTTTTCCATTGCTAAAACAAAATAAATGAGGCTGGGTAACTTTATAAAGGGAAAAAGCTTATGTAGCTCATAGGTTTGGAGGTTGTCACGTGCATTGGCTCAACTCTAGTGAAGAAAAGACTTCTTGTCTTTTCTTCTATTTCTTATGGCATCTCAGTGGGAGGAGAACTTGTGAGAGGGAAAGATCACATGACAAGAGAGGAAGCCAGAGTGAAAAGAAAAGTCAAACTTGTGTGTGTGTGTTTGTGTTTGAACCCAGGAGATTCACACCCAACCCTTCCTATAATTTTTTGTTTTTTTAAATTTTGAAACAGAGTCTTGCTAAGTTACTAAGTTGCCCAGGCTGGGCTCACACTTCCTGAGTGCCTCAGCCTTCCTGAATGCTGGGATTACAGGTATGTGCCTCTATACCCAACCCCAAGACTCACTCTTTTTATGACAACCTTCTCCCCAGAATGAGCTCAGGAGTCCCATGAGAACTACCTTAATCTCTGCTGAAGACAGGGCTGCCCAGGACCTCCCACAGGGCACCACCTCTTAACATGGCTACTCTGGAGACCAAACTTCCAAGGTGTAAAGCCTTGGAGACCAAACTATGGCAGGGATATTCTCTTGGATATTTTTCTTTTCAATTTGTTGGGCTTTCTATTTCAGTGTCACTATATTGCATTGTATCATCTTTACTCCTCACTGCTTATTTTCTTCCTTCTGCAGGGGAGGAAAAATCATTTTTTCCTCTACCTTTATAGTTCTTAGTTGGGACAGACCCTTGTAACAGATGAAAGATTAACAAGAGAAAAACAAACAAGTCTATTACCATGTATATCTCATGTATATGTGAGAGAAACACCCAGAAACATGAGTAATCTCTAGAGGAAGCTTTCAGTGCAAGCTTAAATGCCATCCCACTGAAACAAACAAGGAAGGGTGTGGAGAAGGGCAGTTGCAGGGAGATGCCAGGAAAAGCCTGGTAAGCAAGGGAAAGGTTTGTTGCACAAATTTGAGCTGGTTCCTTCCCTAGTTATGAGTCTCTGGTGATTTGGAGTAATCCTGGGCAAAGAGGAGACTCCCTGACAAATGGAGATTTTTTTTTTATAGATATAAATTTTCCTTAAAAATGGGTAACATTGCTGTTTTTAGACCCACTACTGTGTTTACCATTGTTCAGAATAATCCTTATTCCAAAATGGCATATTTTGAGGTAGCATATTCTTGTCTTCTATAGTCATATTTTGTGGTGACAGTGTGGTGTCACACTTTCTTTAATTTCTTTTTATTAAAATCTGTGTTTACTAAGATTACGTCCCATAGTAAGTCAAGTTTTAGCTATTATTACTCTGTTCCTTCCTGGTTTTAATTTATTTATTAGTTTTGTAAGTATGTTGTTTTGTCTTCATTTTCTTTCAGCTGATTATGCTTTTTAATTTTTTATGGGGTACTTGAGCTCTTGTTTTATTTAATTCACATTTTAAAAACATTGTTCTATACTGTAAAGCATTTATAGGAGATTTTCGTGTTTCTAGTGTTATGTTAAATTAAATTCTTTATCATATTTATGTTCTTTTTTCACCTTTGGATTTCTAAAAAAGCCAAAATGTTTGTAAAAATGGCTTTGTAGGTTTTTTTCTCCTGTCAGATGACTTTCTACCTAAGATTTCGATTCATTTTAATTTGGGCTTGTTGTTCCTCTGGCTTATCTGTGTCTGGTTCGTTCCACTTTGTTTTTCCTCTCAATGCCATACATAGTGTGACAGTGAGGAATTTTGTGTCTCCAGACTTTTCCATGACCAGTGGCCGTGGCAGGGGTGGAGGAGGTGCATATCAGCTGAGGTAATCCGCCATCTTTATCAGACAACCCAGGCTCTGCTTTATTTTGTTACATAACCTGTGTCACCTTTATTTTGCCCAATTAGAGGTTGTAGCCTATCTTGGGGAAAACGGGGGGGGGTACTTTTGAGTTTAGGGACATTTAATGAAGGAGCCTTGGAGATTCCTACCTAGGATGCGCTGCTTTGGCTTGCTGATTATTTTGAGCTAAGCTACTTGAGGAACAGCAGATGCAGGAAGGGCTCTCTGACCTGCCTTTTTCTGCCTAAGAGCAGGTCATAGGATTTGCTCTCCTGCTGCCAGGCAGAGAGAACATCATTACCAGGAATCAATGCTGCCGTGGAGCTGCATAAACAAACGTATTAAAATAACCCTATTTCCCACTACTTTTATCCCTCCTCCATAGCACCCAGCCATTTCCCCACAATTTACAGTCTCTCCCCCAAGTTCCTCTGTCTTGTCATTTCTGTACATATTTATGATGTCTTTGTCTAAAAATGTATAATAGTTTTCCTCTTGTGATGTAAGAATGCAACAAGATTTGTGTGTTTTCCTTAAACTTGTGTGTTAATCTGCCTTAGGTCAGTTTAATTCTTCAGCCAGATGGAGACTCTAAGGAGGCAGAGGAGAATTTTTCCCTCCCCAACAGTTCTGGTAATGAGGAAGAGATTTCACTGCTGTGGCAGAGAGATCCTGTGGCCTCAGACACAAGCCAGAAGAAAGTAAGAATTCTTACCTTGTCAGTTCCCCAGATCGCTGCCTGCAGTGTCTGCTTGAAGTGACTCATAAGAATCTCTTCTTATCTTTCCCCCTTTCTAAATTTAGATTCGCAGAAGAAAACATTTTCGTGAAGTAGTCCTTTGTGTATATCAACCCTGGGATTTTATTTCAAGGACTCCTGTTTTCTATTTAATCCCTTTCCTCCCAGAGATGGCTGTCGCTTTCCTTTGTCTCCTTGGTGTCCTGTGTCGTAAGGAGGAGACTCCTAGGGTGGAACCCAGGCATAGGTTCTTCAGTCCTGGTGCTTGAGTTGGCATCACACACCAGGGTGTGCACAGTGCTCACCAGACTGGTACCTGCTGAGATGTTGTTGGTTGGGTCGCCAACAAAATAAAACCGGATGAGATTTTCCTTTTGTCTTGTTTCATGTCCTGAAAGCTTGACTTTGTGACTAGTGAGAAAATGCTTCCTGGTCTCCCCTAGCAGGGGGCACAGGTGTCAGTGTGTTTCAGGTGGCCAATCCAAACAGTCTGGGAACCCCAGACAACAGGAGACATGCAGCCTTCTCTGTCTGACTGTGCTAGCTCTGGGGAACTTGCCTTAGTAAGAAGTCCCGTCCAGAAGGGGCACTGTTTCAAACCTTTGCTGTCTTATTAGTACTGGTAGGCCTCATCTCAGGATTGCTCACCCAGTAGTAACACATTTGTGGGTCTGTGACTTCAGGAATCTTTCGATTTGTGAGAGACTGAAGACACAAACATTATTCTTACTGATTTGACAATGAAGGTATTACTTTTCTAGGCTGTGCCTGGGAGTAGACATTTTTTGGATCATGTTAGGAGTGGCTCTTATATTCATGGTGAAGATCTATTCTAAGAGTGGAAAGTTACTACTCACTGTTTCCATGAAAGGGCTTATTGATTTGATTTGCTATTTGAATAAATAAATATACCCTTAGAGATTCTATTCACCAAGGGCCAAATGATTGATACTTTATAGAGAGCTTTCATCTGAAATCTATGAGGTGAGAAAATTGAAAAAAGGACACAGGAGTGTAATGACAGTCATAAGATGCCATCAGCAAGATTAAAGAATGGAAATCAGACTGACAACTGAAGTTAAAATCTATATCCAGTACAAATACCTCTCTCCACTTGTACTCCCTATCCTGGACCCCCCGGATTGCTTGGATCTCTGAACTCTGGCTTAAACTCCATTCCTCAAAACCTGGCTCCGTATCCTCAGCAAAATTCCCTTATCCCAAAAGTCCTTATAACTTTCCTAGAAAATATCTTAGCTTCCCAGCTGTCTGCTTTAGCTTCCCTTTCCCTGAAAGAGTTACTGAGGTTACTCTGGCTTCGTTTTCAGGCCTCACGTGTTTTGCATAAATTCTAACTGTCAGGAAATAAATCGGGCACAGGAACACACTGCCAGGCTTGCTTGGCTGAACTTCACAGCCTCTCTTATTTTCTGAGGCTCAGTAAAAAAGCCCTGTCAACTCCAGATTTTTCTATACAGCGCCCCCTAGGAATGTAATCCTTAGTCAATTCAAGTACACAGAGCACCACTAATGACCACACCGTAATATGCAAGGTCCCAAGTCCAATTCCCAATAGAATACACCTTCCCAGCTATAAACCTCATGAGCTTGACCCTTAATGACCACATTCCCTGCCACAAAGAATTCATGCCCCCTGCCGAAGCAGATCTTTTACATTACAAAGCTCTTTTGCTCCCACTTTTAGATTTTAACCAAGTTTAGAGAGGAGTTACAAAGACTGGTGAACATTATCATTTCCACTCACAGAGACCTCAGCTAGCTAAAAAAGGTATATTCTTCCCATTCCTGAGAATATTTGTTATGCTTTTAGATCTAAAAATGTCCCCCAAAAGTCTTATGTATTCAGAAGTGGGGTTTTTGGGAGATGATTGCATCTTGGGGGCAGTATACTCTTCTGTGGATTAATTTATGAATTCATAGTTGATATGCTGGTGTGATGCAGGGTCCACTTGGAGGAGATCAGTCACTGAGGGTGTGCCTTTGAAGAGTGTTTCTCTTGCTTTGACTCTCTGTTTTCTGGTTGCCATAAGTTGAGCAGCTTTCCTTTGCCCTGAACTTCTACCATGCCATTTCTGCTGTGGAGCCTGTCAGCCATGGACTAAACCTTCTGAATCTTGAGCCATTCTTAAGTTTGAGGTGTCAGCTGTTTTTTTCCCCACAGTGATTAGTAAGTGACTAATATAGGTACCAAAGAAGTGAGGTCGTTGCTATGACTATACCTAACCAAAGAGCTCAGAAACCTTTGGGAATGACTTGTGGGAGAAGTTTGAAAAGACTTGGATATGTGGGCTACAGTGTTGTAAGCATAGTTTGATAGGCAATTCTTCTCAGAATTCAGAAGACCAGAATGCTAAGAGGAATGTGGTCAGTAAGGGTCAAGCTCATGAGGTTTATAGTTGGGAACGTGCATTCTATTGGGAATTGGACTTGAGACCATGCGTATTACAGTGTGGTTATTAGTTGTGATATGTCTACTTGAAATGACTAAGGACTACTTAGATTAGTAAGTTCTAGGTTCTCTGTGAGTGAGTGGTGCATAAGCCAGCCAACTGAAGGGGAAAGACTCATTTCAGATGTGCATGTCACCAACCAATAGGCTTGTAGCTTGGACAGAATAAAAAGGGAAAGAAGAAGGAAGTGTTTATTTTTTCTTTTTGGGGAGCTCTAGTCTTTACCACTGCCTTTATACATAGGTCTCCAGTTCCTTCAGGATCCTAGCACAGACTTTTCCACCTTCCAACATGAACTCACAATGGTGATTCTTCAGTGAGCTTCTAGGTCTTTAAACTTTGACCGTCACTGGATCTTCTGACTCTCCAGTGCACAGGTTGCCACTTTGGATTCTTTTTCCTCTGATCCAGCAGGTGGCATTGGAACTCTTCCACTTATGATTCTGTAAACCTTTGTATAATTTTATATATA
>NW_022900929.1:72636668-72653910 GCF_012274545.1 Fukomys damarensis
ATATATAATTTTTTTTGTGTTGATGCTATTCCACTAAAGAACCCTCACTAAGATATACAGTCTAGAAAAAACAAAACAAAACAAAAACCTGTCTACATTTTGTCCATGTCTTGAGACTTTGCAAGAGGCTGAGTTTAAGGACAGTGGACTCATTGATCTGGTAGAGGAAATCTCAAGGTATCCCAAGGTTCAGGCCAGAGCCTTATAATTTTTTTTGTGTTGATGCTATTCCACTAAAGAACCCTCACTAAGATATACAGTCTAGAAAAAACAAAACAAAACAAAAACCTGTCTACATTTTGTCCATGTCTTGAGACTTTGCAAGAGGCTGAGTTTAAGGACAGTGGACTCATTGATCTGGTAGAGGAAATCTCAAGGTATCCCAAGGTTCAGGCCAGAGCCTGGGTACTGCTGGCTGCTCATAGCCAGATTTATAGTGAGAACTGGGAGCAAAAGGCAGATCCAAAAGATTTGAAAAACTTACATTTTTGTCTGAAAAGAATCATGTAAAGTTGGGGCCAAAGAAGGAGTGGTGGCTATAGAGATTAGCACTGTTAAAAAGGCATCAAGTACATTGAACTAGAATAAGAAGATGCCTTGAGGGCCTCTCAGGAAATAGCAAGACAACAGCTCAAGAGTACAAAGGTATAAACATTTAATTTGAGGAGAGAGCCCCTGGAATACTACTCAAGAAGGATCACGTAGGGAATTGGTTCCCCAGGATTCATTTCACCATTCTCACTCATATAGGCACTAAGTGGATGCTGCAGCCATGATATAAGAGGGCCTGGCTACTGCTTGAGCTGGTAGTAGACCTTAGCATTGTCCATGTGATACTGCTTATTCAGGCATGTAGAATGCAAGAGTTGTAGGGTCATGTAGGTTTCTACCTCAAAGGAAGGCTGGCGAGGCCAGGAAAAGAGCTCTTGAGAGAGCAGTGCATGAAACTGTGGGAATGAAGTGCACATTCCAGGAAGTAGGAGATGCCAGGAACTTGAAATATCTGCTCAGGAAAGCTTCAGGACACAAGAAGAGTCATCCCAACAGAGTAGATAGGTGGGCTGCAGCCAGCAAGGCCACAAGGGCCGGGCTGCCCAATCCCTTTGGAACTCATTTCTTACCATCACGTGCCCTGAAAACCAGACATGGAGTTACATGACTTCATGTTCTCCATGGTGGCTTTCTGTCTTGCTCTGGACCTACTCCATTCTATTTCTCCCTTTTGATATGAGAATGTTTACCCTGTGCCACTGTATGATGGGAGTATTTAAGTTTCTTTTTGATTTTTACTGAGGCTCACAGCCTGTTTGCCTTGAGTTTCAGAGAAGACTCTGAACCTGTACTTCTGAGAAACCTTGAAACTATTAAGACTTTGAAGACTCTTAGAGATGGACTTAATGCATTTTGCAAGATGAGAAGGACACATACTTTATTTGGAGGGGTCGGGGGTCAGGGGCAGAATGTTATAGTTTAGTTCTGAAATGTCTCCCAAGTCTCATGTGTTCAGAGGTGGGGTTTTCAGAAGGTGGTTATATCATGGGAGCACTATCCTCATCTCTGCATTAATCTGTTGATAAATTCATTGCTGAATATGTTGTGAGGAGGTCAGGCCCAGCTGGTGGGGGTGGGTTGCTGGGGGGTTCCTTCGGAGGGTATATTTCTTGGTCTCAGTCCTTCCCTGTCTCTGATTCCTGGCTGCCATGGGTTACACAGCTTTCTTCCACCATGCTCTTCTACCACGGTTTCTGCCTTGAAGCCAGCTGGCCGTGGACTGAATCTTCCGAATTCGCGAGCCAAAATAAACCTCTCCTCCTTAAATTGGGAGCCTCAGATATTTCTTCCCATGATAGCAAAGTGTCTAATACAGTACTGCATTCATTAGACAGGTCCAATTCTAATGAATACTATAATGTATTATTGGGGGGCTGTTGGGGCTCAGAAAGTGGAACTCCAAAGTGTGGTACTTTGATATAATTATGGCTTCCAACTGAAAGAGTTTAGGAAGCAGCAAATTCAGGGAGGGGCTTACTCTAAATCTGTATTATCAGAATACAGGAATTTCCTTCAGAAAGAATGAACTTGTCTGGAGAACCTTCCCTGTAATCTCATCAAACAGAGAAGGGTAACTCACAAGGGAGATTAAATCACCCTGTACTCTTATGAGGACTACTACCAAGGAGACCTTGTTTTTTGTTTTTTTGTTTTTTTTTGATCAAGCACAAAACAGCCTTTGCTCAGAGCATATTTCCTTTTCAGACCCTCTGATGGCCTATGCCTCCTTCCGGAGTCCCAGCTCTCTATTCCTTTCTGTTTCTTTTTTTCTTTCTTTTCTTTTTTTGGTTTTTTGAGACAGGAACTCACTATGTAGCCCACTGTTGGTCTCGAACTCACAGTGATCCTCCTGCCTCAGCCTCCCAAGTTCTGGGATTACAGGCCTGCGCCACCACGCCCGGCTTATTCCTTTCTGTTTCTCCCTGCCTCCTGAATTCCTACTTCTTTCTGTAGCTCAGAAGGCTATTTAAGCTTCAACAGTTGGGTCATATTTTGTGCAGTTCCCAATCACATAAATAAATTTGTATCTTTTCTACTGTTAACCCATTGTTTATTTATTTTAACAGACAATTTTTAAACTTTCAGCGAGTGAAGAGAAATTTCCCTTCACACCTAGAGGACAAATGCCCTGGGATACAGGTAGCCAGGCTTCTTCCAGACCCTTCTGTGAATGGCCAGGAAAGGGATCAATTAGAGACCAATATTTAGGGCCTGAAAGAGTGATGATAGAGGTGTTTCCTCCAAGGTGAATTGATCTAAAGTTGAATCATGAGCTCAGATGGAAGAAGAACATCTTAAGGCCTTTGTGGAATACTTTTTACAACTTTTCAAAGGCAAACTGCATTAAACCATGAACATTCAGAGCATAGAAATTTTAAATTTCTTTCTTGATTGGAAATCTTCACCTTGATATAAAGAAGCAAATCCAAAATAGTCTGGTTGGCTTGGTGAGTCAGTCTTCAAACATTATTATAGAAGTGGCTATGTAATTCTTTTAAAATAGCTTGAAGAAAATAAGAGGGGGAAAAAAAAGGCAAAATCAATATCCCTTGCCTAGCAAATTGAGTACTTACAGAAAAGCATGATTTCAAGAGAAACTCAAAATCCCCTAATTTTTCTTGCCACCCACAGAGCCTTCCTTGTCTCCGGATATAAAATTCACTGGAAAGCAACCACCTTGTAGTTCAAAGAAAGAAAAGCTTAAAAAAACAATCTCCTTAGGCCTGAGCATCTCAAGATGTTTCCTTCTCTCTGTTCTGTTTGACAGTGCCTCATTAGTTGATGGGGTCAGTTAATACTCGGTTGTACCTTACCAACACCAAACTTGAAGAACTGGGAATTGGATTTCTTAATTGACACTGGTGTGACTTTCTCTACCATCTGCTCAGAGGATTTACATTTACCTGTTGCCTCTGATGTTCATGTTGTCACTGTCTCTAGGCAACCTATTTCCCTACCTACATCCAGGGTCACCCAATATCCTCAGGTCCCTTTAATATCCATCCTGATGCTTGAGTTTCTGGCTTCTAACCAGAAAATATTTTCTTTTCTTTTTTGTACTGGGGATGGAACTTGGGACCTTGCTCTTGTGAGAACCACTGAACTAAATCCCCAGCCCCAGAAAAATTTTTCAATATGATTCTTTCATGAAAGTTGAATTCTATATTCCAGCATATAGAGAGAAAGGTGTTTTTGTTTCCTTGACCTGAGAGCAACCTAACCTTGTTCCTTTCTGTAATGGAAACTCATCTCAATTTAAAATCCACCAAAAGGATGCAACCTTAAAAGATGCTACCCCTGCGTGTCACATACATGTGAGGTTGAACTGCTACAAAGTGCAGAAACTATGTGTACTGCTTGGAGAAGGAGCAATCTTTTCCATTAGTGGCCCAGTACCCTCTCTCACAAGATGGAATTGAATGCATTTACAGGTAGATGTTCTTGTCTTTATTTCCTCACTCGGAAACACCCTGCGATGATCAATCATGGTGCATCCGCTTGAATGGATTAAGACCCACCTAGAAGATTAGTGGAGCACTGTCTGAGTGAGTCCATGAACGACTCACATGGAGGACAGCAGATCAAAGGGGGAGTTCTACCCGCGTGTGAGTGGCACCAGTGAATAGGTGTGTAGCCTGGATGAGTTAAAAGGGGAAAGAAGAAGGAAGCATTCCTGTTTTGGAAGAGCTCCGGTCTTTGCCATTTTCTTTGGACATCAGCAGTTTCTCCAGCGATCCAAGGCAGATTTGCTTCCAGGCCTTGACCTTGGGCTGGGGCTGCATCCTGGATCCCACTCATTCTGCAGCTTCCATCTTGTTGGGCTGAGCAGCTCCTGGATCCTCCATTCTCCAGGGCACAGGTGGCCATTGTGGACTCTTCTGCCTCTGATCCCTTCGACAGCCATGTGGACCATTCCACCTAACAAAGAAGCCTACCTAATAAATCTCTTTACAGAATTACATATACTCTCTATTGATTTGGTTCCTCGAGAGAACCCTAACTGATACACATCCCAATCTTGTCAGTAAGAAAAGAAGGGAGATTTGATTAGATGAAAACTAATCTATTGATTTGTCCAAGATCTGAGAGCCATAAATTCTTTTGAAATTTCTCACCAATCCACAGTCCCTCATCCAGCTACCATTCTTACCTCTCTTCCTGCGGACAGAACCTGGTGTATAGGAATTGACCTATGCCCGGTTTTTCTTTTGATTCCATTAGTAGCCCAGTACCTTCTCTCAAGTACCCTGGCTTGAAATTTCTCTTTACATTTACACTAACAGCTGAGAGAACATGGATTCACCTGCCGCAAGGATGTGGTGAATCTCTCTGTATTTTTCCAAGTCTTTGAAGTCAACGTAGACCCTGTAAGGTTTACCTAACTGCACTGCTGTCCAGTATGCTGATGACCTCTAACTGTAACCAAACCCAATAGGATGCTGAATAAAGTCTCCCTGTTTAAATTTCAATGGGTACAAAAAACTTACCTACTTAGGACATACATTGTCTCAGGGCATTCAGAAACTTTAACTCAAAGCACCTTAAATCAACTTTGTCCATCTCTCTCAAAAATTCAAAACAAAACAAAAAACAGCTGCGTATGTCTCTAGTGACTACTGGCTATTGTTACTACGGTTTCCTGCTCCCCCCACGCCCTTTCCAGGGATGAATCTCAAGACCTTGTGCATGCAAGGCAGATGTGGCACCACTGAACCAAATTCCCAGCCCTGGATTCCTACCTTTGCTGCCCTTGTTAAACATCTCCATACTCTCTTCTAGACACTACCTCAGAACCCATTTCCTGGCTCTCAGAGGCATTATCCTCCTTGGAAGCCTTAAAATTAAGCTTTCCTGCTTTTGGCTTTGCTAATTTTAATATACTTTTTCACCTCTGTGGCCATGAAAATAATGTAGGTACTTTAGGATAACCTTCTGCTTCCTGGATACGTCCTATACCATGTTTCTCATATCAGGTGGGTGCAGTGATAGCCGTCGTGCCCCTGCACAGCAGGGCTTCGCCACCCTACTTGAGTAAATCAGTGTTCTTATGTTAGACTCCCACCCACCTGTCCGTTCCTCAGGCTGTGTCTCCTCTTATAAGTTCATAAGACACAGCACCTTTCTGTATGTCCACAAACCACTCATGAACAGGCCCTATTAACCAATGTCTCTGTCATCTCACGTTGTAATATTTCAAATCTGGCTACTCTGCTACTTCACCCTTATGACGGGCAACCGACTTCATTCCATCCCACAGGGTTGCCTTGCAGCTACAGGTATTAAAATGTCTCTCTGACCCCCTTTCAGACAATCCAGACCTCTTTTGTGATGGCTCTTGTAGGTAAAAATCTGCAGGGAAATGATAACTGGATGGTTTCTCCACATGAAATACCTGCAACATACTCTTTGCCCACCGTAAAGGCCAGACCACGCTGATGAACTTAAAGCTGTTTCTAGTACTTGTGCAGTGCTGAAGGAAAAAGTACCACTATTTAAATAGACTCCAGATATGTACCGCGGAGGCCCATTCTGTTGGGCACAATCTGTAAATCCCTCAGATTCCTAACTTCTGCTGGTTCTATTGCTAGTGGATATGTCATTGCTGCCTTACTACAGGCTATTTGCCTCCCTCCCAAGATTGGTATTGTTCTTTGTTCAGCCAATATTAAAGAAAATAATGCTATATCTTTAAAGAATGATGGGACTGACAAGGCTGCCAAGCGCATGGCCAGAAATAGACTCTTCTGTCCTTTTCCCTCCAAAGCTAGGAACCTGTGATGTTTAGATGTGGTTGTTTCCCTCTCAGGTTCGTGTGTTGGAAGCCTGGTCCTCAGTGTGAAGATGTTAATGGGGGGTGGAACTTTAAGAAGTGGGACTTGGTGGCAGGTGAGTAGGTCATCAGAAACGTGGCCCTCAGAAGAGCTTAAGGTCTGAGCTTAAGGTAGTTGTCTTAGACACTTTCCCACTGGTGGGGCACAGTACCTGCCACCCATAACTTAAAGCGGGTGAGGCTGATATTGGCCCATGGTTACCGTCTGCGGTCAGCTGGCTCCAAGGCAGAAGTGGAATAGCAGAGGAGCATAGAGGAGGAAGAGCCGCTCACACCATGGCAGCCTGGCAATAGAGAGAAGGGAGGAGCAGGGGGCGAAATACACCCTCCTAGGCCGCAGCCGTGCTGACTGCCGTCTCTGAGCAGACCCGTCCTCCTAACAGCCAACCAGCATGCCACCCCTGTGATTCAGTGGCCTTTCAGAAGCCCTGCGTATGAGTGCAGGAGATCTTGGGGGACATTCTTGATCTAAATTACAGCAGTAGTTTCCATGGGACTCTGCTTAGTTCCTATGAGAAATGTGTTATAGAAGAGCAAGGTGGGCTCCTTCCCACTCTAGCTCCTTGTTCCACCGTAAGATCTTTTTCCTAGCATGCACTCCCACTGTGAAGCCACCCACTGGGTGACACGGCCAAGGGTGACCTCTGCAGAGCTGAGCAGATGTTGGTGCCGTGCTCTTGAACCTCCAAACCAATGAGCAAAATAAGCCTCCTTCCTTTACACATTCCCAGCCTCAGGTGTTTTGTTATAGCAATACCCCCACCTGTGTCCCTACCTCATTCCACAGTGGTAGTGAGTAAATTGATAACAGCCTGTTCCTCAACTGGTACTGTATTCCTTTATGGACTGGGCCAGACCAAGGAACTCATTTTACAGCAGAAATAAACTACCTGCTCTCACAAAGTTTGAAGGTACTCATTAAGATTTCATACTCTGTACATCCCTCGTCCTCGGGGTAAGTGGGGCATAAATGTTTGGACATAAAATGCACTTTAGGGGGAGAAGAATTAGAGAAGCGGGGTTGTTCCCACTGCCCCAATGCACGTGAGATTGTGTGTAGGGTGTGTGTGTGGGGTGCATTTGACCACTGTCTCCCAGAGGAAGCAGATCCAGTGGGAGGCTCCCTGCTGCTCTCTACAGCACATCTTTAAGGAACAGATGCCTCCCATCAATCTGGCAATAAGTGGTGACATCTGGATGCAAGATGGAGCAGTCTACCTGACCCAGGCATTGTTCACTGAGCAGCAGCAGAGCCCATGACAAATGTCTGTGTGAACAGATGTGGAGTCGTCAGAACAGAGCATGCAGTGCCAGTAGCAAAGGCATTTCTAAACAAAAGAGGATGGAGGTCAAAGAATTCATCCTTGAGAACTGCAGGATGCAACACAGTGGTACCCCAGTTGATGAGCTGAATTTGTTCCATCGTTTTGGAAAAGATGGCAACGTTTGTTTTTGTGCAGGAAAGATAGCCGTGGTCATATTTGCTACCCAACACAGAGCTGGCAAGCAAAAACGAAATTTGTGAAATGCTTTTGTCTGTGAACCAAATTGCTCTCAAACAAAAACTTTCTTGAACCAAGGTACCTCTGTGTTTTAGATGGTAAAAGATCGTAAAGACATTTTTACATATTAATTTATATTGTGGATTAGTAAAATATTGGCTGGTGGGAAAAAGAAAACTTTAAGAAAACCTGTGGAGAAACTGGACTGAAATGGGCAGGAGTCATTCTTGTGGCCTGGATGGTGATGTAGAGCTGCAAATCCCGGATTTGCCCTTCTTTAAACAGTGTTTGGCGGCCCTGTGCCTACTAGTGTCTCTCAGTTTTGGGTCAAGTGAACTGGGCCAAGTGAACATGATGCGGACTCAAGTGAACAATTTGGTACTACAATGGTCTGTATATGAGGCCTAACTTGCATTCTTGGAGTGTAGCATCAACAGGTACAAAGGACATGGCTCTGCCCACTGGCAACTCTCCATTCCTGTTTACCAGGAGGTCAGTATGGAGGTAAGCACATACTGCCACCTCACTAAGCAGGACCTCGTGAAGTGCTGTGACTCACCTACACTGAACCCACACTCCCAGGATAACTAGAAGATCATTCCTGCAAGTGACCTTAAAGTGAGAATCTCTAGGGTCAATAAGCTTTAGGAGGAGGAGACGCAATGAAGTGAAAAGCTTTCCCCAAGGTCATTTATAAAGAAATGTGACTTCCGTTTATATTTCTTCCCCACGAAGTCTCCCTAGCCCGGAACCCAAACCAAAACATCCCTTCCTTTTAATGGAGAAAACTTTTCTTTGGCTATTATTTCAGGGCTGAGTGGAAATCTATCCTATTTCCCCTCAGATCCTCTACAACACGCTTTTTTTTTTTTTCAAACTCTGTCTTGCTCTTACAGTTTTCTTGCTCTTCAAACTTTGTCTTGTTACTGCTCTTTCTGTCTTGCTCTTACTGATTTCTCAACAGGTCGAGCAAATAGCTGACACTCTTACATCAGTTCGCTGAAATGACTGTCACTAATTAATCTGATTGCTTGTTATGTGAACATCTAGATCATGCAAAGAATCTGCATTAGTTTGTGTTCCTGCCAAATGCGAGTACCTAGTGGACCATGGGAAAGTGGACACATGACAAGGTATGGCACCCATGACGAAGAAAATGGCATCATTTTACTTCTTTGGCTGAGCAATTTGATATGGAAAAACCTGTATGGCAACTCAAGGTCTGTCCTTTGCTCAAATAGAGTCATTAGAGGAATTTTCCTCTGTGTTTTGAAAACAGGTTTGGGGCTGACCTTTCCTTAGTGACATACTAAAGCACGGCTGCAATTAAACCTTGTGGTTCGGTTCTTCAAGTCGCAGCCTCGGGCCTCTTACACAGATCATAAATGGTTCTGGAGTTGACTTTTAGGGCACAAACACGTGTCAGATCCGTACATGCCACATTTGGCTCTCAAGCCACCCTTGTGTGACCCACTCCCCTCGCTAGGTTCCAAACAAGCTGCAGACCCAGCAGAGCTGGTTGGGGTGTAGCTTGAAGACTTGAAACCACAGATCCCACGGTGTAGATTTCACTCTGTACCTGGCCTGGGAACCAGAAGCAGCAAGGGCGGAGCGGCCAGTACAGAGTGAATCTTTCTCTCCTCCAGTTTTGGGGTCCACCCTGGGCCTCTAAGATTGGATACTGCCACTCATGCTGGGGAAAACAATCCCTTTAACTCAGTCTTTCAATTCAAATGTGAATCCCTTCCAGAAACACCCTGACAGGCACCCCTAGAAGTAATGTTTAATCCCACATCAGGGCATCCTATGATCCAGTCAAAGTGGCCCATAAAATTAACTGTCTCAAGGTCTGAAAACCTTTCTTGGCATATTCTACTTTAGAGGCAGGATGAAAGTGTGTGTTCTGGGTGATTTAGGGATTAGGAGAACCGTAGCTGGATAGACAGAAATTTTCTGAAGATTAAATGTTTGATTCTTGAACAGAAGGAGCCTGGTCATTGGGCTTGCTTCTGACCCTATCCAATGTAGCCTTTTGACTGACTTTGAAGAAACACAACAGATAGCTTAGAAAATGTGGAGTAACAGAAATCTGGGATGTAAACTAACTCATTGAATGGCAGAATCCCTACTTGAAAGATATTATTCTTCAGATAAATAAAATGTGGCATATATACTGTGATGGAATAACTAACGGTCAACTGGGAACGTCCAGCGGAACTGAGTCAGTGTGGTTCTGGGCACGGAAGACCCACCTGAGAACTGTCGCCGAGTGCCGAAGAGGAGAACTGAAGAGCGAGGTCATATGCTGTTGATTTCCTGGAGAAGCTTCCCGCGGCTGGTTCTCCTGATGTGAACCTGGCTGTTCTCAACACTGGAGGAGCTCAGGTCCTCACCGTCGCTGGGGATCCTTCTGAGTTCTAACAGATAACAAGCCCAAGCCCTGTACTTTCCTTGCAGTTTCACAGTAAATCTCCGGGGACCTCTGCTGGCTCCAGTGTAGTTCCCTTTGCCTGGCGGCCCTTCACCCCACCGACGCGGACTTCCTAGCTTTCACTACCGGCCCTTGGGCCTTCCCGGTGCAGATCCTCAATCTGGACTTGCATGAGATATTGCCGTGGGCTCTGGGCCTCTAGCTGGACTCTTTGGAGGACACTGCCTTGGGCTTCAGGCCTTTGGTTGGACTTGTGGGGGACACTGCCAGGGGATCCAGGCCCTCGGCTGGAATCTTCAGGTCTCTAGCATGTGGACAGAACTCTTGCACTCCTCCGCATTTGACTTTTTGGGTGGATATTATAAAATAATCCTATAAATTATGTGTATTAAATCTATACTTAGCGGAGCATTACTCAGCCATAAAAAATGAAACTCTGTCACTAGGGGTAACACAGATGAGCCCAGAGGATATTAGGTTAACTAAGTCAGGCACAGAAAGACAAATATCGTGAGGGAGGAGGGTCAAAATTTTAATCCCAGACTGAGTGATTTAGGGACTTAGTGAGAGTTTGTCTCAAGATAAAAGAAGTAAAAAGATCTGGGGATATGGCTCAGTGCAAACACCCTGGGTTCAATCCCTAATACCACACACACACACACACACACACACACACACGAAAGGGAGGAAAAAGAAAAGGAAAGATGAAGATTATGTATTTTTACCTGTATGTGAATAGTAACAAATCGATCTCATAGAAGGAGAGGCCAGAAAGGCTGTGAGAAGGGACATTGGGAGAGAATGGTTGAAGGGGACAGGGTGCAGTTGGATAGCTAGAATAATTTCTAATGTCCTATAGTACAGTAGTGTATCTGCAGCCAGCAGTGATTAATTGTGTATTTCCAGCTAGTAGAGAAGAGTGACTTTATTTTTTTTTTTTCGGAGACAGGGTCTCACTATGTAGTTGAGACTGATCTGGAACTCACTATGTAGGCCAGGCTGGTCTCAAACTCACAGCGATCCTCCTGCCTCAGCCTCCCATGTGGTGAGATTACAGGCGTGTGGTGCCCCCCCGCCCAGCAACTTTCTTTTTTTTTTTTGGTACGGGGAATGGAACTCAGGACCTTGGACCTTGCGCTTGCAAGGCAGGTGGTGGCACCACTGAGCTACACCCCTCTGCTCACCCCCTCAGGACTTAATCTTTAAACTGATAAATGTGGATATGCCAGTTACCCTGATTATTGCGCTTTGCAGACATACATTGAGATAATGTCTTGTACACTGTAAATATGTAAAATTTTTGTGTCAACCTTAAATTTGAAAAAGAAAGATATTTTCAAGTGATGAACCCCATTAAACAAAATGAAAATGTCTATATAACAGACACTTATAATTTAGGTGATTCACTATCTAAACATTTTTCTTATTTGGGGGAAACCCTGAGATAATAACAGAGAAGCCCTCCACTGTGGAGGCCCAAAGGTCAGCTACCCCTCAGGAGGGTGGGCAAGACATGACCTAGGGTCAGCCAATCAAATGCTGCCACCTGTGACTTTGTAGCAGAGGTGTGATGACCCGGCTTGGGTCAGTTAGGGTGGCTTGGGGTAGCTCTGCAGGGAAGAGTCTGAAAGGCAGAGACACAAGTCTGTGACAGCAGGATACAGCCTGGGCAGTAGTGTCCTTTGGTGGTGATGCCAGTCTTGGGGGGACGGGTGCCCTGCTAGCAGTTGGCAGTTGGAGTATTCTGTGGCCAGAACTTTGTCTGGGTCTTGCCTCCTTGGGTCTCCTCTAGCTTATTTCTACCACTTAAATTCATGAATTGATTTTGGATTCTGGGAGCTACTAGATACCCATCCAGGATATTCTATTTCTGTTTAAGTTAATGGTAATTTGCTTATTATTTACAATTAGGAATCATGACAGGTACAATACATTGCTAAGTCGAGGATCCCATATCAACAGATGGAATCTGGATACTTGGTAATTCATCTGACAAAGACCTAGAATTGTTAGTGCCCTGTAATGTATTGGGTGTCAAGAAAGCAGCTGGCTGTTACAGGGCCACACGGGGTGGGGGAAAAGGAGACCAGGCACCTGCACCTGTATTCTGCTCTTGTCTAACTACAACGAGAGTGTATTTTCCTGGCCAAAATCTTACTTTAAGACCTACAGGGGTGGGTTGGGGTGTATTCAGTTGGGGAGTGACCAGGAAGGTAAGTCTTTATGTCCGAAACTGGAGATATTAGGAGGGGAAAATAAGTCACAAAGAAAGACATTCTGTGATTCTTTTAAATTATATTACCATCGAGAACATTTTATAAACATATAATGGTATAAAGGACAGATGGAAAATGACCTTAAAACTAAAATAGCATCCCACATTCATGTACTAGACCCTCTGTGGACACCGTACAAAGTGAGAGAAAACAAGAAAGGAGACTTTCTTTTTAGAAAGAGAAATGGGTGTTGCTTGAATACTAACTCCTGTTACTGGTAGAAGGAGCTGAACGGACCACTCTCTAGGCTGTAATCAGGTGGGCAACACCTTCTGTCCAGGAGTCTTTACTTATGGGGTACAGGTATCTACCTCCCCAAGCGTTCATAAAATAAGTCGTTGTTCCAAAGACTCTGGATGACTCAGTCACATTTTCCATCCGAAGAGACATACAAGACTTAAATTTACTGAAATGGTCCTGAGATATACTGTTGTGTACTGTCACGTTCATATCTACCCTGGCATTTTAGTTTGTGCTAAAGTCTGTTAAGAATTATTTTGCCTTCTGATTTCTAATGTGTTCACATGAATAATAAGCCCAAACCCTGTTCTTCCCTTGCAATTGCCTGGTAAATCTCAGGTGCCGCTATCACAGACCATCTCTGAGGGATGATATGTGATCATTTTCAATTAATTTAGAATATTAAACTTCAAGTAAGAAATCGTGAACTTACCCTATACGTGCAAATATTACTTGCCCATTTCTTCTACCTTCTTTGTGGAACGTGAGGGTTGAAATAATTGAAGATAGTTACATTTGTGAGCAATCGTAACCTCTGAAGGTAATTAAATCCTCTTGATACACCGCCCAGGCAACACCTGGCACCAAGAATGGGGGAAGATGGAACTATGGCCTCTCCACCTTTACGGCTTCTCAACAGAGCACAAAGGGCCAAGGCTTCTCCCTGGGAAATCCAAGCTGGGAACTCATCCTGGCAGGATTTAGAGTCAAACAAGAGCTTCATTCAGACGGTGAGGATTGGTAAAAGCAACACTGCTGTGTGGATCCTTCTGACTACCCAGCACGCATATTAACAAACTTAACTCGTGTTTGGCGAGTGATCTGGGCTAACCTGTTCTCCCTTTCCCTGTGGTACATATTTGTGTAGAATGACGGAGCACAGAAGAGCAACCTGTAGCAATGGAATGGGCTGTAGGCTCCAAGATGAAGTGGTAGCTGGAGGGAGGCTTGGCTTCTTGGACTTTTCTTTCTCCAGCTCCTAGGACAGTTGCAAGCAAGCAGTAAATAGCTGTTGGATTAACTGAACCAAAGGAAAGGAACTACTTGGTCCATGATACCAAAACCACATGTGGGGCTGGGGATTTAGCTCAGTGGTTCCAGCGCCTTCCTTGCAGGTGCAAGGACCTGAGTTTGATCCCTGGTACCAGGGGGCGGGGGAAGCCACGTATTAACAAGGTCAAAGGCTAGAGTGTGTGAAGCTGGAACTGATTCACATCGCCATGCTAGGCTCAAGGGCACCAGGATTCGCCCTAAGTAGTCTGAGTAAGATCAAAGGGGCAGAAAGATGCTGTTGAACTCTTGTAGCCCTTGCTATTGTGTGGGCACCATGTTGTTTCTCCTCTGGTGTCTGTTTGTCGTCCCTGTCTTGGAGCTGTCTGCCTGACTATGGACTGAAACCTCTAGGAACTGTGAGACAAATAAACCCCTTCCCCTCCAACTTTGGGCATTGGGTACTCTTAGCAATGAGAGAAAAGTAACTAACACACCTACCAATAATAACAAATAAATAGTACTCTAGTCACAGGTGATTTTATTAGTAAAGTCTGTCAACATTTAAGTAACAGATGAACCAAATATCTGGTATATAGAGAAAAAGTCTCCAGACCTTCCTTATGAAGCCAGCTTATAATTGGTATCAAAATTTAGCAAAGATAAATATGTAAGAGAATTCCTTTTTTTAAAAACTCTTTTAGGTTTAGTAGCTGAGTTAAACTGAGAATACATAAACTGAATTAAACTGTCAACAGATTAAGAAAAGACATAAGAACTTTAGTGGTGTTAAATAGTTTTATTTGCATAAGGGTTCACAGAAAAGAAGTAAACATTCAAAGAAGCAGTTAGACTTGGAAGCTTATATACCATTTTAACAAAGGGCGTGACACTGCGAAAGGACTACACAGGGAGGGCGACTTGGCTTCTAGGGTGGTATACTGTGGCAAAGTGACTAGGAATATGGCAGAAGTAATGGGAAATCATGGTTATTTTAGTAACGTCAGTACACCTTGGTGCTGACTTTCTACCTCTGGAAATAGTACAGTGGACCCTCCAGTTATGACTGACCTGACGCACAAACAACTTGGGTTAATTACGTTAATGGAAGATTCGTCTGCCTCTTGTTATCTATGGTGTGTACCCAGGTAAACATCCAGATCGCAGATGTATTGACTTAGTTACCACCACCCTTCAGGAACTGATCAAGTTCATAAATCAAAGGTCCTCCGTAGTTGCTCTCCTCTTACTGGTGCAAGAGAGGGGAACACCTTCACAAGGGGTTTATATCACCTCTACAGAGGAAAGTTTCTGTCCTGCTTTTAGGCAAAAAAAGATTAATTATTCAGTAAAAAATGGATGGACAGTTAATTACATGACCATCTTTAAACAAGGCTGTTATTTCCCTACACCATTATATATACCAAATAGATCAACAGATTTAAATGTAAACACACTTATAAAAGTGTTAAAGACACGGGGGATGTTTTAATGAGGAAATACATAGAACATTCTTCAGAAGCAGCAAATATTAAGGAAAATAGTCAAGAGAAATTAGAGATCCTAAGAAGCCTGATTTACTGAGCATGGTTTGGAAACTGGGTCAATTTAACCAGCTGGACCTTACTTTTTTTTTTTGAGACAGGGTCTCACTATGTAGTTGAGACTGACCTGGAACTCACTATGCAGCCCAGGCTTGTCTCGAACTCCAGCAATCCTCCAGCCTCAGCCTCCTGAGTGCTGGGATTAAAGGCGTGCCAACCACGCCGAGCTAGCTGGCCCTTACTTTTGAAGAAAGGAGTGGGTCCTTCAAACACTCCCACTTCATGCTGGAAGCAGCACATCTGCTGAGCACTGCTAGTACACAGGTGTGTTGTTGTTTCTTTCAGTGCAGGCCTTGAGTGCAGGAAGGTATAACCTAGGTGTCTGTTGAATTACTTTCTCCTTTGAAATTCAAAGGATATTAGCTTTGGTTCTCTGTCCTTTCTTTCTTTTTTTTTTTTTTTGTTTTTTGAGACAGGGTCTCACGAGACTGACCTGGAACTCACTATGTAGCCCAGGCTGGTCTCAAACTCAGTGTTACTCCTGCCTCAGCCTCCCGAGTCCTGGGATTACAGGCGTGCGCCACCACACTCGGCTTCTCTGTCCTTTCTAAGTGAAATCTGGGTGCTTTCTGCATTTCCCAGTCACTTTAGGATTAGAAGAATTTAAAATTTTAAGTGTTCTTTATCTGTTACCCTTCCTGATGGTATATATTTTAAAAACTCTACAATCTATATATTATACACAGCTTGGAGATTGTTCCATACCCATACACACAGGACTGCCTTATTTTTAATTTTTGTAAATTGCTCATTATGCCATTTAAGTTCCATCATTTATTTGATGCCAAACATCTACATTAGTTTTAATCTTTTTACTGTCACTAATAATTCTGCAATAAATTACTTGACAGTAGGTCATTTCCCATGAGTGAAAATCTTTGAAGGATAAGTTAATAGAAGCAGACTTACCAGGTTAAAACAGAAGATTTTTCTTTCTGGTACTGGAGATGGAACTCAGGACCTTGTGCGTGCGAGGCAGGTGTGGTGCCACTGAGCTACATCCCCAGGCCCATTTTCAATTTTGATAGATATTGCCAAACTAACCCCAAAGGTTTGTACTTATCAGTTTCCACTCACAAATGCTGGGGTGTGACTCCCCCTCAGATCCTCAACCAATGGAGCATGTTATCAAACTTTGCGAACTTTGTCAATCCTATAAGTAAAGTGCGGCATCTCATCTTACCCTTAAAATTTTTTTGAGTGATTTGAAGTAATATTTTCCATCTATCCGTTGATATGTTTCTGGACTTTTCACTCCATTCATCTCTCAACTCTTCAGTGCTTTGATCTCGGTGGCATTATACTGTTACCGTCTGTCGTGGGGCTAATGATCCTCATTATTTTTCTCTGTGCAAGAAATTTCTTGGCTATTCTTACCTTCTTCATGTGAATTTGAGAAACAGCTTATGTGGTTTCAAAATAATTCTGTTGCGTTTTTTACTTTGAGATCACCACATTAATAGATTGTTTAGGGAGACTTAGTCACTCACGTAAGCTTATCATTGAAGGCTCACCATTTCCTGCACATATCCTTTGAGTCACATCGTCCTTGTGCTTAGAACAATAATCCCTTGTACAAAATACTATCTAGTTTGTCACAGTAACTTTGGGAACTAGGCAATGACAACAGAAGATAAGGGATTAGTCTGAGATTAAATATGATGGAAATTCCTAATTCAGCTTTATGTTTACTATCGGGTCACACATCAAAAGCAGATTTCATGCAAATAAAAAAATTTCTGCTGGGGATTTAGCTCAGTGGTTCTGCCACCTGCCTTCCAAGCGCAAGGACCCGAGGTTTGATCCCCGGTACAAAA
>NW_022900929.1:72653938-72657424 GCF_012274545.1 Fukomys damarensis
GGAGGCTGAAGCAGGAGGATCATCTCAAGTTCAAGGCCAGCCTGGGCTACATAGTGAGTTCAAGACCAGCCTAAACTACATAGCAAGAGCCTGTCTCAAAAAAAAAAAAAAAAAAAAAAAAAAAAAATTCTCCCAATGGTTAAACTTTTCTACTGCACAAAAGCTAGCACTATGCAAGCACAATTCCGCAGGGGATCCCTTTCATCATAATCTGAGGTCAGGCACTGTGGAATGCATTCCAATCAGGGAGTAGGAATCTCACAAGAATTTTGAAATCAAAGTTGGCCTGAATATTATACAATGACACCCAGGATCTTGGGCAACTTCTCAGATTTCCTTTTTGATTTTGCAGCCAGTTCAGTCATGCCTGGGAATTTGCCGAATCTAATAATTGGATCTGTGACTTCCTGAATGTGACATTGGGATCAGTGGCATCTGTCTGTCTGGAGGGTTTGGGGTTATACTCTTTAGACATACAGCTGGGGGTTGGGGATTTAGCTCAGCGGCTCGGTGGCCTGCCTCGCAAGGGCAAGGACCCGAGTTTGATCCCCAGTACCCACCCCCCAAAAGACACACAACTGGTATGAATAAGTTCTCTACTGAATGGATGTCCAGGAAGCCTTGGTCCAGGGGTACAAACATGAAGAGGTATTTTCAAGTTGATTATGAAAAGTAAAGATCTCGGGAGAATGCTCTCTTGTGAATATTGAATTGCGTTCTTGGGCAGACTGGGGTTCTAGCCCGAGGATCTTCAAGTCTTTAAATAAAGAACTAATGGATCAAAATCTATCTTTAATCCCTTCCTTGACTAATGGCCACTCACTGAAGGTCAGGCAACATTTGATAAACCGGGCACCTCCTGCCATCATTCTAATTCAGTTAAACATGGGAAAGCCGAGAAAGTGGCTACTGAATTATTTAGGACACCAGCCTGTGTTGACATACATCTGAATGTATTTTTGGAGTCCAATTTCAAAACAAACATGGTACTCATAATTGTTTTAGTCAACACTTTTCTCCTCAGTGCCATGTATAATTAAGGGCTCACATTTAAAATATTTAAAAAATGCCTAGCTGTATGATATAGATACCCAGGTAATGTCTGGATTTTCTGCCACTGCAGAAATGAGAACATTCTGTAGCTTGTTCTTCTGCAACAAAAAGACTTCTGTGTTTTAAACTAGAATGTTATGCAAGAATCCGAACAGTGTACAGTGTAATGAATGCTTGGCCTGTTTGGTGAAAACCAAAAAGTAGGACAAAGGATAAAAGCACGGACTGGGGTGCAGCTCAGTGGTAGAGCACTTGGCTAGCATGTTCAAGGGTTGGGTTTGGTCCCAACAACCTCAAAAAAAAAAAAAAAAGTTTAGAAGAAAAAATTGGGGGCATGGAGTAAATTCCAAGCAATGAAGTTAAAGGCATATGGATGATGAAACATTTAATTATTGAGGCAGAAACCAGGTTATACAATCTGGCTAGTAAAAGGATAAAGATAAGCTGTGAATGAGATGTGTAATTCAATGATCTCATGCCTTTGTCGAGCATTAAAGATGCTGCCAAAAACATGAAATTAGACCTCCCTGAGCAGTGACTAGCAATCATGAAAGGTTGCTGTACGTCATTCGCCTCTTATTCCCACTGTGATGGCAACACCTTGGGTCCCAAATGCTATCTGTACCTGAGAAATTAATGGCAAATGGGCATAATAGGCAGCAAATGGAAATCAATACAACAAATTTTGCCCTGCAGCCTAGAAAGTTAGGAGAGCATGTTTACATGTAGGAAAATAATCACACAAATTTCATATCCTTCCTTATATTAATAAATTTGCCTCAAGTTACACGAGGCATACTTTTTACAAACATGACCATGTTCCTGAGTCTTGACATTTGCCTCAGGTATTATTAAATGTTGTGGTTACAAAACTCAGCAAATCTCAGATAAATGGAAATCTGGATCTGACGAGCCTCTCAGAGAAATGGAAAATGTGATTTAAACTAAAGGGAACTCCAGTTCTTTCTGATGAGAATTTTAAAGATTTATGGATTCCATAGAGTCTTGTGTACACTGGAGAAGCTGAGTACCTTTGTAGTATTAAACACACACATAACATATAGAACAGTATACAGAAGAATATATACTAAGGGGAAGTCTGAAAGACTTCAGGGTCTACACTCTTCTTTTTTTGGTACCGGGGATTGAACTCGGGTCCTTGTGCTTGCAAGGCAGGCCACCGAACTGCTGAGCTAAATCCCCAGCCCTCAGGGTCTACATTCTAAAGAAGATCTCATATTGTGAAAAGTGTAGTTTCAGGGTGATTATGACCAAGAGAGAATACTTTAAGGCTTCGTAAACTGAGGGAATAGGGACAGACCCTCTGGCCTCTTTGGTCCTAGGTAAGAACAGTTAGCTGCTGCCTGGACTGAAGGATGCTCACGGGGCAAGTTACTTGTCAGGACATCAGCCAAAGTGCTTACAGCCAGGAGGCAAAGCAGGATCTGATCACTTTGGTGTCTGTCACTATGTTGCTCTGTATCCCATCATAAGCACTGTGGTCAGCTTTACAGCAGTTGAGACCAGAAGTGAGGAAGAAGGCCGGAACTTGGACTGAGTTCTAATTCTCAGGCCCTGTGCACACATTTAGATGGAGTTTGATTTCAAGGCCCGCCTAGAAGGTGTCCCGCACAGTACACTGAGAGAAGCGACAGAGCGTAAATAGGTACACCAAGGCTGTACATCATCTCATAGTGTGGAACTGTGGTCTGTGCCTGGGTGAGCAGCATTAAACCCAGTGTTAGAGCAACAGTATTCACCTCAAAGGCATATTGTGAACACTAAGTGAGGGAATATATCTAAAGCATCTAGAACAGTAGCTGGTAGAGAGCAAATGTTTGGTAAACGATAACAATGATCTTAATAAAAGCCACACAATCGAGGCTTTAATAAGTTTGGCAAGCTAGTAAGCTCCCATTCTTATGTACAAAGAGTGATCCAAAAAGTTACATACTTAAAACATTATTACAGTAAAAGACACATTGCCTAGACACTCTGAAAATCTTCCCCCCTACTTCAAACACACTTATCCGTCATTTTTGCCACTTTCTGAAGCTGTTCTGGAAATCCTCTTCCATGTCTTTAGTTGTGCTTTCGTGGCTGCCTCTGTGACCCAAGTCCATTAATTGTGTTTTCCTTTCATGGTCATTTTGACCTTGAGGAAGAACGGGAAGTCTCATGGCTCTTGGCCAGCAGCACTGACTTTTTTTTTTTTTTAATCACATCTTGTAAAGACCCTCATGAAAGAGGACTCCAGAGCTGCCTCAGAAAGTGGCAAAAATGACGGGAAGTGTGTTTGAAGTGAGGGAGAGTATTCTGAGGGAGATTAATGATGATGTGTCTTTTAATGTTGACAAGTTTTTAAACATTTACAGGTATTTTGATCACCTCTCGATCTAGCTGTATCCTCTCTTTCTTTTTTTTTTTTTTTTT
>NW_022900929.1:72657697-72682517 GCF_012274545.1 Fukomys damarensis
TTTTTTTTTTTTTTTTTTTTTTTGGTACCGGGTCCTTGTGCCTGCGAGGCAAGCCACCAAACCACTGAGCTAAATCCCTGGCCCTCCTCTTTTCTTTTTAATAGCTAATAGTGAAAGAATAAGATTCTTAGAAACAGGAGGTGGAAGCAAATCTTTACAGTCACAGATTTGGATGAGAAAAATGTGCAGGCTTTGATGTATCAGAAAAGAAAATACTTTCAGGGTTGGGAATGTAGCACAGTGGTAGCTTATTTGTGAGATCCTGAGTGTGAGCCCCCCCGATAATTTCTACCATCACTACCTGTGAGAGAAATTTCTCTCCCAGACTAGCCCTTCCCTTTCACTGTTTGGAGTTGTCCTTTTCCAATTAAGTCCTCTTCAGCACAATCTGGAATCAGTCGACTACCAGAGATAAAAGTTCTGTGTCACCTTGGGACACCTTTATATGTATGAAGAAACTGGTCGTCTTTTCCAAAATAGCTGCAGCCCCAAAGTTAACGGACATTTGTTTTAGACTTGGACTACATTCCCGTCCTTATAAGCAACACACAACAAAATGTTGTTGTGTCCCTCACAAGAGCAAACAATTGATCAGGTCAGCATTTCCAGGCAGCCCCATCTTTGCTCCTTTGCTGCTTTCCCTTCCATTATGTTTCAGTTGTGGAGTGGGTGGGTGAATCACAAATCAGCATCTCCCATGGAGAAAACAGCCTGCAGCCGGAAGACGCTGAGAAAGCTCAGGAAATACAGTATTTTGTAAACGCAAGAGCACTGATTACGGACTTCAAAAGAATAAAAGTTCAGTAAACAGAAAAGAAATAGAACACTTTACAGGGTGAGAGACAGCAAGTGCAAAGGAAGAGTCGAGGGAAACACACTGTCACAGCCTGGGCAAGAGGGAACGGTGTCTTGGTCCGTGGCGGGAAGTGACACTGAGCTACTGTGGGGCGCAGTTAGGGAGTGGCTGCAATTAGAAAGATCTTGTTAGGAATTTTAGTTTAGCGCCAGTTAATAAATGTCTTTCACGTTAGTATGCCACAGTTATATTTTCCAGTTCCGACAGGCATATATAAGATGTAACCAAAATTTACGGTCTGTTCATTCCTGAGCGTTTTTAGTTTTTTTTTTTTTCTTTTTTTGGTTTTGGAAAATGACTAAGGTATGTTCCCTGCCCTCAGAGTCCTTATGCAAACAAGTGGAAAAGCCTGTAATCAAATGCTAAAGCAAGGCAAAACTAACTGGTGCAGTCACTGAGGAACCTACCGGCGTTCCTTTCAACCAGAGGTTTGAAAAGGCTTTGAAAGGCATTGTCCTCAGTGACAATTTCCACAAGGGATGGAGAAGTTATTTTTGGTTAATGGTTATTATCTTGAACTTCTCTGGATCCAAGAGACAGAGATTCATTTCAAAGTAGCTCAAGCAAATAGAAGTACAACTGGGGCACCTGGGGGCGGCACTTGCTTCAGTTCTCCAGGAATTCCTGTCACGGGAAGGAGTGGTCGGGCCACAGATGGCAGTCTTGTCCTCACACCATGAGCCTCCAGATCGTGTCTAACAGCCATCGCCATCTGAAGATTGGGGCCAGCGAATAAAACCCATGGAAGGGATGTGTTGTTCAGTCTCATGTGGGTCCTGTGCCTCACAGGGCAGGCAATAAAGTCTGACTGGAGTCATGTACTTGTTCCCAGCCTGGCAGGGACAGGGGTGGTTGTTGTTGGTGGGGGTAATGTTCACCAAGATTCACGCGAAGCGGAAAATAATTTTCACCAGGGTTGAGAAAGGCTTCAAGAGGCCTTTTCCCGTTCCTATGAAGACTACAGGGATGGGCAGGGCTTGTGCAGTACTTCCCAAGGGAGAAGGGAGGACCCCAAAGAAGGGGAATAAACAATGTCAGGCAGGCAAAAATAGGTAGCCACTGCAACAAGTAAATGCAATCTTTTTTTAGGCAAACGGTGTTTTCTGCGCCAGAAATAGATCGCTGCAGACAGGGAGTGGAAGGGGAGGCAGGCTTGACTAAACTGTGGGGAGCCTGGATTGATCAATGGTTATCAAAGGCTTTGAGTGAAGGAATGCTGTGCGGAGACCTCTGTGGCCCTGTTCCTTGTCTCAGAAACATGGGTATTGGGCTAACTTTTCACATCAATGTCTAAGTTGTTAGACTGTCATGACCACACATCAATCCCTTTTCTTCCCCACATTTATTTCCAAATGTAAAAGTCAAGGTTACAAGGAGTACTCTTGTCCAGTACTAAAATTCATGGACTCTTTAATGCATCTAAAACTTAGTCACAATGCCGCCGACCAAAGGGTGGGGTGTGGGAAGGGGAACAGGAACATAGTAGTGGTTGGTTCCCATCTGCCTGGGTTATCAGGGTTTCCCCGAAAACATGGGAACAATATATATATGTGTGTGTGTATCTTTTACCTTGCACTACAGTTGTGAATGGATTATACTCAAGATTTGAATGTGACAATTTGTCTATGGCCATACTACCCTGAACACACCCGATCTCAGCTAAATGTGACAATTTAAACTGGGTGTGGTGGCACACATCTGTAATCAGCACTCAGAAGGCTGAGGCAGGAGGACTGAGTTTGAGGCCAGCCTGGGCTACACAGTGAGATTCGGTCACCAAAACAAACAGACACCAAATCATGAACAGGTAGATTTTACTATCCTTCGGTCTTCAGAAAATTTTTAATATTAAATGTAATTGCACCAGTTTCAGTTGAGAAAATAATCAGAACTGGACAATACTAGTGGGAAAGTTTTAATTTTTTTTTTCTTGGCCTCTCATGCTGATCACTACATAGATAAAAATAATAGATGCTTCAGTAAAATTCTGAAAAAAATTAACCTGCTTGGGCTGTTAAAAATGAGAGGAAATAAAGGAAAAATAAATATGCCACCTACTGAGAGTTATTATTGCAGTCACTGACACCATTTAGTACTGATAAGAACAAGCTAAGCGTAAGAAATCTCGAAAGTTGGAAGGAAACAAGAGTCTCAGGAGGGTCACAGTGCTGTTTCTGAGAAATGTACCTTTGAGTATGAAGCAAAAACTTCCCCAGACTTACTGGCAGGGTTTGGATTTATTATGACAACCTTGGAACCAGAACATGCTTACACCTTTCTTTCATAAATCTCACAGGGAGTCAAATATTTTTAGAGAAAAAGCAGACAACCGAGAACGTGGGTGACGTCAAGGGAAGGTGTGAGCAACACTGCTGGATACCGTGTCTCCTAGAGGAGAGCACGAAAGGTGACGGATCTAAAGTCGGCCTCTGTACCTGTGAGGGCTGCATGAACTCAAGGAACTGAGCACGGGAAATACCGGAAAAAACAGTGCATCTGTCCTGACTGTCCAGATGTTTTTGGGTCACTATTCCCTCTACAATACCATGTAACACCTAGTTCCACAGCATGGAGGTATTAGAAGTAATCTAGAGACGATTTCAAACATACCAGTGATCGCAAAAGGGCATACCATGCTGTTCAGTATAAGAGACACGAGCATCTGCAGGTTTTGGTATCTGCAGAGGACCCTGAAATCAATTCCCCACTAACACTGAGGGATGACCCTGTGTGTTTTTCATTCCTACCTCAATAGCAGGCCAGATGTGACCGAGCAAGTATTTCCCAACATATCCTGATAACTGCCGGGTGGGGAGGAAGCAAGTTGCACTCTGTTAAGATAGAAGTGAAAAACCATAAGGTGACAGACAATACGAAGCATGCACCCGCCCTGTCCCAACACAAAGGCAGGGGAAAGTTTACACTAGCAATCTGCCAAGAGACTATTTTCAGGAACTCACACACATACACACACACCCCCTACTAGCAAGAATTTTTTGCCTGGTCTCTAAATAGTAAAGTAGTTAAAAATTTAAATTTCCATGAGTTAACTTCATGTTGAAATAGATTTAGAAGTGACCATTATGAGTTGATAAGAGGTCAACATATAAACACCACGGGATGAAAGGAATAAACAACACCGCAAAGTGTTTTCTCCAGTTTGCATTTATCATTAGAATGAAGCGCTAATAAAATCCTTCCTGGGCACTGTTCTTTCTACTCTCTTCTCTCTCCCCCACCTCTCTTGTTGTATTTGTCAGTATTCGGAAACTTAAAACATGAAAGGAAATCTGTTCGGATCTGGTCGGGCTCCTGCATGCCCCGGGAAAGCAACGGAGACCACCTGGAGAACTCGAGCCGGCAGAGCAGTCAACAACCTATCACAAGCAAAACCTCACGTAATCCACGAGTCGCGTGTTTACGCGTGGGGTGCGGAAGATGAAGAGGCAGTCTCTACCCTTTCGAAGTTCCCTATCAGGGGAAGCAGGTGATTTCGTACACAAAACACAGCTGGGACTCAGGACATGGTGTGATTGTCAGGGGCCGTGTGTGTGTGTGTGTGTGTGTGTGTGCGCGCGCGCGCAGGGGGAGAACACTTCTAAAATGAAAGCATCACAGGGAGGGGCGAACCTGAAGAATGGAGGAATTAAGTACAATGAACATCTAAGCATATTCCACCTAAAATAATGATTAAGTTTGGAACCCACCCCAGTCCGAGCAGACCAGACAGACGTGCAGAGGAACCTTGAAAACTGGGCATTTCCAACATTACTTTCTGCCATCGTCAGACCACGCTTTGAAAAAGGCGCTTTCTTACTGTTAATATTCTTCCTCAGAGATGCTACTACTTCCCTCCTGTGATTAGCTGCTCAGTCTGCAGCCTCTTGCTTTACCTTTTGTGACCTGTGGTGGTACTGAAATGCTTACATGAAGCTCCGCCTCTAAAATCCACAACCCCGAGATTCCAGGGTTCTTAAAAATTATCACAAGCATTGCCTGGAGTGAAACAGGATGTATGTAACCCAGCCCGTGACCACCATGGAGCCAACACGGACTAAGGGTTACCCCTGAGATGAATTCACGTGTTAAAGTTCGGGCAGGCACCAGATTCCTGGTAGCGGCCGGGATCAGGGATGACAGAATACGAACAACCAACAGAAACTGGAGAACATCCACAGATGGCAACTATGCAACAGTCTAGTAAAATTCTAGTCTTTTTTTCCCAGTATATGATCACCACATTCTCTTTTTAACTCTGCCTCATCTCCATAACAATGTAGGATTATTCAGAAATAATTTAAGACTTTTTGTTTTCCATGTCTTATTCACTGGCTCTTAGGGAAGACAAAAATATTAATCTCACTAATCATAAAGAAAGTGGATCACTGATCCTCTTCTACCATACATTTTTCAGAAGAGTCTCCTGGAATGATCTGAGTCCATTCTAAGGGGCTCAGTACCATCCCTGGAGTGAACAGGGGCACCAGCTGTGAGGCTGCCCCGAGGACCTTGCAAAGCTGGATGTAGCGTGTCACATGCCGTGCCACGGATCAGGATCTGTAGCGATCCAGCATACAACAGAGGCCAGTCCAAGTCTGAGGCCCTTCACGCAGGAGCTAATAGGTGCTGTTTAATACAACAAGATTCCTAAGACTTGATTCACATACAAATGAGTGGCTATTAGAAAATCCACTCTTACTTTTCAATTGTCCTAAAATATGGAATTTATAAGCAAATGTACTGCTGAAAATAAATTTCTAAACAAGGGGCCTTCGAAAGGCTAATTTTAAAGAAAAAACAGAGCCAGATTTAATCTGTTCTTATTCTAACTTTCAGTAACTCTTGGGACCTAAATGGATTAAAGTTGAATGGCCTGATCGTTACTCAAGAGAATCATCATGTACGCAGAATAGAGAATAAAACTTTAATAGTATCAAAAACAACTTTTGGAACCAATTTAGTACTTGCTGGAATAAAGTTGCAAAATGGTATTTAGTGATTGACTTAGCTTCTAAATCAAGCCAGAATTACACATACTCTTCTGTATTACTTGAGTACATACAAGTACATCCCATGATAACATGCACACACGGAATTGAGAGTACTATAAAATTAAAACCACCCTCTGTGTTAATGAAATGAGCAGCAAACAAAACACCTGTCCTATGTCCCAGAGCATCTATTTTGAAAAGGGAGTTCTGAACATTGCTCTAAGAATTCACATAAACTCCAAGTAGTGAAACTTGACTGTTTCCTCAGTATGAAGGAAAGAAAAGACATATTCCGGTGCCTATGGGAACACACTTTTAATTCAGTATCGAATGAAAATGTTTGATAGAATTTTAGTCTTTTAAGGTAAAGTGGGCTCTTCAGGTTCCAGTGGTGACGAAGGAATCCCTTAAGGCTCTAGTGCACCTGAGTGTCACACCACCTACAGCAAGAGACACTCAAAGAACCTTTAGTGACAGTCACAGGACGTGGGTTGAATTTTCCTGAGAACTAAATTAGACCTACAAAATAAACAGGCTATGAAAATGACCTGAGTTCACAGGAATCTCTAAATCTGAGAGATTTCTTTAGCTTTGCTAAGATCTCGAGAGCCTTTTATAGCAAGGGTTTCTTCGTGTTACTTAACTTGGCGTGGAACTTTGGGATTTTTTAAAACACTAAAACGAAGTGCTTTCTGGGGTAGAAACTCAATGGAAGGCCAAAACAGTCAGCAGCACTGATGGTATGAAGTAAAACCTGTAATCTTGCTCTGCAGTCAATTTCTAGCTTACAAAGAAAGGTGAGATGTGTGACTGACCACCTCTGCTTCTTGTTTGATATCGTTTCTGAGGAGGGGAAGGTTAAGGAAAGACAGCACCTTGAGTGGAGCCTGGGGTGAGCCGCTCACTCGCCCGCTCGGAGGGAGTGGCCGTGGCAGAGATGGCTACTCTCCCTTCTCTAGGGAGCTCCTCCTGAGAGAGCGAGAACCGAGAATGGATGTGGAGGCTGCCGTGTTGGCCTCACCGTCACTTCAACTTATGTGACTGTTTGCAAACTACCATGAGGCTCCATGCGAGTTATGAGTCACTGAATAGCATATAAAAAAATTCAGTGTGGCTTCAACGGCAGCTTTTTTGATGTGCTATGCAAATGAAGGCAAGGCACTTTGTGTTTTGGTGCCTTGGTGTACGAATGTGGAACGTGAGAAAGACATTTACTTACCTCAAGGAGCTACCACACAGACTACTGAACGTGCACTCCTCTGAAAGCACTTTGAGCTCCTCAGGTGAAAAGCACTGTGGAGACAATTACAGCTGAGAAAACTGCCCGCGCCTTGTGTCATGACTGATGTGTCTCTATGTTAGCTATTTGGCACACAAATGTTTACACATTTGAAATAGTTGTCATAATCCCCAAAGATATTTACTAATTTTCTAATCAAGTTAATAAAATGTACCCCAAATGAAGGACTTTGTCAAGTTTAGAAACACTTTAGCTTTCTGAGGTACATAACAGTTTTTTTTCTTTTTAACTGGTGTGAAACTATATTTTAATGAAAAAAATAAAGTATGCCACAGTGTCTAGATATTCATCTGAAGAGTACAAAGATGAAGACCTGAGAAAAAAGGGTCTCAACATTACAGAAAATAAATGTGGTTCTTAAATTATGTTCAAAAGAAACATTAAGAAAATGTAATGTTTCATACACTGAAATAAAGCAACCAGTCAGATGTAATAAATTATAAATACAGTAGTTCAAATGTTTTTTAGCATTAGTTTTTCTCAACAAGTTAAACTTAAAACATTTTCTTTTATATTCTTCATAGGAATTGTGGAAGCTTTCACAGAAATCTAAAACAATGATACTGCTTTGTAAACTGCACATAGAGCAGACTGAACTCTGACCATCTTAGAATTGTAACATATTTTGGTTAATACATTAGCTTCAACTCATTAATGGGCCTTTGTATCTTGAGAAATGACGTTGTGATCTGTGACTTTTTCATGTGGTTCACCCAAACCTCCTTCACTTGTAAGTCTTGCTTGATTCACTGCAGGGGGTTCTGTCAGACTCATAATCGAAACGATGGAGTAAGTAATTTCTTTAGGATGGAGAAAATAAAGTGCTTTTAAATTCAACTATTTCTTGCCCTAAACAAAATGGGAACATACAGTACTTAGTCCTGAAATCTCCATATCTTGACATACACATTTGAACAGAAAAAAATAGTTTTGGGCCACTAATGTCCTTCAAGAGTTCAGACTGGATCTAAACTGGGCTTTGCATCCTCTTCCTGCTCGTGTTTGTACATGAAGGTTAACAGGAAGAGGGCGACATCCAAGGAAGACCAATAAGCAGTATGCGACGTGACCGCTGACCAGTAGCGGCTCTCCACGAGACCTTCTCTGAGCTCAAAATCAATTCTGTGGTCCAGTTCCACTAGAAAGAAAAGAACGTACGTGAATGAAGACTACAATAAGATGCAATCAACAGACTTCTTACAGTTGAGAATAAAAGGTCTGCTAACAGAAATGACTTTCTAATTCCTTTGTTTTTGATGGTGCTGGAGATTGAACCCAGAGCCTTATGTGTGTTAGGTAAATGCTCTACCACTGAGCTACTCAAAGGTCTGCTCTTCGTTCACAGAGCCAAAGGACATCAAATTAAAAAAACTGGCAAAAATCAAGAAGGCTCAGGGAAAAGTTAGGTTTCCTATACACTGGGAATCTGGCAGTCACACAGAAGAAATCATAGGACCCCAGGAAGCAATCTAATATAAACCCTTATTTTAAACAAGTATTTTGTGATAGCACTATTTGGTAACTTGAAAATACTTTTACAAATTGTTTTTTTTTTGGGGGGGTGCGGTCCGGGGATTGAACTCGGGACCTTGCATTTTCAAGGCAAGCAGCAGAACCACTGAGCTAAATCCCTGGCCCTCAAATTGTTTTTCAATTATGGTTTTTATGACAAGAAATGTTTATGGCTTCATCTATACAATTTCAGGGAAGGTTTATATTTAAGAGAGATAAATACCAATCGGGCTAAAACATACTTGTAAAATATGACATAAGTTTTTGAAAAGTCTTTAAAACAACTATTTTCATTTAATTAAAATAAGCTATTCCGTAAGAGGTCAGAAACAGCTGAAATCCACATGGGCCCATGAGGCAGGAGCTCCCTAATCTTCTGCGAATGCAGGCACATTCTGCTGCAACAGAGGAAAAGGGGACGAGAGAGGAAACCAGAGGTCTCAAGCACGACAAAGACAAGTCAAGACGAAGTTGGTTACAAAGAGAAGAGAACCAAAACCAGAAAAGGCATAAACATGCTTTAAGACTGGCAAAGACCTCCAACTTATAATTCTTAGAAACTCATGTCCAAAGGTCAGGGCATGTCTTTCTAGTCCAAAGTCTTACCCTGTAATCCAGTTTTAAAGCCTAAGGAAGATTTTTCCTGTCGTAACAAGTGTTACGTGGCTCTATGTTCATGAAATTCATTCTTAAATGCTAGTACAGCCTTCTAACACTGCCTTTCATGGACAATTCAATGTTAGTTACTGGCCTATTAAATTATTTGACCTTATTATCATTATTATTATTATTATTTTGGTACTGGGGGGATTGAACTCGGGACCTTGTGCTTGCGAGGAAGTCTTGTCATTCATACGCGGAACTTTCCTAACTTTGCAGTACAGGGGAACAAAGGCAGAGCCTTGAGCATGCTAGGCCTGTGCTCTTCCACTGAGCGACAGCCCGTCTTTTTCATTCTGAGACAGGGTGTATGGTAAGCTGCCCAGACTGGCCCTGAAGTTTCCATCTTCCTGCCCCAGCCTCTGAGTAGCTGGGATTACAGGCATGCCCTGACTCCTGCCTTACTGGGACCTAGGCTGGCTAACTTGTACTTGAAAAGCCTGTTCTCGTCTCTCATCCTTCTTAAAAGCTTTACCCCAAGAGCCTGCCTGTCAGTGCAGTTACCTCACATCAACGCTGGCTACATGGGAAGATGGACAGAACCAGGTGGGTCTGTCTCATCTCCTCTCCCTTTTCTGTAGGTCACAGAAGTCCCCAGGCAGGCTCTGCATGGCAGCAGCACTCTGTATGAACTGTGATCTGCTCTCGGCTAGAGTGGGCTCACATGTCCACGCAGCTGCCTGAGCCCTGGTCTCTCATTAGGACCACACTTCAGATGGGTGGCACCATGCAGGCTGGCAGCTTCTGCTAGCTTTTCTAGCTAACTTAGGTCAGAGGGAAAGGAAAAAGTAAAATCATCAGTACTATAGTTTCATTACAGAATTCTCCTGTGCACAAGGCTTGTCAACATGGAATGCTATTGAAAAATAACACATATGGATAGAAAGCATCTTTGTATTATAATGCGGACTAACTGCACGTTTCTACTATTTAATGGAAGCATCTCAACTTTCCCAGAAATTTAAAAAAACATACCGATTCATAAAAGCTGTTTTATTTGTAAATAATATTTATGGTCACAATTGCATGATACTTGGCTCCATAGAGTTTTATAATCTAGTTTTCATTTCTGTCAAATATTTTCTCTCAAAACACATTTATCCTGGATTTAGCTCAGTGGTTCTACTGCCTGCCTCACAAGGGCCAGGTCCCGAGTTCGATCCCTAGTACCAAAACAAAACAAAACAAAACAAGCACATCTACCCTGGAAGATATTCAAATTCTTAACAGCTGACAAGAGAGGCTGGGGTGGACGGCGAAGTTCTGAATACGGAAAACTACAGAGAATGGCCAGATTTGCTGGACCCTTCACAGTCTGGTTTAGGCAACTTTTGTAACTGTATACAGAACTACCCTTTTACTCAGCCGCAGTTCTCAAGAAAATGGACTTCAGGTTCTCAACACAACAGTGCTGCACCCTGCGTGGCTCTGCTCATGCTGTTTGGTCTCCCTGAAATGCCTTATCATTTCTGCACGTCCGTTCCCACCTTTTCCATAATGCCCTTTATCGCTTCTCCAGGGGAAGCCACTTCTCCTTCCCTGAAATTGACGGAGTCCTTTCCCCTGGACCTCTGCTTGTGGCTCAGCACACCCCACTGATTTGCCCTCCCTACTCGAACACATGCTCCTGACACTCATTTTCACACTGGCATTCGATACCTTTTGGACAGTACTGAAGTCTGCTTCGTGCTGGCATCTTGGCTCATGATAAGTATTTAACAGTTACTGAATGAGTGAAAGCCATACTGATTTTACCACCTGAGTCTGGATAAGGGTGACGGTTTTGGGAAATGAGGGTTATCTAACTACAGGAAAAATATATTAGTGGATGAACTTTCCTTCTTTCAAACAAAAATGCAGAAATCAAAAATAAAATTACTTCCTTATGGAAGTGACGGGCTATTACAGGACAAGGACTAGGGAAAGATGATTACATAAGATCATCATGTGAGGGAAATTCACTGAGTTAGGTCAATACAAACTGTTGCTATGAAACAAAAAACAAAAAAAATGCTTGTTATATTAAAACACTGTTTTGGAACTTTGTAGCAAGCAATATTTTTCTGATAACTGAATAAACTTATGAAAATTAACCATCAAATAAATTGTACAATGCAATGTGGGGAAAACAGCCAAAGAAAATCCTGTAATACTTTTTAAACATCAAAGACAAAAATCTAATATTAAAGAGAAAAACAGGAAAGAAAAGAGCAGCTTTGGAAAAATGTAGTAAAAAAATAATTTTAAAGTGTTAAGATTAGTCCTTAGTGATACATTTAGAGCACAGTGAAAAGTAAAGGAACACTGAAAATGTTTCTTGAATCCAGTAATGGTATTTTAAAAAGTGAATATACCCTATGAAGCACATTAAATATGTGTACTGGAATTAAGTATTAGCCATGGCATAATTACAATCCTAATGATACCTGAAATAACTAGGAGTAATGCCCTGCACTAGGAAATATTTTTATGTCTAAGTATATTACATGAAAAGAACAGTAAGCCTGAAGCCGTTAGTACAATAAAGAAAAAACTGACCTAATACATTTTCTCCTCTCTAAAAGGTTCTTTCTCTGTAGAAGTGTACAGGAATATCATATATTTTAGCACATTATGTGGCTAATCAATATCCAGGTTTCAGGAACACTATCATTTAAGATTAGAAAATATTAGGAAGAAAATACATATAAACAGTCTGATTGGCATCATCAAAGATGATCTCATAGAAGATTTGATCCAATTTTTCAATGAGCAGAAGAATTCTAAGCAGATCATTTTCATAGTGTTCTGAATGCTATTCCTGACATATACCATACCGAGGGTATTATCTTTATTCTGCATTACATTTTCCGGAAAAAGAAGTTGTGGGAGATAAAAGAACGATTCTTGAAGTCTGAAATCTGTGAAAACAAAACAAAACACAAGATACTGTAAAATGTGACAGATGGTTAAAGATGGCCTTCACTGTTGCTGTGGCCAAAAGTTAGAATGGTATTTCCAAACAAGCTGACTAAACTAAGCCTACCATACATCAAGAGTACATCTCTGTGCTTTTGTGAAGAGTTATCTCAAGAAAAGCATCAAGATAGTTAATTCTGAAATGCAGTCTGTCAACCCTAGACATTCTCCAAATTTGTAGCTAGTTTAGGTTTTAACCTAGAGGCAAACAATGCTAGAAGAAACATCTTTCCTTTCATGATATGTTACAAATATAAGGGCATACGTAATGAAACTGAGTCTATGCTTTCAAAACAAATGAAGAACACATTTCAGGTATATCAGTCTGATGGATGATAAGGTTTGTAGTGAAAGTATCTTCAGAGACAAAAGCCTTGACTGCTCACAATTCAAGTAAGGGTGAAATAACAAACACAAAAGTTTCAGAGTACAGGGGCTGGGGATTTGGCTCAGTGGTGCCACTGCCTGCCTCACAAATGCAAGGTCCCGAGTTCAATCCCCGGTACCACCCGCTCAAAACAAAACAACAAACATTTCAGAATACAGGTTAACCAGAACTGTGGAGGTCTATGTGAGAAGAAGAAAAGGGCCCCAGGACATAGTCACTTCCTCACTACAACCAAATTCCAAAGAGATTTCAGGAAGAAAACTTTTTAGATTTGCAAGATAAAGCCAAGATAGCAATTATGATGCAAGCAATTTGTTGAAGTCAGGATTACAAAGAAGAGAACATAACTAAAGCAAGTCAAAGAATTAGTAAGGCCAAATTTTGGGCACTGATTTAAAAGGTAGAATCCTACCATGGTAGTTGTCCCATTTTAATAGTTACATCAGTAACTAGAGATGAATATATGGGACTAAGACTCATGTCTAGCTCAGATTTAGTTGATAAGAAATCCACTATAGAGTCAGCAAAGAATTGATAAGCAAGAATAAAAGAATATGTGCTTTGTTAAGCTAGCACTCTACCGTTTCCGAAGAGGTCCCACTATTATCATGTTAAAGTATTAAATGTTAAGAAACAAAAACAAAAACAAAAACAACTGTTTTCTTCCCTTAGATTCAATGCTTTACTTTTTCTGGAGTGTAACTTCTACCCTCCCCCCTCCCAGTACTGAGGATTACACCCAGGGGGTGCTTGTTACACCCTAGCCCTGAGCCCAAGGCAGGGTTTTGCTAATCTGCCAAGGCTGGGTTGGATGCACAACTTTCAATCCTGCCTCAGCCTCCCAGAATGCTGGGATTACAGGTGTGCACCACGGCATCTGGCCTTCTTTCACCCTTAAATTTATTAGCTTCAGTGTTGCACATTACCCAAATTACAAAGAACTGTGACTTTTTAATTGCCATCTCACTAAGTTCTTTGAAGTTCATTTTTCTCTTAAGTTAGAGCTTTCTTTTGACATCTGTGTGTCAAAACACAATTTTAAATTTTTACAATTACACTTTTAATGTTAAGTCAAAATGAGAAGTCTGTAATAGTATAGAAACTTAGCAAAACTAAAGTATGAGTTTTATACAAAGTCTAAGAGGAATTTTCTAGACAGTGTTCAAAAGATCACCATAAAAATTTTGTTGCTAAGATTAAAAAAATGCTGTTGGTCCAGTTAGGGATGTCTAACCTTATTGATAATTCATCCTGGAGTGGCTGACTGTGGAGGATGCAGCCAGTTTCTGGAGCTATTACAGCTGAACTTAACTCCTAAGTGGTTTTCTGGGTTTCTTTTTGTTTCTCCACTTGAGATTAATGAAGCACAATGGCTACTCAGCATTCACAATTTAGAGTGGCAGACCCAGTAAGAATATAATGCTACTAGTAAATGAAATGTTTGAAAACTTCTAGAGAAAGAAGCAAAGTTTTCTTCTTGTTATACAAAGACAATAGTTTCAAATCTCCACTTTCTCTCACATGTCAGTGGAAAAGTAGGACTTGTACTAGTTTTATTTTACTCAACATTTAAAGTCCAAGCTTCCAAGCTTAGACTCTCCGAAGTAAATATATCCAAAGTACATTAGTATCTCACAGCTATTCAAGATTTTAAACTTTGTACATCCACTAGAAACACTTAAAGTTCTGTTTTAACACAAAGTCCAACACTACTCACTCACTCATTTCCGCAATCCTTCGTGTACACTAGGAAGTTGGGATAGGACTGGGAGCCAGCCACACAGTGGTTCTATAATAGTAACACCTCTAAGTGTTGAGGGCTGTGTAATTAGGCTGGTTGAGGGGCGCTGTGAAATTAGCAGCAGGATGGCTTTGGTATAAAAAGTTTCAAGATCAGACAGCAGAGTTGAAGCAATTACATGAACTGTTAAGACTGAGATCATATTAGTATTAGTAAAAATATAATTCATAACAATCGGGGTCACTGGGTATAGTGCACATGCCTGTAATTCCAGCACTCTAGGAGGCTGAGGCAGGAAAACAGCAAGTTTGAGACCAGCCAGGACAACCACAGTGAGACTGTCCCAACAAAATAAATGAATAAATAAAAAAGGGCTGGGGATTTAGCTCAGTGCAAAAGCCATGGTTTTAATCCCTTGTACTGCAAAGAAAAAACCCAACAGATACTTACCCCACAGAGATTTGTTTTTTGCTTGATATTTCAGACCCTTACGCCAGGTCATGATTATTAATAATCTATCACTAATCACAAATGCAGAAACTGAAATTGCATTTACCTGGAAAGTATTGCTAAAAATGTAAGGAGAAGGAAAGTCAATTTTTCTTTAAAAGCTAAAGTTTGTTTCAGATCTAGTATTAATGCCTTAAACTTTCCTCCCCTCAAGTTTTCAAAAGCCAACAGCATAAACTCTAGGAAAGAACTGCAGGAACTAACATGCAGAGTCAAGAAAGCCCGAGCTGCTGTGTGGAAGGGTTTGTGTGGCTACGGTGGACGTGGAGGGCGAAGCAGCTGGCTTCTTCTCGTCTTCCATGGAGTCTCTGGAGGTCTCCGATGGCTGCGACGCCGATGAGCGTCCGAATCTGGAGAACAGCATTCCTCCGAGCCCCTTTCCGATGCTCGCAGCCCCTGCATGCCGCAGAACAGGGGAGTCATCTGCTGAGTCACAGCATTACCAGGCTAAGTCCGCCACCCACAATTGCAGCCAACCAGAGGAGGGAGTAAGGCATAGTCATGTTTTTCCAGGGTGAGGCCATAAGAAAATTACAATTTATACTGCAGGTTTCTAAATAAAAATGGTGTGGAAAAGGAGAGTTGTATAAACTCTGGGCCTACAGCTTACAGGAATATACACACAAAAGAATAAATGTGTTCTATTCAAGTCATCGTTGTTATAAAAATATTTGGCAAAGTTAAAATCTTTAATAAAAGAACCACACCACTGATGTGGGCATATGTATACTATTGACAGATATACCTACTTCTGAACTCAAGTGGATATGCCATGAAAAGCCACAAATAAAGAACGTGTGTGATGAAATAGTCTAGAAGATAAAGCCTAGTTCTAGTGCCATCTTGTGGTGCTTTATATTAAGGCACCTTGTAACCAGAAGCAAGAACAAATTCCAGTGGCACAAAACCGAGTTCCAGTGAGACACCAAACACTGTGCTCATACTGGAGATCATTCAAAGAGACACTAAATATCTTTGTTGCCCTCAGGAAGTACACTGCAAGATATAGAACAGATCAGAGAACTGGCTGATATGGACACTTGCTTCAGAGGAGGGAGTGGGGCACTGAAAACCACAGGATTTGTGCAGGATATCCCCAGTAAGTGGTAGGGTGAAGATTAAGATGTGGTACTTGCCTCTTACAACAGTGCTTTTTTCTGGTCCATCCAGTTATTTAACACCCTAAAACAGCAGAATCTGCTCTAAACAGAAAACTTGGAGCTTTTGCCCCTCAAATACGTAGTCACAGGGTACTTCATTCTAGAGGGTTAACTGTACAGAGTAATTTCAAGTTCTTCACATTTCATATCCATACAAAAACATTTATGGTCAGAGATAAGGAACACTGAAGAGAAATTACCTAATATGCTGGCTTTGCCTATATTAGTAATAGATTCCCCATAGTGACGGCGGGCTAGGACCGGTGAGGTCACAGGGCTGGGTATGGTCGAGATGCCTTCATTATCTGAAGCTGAGGTAGGCTCTTTGGCTGGGTTGAGAAAGCTTGGCTTCATATGTTCGTAAGGTAGAGGGTTTGAAGTGTTGTACCAGTGGATCTGGACAGGTGAGATGTTGCTGTAGTGTTTCAATATCAATGGTTCTAATCTGTAAGCCTTGATGTAAAAAAATTCAAAGAAACACAATATCAATGCATAATGCTTCTTTTACTGCATACTAAGTAGACCTTAGAGAATTTAAAAAAGTGGATATGTAGTGGAAACATGTATTTGTACTCATTTATTGTTAATAATATGTGGTTGGTCTAATTATACATCCTTAATGAGATTTTTTTTAAAAAGGAGTCTAGGCCAACTGTGTCTATTGATTCATTTTTCAGAGAAACAGATTGATTTTTATCATATTACGATCTCATTTACAGGTGCACGTCAACCTCCCAAATCTGTAGTAGTTAAACTCTAATCTAAAACACAGAAATATGGTCAATTTTTAATATTTTAGAGTATTTTATTAAATGCAACCTCCCTCTCTCCTTTCCTTTTTGATTTTTAAAACAAAGTCTTATTATGTAGCCCAGGCTGACCTCTAACTCAAATAATCCTCCTGCCTCAGCATCCTGAATGCTGGGATTATAGGTGTGCACCACTGCACCTGGCCTAAACTCAAATTTCAAACAGGTTAGTATAGTAACAGCTAACAAAAGAACATCTGTCTCATGTGAAGTAGGTATGAGAGAGCAGAAAAACTATCTCATACTCTGCTGTCAAAGGTGGTACTTTCCTCCTTTATAGGATGTGAGAAAGAACAGGTAATGTTTGTGGTTTATAAAAACCATAGTTGGGACAAAGTATTAAGAAATATTAATAGAACTCAGAGGAGCTGGTGTGTAAGGCCCTGGGTTCCATCCCCAGCACCCAACGATCAAACGTAAAAACCAAACTAAATATGAGTTCATGAGAGAATGGGTAAAATGAATATGTAGTAATGAAATCCTTACTGTCTAGCAGAGTTTTTCACATATATTTTACTTAATTCCTATAACCCTGTAAGCTGAAATATTATCTGCATCATGTAGATGAGATCTACCTCAGAGTGACTTGCCAAGACTGCAGTGTGTTTGAGTCTAATATTAGGTTCCAGTTGTGATTCTAGTTGAAGTTCATTTCTTTCTGCTTCAGTTCCAGGTGAAGTTTATTTCTTAAATATGACAGCTGTGAGTCTTTATCATATGGGAGAGTTTCTAAAATTCCAGTGCTCATGTTAAAGTTACTTGGTATTAAAGATCTTTTAGAAAACTTTACACAAGTTTAAGCTTATTTTCTGAGAATAAATAGTAATTAAGAGTTTGTTTTGCTATTTAAATATAGTTAGCTTTGCTCCCAAAAGGATTACAGGAAATTTTTGGTGGGGGTTTGCTGAGGATCAAACCTGGGGCCTCCTACATGCTAAGTATGCACCCTAACTGAGCGCCACTCCCAGACTGCATTTTTCTTCTTTAAATAAACTTACTTGTTACTACACTATTTACCTACACGCAAGATCTTTGGAGGATTTACATTAAAAAACATTATTTACAACACAAATTTAATAGGGAATAGAAAAAAATTCAATTATTTTACACTTCAAGTAGACTGAACAGTACTACCTTTTCATGTGCAATATATAATACCTGCATATTTTCAAGATGATCAAACACATTACAACATTATAGTATGCTTTAGAAAAAAAGTAAAGCAGGATTTTTAAGATTTATGTTTACTTGGTTACTGGTATAAGATTTGAAGTGTAGAAGACTCCTCTCTGTCTCTTGTATTAATTGTCCAGGATAATATTTTTAAATTGAGGTCTCACATTGCCAAGTACAATATAAACAGATCATCTCTAAGGTATTTTATTTCACGAACCCTAGAGGAACTAAAACATTTTGGAACATAAAATTCTGCAAGCACATCAGATAAATGAACTTTTGTTGTTGTTGTTGTTAATTCAATGGTATCTGGCAAGGTTTCTGTTAAGATTTTTTTTTTAGGAATAATCTAATACCGAGGGGAAAAAAGTCTTCATTGCAACTCACCACTGGATCTGTAGGGTGAAAAATATTTAGTAAGCGGTGACAAATCTCTCTAGGTAAAATATGGTCTTGACTTCCAGTGTTTCCTGGGCGGATGCCACGCAATGCCAAAAAGACTGCAAGTGGGGATCCCATACAGAAGAAATTTTCAACCTAAAATGACAAAGCCATCCTAAATTTAAGAAATGGCGGAGTGTTACTTTCAAAAAATTCTGGCAAGACATATTGTAGAGTAAAATACAAACAACTGTCTCTGAGGATATTTCTTTCTAATAAGTTTTATCCAAATGGCAACTGTATTACTTGTTAATTATATGCCAACTACTGGTCACTCTAAATAATCTGCTTCCAGGTGAAATTTCATTATTTAAGTGAAAAGGGAAGGAAGAAAATGTTATTGTGCAGTAATTAAAGAATTCCTGAGCCACTACTTTATGTGACTTTGCTAAGAGCTGTGATGGGGAGAGATCGATCAGACCAATAATGCAGAGTGTCTGCATCCAGAATTAATAATGCTGTGGGGGAAAAGGAAGAAAATAAATGCACAGCAGAGGCAGCAGCATTTGGAGAGGCCAGGAAAAGCAGAACAGGATTTCCACAGCTGAGGCTGGGCCACTAGACTGGGAAGAATGACAGACAGATGGACAGAGCCACAAGAGCTAAAGCAGGGGCCAGAAAGTGCCCAGTTTATTTTGTGAAAAGAAATAAATATGACTGAAAAATTGTGTGTGTGGGGAAGATGTAGCCTGGGATGACAATACTATTCAAGGTCTTCGTTTCACGAAGGAAGCTGGACTGGCAAGTTAAATGCGGTGGTCGTGTGTGGATGAAGTAGAAAAGTAAGACTGCTATTTTAGGAAAAGTGAGATGTACGGGAAGAGCTGAGGTAAGAGGTAATCTTGACGAGGCAGGAGAGGCAGTTCCAAAAGCGGAAATGTGACGGGACAGAGCGGAATCCGTGAGACTGAATGGAGAAGGCAGAGGAGGAAGCTGTGAGAGAACAGACGTGGGTCCGGCTGAGTGCGAGGACAGCGCCTGCATTAACTGTAAATGCTGCCTTCTGCTCGCAGGAGGTGTGAGGTTATCTGTAACGTGTAACATGGAGCTGAAATTCTAGTGCAAGAGACACAGGAGAGGCTAGGTCACCACCCAGTTCCACGCATCAGCACCAGAGAAGCAGCATGTAAAGCTAAGAAAACCTGCACTTGCCTGGGAAGTGTGGAGTTAGAGGAAGGCTGTATCAGGAAGGAAGAGGAATTGATATATTTATTTAGTAGGTGGAAAAGGAGCTACTGAGGGAAAGGGAGAGAAGAGACCTGGGATAGAGCCAGGGGAAGACTGGGGATCAGGAAAAAGGAGTAGGCAACAGCGCTTGCGTGTACGCAACACCACACCTTCTAAACCCATCCTACCTCTGCTACGGCGTTGTCTCTTTTCTTTCCTTTCCTTTTTTAAAAGATGTGGCACTTGGGTTCGAATCCAGGCCCTCGCACATGATAGGCAAGTGTTCTGTCACTGAGCTACAAATCCAGACCCTTAAAGATTCTTTTTATTTTGAGGCAAGGTCTTAACTAGGCTGCCTCAAACTTGTAATTCTATCTCAGCTCTGGAACGGCTGGGATTACAAGCATGTGCCACTCCACCCAGCTCCTCCGTCCCACTGAGATCTCCACCTCACCCTTCCCTCAGTCCTAACACTACCACTTCTCATCACCAGTCCCCAGGCTATCCTGTGGCAGTGTTCCTGCCTCCTCTTTCATATACCTTTAATCCTTCTCCACAAAGACTCTAGACTGATTTTTCTTTTTCTCCTCAAAATTAAAAAATACACAATTGAATACATACTGTGGAATACTTTTATGTTAAAGGTTTGAGATTTTTTTTTTATTGACTAGGTGATTTCAACATACTTGTAGACTGAGGAAAATTAGCTTGTATAAAAATTCAACATAAAAGAAAAAACATTTTACTTTTTTTGTGGTGCCAGGAATTGAACTTTTTTTGTGGTGCCTCAAGTGATCTATCACTGAGCCCATTCCCAGCTCAAAGAATGAGCATTTTAAATAATAGGGACACACGTGACAATACCAGTATTTGAAAAGAACAAGGTAATTTCTTCTATAAACTGAAAGGTTAAAAAAGATAAAAAAAATAGATGGAGAAAGTGATATAAATTCTTTCTGCTCGAAACATAGCATTCATCCACGCATGCACACACACTCCACCTAGCAAAACACTTAGGCATTGGTCAGGCACTTCCTAAATGTTTGCTCAATTATTATAGCTGCGGAATAAACAACTTTTCTTTTGTTTATGATGAAAATGCAGTTTGACAAACACACTAAAGGGGAATTCTCTCAGATAAAGGTAATGAATGACTGCTTTAGTGGTATTTACAGCCATCAAAGAATTCTGAAAGACATTTAATCTAACCTCCTTGTTCAGAGATGAGTTAACAGATGAACTGTTGTCATTTGGCTGGTGCTACATAACTAGTTAGAGGCAAAGCCTTATGACCAGAATACAAGTTTGTCATTCTCCTTACTGATGCTTGCCAATATTCTTTTTAAAAGTGCAATCGTCAGTTGTGACAGAACATCAATCTCTGAAAGTAACTCCAACTCCTGGCTACGGACATGAAAAGAACCCTGAGTTCTAAATGTGATTTGACAACTCATTAGATATTCCTTTTTAAATTATAGATTTACTTTTTCCTCTAATAGAATAACAATTAAAAAACCCATCTTAGACTATTTATACCTGTATCAAAGGATCTATAATTATAGTACTTAAGTTCTAGTGATATGGTATTGAATTCTAACAATCCAATATACTCAACTCTCTGGTAAAAATGCCAGAACACAAAATAGAAGAGTTTGCTTTTTCTAGCAGATTAATTCTATTCATTTAGCACTGATTAGGTATAATAAATACGAATCATTCCACTTCTTAATCTGTATGTTAATTTCTTGTGATGTGAGAAACCTATTTCAAGGATTGGTAATACAGTGCACTAGGCACGAGCATATATTAACAGGAAATAAGTGTTAGAAAACCTAGATGTCTTCTGTTTACTACGGCAAATAAGAAATCTGCGATCCGGCTACAGTCAGTGTCACACCTCTCTGCCACCTCGTATCTCCCCCAAATCATCACCTTCAACAGGTGACTCTGATGCTCAGAAACTCTGAAAAGCTCCCTGCCACTCATCTCAGATGTAATTTCCTTCCTGCTGAGTCCTGAAAATTCCAGCAAAACTAACCTTGACAGCCTGCCTTGGGCTTGTCTCACATACTTTCAGGGACTGAAATGCAGCTTTCTATCCCTGAAATCATTGCTGATTTACTTCTACTATTATTTTTTCACCTCTGGTCAACTAGATCGTCACTAAATAGTTCTAAATAGTAAACGTTTCCCAAATTTGTCTCCACTGTTCTTCTCACTCCTCCTGATTACTTGGTGTTTCCTAAGGTACTATAAAGTTACCTTCGTACCTTTATTTAAAAAAAATTTTTTTTGAGACTTTAAGCTGGCCTCAAAGTTATGGTGATCCTCCTGCCTCAGCCTCCGGAATGGCAGGATTACAGGTGTGCCATACCATGTCCGGCATACCTGTGTTTGTGTTGTTCCTTTTATGCAGAATAACAGTTCTCCATTCTTTTGCTTTGTAAATTTGAATCTATTGAGATCACATATAGAAGTCTGCTTGTAAATTTTCCAGGCAAAATGAAAACCTTCCTCCTGTGCATGTATCATGTATGCTGCAAATGGCACCAAGAATATGGTGTTCTGTATTCTGAGGGCTGGGGTCTGTCTTCTCCATTCTTTACTTTGTAAAACCCAGGAAACAACAGTGTCCCCCATACAGCATGTATTCAATAACTATTCACAATTAAACTTAATTTGTGCCATAAACATTTAACTGTTCAAATAACAAAAAAACTGATCACTGATCACTGTTCCTTACCTTAAATTTTAAGGCAGGGGTTTGCATCACAGATGATGCCTTCAACCCATTCAGCCGCTCTTCTATTTCCCTCAGCCTAGGAAGTGGTAAGAGGTTATTGACAATCACAGTATCAATCAGCATTACATTAATCCTTAGCTTTAAAAAAAAGTGAAGATAACCCAGTAGCAATGGCTCCCGTCAACAAATGCACTTGAGGTGCTACACGAACTCTACAACTTACAAAGTGGTGAGTAAAAGCACTTCTCCCACACCTGCTGACAGCTTCTCAGTGCTGAGGACAGAACTACGGCCTTGCACGTGGTAGGCAAGTGCCTTCCTGCGGAGACGAACACCTAGCCCAGCTTGTAAAGTAAAACATTGGCAGGCACAAACAAACACACATTTAAAACCACATCAAAGGGTAATACTGTCCTGTCCATTCTCTTCTCTTCTGTACAATGTGCTCTTTTAGAAATCTTAGAGGGGTTTTCATTTCACTGCCTCCTGACCCACCTCAATTTTTCTGTTACTTGTTCATCCTATCATATGATGATATGAAAAGCCAGTTTACGCGTTCTATGCCAATGAACGTGTGCATTACTTCACTTTTTTCTTATTACAATGTTCGGAATCTACTTATATTTAACTAATGACGGAACTAAGTTTTTTTTTCCCCAAAAAAGTGGTAGTTCATTTTCTAAGCTTTTTTTTTTTTAAGCAAAGTTTTACTGGATTTATACATCTAAAATGTCACACATGACATTTCCTTTCAAAACTATCACTTGTTATAATAATATTAATTTAGCTAGGATATTAATGAGATCCTAAATGAAATCCTCAGTTGAGTTTGATCCCCAGTACCCCAAAAAAAAAAAAAAAATCCTTAACTCACTTATTGATTGATTGATCCTGGGGATCAAACTCGGGACACCTTGGGCTTGCGAGGCAGGCGGTGGAAACACTGAACTAAAAATCCCCAGCCTCGCTCAGTTATTTTTATATAATGCCAAACTATCAGGATGAGTGATTTTTTTCACTATTTTATCAGAACTGCCCTTGCATTAGTAAGAGGACAAAGAAGGTGTAAGCAGCTACAGATGAAGACAGAAATGTAGCAGAGTTAACAGAGCATATCAGGAAGGCCACAGGTGATGAAGGAATCACAAAATCTTCCTATAATTACACAGCATATATAATTAAATTTTAATACATATGTAAAAAATCATTTGTTAAGAAAAACAAAAAGTTTTAAAAGATGGGTGGTACATGCCTGTACCCGTAGCTATTTGGGAGGCTGAGACAGGAGAATCACTTGATGCCAGCCTGGGCAGTAAAGTGAGATTCTATCGTTAAAAGAAAAGTTTAGAGATCTCCTTCTAAAGGTCAGTAAAAGGAATACAAACTATCAAACATTTTCAATAATGGTTCTATGCACTGATTCTGCTTGTAACAACTCCTAACAAGCAGTGGGGAAAGACAGAGGAAAATAAAAAAGATAACAAAACTATTTTATGTTACAGGAAAATGAATGTAATCAGCATGAAAATTAATAAGCAGTCTCTAGCTTGGTTAGGCATGCTGTTAGCAATCTCTCCATGCTCAACAGTGTATTGCTTTTCTTCAGTCGTGAACATCCTAAAGCTTTCTCCTAAGAGGTCTGGGAACTCCACCGAGACTTGTGGTCCCTTGCGGGAGAGGCCATCTCACCGTCGTCTCGTTATGTACAGCTCGTCCAGAAGGTGCCGCTCCTCGTAGCACATCCACCGCTCATCCGGCAGCTCTTCCTCCTTCTGCAGCAGCTGCTCATACAGTCGCACTGGGTTCCAGCCAGTCATTATGTCGTAAGTGATTACACATCCCAAGGAATGGGACACTATTGACACTTTACCCCCTTTTTCTTCAAAGTCTGGATTCCGAGAACAGAAAAGGGAATATAATCGATTCAGCTCTTGCTGAAGGCCTTTAACTAGCTGTTTGAAATAAGAAAATATTATCATATTAGTGTTGTCTCTGAGCGCTATCAATTTAACTTCTCAGCTGAAATGTATTAAAAATATAAACATTACTGACCCAATACAACTAAATTATTTGAACTAATTCAGGAATGAAGATATACACAGGATTATAATTCACATCTTCACTACAGAATATACAGGCAGACATTACCCACAGTTCCTTCCATAGCCCTTACATCAGCTACGTGAGTCTCCAGTCCTACAGGTTAAGGGAAAAGTTCCATGCAGATTTCAGTAATGTGTCTAAAGGCCCCAGGAAACTTCTTCTTTGCAACTTATCCATAGGCAATTCTCAATTTTTGTACCTTGTGAAATTTAGAAAGTATCTGAGTTTGTAACACACACATTATGCCGTTAGGTATAGTAACATAAGACAAAGCCACTGTTTGAGTAGAAAAAAAAAAAAAAAAA
>NW_022900929.1:72682720-72687804 GCF_012274545.1 Fukomys damarensis
GAAAAAAAAAAAAAAAAAAAAAAGCTAATGTTGACCTACTACCTGCACTGGGTCCTGGCCTGAATTTTAAGGTATCTTCTTTTCTTCCTACCATTATTTCTAATTGATTATAGATTTCCTGCCCAATAACTTACTTTCTCTTATCATTACTTCTCCATACAGAGCTCATTCGTTGCTTCTACCCTTGATCTTGTTATTATATCTCAAGAGACAGCCAGCCCTCTCTCCCCTTATTCAGGGTTCCTGACCTGCTGACCAACTGGGAATCATCTGAATTCTTTATGAATGGCATGGTGAGCAGTGACAGGAAAGAGGACACTACGGTCCCTCTGTCGACACCTCAAGAGCTTTACAGTGCAAAACTAAGTGAAGGTAAAGCTACCGAAGCTGTTTCCTATCTGGGAATATGCTCAGCCAGTGGAGAAAGAGAGAAGATGAGCTGGCAGCATGTGGAAGTAGAAGCTACCCTTTCCGCAAGGAGGAATACACAGTTTATTTTAATTGGACATTTTACTCCCCCCAGGAAAGGAAAGAGTTCCATGCTTTTAGCACAATGGTTCTCCAGTTTTCAACGTGATCAGCAGCACCTGGAGGGCTTGTGATGTACAATTGCTGGGCTCCATTCCAGAGTTCCTGACTCGGAAGTTCTGACACAAGGCCTGGGAATCTGCATTTACATTTGTGACACCTTCTCAGATAATGCGATGCTGCTGGCCTGGGAACCACAATTTTGCAGCTACTAATTTAGTGGCAAAAGCACACAAAAGCCTCCTAAGACTTGGGGTAGTCACACTCTATCTAGTTAACACAGTTTAAGAAGTGTGCAGTATGGTGTGAAACTATGCAGCTCTCTCACAGAGAGCTATAACATAATACTTTGGATGTGGCTTGCAGTAACAGTACCAACAATCCTTTATCATCCTGTAATTTTCCTCATTTACAACCCATATGAAAGAGGTGTGGAAAAACAATGCTTATATAAATCACTACTCAGCTTTTTTTTTTTTTGGTACTGGGATTGAATTTGGGCCCTTGCACTTGTGAAGCAGGCGGCGGAACCACTAGGCCAAATCCCCAGCCCTCAAAATAAACCTGTTTAGAAGTGATACTTTGTAAGGCTGGGGATTTAACTCAGTGGTGCTGCCACCTGCCTCGCAAGCTCAAGGTCCTGAGTTCAAACCCAGCCCCCCACCAAAAGAAGTGATTTATTTTTTCTTGGTGCTGGGCTGGGGATAGAACGCAGGATCTTGTGCACGACAGCCAAGTGCTCTACCCAAGCTGCACCCCCTGCCCCATAGTCTTTACTTTAGCAGGCCTTGCTTGTAGTATTTGTATTAGTGTAAATTTCGAAGCACTATAGATATATACTTTTATACTCTGGCAAAACGTTCCTAACCTTTTGTTTTTAATACCAATCCCCAAATTAAAATTTGCAAGCAACCTTGCTATATACACACTTCATTAGGCTGGCAACCATCTACATGGGATAACAGGTAAGGAAGGCAAAGAGCTAGGACAGGGAAAGTCAATTTGACAAGACAATACTTCCCCAGGGAGCATCGAGTTTCTGAAGAGCTCACGATTTCACCTGTCTAAATAATACCCTACAAATGCTTGTTCTGTCTGCTTATTAGAACATATCTAGATGTGGCAGTGGTTTTTCTCTTTGCCTAGAGATTACAAGAACAGGGGCATCTGTTTATGACTTTAAAAGGTAGCTTTTCACATGGCTATGCACACCTCTAAATGCTCCATAACTCATCTACTCAACAGCAAAAAGAGAAACTCACTTCTGTGTTGTAGACAAAAAGCTTATTCTGTGTCTTTCCTCCCCATTTCCAATCCAATTACATTCTCCCAGTCCAAGCACACTCATTTGGGACACGTGAGCCAGGACTAAGGACATACTCTTAACCTCTGCGTTAATATCTAATCAGATCTCCAAATCTTTCACCCAGTAGGTATGGAATAGCTTTTAGAAAATTTAAAAGTTTTTAATTCTCATAACCACCACTCACGAACTAAAATTTATGAAGAAAAGCAACCTAAGGGAGACAAAAATCCAAGGTGTCTCAAGACAGTCTAAACACAAATATCACTGAAGATTATAATCAATCTTTTCTCCTTTACCTTGCTTCAGGAAATGTTAATGAAAAGTGTAGTTTAGTTATATACAAGAGTCAAATAACAATGACAAGATATGGTCATGATAGATATGGCCAAGAATTATCTCTCCATAACTTTTCATTTTTAAGAGTTTTGGAGAGTTTCAATGTTCACTTCTGAATTTCTCATGTTACTTTATTTAGAGTTTAAAGTAAAGGCCAAAGGTTCTCTGATGATCTTTTGATAGTCTGGGATTAGGGTGTTTTTTGGATTGTGGTGGCTTTTTTACCTGGTTCCTCAAAAGTGTTTGACTCTCAGAAAGTGTTTCACAAAACTTTTTTCCTAACTGTAGCTTTTCTGCGATTATTAACAAGTCACAAATTAGAGGCCTTCTAATGAACAGCTCAATTTTAGAGTTAAAAGGGAGCCCAGGATGCTCTAATTTAACTTCTGTGAAGGTAAAGTCCCTGAAGTAGCATCTCTCGGTAGTGGTAGCTCAGCATCTTCATTCTCAGTTTATTTTAATTATATAAGTGCGGCACTGGGATGAACTCAGGGCATCACCACACTAAGGAAGTAAATACTCCATCCCCAACTGAGCTATGTCCCTCACCGGAGTAATTTTAAAGTCAGTGTGCATTTCCATCTATTTTTTTAAGGTAGCTTTGTTACTACAAAGTTCATTACAGGGAGCAAATTATGTTCCCTCCTGTATTTAGTAATGTCTGATCCTTATTTTATTTTCTAGAGTGAAAAAATTGGCATTTTTCAAATGTCTATCAAATATACCAAAAATGGTACATTAGCCAGGCATGACTTAGTCCTAATCACTTTTACTCTACAATGTTGCCTGTTAACTTCATAGTAAGTGGATTTTAATCTGCAGAATCCACTTTTTAAAAAAAATGGGAACCATTCTGTCCATCTCTCACTTACTATACACCTTTTGCTCTCTGAGGGCTATGTCCCCCAGCCAAGTTCCCGGATGGAATCACCCAAGGAACCTCTAAGAAGACAACCAACACTCAGCCTCTGCATCTCAGACCCACTGAATCAGAATTTCTGGGGAGGAAACTGAAGAATTATTTTCTCCTTTCTTTTCATTTAAAAATAATTTCAAATTTATAAAATGTTGCTAAATAAAAATAGTACAAAGATGACACATACTTCTTTTATTTAGCTTCTCTTAGTAGTAGTTTATCCCATATGCCTTCTCATTTGTTTTCACACATAAGCACACACTCCCAATGTTTCGGGGACCCACTTGAGGATATATTTAACACATCATGTTTTTTACCCCTGAATATATCATTGTGTATTTCCTAAAACTAGGAATAAGCATAGGATAGTTATCAACTTCATAAATTTATTCCAATTAAGTATTTTAACTAATCACCGTCCACATTCCAGTTCTGTCAGTCTCTTTTTGGAGCTTCCCTCACCCACTATGGAACACAGCCTGGGATGAGATACTGTACTTAACTATCCTGTCTCTTTGCTCTTTTTTTGCCATTGTTGTCTCTGATGTGCATACAGTCCGATCCTTACTTTTTACCACAATGTGCTTATTCTGGTGTTTCCTCATAATTAGAATACTGCACAAAGGATGCGAGGTCCTCCTCTAGGTACTGTATTAGGAGTCACACCACGGCCATCTGTCCCTTAGAACACGGGGTTAGAGAGAGCCTCTGTATAACTAGTTTCTCTTTGTTTGACTAATGAACAATCTGTGTGGATACATTTTAAGATCATGCAAATATCCTGCTCCTCAATAATTTAGTATCCACTGGTAAGTCATGCTATCTTCTCTTATTTGACCCTGTAATCACGGCTGTAAAATGATTTTCCAACCCCATGATCACTTTGAGTTATTCTTCAGCATTGCTGCTGTAAGCAAGTGATTTCCCTTCTCCTATTTACTTACCTATTTATAAATGATATGGCTGTAATGTTTTAAATGACTTATAATCATTATATATCCTTATTATAGGTATATATTAAAAGTAATAAATTCTTTATAGTAATTACTAACCATAATAACTGTAATAATTACTTCCATAATAGTATTTCTTGGCTTGTGTTTCTGCTTTTACTTCATCTTCCTGGTCTCAAACTGTCCTCTATTCACTGGTTAACAGAATCCTACAGAGGTGTGCCTTTCCTCTACACCTAGTGCCATTTCACTTTTCCTTCTAACAAGTTTATACAGGGTGGCAGAGATAATGACATGGTTTGAAGTGATTATAGGACATCTACTTCTGGATTCTGAGCCGGTAGCTAAATAACATATATATATCATGGAATGCTGAAGGGTTTGTGTTAGAGACAAACATTTATAGCAGAATACAGAATGGAGAAGTATGGCACAATGGCCATATTTTTTTCTTTTGTTTCCCAATGTTGCCAATCAGATTAACACAAACTTCATAAAATATTGGCATAGAAAGAATGGAGAGAACTCCAAAGAGACAGCAATCAGGAAAGAAGTTTCTATGGTAACCAACCAAACAAACATATTTCTGAACATAGGGAAAAGATGTGTGGAATGATGTCAAGGGGTGGCTCTGAACAAACAAAATCAGAAATGGGTTTCTTTAAGCAGAACAGAGCAGCTTTGCTGGAAAGCGTCATTCGTTCTATTAAACATCAATAATCTATGCTTCTAATAAGCAAAACCCAATTTACTTATTTCGCAGCACTTGGGACTGAAGCCAGGGCCTTTACAAAGAGCTACTAAGCTTTTTAAAAAGAGTTTTCATTTGGAGACAGGGTCTTGCTAAGTCATTAAGTTACCCAGGCTGGGCTCGAACTTGTGATTCTCCTGCCTCAGCCTCTCAAGAGTGCTGGGCCTATAGGTGTGTGCCACTATGTCTGGCAAAACTCCAATTTTAGAAGAAATAAAGGCAATAGTTTCTATAATTTTTTTGTTGACTAAAAATAAGTTTTGAATCGTTAGTACTTTTTTTTTTTTTTTTTTT
>NW_022900929.1:72687980-72739372 GCF_012274545.1 Fukomys damarensis
TTTTTTTTTTTTTTTTTTTTTTTTGGTACCGGGGATTGATCTCCGGTCCTTGCGCTTGCAAGGCAGGCCACTGACCCGCTGAGCTAAATCCCCGGCCCCGTTAGTACATTTCTGCCAATATTATATGCCGATACTTCAAATTAATCCACATATATAAATCTTGAATGGAACAAAGTCCTCAATCACACAAGAAACCGCAAAAACTAGTTATGTATCAACAATGAAAAGCTTTACTGAAGACAGTACAGACCCCAGGGAACAAAGAAATATTGTCCATTCCTCTTGAAGTGGGCTGAATAATTGTCTGACACTTTGGAAGGTAATTTTTAATTCTTCAAGCTGGTCAAAACAGTGCCTCTGAGCTTTGCCATTTTGATGTTGAAACTAAAGAAAAGGTGCTGTTTTTGAAAGGTAACTTGCAGAGGCTTTGACTGCAGTGGCAAATGTTTAAATTTTCTTCTGGCTGAAAGTCCTTAACAGTTATTGACTCACAGAAGCCCAGAATTTTAACTGGAACTTTGAAGGTCTACCCACATGTAGTCAAGAACCGGTGAACTCTACCCCGCCATCTTGCGTCCACAGTCCCGCCCAAGTGTGAGTTATTCCTCCAAGTTCTCATCTCCACACCACAGCCCAGCCCTGGCTCTTCCAGTCGCTCCCTCCCCATCCTCAACTCTGAACCTCTGACCTTTTCCTTCTCTTACTATTGCACCGGTGGTTCAGTGGTAGAATTCTTGCCTGCCTACACTTATTCTCGGCCTCTGCACAGAATGGTCTCTTCACCTTTTCGCCTTCTCTGAAAACGGGTGCAATTACTTCTCTCTCTGAGGAAGCTCTTCTCAGCGGATGATGACACCTCTGATTTCTAGTGTCCTTCACCTGCCTGCACATTAACTGATGTTCTTTCCTCAGCAATCCGACTGGATCCCTTTTCTCTCAACATCCTACATTCCCTTTCTGGACAATTTCACTTCAGTACCATTACAGTCCAAAAAATCTATTTTTATATAGTCTTGAACGTATTATACAATCTTGAAAGCATATATATTAAATCCTATTGCCAGGGTTCATTTCAGTCTAAATTTTCTGAAGTCAGAAATATTTTTAGATTAAAAACATTGATAAAAGGGCTGGGGATTGAGCTCAGTGGTGCCGCTGCCTGCCTCGAAAGCACAAGGTCCTGAGTTCAATCCCTGGTACCAGAAAAAAAAAAAAAAATTGATAAAAGCAAGCTCCCACAGAAAGGTCAAACACTTCCTTCTCCTCTGGAAGCAGAGGATCCGCAACAGCAAGTGGTCTACTTCTTCACGGGAGGGAGATTCTACTCAGGATTCAGCAACTGCAATGACTTGACATTACAGTACCTGCAGTAACTGTTCCTAATGACTGCTGCTATCTGCTACATGTTAAGGAGGGAATGTCTCGATCAATCCTTACAAGACCCCTAAAGGCAGTAAGGGTTAGAATGATATCCATTTTGCAGATACAGAAGTCACAAAAAGTAATGTTACAGTGGAACTGGAATCAAGCAATCTGTTCCTACAGTATGTATATAACCTGCATTAGACCATTCCTGTTGCATAGTTTTTAGAAAAAAAATGGGAGCCAGGCATGGTGGCGCATGCCTGTAATCCCAGCACTCGGGAGGCTGAGGTAGGAGGATCACTGTGAGTTCAAGACCAGCCTGGGCTACACAGTGAGTTCTAGGTCAGTCTCAACTACATGGTGAGACCCTGTATGAAAAAAACCAAAACAAACGAACAGACAAACAAAAATGGGACAATTATGATTACGGATAAATATGAATACAAATTTATCTTAAATACTGTAACAGCCTAAAATATTTTTTTCAAGGGGGTCAAGAACAATTTCAAAATTTTCCATGGCCTTCTTTTCCTTAGACACATTTCATGAATGTGTGTGCATGTACTCTCATGCACCATTTTAAACTTTTTTTGAGGGTAGGGACTAGTAGCCAACTAAAGTATCTTATACATAATAAATTCAATAAGTATGTAAATAATTTGCTTACTTCAGAACGCAGTTTATCAGCTGAATTGGATATATAGTCAGATCTTACCTCCTGATTCCCAATAAAGAAATTTTACCAAAGAACTGATTATTTTACTTTAACCACCTATATGGATTCTCCCTGGTGCTCCACTAACCAAGGGTAACAGTTTACAGTGAAGTGGCCTGAAGGTGGCCAGCATCCGGCACAGAGCAGGTGCTAACCACACTGATTAAACGCAAGGCCTGGGGAAGTAAAATGCCCAGCCAGTGGCCCACAGAGTGGCCGTGCTGTGAACAGAGGAGAGAAGTGTAAAGAACGCAGGTTGTGGTCTACCCCGGCCTCATCCCGACACTGTCACTTTTCAGGTGAGACTGTGGCAGGTCCCTTAACTTCCCTTGCATTAGTGACTTCACTGGTTAAGCAGGACACTGATGGCACCTCCTTCACAGGGTTATGAGGACGAGTGGACAAGTTAATGCATGCTAGGCAAGCAACAAATGTTATTTCTCTGGAACACCTCCTTTCCAATACAGCGAAAACACCTTTGGTAGAGATTCTCCCACTCCACTGAGTAAACCTTCACCCCTCACTCTCTTCACTGCTCTCTGTGGGATGCACCCGCAATATTACCATTTGAGAACTCTAAGGACCATTATAGAAGAGAGACAATAAAATGCCTATGACATATAAATAATTCAAAGGAAAATTCGAAGTGTCTCATACTTTTTGGTAAGGACAACAAGATCAGAGATATAATTCATGGGATTTATAAAAATGGGTATTTTTCAAAGAACTATTTACTAATGAAGACCCCACTCATGAGACCACCTATTTTATTAAAGGTCCCAATGTCCAGTCTGATCATCAAACTCACTATCAAACACAGGCTGTTTATATTAACCAAGTCCTGTTACTTCTCATCTGCTTTTAAAAAAGAACATAAAATCTTAATATGCAGGGAATTGACATGCTATCCCTCTAAAACATACCTTTCAGCCACAAAATAATCATGATACTTACTTCATCTCTATAAAGTGGGCTAGTATAATACATTATGTCCATTGCACTGCTGTTCAGCATGTCCCTTAAACCTCGTACTTTGTCAGGAGTAATGGAATCAACAGTGTCTACAAAACCAAAAAATAAACAAAAAATTAAATATATTTAAGATCTTTATTTTGGGAGAAAAATACACTGTGAAAAAAAATTTATATCCTATAATAATTTAACATTTAAATGTTCAAGGCCAGCTTTAGCTCTAATGGGACTTCTCTTCTTGCAAATTATTGCAAGAAAAACAATAAAAGACAAAAGGGAACATGCAAGGGAAGGAATATTAAAGCACAGATGAAGGTTATCAATTTTTTTGGATTCATGGATATTGGGCCTGGCAATACCCATGTGGAGCTCCTGAAGCCACTAACAGCAAACCAGCAACAACTTAAAATAGAATGATAAACAAGAGCTATTACATTACTACTTAAAAGTACAAGGAGGCAAAAGGCTTATGATTTTAATCAATTTTTAAAATCCTCCAATTTTTCACTGCATTGGCCAACATTATTTTATTTTCCACTTCAATACATTAAGGACTGGAAGGCAAGGACAAGAAAGAAGTCTTTTCAAAGATGTAAAGAAACTACTGTAGTTATCCATAGGCCATACAACATATTTTGTAATATACTGTATATATTTTCCTCCTCTTTACTCTGGACTTTGGTGGTTATATATGTTGCTTTGTTGCAACATTTTTCCCCAGGTGTGGTTTGTCTTCCATTCCTTTGTGGTATATGGTCTATTGATAAAAAGGTTGTTTTGTTTTGTGGTACTGGGGATGAAACTCAGGGTTTTGCTCAGCCTAGGCAAGTGCTCTACCACTGAGACACACCCTTGCCCTGCCCTTTTCAATTTTAATTTTGAGACAGGGCCTCCCTCAGCGCAGGCTGAGTTTGAACTTGTGACCCTTCTGTCTCAGCCTCCTGAGTAGCTGAGCATGTACCACTATGCCTGATTGAGGTCCTTAATTTTAATCTAATCAAATCCATTCACTTTACTTTTTAATTAGGTTTTGATATTTTAAGAAATCTTTCCCTACTCAGATTATAAAGTACTTTCTTGAATTTTTTTTCTCATATGTTTTGGTCTTAATGTTCATATGTTGTTATGTCTTTTGATTCACCTGGTACCTAAAAATAGAGATCATTTTTTACCTTTTCCCCTCCTAGGACCATCAGTTACCAAGTATAGAATAATCTAAAACAAACAGCTTACCCAAGACAATGAAACTGAAGACACTCTGTTATTATTGGGTAAAATGTGTTTCTAAAATTTACTACATTTACTTTGCTAAAAGTTTGCTAGTGGTTAAATCATTCAATTTTAAAACAAAATATACCTCCATCAAGAGTAAGTTTTGACCTCCACTCAACAGGGAGAAATTCAACATGTGTTGCATGATTGGAAAAATGCCTTTCTTCTATTTTTCTTGCAGCCTCTCTCATCCTAAAAAATAAAATAAATGAATAAATGGGAAAAAAAAACCCTTGACAGTGGCTTCACATATGTAAAACATCTTTAATCATAATACTTCCATCTGTCTATAGTTTTGTCAAATTATATTTCAACTACCGCTACACTAGGTCTGCAATACCAGGACGTCTTCATTTCAAAGTTATTTTCCTAAGTCTTCCACGTATGATTTCAAATGTCCCAAGCTTTTATATCATATTACAAATGTACACAGAACACTGTAATGAATACCCCCAATGTCAATACCCAGCTCTAAATACTGTATCAACTAGTCATGGCCCACCTTATTTCATTTATCTCTCTACTCATTCTCCCTGTAATGTACATTTTAAAATCTTATTTTTTAAATTAAGATATCAATGAATTTACTTTTTCCCTTTTAGTGTCAGTTTTATGAATTTTAGCACACATACAAACTGTGGTTAGCACTATAGAATCAAGACACTGAACAGTTCATTCTGAAAAACTCACAATTCCCCTTTAACAGTTACACACTCTCCCATGTTTTAAAGCAAATTTCAGACATCACATAAGTTTATCTATAAACTATATAATTTCTAAAATTAGAAATTTCTATTTCTAAATTAGTATTTCTATATTAGTATTTCTAAAATATATATTAGTCAATACTATTGCATCAAAATATTTTTTTATTTCAGCAAATATTTAGTTCAGTGGTCCCATTTTTCCAGCTGAACTGTAGATATTATTTCATAATAACATTAAACAATTTTTATACTTAAATTCCAAATGTTAGGGTCTCTTAAGTGTGTTTGAATCTATAGGTTTTTTTGTCCTCTGTAACTTGCTTTTCTGTTTGGTTCTAATTTTGTCTAGAGTCTCCCAGAGTCCGATTTTTGCTGGCTGAATCCCTCTGGATTCAGCATGCTATTTAACATGCTCCTGGTCCTGTAATTTCTGTAAACTGGTAGTGAGACATAGAAGCTGATCAGATTCAAGTTGTTCTTGTAAGAATCCACAGGTTCAGATATCAGGTTTTCTCTTTCTTTACTGATGCTGACAGTTATTGACGATCACTGCTTAGATCTATTAATCCATGGCTCCAAAATACACTTTTAAAAATCCCACTACTCCTACTCCTTATGTGTTTAAAAGTATCTACTTTTAGACACAGGCATTTCTTCATATCAAACACATGGTTGCCCTGAGGCACAGTTTCTATATAAACTGGGATTATGTGAAGGGAGGATATAATTAATTCTTCCCTTTTATTAACAGTTTTCAAAATAGCTACTAGGTTTTACAGATTTTGATGATACAGTAGCTGGTTTTAAGTTATTATAACAAAACACCCCCAACAGGCTACTTTATAAAGAGGCTGTTCTGGGTCATGGGTCTGGAGGTGCGAGGTTGAGGGGCTGATGTGAGCAACACATTGTATGACAGGGACACAACCTCTGGATGTCTGGTCTCTCTCCCTTTTCTTACAAAGTCACCAGGATTCAATCCAGGGGGCTCCACCCTATTTGCCAAACCGAATCCCAATCACCTCCCAAAGGCCTTACTGCCAAATACCATAAGTGGAGTTAACTTCCATCCTCTTAGTGACTTACAGTTGGGGTTAAATTTCAACACATGAAGCCTTTGTGGTCATGCAAAACACATGTAACCCACAGCAGATGTCTTATAACTTCAGATTTAAACTCTGGCAGCTATTTCAATCCACTGTTTTTTATTATCCTTACTAATGCTCAGAATGTCTCCCATTTTTGAGTCTGTGAGTTTCTTTGCACTGGGTTTTGGGTGGTTTTTTTCGGGGGAGTACCGGGGATCGAACTTGGGTGTTTTTGACACAATCTCACTAGTTTTGTTTTTTAAATAACTCAGTGGCTTTTAGTATATTCGCAGAGGTGTACCATTTTCACTACTAGTATCAGATCGCTTTCATCACTCCAGAGACAAATGCCATACTCACTAGCGTATTCCTCCTCATCTCTGCCAACCATTAAACTATTTTCTGTCTTTGAGATGTGCCTATTCTGGATGTTTCATTTAAATGGAATCAAATAATTTGTGGCCCTTTGTGTATGGCCTTTCATTTAGCATATTTTCAGTGTTCATCAGTGCAGTATGATGAATCAATATTTTACTACTTTTATGGTTGGATAATATTTCATTTTAGAGTATATCACTTTTATTCATTTATCAGTTGATGATGGACATTTAATTTGCTTCCATTTTTTGGCTATTATGAGTAACGCTGCTGTGAACATTCTTTAACAAGTTTCTATGTGGACATGTATTTAGTTCTACTTAAGTGTGGTACTGCTACTCATATGTTTTGAGGAATTGCGAAACTTTTCCAAAGCAGTTATACTACTTTACAGTTCCACCAACCACACACGAGGGTTCCAACTTTTCTGCACCATGCTAACACTTATTTTCCCTTTTTGGGATAATTATCTTCCCAGTGAAATTGAAGTGGCCATCTCTCTCATTCTGAATTGTATTTCCCTAACAGCTAATGGTGTTGAGCATCTTCTTCTGTGATTACTGATCATTTGTACACTCTACTTGGACAAATGTTTACTTACATTCTTCACCCATTTAACAGACTGAGTTAGTGCTCTTTCATGATTGAACTGTAAAGAGTATTTTGCATATTGCGGATACTAGACCCTTAACTGATACATGATTTATAAATAATCCCTCCAAATTTTAGGGTTGCCCTCACGTTCATGGTAGCATTCTTTGAAGAACAAGTTTTAAAAAATTTCAACCAAACCTTGCTTACCTTTTTTCCTTTGGAAATTCTACTTTGATGTCATACCTCAGACTATTGCCTAATTAGAGGTCAAATAGATTTACTCACGTTTTCTTTTAAAATTTGTACAGCTTAGCTCTTATGTGTAACTCTTTGATTCATTTTGAAATAACTTCTATATGGTATGAGGTATGAGTCCAACATCATTTTTTACATAAGAATATTCAGTTGTCCCAGCTCCATTTGTCAAAAAGACCATTCTTTCTCCACTGAACTGTCTTGGCAGTGTAAAAAATAAATTTGAACTCTCAATTCAATTCCGCTAATAATTTGAGAATAATGCCATCTTGACAATATTAAATTTTCCACTCCACATATATAGGATACCTTCCCCATTTACTCTGGTCTTAAATGTCTGTCACTATACACAAATCTTACACTTTTGTTGTTAAACTTATTCCTAAGTATTTTATTCTTTTTGATACTATAGTAAATGGAATTGATTTCTTAATTTCATTTTCAGGTTGTTAACTGCTAATATATTAAATACAATTGATTTTTTTTTTGGTACTAAGAATTGAACTCTGGACCTAAATCTTTTTTTTTTTCCCCTCTTAGAAAGTCACTCTAGTTAACCCTGCATTCTTTGGATAAATCCCACTTATTCATGGGATTTATGTGTTGCTAGATGCAGTAACTGGTGTTCCGTATTTGTAACAGATATTGGTTCCCCCCTCCTTCTTTGTAAATGCCTTTATCTATTTTCAGTATCAGGGTAATACTGGCTATACAGGATGAGTTGGAAAATCTCTCTCTTCTGTATTCTGGAGAGTCCATAAAGTACTAATTCCTTTAATGTTTGATAGAATTCACCAGAGAAGTCATCTGGTTTTGGGCTTTTTCAGTGAACTATTTGCTTGTTTTTAGCATTAATTCCAATGCTTTAGTTTTTATAGCTCTATTCAGATTTTCCATATCTTCAAATTCATTGCCAAATCAATTGTGGTAGTCTGTGTAAATTCAAGGGATTGGTCTATTTAAATTATTTAGTTTGTTAACATAGAATTCTGCATAATTCTACCTTATTTCTATAAAGTTGATAGTTAATAGTAATGTCCTCTTTTTTATTCTTGATTTTAATAACTTTGATTTTTATTTGCTTGGTTAGTCTAGCTAAAAGTTTCTCAATTTTGTAGATATTTTCAAAGAAACAGTAATATAGAGATCTTCCTCGTTTTGTTTTACAACTGATAATATTCCATATAAATAATGATAATATAATAAAGATGGTAAGATTTACTTTTTAAATATATAGGTCTTGACTGCACAGTGAGACTAATGAGGGACAGAAAAAAATGAAAAAAATACAATAATTACAAAATACTGGGCCGGGGATTTAGCTCAGGGGTTCCGCTGCCTGCCTTGCAAGTGCAAGGACCTGAGTTCAATCGCCATACCAAAAAATATATATTTTATCTTTGACTAAAACAAATTACTGTGCTGGCATGATATATAAAGATTATAATTTTATAATCTTATTATATCTTCCAGGCTCTCTTGCCAGCCTATGAATGCTTTGTTTCTATTTTGAAAAGGGAAAGATGAGATTAATAGCACTTGGGAAGTATTGTCTAAAGATAGATAAATGGCTCTGAAAAAAAAAATGACATATGTGTGTTTATTATATGCACATACTCAGGAGGAAAATCATGAAAATCACCCATAGGATATTCATTTTTAAGCAAAAGTGAAGTCCTTAAATTTATAGTACGCCACCTTTTATGTGAAAAATTTGGTATATGCCTGAAGAAAATACAGAAGAAATAAAATGTGACACAAGGACAACGAGTAATGGGGAAGACAGAGACAGGAATGAGAACCAGCCCTTTTGTGCTATGCATTTTTATCTTTTGATTTACAAACGATGTGCATTTCCTATTTGAAAGTTGACATTTTTATCTGCAACCGATCCTCTAATTTTATTTTTTTAGTACTTAAGGGTTTATGTTGCTTTTTATTTTGAAAATTCCTTTGTTAGCATTTTTAGTGAAATTTCAGGAGGGTATAAGATAAACTTATTCACTCAAACCATCAGGTTGAACTGAAATTCCCTTTACACTGTTCAAAAACTATAGCTTTAAATGACTAATTTAGGGCATTTCTCTTATAATAAAATCGTATTAAAAATAAATCCAATTCTATTTAAAATACATTCATCCCTTTTGATAAATTAATTTTGATATTTTCAGAAGTTGTCTATAAACTTTCTTCTCAACCTATGTAGATTACAGGCATATTTTGTTAAAACAAAAGTGATTAAAAGTAGTTTGAATTTATTAGCAACTTCAATGAGAAAAGGTGAGGGAAAAATGTGTAGTGCCAAGCATTTGAGACGTGACTTCAGGAATCCGTAAGACAGCAAAAGGTCACCAACAGAGTGGAGTACGGTAACCCCTTAGTCTCCCTTGTTCATTAACTGGAGTTTCACACATCAAATCACAACTACAAATAAGCTTCAGAATAGCAGGGATAAAGAGAAAGTTAATTTTATTTTCTCTATAGGCTCAAACTTAGGAATGGTAGAAAATGAGAAAAGGTAAGAAATACTCTGGGTGTTCCACCAATTATTGAATAAAATTTCTTTTTGTGTGAAAATTTTCCATCAATTTCTAATCAAATTAATCTGTCTCTGAAGAAATGATAATAATCCTTCTTGAAGGAGACACATTTTTGAGTCACATTAGATTCATTCATCCCATTTCCAATACCAGGTCTTGATTCTTATCTGTGGCTTTATTTCTCCTTATGGGTGTAATGAAGTCAAGTTAGGCCTCTTTCCAGGGTGGGGTTATGACAACTGTACAATACTATCAGTCAATGAAATGCACAAACTACCTGGGACATTTGGGAAGAAAGACTTATTCTTTCATTAACACAAGGTGCTATACACCACATCTGGAGCCACAGGATGTATCTGGGTAGCTCCAACATGAAGGAAGGTAGAGTTGATAGGATTCTGATGATTTGTCAGTATCACCCTTAGACTTCTCAGTATAATGAGCTACTAAATCTGCCTTCTGGCTTAGGACTTTTTGTGTTAAGTTTTCTCTTTCTTGTACCCAAAGAACAAACTGACATCTCCCATGTATCAGTGACTTGGGGAGACTATGCCAGTAAACCTACTTCTCAGGATCCTATATATTTGAAAGATCTGTATCTTGACATCAGGAATTACCATGGGAATCAATAAACAACTCATCAGAAAATACCAATCAGAAGAAAGAGATTCCTATAAGAGCTATGGACATTAAAAAGGGCAACCTTGCAGTATATAACCATTTTTTTAAAAGTTCTTTTACTTTAATCTATCAGGTAGTATTAAGATGTTACAGCAGGCCGGAGATTTAGCTCAGCGGTTCGCTTGCAAGGACCCGAGTTCAATCAATCCCCGGTACATCCGAAAAAAAAAAAAAAAAAAAAAAAAAAAAATGATGTTACAGCAAAACATGAAACAACTCCACATTATTATCCAGATGTCCAGATGTTGCTGAGGACATGGTTCCTAGCATCATGCATAACTTGCTTTATAAGGACTCGAGACACATTTACTGCAAGCAGTTTTCAACAGCAACTGATTTGTGCTTACCATAAATTTGAACCTGATCAGATTTTTCTTCATTCCAGTTATTAGCTCACAGTCAAATTTGTGGTACTTTTACTCTAACATTCCCTTTAACATGGAACTTAATGTTTTTGAAATATACACCCTTTCTCCCTCCCTCTCTCTCAATAACCTGTTAAAGAGGTTTCAGCATCAATCTGAATATAAATTAATGAGCTAAATATCCTGCCTGGTGTCCCACTGTTTTCTGCATAAAACTCATCAGTTTCCTCTGGTAGCAATTAATTGAACAGATTAAGTTTTGCAGTTTAAACAATCCTTAGCTCTTTCAGAGTTGTGTGACTTTGAAGTATTCTGTTTCTGAAATTCAGAACCTAAGACACTTAAAGAAAGCATAAGAACTTAAAACGGCATCTTTTCTTGCTTTCAGCCTTAGATGAATGTAAATTAACTTAATACGTTAAGTTGCCTCTTTTCCATATGGGGGGTGGTGGTGCAATCAAGCATTATCTTCATCTAGATATAATCACTCTTCAAATTCAGTTCAGAAACTTGACTGATTAAAAGGAAGAGTTGTCATTGGAGAAACAGGCAGCAAAATGAGTAAACTCTGTTAATCTTTTTCATAGCCTAGACAAAAGTATGAGTTTTAGACTAGATGTAGAATGTACTCATCAAAGGACTCACATGGCTGTATTTTTGATAATTCTTCCTTGGTCCATTTTCTGCCCAATGCCATGCACAACAAACACAATATGGGTAGTCTGCGATGGCTTGTCTTCTAATGTGGCTTCTTCTACATAACCTCTGTGAAGTCTGGTCCCGCTACTTGATGCTGTGGAAGAATTACGATTCCAAGCTTACTATTTAGTTTGAGAAGTAACACTTTCACAATATGGTTTTTAAAAAGTAGTAATAAGAATATAAAGAAAAAAATTCCCTTGGGGTAGAGAGGAGGAAATAAAAGTTGTAGGACAAGATACACTGACTGGCTGATAGAAAGAGAACTGGAGATGAGAGCAAGGTCAGGGACAACTAGGAAAAAGAAATGGAAGGACAAATTAAATACATAAAAATTTAAGATGCTTTTTAAAAAAAGACCAGTAGGCAAAAATAAAAGACAAACAACAAACTGGGAAACATACAGAATATACAGAGAGCTTACTTTGCAAAAAGTAAAAAGAATTATTCAAATAGCAAACTAGGATAAGGTGAGGCAAGGTAATTCACAAAATGAGCATCTAAAAGAGATCCAAGCACATTCATTATAAAAAATAAAAATAAAAATGGGACAGTAACATTTTATCAATTTTTAAAATTTGTTTGATAATGCTATCACATCTTGCCTTAGGTATCACACTTTTCTGACTTTCAGTTAAACTTTAGAGTCGTCTTTTTCACGGCCTTCATTTCCTCACCTTCTATTTATGCTCCCGGCCATGCCAAGCGGGCTTCTGTTCCACCAATTCAAGTCACCAGTGACACTGTATGTCACTGCATACAATGGAAAATTTTCAGTCTTTATCTTCCTTGACCTTAGATTTCAATTGCTGTGCTTTATTTTCATGCCTTAGCATTGAGTGCTTTTATGCTTTTACAAATATAAAAGATACTTATGAAATCTGGTCACTCTGTATATTCATTGATGAATACAAGTCAGCTCAATCACCTTAAGAGAAGTTTCATTTCACTAAATTTAATACCTACTCAACATATACTAAAAATAGAACTTGAAATGTCTATTTTGGATAAAAGAAAAAAATAAATCCCCAGATTTTGACCAACCTTAGTAATTTTTAACAATTACCTTTAGAAAATCCCAATTTCTGGGTAACTGTTCTTGCGATTTTAGATGTTGTTGCATCGCTATAAAGGTACACCTCATTCACACTGTGCCAGTCCACGTGGTTTCGACTCAATTTGAAACTATGAATAGCTGTTGCAAAAAAGAAAAATTTGAAGGTCTCTACAACAAACTTCATTTGTATGCAAAATTATATAGCGCTTGGATCCTTGAATCAAAATTACCCAACAATTTAGATATATAACTCAGCTCAATAAACTATTTCATTAAAATAAAAAAAAACAGGGCCGGGGATTTAGCTCAGCGGTTTGGTGGCCTGCCTCGCAAGCGCAAGGACCCATGTTCGATCCCCGGTACCAAAAAAAAACCCAAAAAAACCCCAAAAACCAAAAACCAAAAACCAAAACAAAAACAAAAACCAAAAACAAACCCGAAACAAATAAAATAAAAAAAACCCCTTTGTCGAGTAAGTAATGGGGTAGGGCTTTTATTTTATAAGTGATTAATGATGCTACAGAAAATGACAACTTCTTAAAATAATGTGGAGTAAATGGAAAAACTACCACAATTTTAACTGCTAATACAAAGTTAATGTGTTTTGATTATTAAGGAACTGTGTTCATACGTGATGGGGCTCTTCCACAGGGCTGAGAGATACTATACTTATTTGAAAGTCTGCAATGACTTTCATTTAGAAACACGTCCATTTGTCTTGTAGATTTAACTATAAATATCAGAAAAATCTATAAAAATTGTTCTTGGTGGAAGATAAAACAAGAATGTGGAAAGAGGATTATCTGTGGGAATATAAGGGATTTTTGGACTGAATATTAAAGTTTATCACTGGATATTACTTGTCATAGCAGAAATCCTAAGGTAAAAGATATTTTAATAAGAAATTAAAAATTTTTTTCTACCATGTGTTCAAATCAGTGTGGTCAACGCATTCCTATAATTGGGGTTATATTTGGTTCAAATGAATTTAAAACAAAAAAATCCAAACCTATATAATTCCAGAACTCATGAACCTCATCTGAGGTATGGACTATTTCTTGATCACTTTTGTATCCCTGTATCAAAAAGTATACTAACAGTGCTTGGCAAATGTCATGAATACAGTAATACTTGTGGAACCATGGTACATCAATTCATAGTCTGGTAATTCTTATAGATATATATATATTTTTTTTTTTTTTTATTTTTTTTTTTTTATTTTTTATTTTTTATTTATTTTTATTTTTTTATTTTTTGGTACCAGAGATCGAACTCAGGACCTTGTGTTGCGAGGCAGGTGGGGTACCACTGAGCTAAATCCCTAGCCCCTGGTAATTCTTATATTCTGATAGCCTTAAACTTTTTTCTTTATCTCTGGTATACAGGGAAAAAAAGTTCACATTCTCATCTTCAGAAATATAGGTTCCCTCTAATCACTGTGCCTGATCTGTCTGAAAACATATTTAAGGTAGAGTATTATCCCTTATTTTCTGTACTAAGGCACTGAGATATAAAGAGATTAAATGATATGTCACAGACCTAGTTACAGGAGGGGTTAACTTTTCTGACCTGAAATAACCTCAAGTTAAACATAAAAAGACATAGCCCTGGTCAAGGTCTAAGGTCATTAGGTATTTGTATAGAAACCTATTCCCTAGAAGAATAAACGGTACACTATGAGAGAATGTACTTCTTAGTTATGTTATAAATGTAATTTCAAAAATTTATAAAAGATCAATTCATATTTTACTTACTCGCCAGGACACGTTACTGACACGGAACACAAGACCACATTCAATTAACACAATAAATAATACTGTCAGTTCCACAGAAAACAATGTACAAGGTCAGCTTTTTGAGTAAAATATCTTTTCATAGATTAAAAGAACTTCTGCAAAGGTTTAACATTATTTTTCAACCACATTCTTATTAAAATAATTGTAAGCAATGAGCTAAAAAGATCAAGACTACAAGATTGAGATATTTAGAGAATAGTGTTGAGCCAGCAAAATTTTGTTCATTCTTAAACCATCTACATATTGTCTTAAAGTAAAGCCTCTTAATATTGGTGAACATCTCATTACTGGGCCATTAACACAGCTCACAAATGTTTATACACATGGCTAATAAAGCAACACTATGCATAAAGGACAGACTTTTAAAAAAACTAGTCGTTTCTATTCTTTAAACACAAGGAATGCTATAAACTGGGAATACAACTACATACAGAAATAAAACTACAATTACTGTACCTTGGGAACGCTTTCGTTTAAGACCTGCCGCATCTGAACTCTCCTTATATCCTCTCCATTTGAAGAGAGAAGGGAGGGAGAAGGGAGGGAGGTGGTAGACAACTAAGAAAGCAAAAACACTGAGCTTCAAAGTAAATTTAAATAAGGCTTGCCATTCTGGCTTTTTGTTCTAGTATTAACTCAAAAAAAGGAGTTGTATTTGACAAACATTATTCTAAATGCTTCATTTATAGAATTTCTAGTTAAAATCAGTAAAAGCAAATCATTAGCTTAATGTTTATCAAATATATGCTCTACTTTTACTGAAAGAAACAAAGGCAAATATTTAAATTTTCAGTCACAGACAGTTCTGTGATTATCAGTTATGTCTTTGCATAGACAGCATTAAAAATAGAACATGGCATTTTTTACAATATTAAGGTTATTTACTCTAACCAGATTTGTGACTATTACAGTGAACAGATGTGTACAAATTGAGAATGCAATAAAAGCATTTTAAACATCTAACAGAGCTTGTCTAAAAAGATACCACAATATACATTCCACCAGATGTCTTCCAATACTGAAGTATTGAGGGTTGGCTTGAGTCTTCCCTTAGAATCAAGATATTCTTTTCACAACTTTATTCAAGTCACTGAAAGCCTTTTACAAATGAAGTACATAAAGCCAAAATTAAATTGGAAGCTCTACTTTTAACTACCTTTTGTAAAGATTAGTGACAGAATAATACAAAGAACATTATTAGTAAAAATGTATGTTGTGATATCTTGTAAGCATGAAACAGACAACACAGAGAAAAGCCAGGCCTGATATTTGGAAAATCAGTAGATAACCTTAAAGTCAACATATTCCTGGTCAAATTTTGTTAGTTATGTATCAATAAATTTACCTATATTTTAAGCAAGTAATTGTTTAAATCCCCTTGAAATTGAAAGTTACAAAATGAAATTTACTAGTTTAGCTAGTAAATTCTAGAACTTCTATGATTTAAATTTTATGTTCTATTATATTTGATTTTCATCTTCAATTCCTTCTACATTATATTTGACATTTAAAGGTTAAATACTGCTTAAATGCAAACATCTTTAATTTCTGCTGTATAACAAATCTGTTGTATATACAGATAAAGTACATGCAAAGATTTGTACAACAAAGTTATTTAGGAAATGCTAATAAAGTAATGCTAAGTTTATATACTTAGTAACTACACCTATATGTAGCTAAGAGTGCTATAAGAACTACACACAAAGACTAAAAGCTGGTTGTTAAATCAGGATTATAAAAAAGATTTCAAAGTCACAGAGGTAGAAAATGACATTTGAAGCAATTTTCTTCACTGAAATGTTTCTTCTTTCATGTGCCTTCTGGCCAGTTATTCAGGCGTGGGTACACCACTTAGACCAGGAAACAATTTCAAACAAAACTTTCATTAGGAAAAGCTGCTAACACACCAAAGTAGGTCAAACTGACACAAACCTGAGAATTTGCTACACAGAGAAACATAAACTAATAAAACATGAACCAAATTCCAAGTAATGGAAAACAGCGACCATGACCACATTTTAAAATTATGCCAACACTTCAGGTATCTCTAAGAACATCATCCAGTGTTTCCACTCTGTCTTTGAGGTCTGACACTCTCTCTTCACATTGTCACCTCTGCTGTTTGTGCAGTCAACAGAATTCTTTATCTCCGGAACTGCTGTCTGTCACCTTTTCATAGTCTGTGTCTTTGGTAAATTTATCATTCGGGTTTTGAATGGTTTGGGTCAGCTCTTCTATTTTTTTTCTTGTTTCTTCTATAATCACATCGGTCAATTTATTTGTTCCACTAACTTTGGGTTGGGTCATCTTTGCGCTCACCAGGTTTCTTTGCTTCCTCTTTAATCATTTCATGCAGCTCAACTATTTGCTGCTTGATTTCTTCTTCACTGCTGTCCCTTGGATCTGCTCTGCGAGAGTTGGGAGTCTTTGCAGCAACTTTGTTGCCCTGTTTTTTCGTGTTCCTGTGTGTGTGTGTGCATGCACACAGATAAGGCTGAGGTCTAATACAGTAAAGGGAATCCGCCGTTGGTATGAAGAGCTCTTTAGTTAGGTTCTGCTTTCCACAGATTTGGTCTCAGCTTTGTGAACAGGTATTGTCTACCTCCACCATAGGGGATGGCAGGTGGGATGGATCCTGTCACCGTGTTGTAGAGAATATTCCTACTGGTCCTATCAGCACCTATACATACAACCCTACATCAATTACAGGCATGCAAACTTGCTTTTACATTTTTGCCCTTTTGTTAATGCCCCTTACAGACTGTACTTTACTGTAATAGGCAGTGAGTATGGGATGTGGAGTAGGAAGGGGAAAAAGGGGAAAGTCAGTAGGAGAGGGCGCTAAGAGCAATTTTAATAGGTAAAACATAGATAGGAGGTCAGACTCGGAGGTATTTTTAGAACTGGAGAAAGGGTTAGTGTTAGGGAGGTTTACGAAAATAGCTGTAGAGGTGTGGGGAGGAAGGTATAACTGGAGGCTGAGTGACACTGTGAGGTTGGATCCTGTTAATTTACGGTATTTGTGGTTAGCTGTGAATTGTGTACACACCCTTCTGTTAAGGGTCACCCCGCCATTCGAGTTAAGGCTCAGGTGTCTATTCTTACCCTCTTTTGTACATATATAGGTGGAAAAGCAGTGAGGGAGGACAGGAAAATAAGTAAAATGAGGAAGAGTGAATATAAAATGAGGAAGAGTGAATAGAATATGGAGGAAAGAAGATTTAAAAAGAGAAAAAAGACCAAGAGAAAAAAAAAGGAAACTTGAAAAATAAACCTGCCAGCTGGAGGGTGGTGTGGCTTACCAGTGGCTGTCTGCCCATCCCCCTTGCCTCCCCTCACACCCCCATGGACTGGAATAGTTTGCTTCAAACCTCCACCCTCCAATTCAACCTCATACAGCGATGGAGTCAGCATGGTGCCCCACCCACTCTACTGCCACTTCCGATGATACTGATGCCTCTGTGAAGAAGGAAGAGGTCACCCTGGAGTGGCTAAGATCAGGACAAGAGGGATCTGGGCCCCTTGTGTGCACACTCAACATTCATAGAAAGCTTTCAGTCCGCTCCTCACTGAAACAGGGCTGCAAGCTGCTACATGAGCAGCACTCCCCAGCCAATTCTGGGCTTAGTCTAGGAGGGCTTCCTCCTGAGTACTGACCCCCATGCTGCAGCACAGGCCCTGTTAAAATTAAAGGCTCACCGGGTCTTCCTATACACCTGCTCCTGACTTAATTCTTGCACAGCATACATTTCAAAAGTCATATATATCTGCTTGGGATTTTTATGAGTAGTGTAGACAAAGTGGTTGTTTCCAAGAGAGAACAATAAACACTCAAGAGTTGTTAACACCAAAGAGCTCCAGGGGCCGGCATTCAATGAAGACCAGAGGCAGAGACCAGCATCAGACACAGCTGACTTTTGTTCAGCACAAGCTGGCAAAGGAAGGCGGTGGCTGGCAGGAGGAGACCAGCACCTGGCAGAGTTGACCTATGGTGATGATGGAGGATGGCATTGCCAATTTATAATTTCCACCTGAATTGAGCCAAAGAACGCTAGAATGACTAGCAACAGATGTAAGAACTGAATAAGGAAAACAAACAAACAAAATATCCCCCCAAAACAAAGCAAAACAAAAAAACCAACCTCAAACAAAATTGGAGAGAACCCAGAACAAACACCCAAGCAAGAAAACACAAAAAACCCCACATGGCTGCTGCACAATATAGCCAGAGTCCATACAATTTCCTTCCTGCTGTAGTTGGAGTCGGCTGTAGGTGTTCCGTCCTTCTCTCTGGACCTACTTCCTGGCTGCAAGCCCTGATCTGGATGTGGCTGCTGACCTTTGTCACTATCCCAAGATCCAACTACTTCAGTTAATCTGGGAAGAGGAGGATGGGAAGTAGTTTGCCTGACACCCGGAGGCTTTCTACTGACTGCACCAGTGACTTCCCACATCTGCTTGCTCCCTTTCTGCCAGGCAAATCCTTGTTTGGCTCAGTATTCTTCCTCGAGGGGTCTTCCCCCTCGCATACAGCCAGAAGCTCTCTGCCCCACTGACCCCGCTCCTTCGCTCAGACCTCCAACCATCCCTGCTTCAAGAGCTCCACGGGGGTCTCTTTTGAGGTGCAGGACTGGGTGGTAGACAGATTTTCCCAGACTCAGATCTTTGTGGTGTTTAGGAAAATAACAGGAAAGCACCCACTCTGGACCAGCTCTGTTCAGTCTGTCTGTCTGCAGATGTCATCTGTAGGTCCTTGCCAGCTGTCTAGAGTCTGCAGTATTCAGCCTCTCTCTGCTTAGGGCAGGTGGCCTGGTCTCCCTTGTTGATGCTGGGCAGTGGGCAGTGGGTCCAGGGAGCCCATGCTGGAGTCCAGCCTCTGCGGGGCTGGCTCCTTTCCTCAGACTTCCCTCAGCTCCCAGGGTGGTGGCTCTGGGCAGAGGGTGCAGGGGGAGGCGAATGATGGCACTGCTTCCCCATTCCAACAACTAGGATATTTTGTTTCATCCAAAGGATTCATCTTTTAGATTGAGTTTCCATTTCTGGGTGTGACAGCCTCCCACATTTCAGAATGCCTATATGTTTTTGGTGGCTCTCCTCCAAGTATCTCCAATACACCTCCTTTAATTGGCCAAGTCGGAATTCCATATTTCTCTATTTTTTCCACTAATCTTTTTCAGTTCTAGGATCCAATCCAGGATGCCATACTGCAGTTTGTCATGTTTCATTTCTGACTATGACAAACTTCTCAGTTCTTACTTGTCTTTCATGACCTTGATCTTTTTGAGTCTACTGGTTAGTTATTTTGAAGAATGGTCTTCCAGTTGAATTTGTCTGATGCTTTCTCATTATTAAATTATGGATATATTATTTTCTGGTGAATGATATGTTTTAAAACCTATTTATTTCAATTTTTAAAACTAATTATTTCATGTGCTTGGATATTACCGAGCTATGTATTTTAAGTCCTGATTTTATTTGGAGGACTAAACTCAAGAGAAACAACATGCTTCCATTTGTTAGGCTGATGGATAAATGTTTCCTAGCCTGGGGTTAGATGGGAGAGAATCAATTTTCATGTTAGGTCTCAGGATAACTAAGCTTAGATTTCAGGACCTAAAACACAAAAAGGGATTATCTTTTTGTAAATTACATTTATGTGGATATCAGAACTTTCACCAAACTGTGATTGATGTCTTTAATTCAATGCACATTTTGAGGTTAGGAAAATATTGAATACATGTAATCTAGCTATCCTAACAAAACAGATAAAATCTGATAAAAAGGGAATTATCTTATTTTAATATCCCTTAGTCAAGAATTTATTTCTTTCAAATTCCCTAGAGCATTTAATAAGTCCTCAAATATAGTGTTTTTTTAAACAAACTTTATATAAAATGGGATTTCCCAGAAAGCCTTATTTATTTTTTGTTTTTGAGATAGGGTCTCACTATGTAGTTGAGACAGACCTGGAACTCACTATGTAGCCCAGGCTAGTCTCGAACTCACAGCGATCCTCCTGCCTCAGGCTCCCGAGTGCTGGGGTTACAGGCGTGCGCCACCACGCCCGTCTCAGAAAGCCTTATTTTAGTAACTCCAGATCACTGTGATTACTGACTATTCCAAGTATCTTTTCAGAATATTTAATATTTACTCTGTGCTATGCCATCTTCTATTTATTCCTTTGTAACTGTTCTTATGTGTTGGTTTGGTCTTCTAAGTAAGATGAAACTGCTCGAGGGTAAAAACTGTCTATTTCTTTCACAAAAGTGACTAGGTACAATATCTGTATTTGGAAACACTGAGAATCTCCACACAACATGAAAAGTCAAGGTTTTAGTAAATATAAATATATATATATATATATATATATCAGAAAATTTAGTTGGAAAATATATTTTTCCCCTCAAATTAATGAAATACAAAATTTTAGGAGCTTAGAGGTAAAAGTAAAAAAAGACAGAAAGATTATTTTTTAATCTTTGTAGATACTATAAATTTAAGGTATTTTTCCTCAAAAGTTGGCTTTTTGGGATTGAAAATTGTGGCTTTTGGGATGGTAGATGTTCTTTTCTTCAGACCAGATATAGTTTCCAAATGTACTATGAAATTTTTCATACTCTTCAAAGTCAAACGTCATATCTTAATACATAGCAAATGACTGAAAATTCTAACAGTATATTTAAATGGAATTTTACTGATAATCTTTATTAATAACGAAGCATGCTGAATCTTGGCCTATAGGTGACAGTGCATTTTAAAAAAAATCAATTTTCTTCTACAAAACTCCAAAAGATCAATTTTGAAAGTTTACAATGCAAAAATATTTCAAGTTTAATCATATGGTCATTACTAATTAAGATAAGAATACTGCTATACTATCCTAGATTGATACCCTAGAATTGACATACATATTTATACTCAAAGACATACTAAAAATCTAACAAAATAAAACAGGTTCTTGTATCAGACTCATTTAAATTTGGGCATTTTGAGAAAAACTGAAGAATTTGCTTATATTTAGTATTTAGGGAGCAGAAGTAAAAAGGACATATTAAGTTCAATTTCACTGCAGGCAAGATTCCCAATAGGTGGGAGCTAGAGATGAACTGAGCTAATGACTAACTTCCACTAGGATGGGTAACAAATTGACAAATATGTTTTGAACATACAAAAGAAAGGGAAACAATCTATTAAATTTTGTATATTCTTCCTTTTTTTTTTTTCCCTCTAAGCCTTTATCTTTTTATCCTTCACTAAGAGTAAGGAATTTGTGTGGCTAACCTGGTTTGGTAAGGTGAACTGCAGAAGACTTAAGGAGAACACAGGGGAAAAAAAAAACCTTAAAAACTCAAGACTTCTCCAGTGGCAATAAAATTATTTTATATTAAGAAATTCATCATTCATCATACTATGAAGTGGATCTGAGATTATTCTGGTAGTAGTGATGAGAGGTTACAAAATATTTCACTCACTAAGATAAAAATCACAGATACTATATAAAGTTGCCTATCTTTGCCCTTAACAAAAGCAGAGTATTTATTTCTATGGCAAATTGCAGGCATGTAGCTCTTATACTGAACTACTTTGAATACATATTGATAAGTAACAACTTCAGTGTGAATTTTCCAGTGAAATAAGGACACGTTTGATTCTACAGATTAGAAAAATGAGATTATATTTATAACTCCTGTAGTATGGTATCTGCACATAATAGACAAATATTACATAAAAGTTAGATTTAACTGCCAACTTATTCTGAAGTCACAATTTTCTTCAGTTACATTGATTTTTAACCAAGTAGATGCAAAAGATATTTTAATCTGATATAAGGAAACTGTTGCTTGTGACCAGTATGTACATATGTATCTTCAGAGAGAGATAAGGATAGTAAAAAGCAGGAAAGGGAGAATAAAATCTTTAGCCAATATAAAGCTTATTTTGCCATTAGACATTATATGAACAGTCACGTCCACTCACATCATTTGTTTTTTCAAGGTGCATTCAGTAAGTTATCTGATCAAAACTGAATTTTTCTGCTTTAGAATTATTTGGAAAAAAGTCACTCAAATTTGCATTTTAATTCAGTAGGCTCAGTGGGGCTTGCCAAGAAACCTCCCAAATAAAGGCAAGCATGGATGAAGAAACGCTTTTAGATTAGAAATAATTTTAAAGCAGTATCTACACATTCTAATCTACCTGTACATTTTGTACTCACCGGAATAGTTGATCCCACTGCCTGCAGTAAATGGAACAATAGAAGTATTTTTAACTTTACCACATATTTTGAATTTTACTCAGACACATAATGAAAACATGGCAACTGTATAATATTTTTAACTACTGCAAACACATTCAAATGCTGAATAAGCAAATGTAAAATCAGAAACCAATTACTGTCATTAGGGAGATAGCTGAGGTACACAAAGGCAATTAAAAGTTTTTAATTACAGGAAAAGAAGCAACATCAAAACACCAAAAAAATAGTTCTACTGATATGATAGGGAATTTTCGTTAAAAATTTTTTGGTAAGATCAATTTCCTTTGATAACTATAAAACTGTTCAAAAGACTAATTTAGGGAGTACAATATAGCAATTTGTGCATTTATAATAAATTGTGTTAGTATCATGCAATGTAGCATATATATTAAGCAAAACAAAAATTTAGATAGTTTTCAATTCTAGAATAATTATTGAATATTTTAAAAAATCAAATTTTAGGGCTGGGGCCATATCTCAGTGGCAGAGCATCTGTCTAGCATACGTCCCTGGGTTCTATCCCCCATCACCTTTAAGTAAATATTCAAATTTTATAAATTCTAATCCTCAACTACCATTATCACACTTAGGAACTCTTAGTTTACAGAGCAAATTTATTAACCAGTCTTACCATCTTTTCCGTCTATGGATTTTGACATTTCAGTATCAAAATTTTCCTGCATCTGCCGACCCTTAAAACGGCTGAGATGTTCTTGCTCAATTAAATTACTTTCTTCTTCTTCCAGAGGCTGCCAAGTACCATCAATAAACCACTGTCCACGCATTACTGGTATTTTATCAGCCTCTGAAAAGGGAGATCAGAAAAGTATACACTTCAGGATTCAAGCTCTCAAAGTGAGGTATAGTAGCTACAATCCTACATTTTGCTGCTGATGTCACAAAAATACTTTCATAACCCAAAATAATCATTTAAAGTCTTTAGCAAATTTTAAGTCAGAGTATATCTTTTTTTACTAGCATAAAAAAAAAAATCTTTCAGTACCAGGAATTGAACTCAGGAATTGAACTTGCCAGGCAGGGGCAGTGCCACTGAGCTATATCCCCGGCCCTATTATGATAAAAATTTACATGTAACATTTTATTTTATATTTGAAAAGTAGATGAGCAACTATCTATTTAATTTAGGCCCTACAAGGGGTTTAAATAAGTTTCATACAAAGTTTTATTGGTTACAAAGTCTTAGAAAATACTGATGTGAAATCCTGGAAGTAATATTTAGAAATTGTATGGTTGGCAGTGGTTTGCAGGATTTTTTAGGTCTGCCTTAGAGGTAACAGACTCCCAGTTGGTACATAGGAATAAACTACTGATTATAGTAAATTTCTCACCTATTTTAGAAAAAATGTTTTTCATGAATCACAACATTTTCCTGATTAAACTGTTCCCTGATTATTTAAAATAAACACTATTGTTAGCTATTGAGAATTATTAAAATATGTTTAACATAGCAAAAAAATCAAAATGAAGATAATAAAACTATAAAAGTAAAAGCACAATGAAATAAGTGTACCTACCTATGTAGGAAGCTGGTGATTTAACCACACAAAGAGAAATTATTTCAAGTTAATTTAAAACACAGTATTTGTACACACATATTAGGAAATAGCCTATGGACAAAAAGAACAACAAACGTATCTTAAACTTTTTGTAATAATCACACTGTTAGTAATAATAACAGTATTGCTAATTCAGAACTGTAGGTTATGATAAATGTATTAATTGTTAATAGCATCAGGACCCTAGGATTTTAGCATGAAAGAGATATAAGAAAGAAAACTTTTGTAATTATAAACTTCAATGAGGAATGTCAGCATGAGCTAAAGATTTATTTTCTCTTTTAAACAATGATCATGACAGCTAACTGTTCTGTCAAGTTGGGTAAGAAATGCCCAGCTAATTGGCTTAGCATAGTTCTAGTGTGACTGAGGGACAAACTTACTGAAGAGGGAAGATCCACCCTGGATGTGGGCGGCACCAGCTAACAGGCTTGAGCTCAGGTGGAATGAAAAAGGAAAGGAAGGAAGGCTCCCTTCTTTTTCTCAGGAGCAGCTCTAGTGTTTTACATATGTCTTCTGTACACAGTACAGAATTAGGTTTTGCTGTATGAAGCCATTTGAAAATCAGTTTCTGCTGAATCAGCTCATTAATTATGGAGATGACCGATATGTTTGAATTTCTTTGTTCTTTGATAATCAGTTTATTATTCAGACTTTTTTTTCAGTGTGGTATTTTTTGGTAATTTTTACTTATATACCTTTTTTTTTTTAAATTAGGAAGATTTGTACTTTTTGCTCCAGTGGTTCTGTGTGTGTGCGTGTGTGTGTGTGTGTGTATACTTTAGAGTACTCTAAATTTTTTCTTTGCTTACTTAACTTTTTGCTTGGTCTGTTCATTTTAAATGATGTCCTATGACTCCCACTTATTATCTGTAAAATAATTATTTAGCTAATATTTCCCCCTTGTTAAAGCATACAGCAACCACATCTCCATCACTGTTTTAGTCTTGGGTCTACATTTAAACATGTGGAATTTGTGCTATTTCCTAAATTTGTGCAAGTTTACACTATCTGATACTTGGAGGACAGGTTGACTAGACTGCACTTTGGATTTCAAAAAATATTGCTCTACAGTAGCATTCCTTTGAATATTGTTCTTAAGAAATCTGATATAAGCTATTTTATTATTTTTTCTTCCCTCAGAAAGAAACATTTTAGATTTCAGTTTTCCTATTATTTCTGAAAATTTTCCTTGGATTATGGTTTACTGTATCGAGTTTTATTCTTCACTTAATTTTAAGTGTGTTGGGTCTTCTTTTGCCTGTATAGATATTCCTTGATTAACAACCTATCTGGTTAATGACTGGACTTAGGACTAAAGGTGTGCTGCTGGGACTTAATCTTTTTTTTTTCTTTCTGTAGGATTCTGTACATTTTGTTTATAGAGCTGCAAAGTCTTTTTTGGAGTACATTTTGTTTATATGATTCTGTAATTTCTGTTGATTGTACTGTATAGTACATTACTGTAGTTTTGTGTGGATATACATTACAGTACTGCAAGTAAGATTTATGCAAATAAAAGCAAAACCATCAAGTTGGAGTTTCCTTTCATCATTTCTTTGTTCTGAATATTTTAATGTATATTCTATACACATGATTCCACATTTAGTGACCAATTCAGTTAACGACCTAGTCACAAGACCACAATCCAGTTGTTAAACAAGGAAAAGCTGTAGCCTATTGTATTTTAGAGATATTCACTAAGCATGTTGTACAAATAAGCTGCATGACAACAACTGTCTTCAAAATATATATTATTTCTATAATGTCTGGTACTGGGGAAAAACAAGCTACCTGATATTCTTTTGGATATTGAGGTTGCTTGTTTTGCCACAATACCCACAATATACATGGTTTGCCTGTTTCAATGCAGAAGGGAGTGATTTGGAGCATGGTCTTATGAGACCCACTGATCATAAATGATACAGGCAAAACAGCTGTGCCAAAGGGCCAGAAAATTTTTCAGGGGACTCTGTACTGGGCTCGGTTCTATGGACTGTTTGCTTTCACCAGCTCCTGAAGTGATAATGAAACTGATTCATTTGGAGTTACATAAATTCTCAGATGTTTCATGTGTTTTTGTCTTGCACTCCTGAACAGTAAGCTCCTTAATACATTCTTCATATGTCTTTCTATGCTCAAAAGTATTTATACTGCATATACGGACAGAGCAGTGGCTCCATTAATGACAGTTCCATTGTGGGATATTTAGCATTTGCAATGAGTTTTGTGACATCTTAGTAGTATTTGAGTTTTCACTGGTCCCTTACAATGACCTGCAGAAGCTCCTTCATTAATGAGACAAACTGTATATTCAAAACACAGTTTCTAGTAATATCAATGTAACCTTCCAGAATTCACGGAAGCTGCTAAGATGTCAGGAAAGGGCGTGTGAAAAAACACAGGAATAGACACTTTATTGATTTGCTAAAGATCATATCTGGATTGCATCTATTTTGTAACCATGATTATCGATGAGTACTTTTATACATTATCACTATACTGTAAGATACCTTGGATTTTCTGAGTAATTTTCATTCCTGCCTTTTCTGACATGTGTGGGATCAATTTGCCTGAACCCAGCTGATGTGATGAATTATTGGTGGCTGCTGTATCTTATTTTAAAGGCTACTGGAGAGCAAATGTTAAGAAAAAAAAAATCATTTTCATTAAACTATTATGATAATGTCTAATAGATACTCCTCGTTTAATGACCTACCCATTTCACAGATTTGTGACTAAAGCATGCTGTTTGTATTTATGACCTACAGCTCAGACTTATGATCCATTTTTGATATAGTTCTGTACATCTTACAGAGCCTTCAATGTCTTTATTATATGGTACATCTTGTTTATACAGTACTTTAATTTTTGCTTATTGTTCTGTACAGTACTATAGTTTTATATTGTTACACATTAGAGTATTGCATGTAAGAGTTATGCAAATAAAAGCAGTCAAGTTGGAGTTTCCTTTGTTCTGAATACTGTAAAGTACATACTATTTAAAATTCCTTTTAGTGACCTTGTTATGGGAATGGAACTCTGTCCAGTGAGCGTCTGTATCTTTCTGGTTTCTTCTTTCTACATTTTGTTTTCATTTTCTTGGTGTTTTCCTTCCTATCAATGGGCTTTATTAGATTTTTATTTAAATTTACTCTCTTAGATAACATGATTAGTGTGTTACTTGGGAAATGGCCTTGCTTTTCTCTTCAGTTTCTTTCCTGAGTTTAATCAAATCTTATTGCAATTTTTTGCTGTCTTAAGATTTTGGATTTCTGCTTGTTTTTATTTTTCTTCTTAACTGTGTACAAGTTTGTTTGAGGTCATTCTGTCATGGGAATTTTGTGTTTGCTTTTTGGGAAAGGATTTCTATAAGCTGAAATGTCTTCAGTCACAATTTCTCTGTTCCTCTTAAAGTAGCTTGTATAGCATCTGGTTCATTTCTATTCCTGGGCATTTTGTGGGTAGGGTTAAGAATGTTTGCCTCTGCAGATTCAAAGAGTGGGCTCCTCCAACAGATGATGTCATGGTGGGTTTGGGGGTTGGCTGCTATGCTTTGTGTCTTATTCCTCCATAACCCTTCATTTTCTCCTTCCTTCCTTCTTTTCCTTCACTGCCATGCCACCAAAAGGCAACACCTTTAGCGTTTCCTCTTCTAGGAGCAGTGCAGCTCTGCTGCTGCTACTTTGGTCCTTCTCACCTTCACATACCTCTTCTGTTGCCAGTTTTATAAATGATGGAATCCCAGGCATATGGGATTTGTGGCTTCTGACTTTTGTCTGAAGCTTCTGTCTGTGCTTTAAATTAATTTCTCTCCTTTTCTTTATGGTTTCACAGGCTGCTCCTTGTTCGCTTTCCACAACCACATGTTTGTAAGAGCAACAGGAATGGATATAATTTTCTACTTCCATACATAAAGGTAATTTAAAAAATGTATGGTATTATCTATCTTGTACTGGTAAAGGTGTGCCTTTTGTATGGTGTGTGTGTGTAGTCCTTTTCTGTCTTATGATTTTTTTGGTGAGGACACTGAAGAGATTTAGATTTGGATAGTTACTATCATCTTCCAGATCACATTTAATCTTAACAATATATTGAAAAGATAGCTATGGTTTCACCAGTTTTACAGATTTAGTAAAACTGAATCACTTGCCCAAAGGCACAGTACTGGTAGTGTCCAACCAAAGTTTGGCTTCTAAGTTTATTTAAGTTATTTCTACTACATAATGCAAATTCTCAATAGAAGAAGCATCTTTTTACCCCTCTCCCCAAGAAATACAGGTCCTTTAGTTGTGCTGAACCACATATACTCATGGAACACATTAGTTTCTTGGAAAAAATATACTACTTTCTTGATTTAGCTAAGTTCTATCATTACCTTATGAAACTTCCTTTCTCTGACTCCAATGGATTAACGTTATGCATATCATCAGCATTTTAACTGTGTTCTGTTTAGATTTGCTCATTTCCATGAGTCCCTTCCATACAGGCACTATATCCTGGTGTGTCTCAGTAAGGTGAGCTATCTCAGCACGACTCCAATGGCTGCCGACTTTGGTAGCCTGTACACTTTCACTAGTGCTCCAAGCTGAGCCATCTCCAATGTGAGTGTTTTGCTGAGTGTAGGCTGCAGTGCTTCTCAGTCATTAATAGTCTACTTTCTGATATTTATCCTCTGATTCAGAAGAAAGAGTATGGCTATTTTCTAAGGATAAAATGATGGGATCTTTGGGGGTGAACTATTATTCATCGAAGGGTGACAATATAAAGAAAAAAATCTACCAACCATAAGCATACAGCACAATGGCTTTTTAGAAGAGTAATACCCACACCAAGAATGCAGTCCCAAAGCGTCCCTTTTGCCTCTCCAGATGCAATTTTCTTCCTCACTAAAGGTAAACGAAGTGTAACCACATCACTACAGATAAACACAGTGTTTAAAAAATGTACGTAGTGGAATCACAACACAGTACTAAACTTACTTGTTTTTTTGGCTCAGTATTATATTTGTTAGAGAAGGATACAAACATGGGATTACTGTGATGGTTAAAGAGCTTTAGGGATTAGCAAGTAAGCATGAGATAGCTATTGGCTATGTTTCTGACCCATTTCTATGACTAAAATGATTTTAAACAATGCTGAGCTATCAGCCAATAAAACTCTAATTATATGCTGTGATAGTTATGAAACAATCAAATCAGGAATGGATCTCCACTTCCACATTATAGATTCTATGTTTGACAATTCTGGAATATACGTTGGTCATATATTCAGGAAAGAATATAGTTTTGAAGAACTGCTTCATGACCGCCCTATGTCATTCTCTCATTTTTTCTAAAAGAATATCAATTTAAATAGTTCAAAGGCTACTTCTAAGTTCTTTCTAATCTATAAAGCTAGATTTGTCCATGTGATTGAGTTTGGAGTCACAGAATATGACAGAAATCACTGGATAGAACAGCTTTTAAAAATCTTTCCTTCTTTTTTCTGTTACCTGCATGCCTTGAACTCTAGAAGTTCTCCTGAACCAAGTCATTTCCAAATGATGGTGACTGCTCCTGGCAATAACAGGAAGAGGCTCTGTTTCCGATCCTGACAGAGCTGCCACATAGCCCTGGACTTGGAGTGTGTGCACTTCTTTTATGCAGAGTATACTCATTTGTGTTTAAACCATTATTGCTTTGGTTTTTTTTATTATGCATTGAAGAATCGAATGTTAATGTATATAAACCCACACATCACCTCATCTTATAGTCATAGAATGGCAAGATCTGGACACCTCTGCTATACAATGGACTATGTAGAAAGAAACCAGAGAAAAATATTGTACAGGGCTAATAGGTGTAAAGAATATATTAGAACTATATTAGAAGTATTGCTTTTTTGTTTTCAATACTTACTGAAATCTGTCCTTAAAACACTTATCACTGCTACCTATCAAAAATAACTGCCATTATTCTAATTATAACTCTCTGACAAAAGATTAAGGAAGTCTTTATTGGAATAAAGAAAAAAGAAAAGAGTGGGGTTCTTCTTGACAGGAAAATAATTCCAAGGTCCACTTTCCACTACGAACATTTCATTTTTGAAAATGCATGAGTGGCTCATGTGTTTGGGTGGGGAAAAATTACACTAAAAATATTTAAATATAAAAAGCTACATTTTCACAAGAGAGAGCAACTAGGAGATTCCCCCGCCCCAGCCTGGCCTCAAACATGATCCTCCTGCTTCAACCTCTCAAGTAGCTGGGGATGATAGCTGTGTGCTATATGCCTGGATCTAATGATCTATTTTTAAGAATGATTTAAATTCATATACTTTACAGTATATGCTATGTACAGAGAAGAAGTCTTAAGGAGTCAAGTCCCTTACAGTAGCTTTTTCCACGTAGGGTCCTAGAGATGCCCATTTCTACCTCTGTAGAAACTTAGAGGGTAAAGGTGACCACAGCTGACTTGAAGAGGAAAAAGTCATACAGTAAGGGAAAATAAGAAAGTGGGTATTATTTTCAAGATAACAAGAGAATAGCAAGGATTAGAAATAATAAAAGTTAAAGACACAAGAAAACAGAAGATACAAAAGACAAAAAAAGAGAAAAGAAAGAAGAGAGGTGGAAAATTAAGGGAAATGCTGTCATTCACTGTTAAAGTTTATGATAAATTTATATCTAGGACCTCTGAATATACTTCTTATAGAATTAATGCTATATAACTGGCGAAGTCCCAGAAGAGCAGCACAGGCCTTCCTTAAATTACTATATACCTAAAGTATTAATGCACAATTTCTACAAAGCCATCCTTTATGGTGTTTTCTGAAAGTAAAATGCACCTTAAGTTATAAAATGTAGGCCCCCAGATATACATTACTCCATTTAAGAAGGAACTATATCCCATACATATTTTCACTTTTTAAACTAAAGAGCTAAAAACAGGTAAGACTGGGTTGGTAATGGTGATGAGTCTTCTTTGTCGCAATAGCAGCGGTGTCCAGGTTCTGGAAGGCATCTGATCCCCTCAGGAACTGTGGACTTTTTCTGAATAGGTCAGGTGAATGCTGTTAAGCATTAGTAAGATGAGAGCAGGTAACTTAGTGCCTTTATAATTATCTTTAAACTTGGGTACCAAAACAATTACCCTAGATCCTCAGAATTTTTCACTTCAGTGCATGATATGTGTTATACTGAATTAAAATTCACTTTATAGAAATAAATACAAAGTGTTATTCAGATAAAAAATTTCTTTGCCCGATACCCCATTAAAATTAGTGTACTATAATAATACACTGGTTACTGAAATGTAGTGCTTGGGATAATTAAGATGTTACAAAAACTAAATGTCCAACTCTTAAAGCAAGTTTCCCTTAGTAAACAGAATATTCCAAATATAATTTTTCAAAAGTATCTTTCAGTCTTAATTTATTATAAAAAGGAAACTTGCTGTGGAAGCTGCATATCCTGCAGTGGGGGAAGAGAGCTGAACAGGTTCTCCCCAAAGAAGCTGTCTAGGTCGCCACCATTTCCTGGAGACATGTCACTCTCAGATGAGGACAGGCAGCTACACAGGCGAGTCCAACCTAAATCCAAGTATGGAAAATACTTCTCCAGTCTAGGAAAATAGATCTTTCTCAAGTGATTTTCTTGTCAGAGATAAAGCCGCCTTCTATGGTGACTATGATGTTCACATGCTCTCAATGTCTATGATATCCAACATATTTTATCTACTATTCTGTATTACCAAAATATCTAACTCTGTATCTACTGTTTTCTAACCTTAATTGTATAAGTAATATGTGGAATAATCTCTACAAATTCATTACTATCACAAGATGATGGCAGGCTGCTTGGATACCAATTATTAATTCCTGTTGGGCTCTCACAAGAACTGTTTACATGCGATTCATAGTACTGAAAAATTCTGAAGAGTACCTGAATTAGAGAAGAAAACTAGGCCCTCGACAGAGAAATATATAAGAATTTAAATTCCCACAGTAAGAAACTTAAGACTATAGAAATTATTTTGAATCTATATAGCTACTCTTATGTTTTCTTTAAAAGATACCTTCTACAAACCAAACAAAAAATATAAGCAACTCAAAAAATAAGGGCAAAGGATACTGCATAAGTTATGTCTTCATTGCCTCTCAGCTCCAAATCCACCCTGCACATGTGCTCTACAACAGAGCAGGACTCTAAACATTTCTCCCTGCCAGCTGTTCTGATGCGCGACTTTGGCGGCAGGCAGCACTGGAAGGATGCTGGAAGAGAAAGAGCTCTCTCCTCCTTCCAGTGTGCTCACCTTGCTGGGTTCCTGCTGGGTGCCTGGCTCATTTTTCAGCAGAGCTGACGGAGTGGCGTCTCTCATGGGCAGCTTCCCCTGGCACTCAGGCAGTGGAATGTTACCTGTAAGACACCTCCCTTTGGACTACTTTCCAACACACTCCTAGGCAGCTTGCAGGGACTCCACAGCTAGGCCCTTTTCCGTGGAAGGCATGCCTCAGTGCAGGTTTCCAGCAAGCCCTATGGGACAGCACTTCAGAGACCACTGCCATTCTCTCCAACCGAGCGGGAACCTTGGCCTTGACTGCAAGTGAGCTCCTACTTGTGTGCTCTGTCTCAGCTCAGATGGTGGCCACTCCCCGACTATTTCCATAATCTTTATACAGTTCTCTCTTCCCTATCATTTTATTCTTTTCTTAACAAGCCCTTATAAGACACTTTCTCTGTTAAAATTAGTGAGTGGTTTCTGTCTCCTCCTTAGCTTTTAACTGAAAAAAAAAAACAAGATTTTTCACAAAAGAAGATACCCAAATAATTAACCTATAACATAACATATGCTCAGATTTATTGACAACCAGAGAGAGATGAAATTTGAAACAGCTCATTCCTAGATGTGTAATCTAGAGAAATTCTGGCAAAGCTGTATAATGAGACATATATAAAAATTACAGCAATGTTTGTAGTAATAAAAACCTGGGAACAACTTAAATGCCCAAAGAAGAAAATAAACTGCAGCCTATTCATACAACACAATAACACTACACACACTAAAAACAAATAGCTGGACATTACATGTATAAGCATAGATAAATCTCAAAAAGCAACCAAAAAACAAATTACAGAAAGATACAAACAGAATGTCACTGTATAAAGTTAAAATGAGCAAAAAGTGCCAATGAGAATAATAATCTAAAATATATGAAGGAATAAGCATCAAATTTAAGACAGTAGATTGGGAAAAAGGGATGGAAAAGGTCATAGGATGTTTTAATTGTATCTGTTGAGTTTAATGTTTAAGCTAGAAGAAAAATAAAAAATATAATATAAAGAAATAAAATAAATTGATAGTAGGTGACAAAATAAAAAACATTAAAAGTTAATAAATGTTTAACTGGTATATGGAAAGAGAATAAATTAGAAACTAGATATCAAAATGTTACCTTACATTAGAATATTTGAATACTTACTCATTCACTAGACAGAATCTGAAATCTGGAGGAATAATGCAGGATGAAAGGAAGCAAATAATCGCTATCTTACTAATCATTTAGCTTAGCTGCAATATTATTACTGTAAAGTTAGATTAGTAGTTAACAGTTATACAGAATTCTATTTTATGAAATATTCATACCTCAAAATACACCTTGCAGAATACTAAATTATTCTTAGGCTAATGTCAATAGTATCTACCACTGACCTAGTTTAAGCAAATTTCTAGGTAAGAAATTCTGGACAATATAACTAAATCCTAAATACTGAACTTTTTGACTCAAGAAATATAGCTGTAGTTTTAGAGCCTGCATAGATGCTCTTCCACAGAGTAGCTGTATAATTAACTGTTTTACTATCCATGTCTTAAGTTTGCTAGGGCTGCCATAACAAAATACTACAAACTGGGTAGCTTAAGAGAAATTTAATTTTTCACAGTTGGAGTCTAGAAATTCAGGGTTAAGATGTTAACAGGTCTGGTTTCTTATGAGGTCTCTGCTTGGCTTGCAGCAGTCACTTTTTTGCTGAGTTCTCACAGGATCTTTCTTCTGTGTGTCCCAATCTCCTCTTGCAGAACACTAGTCAGACTAGATTGGGCCAATCAGGGTCCATCCCACAGCCTCATTTTAACTTCACCAATTCTGTAGAGCCCACCTACAAACAGTCAAATTCTGAGGCATTGGCGGTTAGGGTTCCAACATTCTATGAATCTTGGAGGACATAAGTCATCCCACAATCATCCTCTATTACATGATCCTTTCATGGAATCACATTATATTCTCATTTTTCTCTCAAATTTTAATTTGTAGAAGTCAAGTTTTAATGCTTTCAGCAATCCCTTTCATTTCAATTTGGAGAACAGATTTTAATCATAAGGTGTTTTATACTAAGACATCCAAGCTTAATGAACTAAGCAATGTAAACATTTACATACTTAAGGAAAAATTCTCTCTCTATACGTGACTAAATTTACAAGTGTTTATATAATCATAGATATGAGAAAACTTTTGTGCTAAAAGTTGGAGTATATAATATTTAAATAGATGTTTGAATTTCAATGTTAATATTAGCTTAGTAGAGATTATCAAGACTATACTGACCACAGCCATTCTTTTTTTTTCCCCCCTCACTGAGTTTACTGGTACATTTTAGGTATATAGTACGGTTACATTCATTATTGGGATCTTGTACCTTTACAGGACAGGTCTTGCTTCTCATTTTTTCCCCTTGTCTCTGCCTTCCCTTCTATAAAATGGAATACTACTCAGCCACAAAGAATGAGAAATTAAGATTCATTCACAGGAAAATGGATGCATATTGAGGATATACGCCTAAGTGAAATAAATAAGTCACACATGTGTAAATACTGAATAGTTTCTCTGGTGTGAATAAACTATATAGTACATAAGATCCTAATGAGATAATTGACAATGTGAAATATGAAGAAAAGGGCTAAAGGTGTAGGGAAAAGTGGGAAGGGTAGGGAAAAGGTAATAAGGGAGAGGAAACAAATAGGAGAAAATGAAAAAATGGAGAGGGTGAAGGGACAGTCATTCTAATATACAGCAGAGTCACTGCATCTACAGCCACAATGCTGATTAAAATTAAAAAGTTTAAATGCAATTTTAGAATCAATCAGCAGAGTGTCATTCATACTTTTCTTTCTATTCAGTGTTTTCCATGGTTTTAACCTGTGCTTTCCAACCGTGGCTGAGTTTCGGAATCACTCAAGGAACTACACCAACTTTTCAGATCCCTTCCTACACAAATGAATCAATCAGTCTGGAGATAGGGTCCAAAATATATACCTTAAAAGTTGTTCTCCAGGTTATGTATTATAAAGTAAGATACACATAAGTAACCACAGGTTCCCAGCAAGTTAAATTAATTACTTACAAATTTGATCATTCACCAAACTTAATCATTCACTAAAAATATTTTGAGCCCATTCACATACATACATATTACAAATTACACATAAATACTTCTAAAATGTATTTTTTATTATTAACTTTTAGCTTCCCCCTGCCGCCCCAGGAGGAGTTGGGTAGCAAATCTGCTCTCCCACAATCCAAACAAGTTAAAAACCATTAGACATAAACTAGCCCACACATCTTACTTACAATGCACTGATATGTACATTCTACGTCCTTAATATCTTCCTCCTACCTCTCCAAAAACCACTTAAAAGAATGTCACTCTAGAGTCAGACCGTCTCACTTGGAATGCTGTCTCCTTCATTATGAGCTAACTTTTTCTAGCTTTCTATTCATTATCCACACTGTTGCCAAACTGGAAATTAAAAATGAAAATCTGATCAAGTTACTTCCTCTTTTTATACCACAGAATATCTCATTTTCACAAGACAAAATTCAAATTTTCAGTATGAAAACCTCACCCCAACTAGTCCCTATTTTATTTTCTTCTACCATTTTTTACCTTATTCCCAATGCTCCCACCAAAAAGAATCTCTGAATGCATTATCCTCCTTCATGACTCCCAGAGTTTAAATCTCATGCCTCTTGCTTATTACTTTCTTCTTCTTTAAGACTTAAATTCAGCATAAATGTCTCTGAAGAGATTTTAACTCCAGAAATGAAGTGTCCATTCCTTTCTCTTACTAGCAGACACCAGATGAAACTTGTTGAATTAAAGAATTAACATTTTAAAAATTATTAAAAACAAAAAAAATCCACATTACAAAAGAGAAGTACAAATTTTAGGAAGATGGCAAACATCAAAATGTCAAAACACTTGCTCTTCAGGAGCATTAACTATAAATGAAACATAATCATCTCAGGATTTTGGCTCTAAACTGGGTATATACCAGAAGAAAAACTAAAATAGTTTTTAGAAAAGAGGAACAAGGTAGAAAGAAAGAACAATCATGTAGTTAAAATTCACAATGCTAATGGGTACAGATGCAAAAGCCAATTTGAGTCATCTGTAGGGAAAGGGATGTACCCTGGATACCACAATGTTAAGGGAAATAAATCAGACAGACAAGCCTAAATATCACAAGGTTTCACTTATATAAGGAACCCAAAGGATAAATCAAGAGCAGAATAAATGACAGATAATAGGAAACTCAGAATAGTTCTTTGTAAATGAGAAGGGGGCCAAAAAATGGACAGGGTGGAGGAGAAGAGCATAAGGGTTATGTAAAAATAATTAAGGTGTGTTACGTACACAAACCAACTCCCCATGATGAATGTAATCATTACATACTTCAAATGTATTAATAAAAAATTTAAAAAGCTTGAACATATGCAAAAAGAGGCAGAGAAAAATAAACCCAAAGATTAAAGTTACAAGAAAATTATTTGAAGGATATATATGTAGAAAATAGAAAAAGAACTGAGGAGTGCTATATACATGAATCAATTCCTCACAATGGATGTAATCATTAAGTACTACAAGTATGCACTAATAAAAGTTTTTAAAAGTCATCAAATAGTTGGGACATAAGTAAAGTAGGACAAAGAAATTCTATATAAGCTACAAAACAATCTAGAATATTAGGAACTCTTGGCAACTTAACTTTCTTTGAGCCTCAGTTTATTATCTGTAATAGAACATGGACTCACAGCAGGGTAATAATGAGTACTACTAAGATAATGTGTGTGAAAGCACTTTGTAAACTATAAAATCCCATTCCAAATTATGGTAGATTCTGATTCATGCAATATCTTTCGAAGTTTCTAAAACTGCAGGCAGTAAATAACCTGGCTATATTAAGACTAGCTGTTTGAAATCCTTGGCCATTTGGTTTAATCACACTCCATTTTCTTACAATTACCCCTAAAATTCTAAGATGAAAACCATGTATCAGGACAATTGCAGAAGCAAGTCCACAGAACCAAAAATTAAACACATGCGAAGACCTAGAGATGAGATCATAGAAACTCTGTAACTGCAAGTTAATCAGGGCTCCGATATACTTTCTGGTAGTATCAGTGGAAGGTAGGTCATCTGATGTGAAAACACAGCCTCTTAAGAGGTGTAGGAAAGAAGACAGAAAAGGAGAGAAGGAAAACACAAAGTGTCTCAGCCCATCCAGGCTTCTATAACAAAATACTATAAACTGGGTGGCTTATAAACAATAGAAATTTATTGCTCCATTCTGGAGATTGGTGGGTCCAAGACCTTTCTTTTTTATAGTCATTATTATTATTGTTTTCATTGTTATTATGCTGTTGTTATTGTTTATTATTATTATTATTATAATTATTATATTTTGGTACCGGGGATTGAGCTCAGGCCCCTGCGCTTGTGAGGCAGGCACTGGAACCACTGAGTTAAATCCCCGGCCCTGTTATCATTATTATTATAAGACAGCACCTTCTTGCTGTACCCTCACCCTCACAGAAGGAGCAAATAAGCTCCCTCAGGACTCCTCCAGAAGAGCACTAATGCCTCTGCTCTCATGACCCAATCACCTCCTAAAGACTCCCCACATTAATAATACCATAACCTCAGTGGTTAAGATTTCAATTAATTTGGGGGGTGAACATTCAGGTCATGGTGAGAGATAAGAAATTAAATGTAGAAATTGGTTCAATTAGGCTGCACATGTTATGCCAGCATAAAGAGCCAGCAGCAAGTTGTGTTGACCTAAAAATCGAATAATTACTATACCCTATAGCCCATAAAAGCAGCTGCAGAAGACATCTCACTTCCATAAATCAATTCCTAACAGTGTTACTGTTGTTCATTGCAATACTGCAGGACACGAAGGCCTATAGTATATGAGATGACTGGGCTGTGCCTAATAAAGAGAAATAAAGAATCAAAAATGAAGTGTAAAGCACTTTGCTAAACTGGAAGGACAGACTTCTGCTTGCACCAGTGATAAAGTAACACATGCTGGATTTACTATCCCACATCTGCCAACTAGAAAATGAAATAAAATATGTATGACAATGATTTTCAGATACTGGATAACAGATGGGAGAAGGCAGTAATCAGAGAATTTCTACCACTGTCCACACTTACAGCCAAGGAGTTTGCAGGCGGGTGCAGGAAAGGTAACCCAAACAAAACCAGCACTACTGCAGGTTATGAAACAACTTAGGGTTGAAGGAAGCCAAGGTGGCTAGAATCTCTGCAGCAAAATACTGGAAAATAGGTCACAAGGAATGGCTGGGCTGGAGATTTCTGGAAGAGTCTCCTGTAAGTATCTGGCCACATAGAACACTACATGAAGCCAACAAATAGTACCAGTAGAAAAGGAGCAGGGGGGCCAATCTCCAGGGCTCATATAGGGCCTGGTCATTACATTCCAATCAGCTAGGAAATGAAGACTAAAGTTGATGGCACATCGAGGAATGCCTTCAGGAAGGCACTGCCTCAGCAGTGGGAAGAAAATACTACCACAATGAAAGCTACTCTGATGGTAACTTTGTAAAAAGGAAGTCTTAAGAGGATTAAACTACTGGAAGGTAACTGTGTATAATAACAAAACCTTACAATACTAAATTAGTCCTACGAAATCTGAAAGGCCGTAACAGGTATTCAAAATACAAAAATATAACAGAGAAGTCAATCAATAGAAACAAATGCAGAAATAACAGATGGTAAAATTAGCAGAAAAAATATTAAAACAACCATTATGCTTTCTAGATTCAAGACGACAGAAAAATATGAACATGATCAGAAAGAAAAGAGAAGATACAAAAATACGTCTAAACTGAACTTCTGGAGATAGAAAAGATAGTATCAGAAATTAGAAAAAGCAAATGAAATCAATACTAAGTTAAATACTGTAGAAGATCAGTGAAGTTCTTCAGGTTCACATTATAGAAACAGGATATATTCACTCAAACACAGCTGTAGAAACTGTCTAAAATGAAACAAAGAAGAAAACTATAGAGCTGTGGATCAGGTTCAAAAGCACACAGATGTGGAGTGATATCAAGCAGAATGATTTAGCTTCCAAGAAAGGGCATCAGGTAAACAGAAAAATAAGTTTGTAGAAAGAGCCAAACATTTTACAGATTTCATGAAAACTGTAAATCCACACAACTCCTAGAATTTCAACAAATGCCAAGCAGATGAACTATGAAGTAAGCCACACTGAGACACATCACAGTAAAATTTCCAAATCATTTAAAAAATGGAGGACATTCTACCATAAAACAAAAGACAAGCCAGGTGCGGTGGTTCACACCTGTAATACCAGCACTGGGGAGGCTGAGGCACAAGGATCACTGTGAGTTTGAGAACAGCCTGGGCTACATAGTGAGTTCCAGGGCAGCATGAAATACATAGTGAGAGACCCTGCTGCAAAAACAAAACAAAACAAACAAAAAACACAAAAGACAACATCTAGAAGAACAGCTATAAAAATAACAGCAAACTTCTCATCAGAATATATGCAAATGAGAGACAACGCAGTAGTATATTTAAAGTTCTGAAGGAAATAAAAATGTTAACTTCAGATTATATAATCATACAAATGAAAGGGAAATAGTTTTTAAAAAAATCTCTTTAGGCTGTACAATTTGTTTAGGCTGTACAACGGTGAAAGAACATCATTCCTACCTTTACACAGGAAAACTTTTTCATTTATGAAATTACAACTTTTCTAGAACCCTTCACATAGCTGAAGTGACAGGGCAACTAATACAACATCTAAGGTACACAGGAAGAACTAAGATGTAAGCATTTCCTTACTGGGGATGGGGTAGGGGATTTTAGCGAAAATTTCAATTGCTAAGGTCAAGTGCGGGTTACGATGAGAGTGTGGAACTCCTAAGGATTCAGATGCAAAGGGAAATTGTATCACCTTGCAGATTCTTCTCCATAGATCCAGAGTTCATAAGAAAGACAGGGAGAATGATACTAACCCCAAGTACTTCATTTGTGGTGCAGGTGCAGGAGAGGGACATAACCAGAACCAAGGAACCAAGTAACAACAGCCATAAACAAGTGGGAAAGGAAACAGAGATGAAATGAGGATACCAAGTGATAGTATCAAGGCTAATTCTCCTAGAACGTATTAAAATGGAACTTCGGACTGGCTTTAGAGGTAACAAACACTCTGTGCATCAAGCAGCTTCTAGCCACTCAGACTGAGGGATTTACGAACAGAGCTACCAAAGTGAGGTCAACTGTTGTGGTTTAGGTCTAGAACAGTGGTGGTGAACTTATGGCATGTGTGTTGTTTTTCTTGTAAGACAAAAGATGGTAATGCATGAGTTGTTTTTTCTAAACTAAAACTTGATTATTCAGGTTTAATTGCAGTGTTGGTACTTTGTGATAAATAAATGGATTTTAGGCTGCAGTTTGGGCATTGGTCTGTAAAACATTTGCCATCACTGATCTAGAATGTTTCCTGAAACTCTGATTACGTGAGGAAAATGACTAACACAGATTTTGGTACTGGGAGTGGGTTGTTGCCATGACTGTACCTGACCACGTGCTTTAAAACCTTTGGAAGTGGTAGATAGGACTATGAAAAGGTTTGGAAATGTGAGGAAGTTAAGCCTTTCTACACTTTGTAGTATACTGTAGATTGAGCTTAGTAAGAGATTCTGGTCAGGGCTCTGAAGAATGCTGATAGAAATGAAGACAGCATAGGCCAGGTTTAAGAGGTTTCAGTAGGGAATAAATTGAACTGGTGAAGGAAATTTCAAGGTAACCTTATATTCAGGCTGTAGTATGGGTGCTGTTTGCTGCTTTTAACAAAATCTACAGTGAAAATCAGGAACAAATGGCAGATTTAAATGATTTTAAAAGCTTGTGATTGTATCAGAAAGGAAGTACCTGCAAAGTTGGGACCACAGAGAGCATGGCTGTATTAAACAGAAGCCAAGTTCCTTGCATCAGAGTAAGACACCTTGAGGGTATCTCACAAATAAGCAAGGCCCCACCTCTCATAGGCTCAAAGGTACAAGACTGTAAAAGTTTTGTTTTGAGAAGAGACCCCTTGAGTCCCTTGCTCTAGAAGGGTGACCTACCTAGGAAGTTGGTTCCCCAGGATTGATTTCACAGTGCTCAGTCATCCAGGCACTTAGACACCTCTGCAGCCATGACCTAAGGGGACTTATCTACTGCTTGCATTGGAAGAGACCTTGGTGTCATCCATCTGGTACTAGTTTTTCAGTTATACAGAATGCAGGAGTTGTGGGTTAAGGTAGGCTTCCACTCAGATTTTAGAAGACCTAGGAGGCTAGGCAATAGGTCACTGAGAGAGAAGTGTGTGAAGCTCTAAAAGTGAGGACAAAAGTGCAGTGGAGACCCTAGGAAGTTGTCATGGCAGGAAGCAAAGCCATCCTGAGAGGTTATGTGGGTTACAACCAGCAATATTATAGAGGCAAGGATACTCAAGCCCTTTGGAATTCATATCTTGCCACAACCTGCCCCTGGTGCTGGACACAGAACTACAGGATTTAATGTTTGCCCTACAGGGTTTCAGCCTTGCTTTGATCCAATCCCTATCTTCCTGTTCCTTTTAAAATGGACATATTTACCCTGTGCCAACCTTTTTTGATTTTTATAGGAACTCAGAGCTGACAGTTGATTTTGAGTCTCTGAGGAGACTTTGAACTTGGGAATTTTCAGCAGGGCTGGAACTGTTAAAACTTTGGCAACTCTTAGAGATGGGACTAAACATATTTTGTATACAGAGATGTACACAAATATTTGGGGGTCAAGAATGGAATGTTCTGGTTTAGATCTAGAATGTCCCCTAAAACCGTCATGTGGTCAGAGGTAGGACTTTTGGAAGGTGACTGGATCATGGGGCCCTATGTTCATCCATGAATACATCTAAGGAGTTCAGCAGCCGAGTGTGCTGGTAGGAGGTGGGGCCTGGCTGGAAGGGTGAATAACTGGGAGCATGATCTGAAAGATTGTATCTCCCTCCCTGGCTCCTCGCTTCTCTCTTTGCCTCTAGCTGCTGTCACACAGCAGTTTTTGATGTCCAGATCCTTCCATCATGCAGTTTCTGCCTTACAGCCAGAAAACCACTAGCCAAAATAAACCTCTCCTCCTTTAAGTTGTGGGCATCAAGTATCTTATTCCACTGACAAGGAAAGTGACACAGACACCAGCACACCTCTATAATCAGAATTTCTTGTGATCTGTTAAAAAGGAAGGTTTTTCAGGCTCAGCTTAGACGTCTCAAATCAAATCTCTAGGGATGAGATCTGAGAATCTGCCATATCTTAACAACAGTTTGCACTCCCAACTATTAAGACTCAATGAAATCTACAAACTACTAGGCTAATATAAGATGCCATTCATAGATGAAGGAACACAATTAGTCAATTCAGAAACTGAAGTGTCTTCCAATGTTCTCATCTTCGTTTGGTTCAGTCTCAGGGACTACAGGAAGACTAAGGTCCCTGAAGTGTGACATTTCATTGTGCTTCTCAGAGCTCTCAGGTAATAAAGCAGGTTATGAGCACACGGAAATATACAGAGTATGGGTATACACTAGCATGGATACGGTCATTAAGTTTAGGCTGAAGTAGCTCTGGTAGAGTCACAGCTTTCCACTCTTTTTTTAACACATAAAACAGGCCTATCACATCATTTTTAATTTCGAGATGATAAGGTTTCTAGTTCTAGAAAACTATACTTGCTGGGCTTACCTACTGTAACACTAAACCAGGTACTGTGCTATGTTCTCTCTGTATATATACATATGTATTTTAATTGACTCAATAGTAATATCTTTTTGGTAATTCCTCTGAGGTAGGAATGATCCTCACTTACAAAGGCGAAACTATGCTAGGAAAAATGATCACTTGTTCAAAGTCAGGCAGCTACAGTAAAACAAAGATTCAAACAAAGCCCATATAGCTTTTATTGGCAAAATTGGGGAGGGGATGGCTTCCTCAAATCCCTGGACTAAGGACAGACTGAAGATTATTTTAAGTTAGATTTTCTAGAAAATGCCAGAGCATAGCTGCCATCCCTATAACTGCTGGTTCAACTGCAGGTCGGTTAAGAAGGACTCTGCACTAAGAGACTTTGTTGTGGGCCATTTCTCCTTGGCAACATGGCAGAAAACCAAGAACACTACTGGCTCTGCCTCAACTGAAAACTGAGCAGTCTTTTAGAAAACTATAAAGTTGTCAATTGTACCACAAATCCTGGTAGATGGTAAGAGGATCTAAATGAGCACTGGGAGAGAAGACTGTACCTCCCACATCTGGTGACAAAAGCTACATACCAAAAAAGATGCTCAAGAATTTAGAATGCTTCTATGGAAAAGCATTCCTCTTTCCACAGGCAGTAGAATAACTGTGAAGGAATAACTGGGCCAAGCAGGGAGACTAAAGAGTGAAGCCTGAGGGACTAGACAAGAATCACAAAGAAAACAAGGGCCCTTGGGCTCTGCCTATTTGAGAAGTTATTACCAGACAGCTGGCTAAGAAAATGTGACACCAGGAAAGAGTACAAATCAAAAGATCCAAGAATACTGAGGGTGTAAATGAAAAGAAAGAAAAGGCAGAAAAACAGACAGTTATATAGGAGGTATTGTTGTGGTGTTTTTAAATCTTTAAGTGTTTTAAGTCATTTATTAAAATAATTCTAAGAGGCAGGTACTATTTGTTCCTATTTTTGCAGAAGAAACGAAGACAGAGAATTTAAATTGCCTGAGGTCACAATACTACATGGTACAGATGGGATATGAGTCTAACTAGTCTGCCTCTGGTGGTCCTTTACATTCTTTCTTCACCACTATACAGTACTGCCCCTCTAGAAAAGCCAGTTAGAACTGAAAAGCAGGTAGGTGGTAGAAAAAAATTGACAAGTTATGATATGGCGAAAGGATTTGAAAACAAATGTTACATGTGGCCTGTCTTGTTCTCTGATAGGTTGTAGGTCTTTCTATGAAAAAATCCCAACAGAACTTGAAATAAATCCAGTACTGGGCATTTAATATGAGGTGGCATTACATACTTCTCGCCAACAAGAAAAAGTATAATAGCATAACAGAATGCAGCTTATACAAAATAACACAACAGGTTAAATAGTAAACAGCTTAAAGAATAAACAGCAACTATGTTTAATAAGTAATCCCAAAATACGAGGTTTACCAAAAAAAATGTATACAGCCTTCAAGAAAAGAAAAACAGTATGTTTTTTCAACAGAGGCATTCACCCTTGTATGGGAGACCCTAGAGGTTGTCATATATCACAGAAAATCCACTATAGTGCTGGCCCTTAGAGAAGAAATTTAAAATGCATGTGCAGCAATCTAAATGATTAAGGTTACCCAAGAAGCATTTCAGTATACTAATAAAGGTGTGGAAACAGCCACCACTTTGAGCACCTCTTGTAATTGCAGAGGCTAAAGGTAACTTGTATTAGTCTCACGATGTCTTATTAAATGTGGTATTAAAATATTTATCCAAGTTTTTCCTTTCCCCATGTGTACAGATTTTGGCAGACCCTGTATAAGTTCTCATTTTTTTGTAGTGAAAGGCGAAAAGCAGAGTATCTGGTGCTAATTTTAAATAAGAAATATATTAGTAGCTGCTTTTCCAATGAGAATGTTGAGGAAATGCAAGCACTGTTGATAAACCTTGCAGGCTTGTACTCTGCCCTCATTTAACGCCAGCAGTATTTAAGGGTTCATCTCAGCAGTGGCCAGCCATGTTGCAAGAGGAAGAGCCACTGAAAGTGCTTGGGCAGCCATGCTGAGCCTTTCTTGGTGAGAGTGGTGCTCAACAATCTCTCTGGTTACTTTGAAGTGGACTCTTTTTCTGATGATGGTCTTTTGGTTCAAAGCAATGACTTTATTTTCCACATTACAAACTTGGAGGAAGATTAAAATACGCATCAGATGTTAAAATGTAGATTTACTGAACGTCTAAGTGAGTAAATCAGGTGGAATTGGGCTGGTTGGGGGTCTAGCCAGAAACAATTCTACAGGATGAGAATAATGGAATCAATGCATAAAATGTGGACCAAAGTCAGTCCTTTGTAGTAAGTAACTAAATACAAGCATGGTACAACATTTGACTGTGTCATTTCTACTGTGCAGAAGCAATTCCAGTTCTGCTCCCTGGCATCATCTCAAGTCCCTGCACAGCACACGATTTAGAAGTCTTCAGTCTTAGCATAGTCCATTCCCTTCTTTGTCCCATTTCATGTGTCTCCAGAGTTATTCTGTATCAATGTTCACAAAAAGGTCCACTGAGAAGCAGCCAAAGGGAGAATTAGTAATAGAGGGATTTTTACTCAGAAAGTTAAAATTATATTTGAGCACATAAAAGTTTAACTTACAACTATTTGGAAATGCCTTTCACAATCCAAATGGAACTTATACGTATTTCTCTAAAATACTGTGTCTGAAGTCTTGGAGTATGGAAATACCAATAATAATGTAATTTCCAAAGGCTAGTCTGGCCCCTGACAAGTTATTCAACAGATTTATCTGAACATACAAAAACAATATTGATAAGGATTATCTAGGTATGGTTTAATGTAATAAGGCAATAGGATAAATACTAATGGATATATAGTTTATTCTTGCTACCAATCTGGTAAAAAAGGAAAGCACTACAAACATGATAAAATTACTTTTATTTTATCATATTAATTTTTCTATGTTTGTTGTTTAGCACAAGCTACTCCTATGTTTTACCACCTTAAATTTCAACTGTTCCCTAACCAGGGCTATCAAAAATGTGTATATTGTGCATCTCATCCCTTTACAGATACAGAATCAAAAGAACAGAGTTGTTGGAGATATATATACACTTTAAAAAACATTTTTTCCTGCATTTTACCTTTCAATGACCTTTCTGGAATTTACTCTTACAAAAAAAAAAAAAAAAAAGTGATGGGACTGTCTGTATCTATATCTTTTATTAGTGTATCAGCTTTTCTGATAACATGTACAGTTTAAATTCCATCCTACTCATGAAATGATAAAGGTCTTACATCAGATTCCCCAACTACGAGAAATTCTAAAACTACTTTCTAATCTCCTGCCAATAATCTTCACTTTAGGCTTCCTGGGAACAGATTCATCATTTTCCTTTTTCCTCCCAGTCCTCTCTTTTCTTCCAACCACTCGGTATGGGTCCTCACTAGCACATCCCAACTTTTCTGTTCTCTATAAAAAAGGACCGGCTGTAGGGTTCTAGACATCAAAGATCTCAACAAAACACAAACCAAAGAATTGATGTGGAGATAAAAGACCCAGGAAGTAAGCTGGGAAGAGGAAAGAGTACAAAAAGTTTCCTTTATGACAAAATAGAACGGGAGGAAAGAAAAGACAGGGTTCACAGAAAAAAAAAGAAAACCACACTAAACACTTTAAACATCTATATAAAGCACTTGAACAACAGGCCTTATTATATTCAAGTCAGATACAAACAAGATGGGTCAACAGATGATACCAGATCAGTTTTTAAACTTATAGCACATGGCAAAGAAGACTCAACTGCCTTGGTCAGGCAGGGCACAGGGCTGTGCTCCATTCACATCACTAGCCATTCACATCCTTGTGGTGCTTTACTAAGCTCTGCAAAATGCATTCTAAGGCATCCTTGATCTGGGACGGGTTAGGTCCTCAGAAGGCTTCTGCCAGGTGCTTAAATTCATTGAGCATTCAGAATTCCAGCACAGTCAGGGGTAGTGAGTGCTAAGGCTGTTAAAAGAGATAAAAGTCTCCAATAATAACTTTCAGAGTCAAGCATTTTAATACCTGGTTGGTACTCCCTAAATTCTGCTTAACTGGAGACAGAAACTAATTCAGAAAAAGAATTTTCTCTCCTGAGGCCCTATGTCAAATAACAGATTGTTATTCACTGTTGCTGTTTTGGTTTTTAAATTTTGTTTTGTTGCTTTTTGTTTTTGGCGGTACTGAGAATTGTTACCTAAGGCCCCACATGTGCTAGGCAAGCAAGTATTCTGTCACTGAACTACATCCCTAGCTGTTATTCATGCTTGAATAAAAAACAGGGTTATATTTATGCAAATTTAATAAGCACCACATATTTGAGGGAAAAATTCTAGCTTTTCTATCTCATTTTGTTGGAAGTATAATTTTCCCTTGATTTCATTATATCATGAAGACAGCTGGTTAATACCTAAAGTATCTGAAACCGAAAATGGTTCAAAATTTTAACAATGTAAGTAGGCCTTATGAGATAGGCGAAGAGGAGACACCTGTGGTTTATAGTAAAAATTTAATTAAAAAATTTTGTATTAAAAAAATCAACGAACAGAAATTACATACTATCTAGTGCATATCAAGCATGCATCAAGGCCATCAAAATTGCTATGAGACTATTGTGACCTCATGATTTTCCACATATCTTCCATCACCTATAACTAATGCTTTGGCCACTTTCCACTGTTCTTTCCAAATTCTTTTACCTCACAGGCTCATAAACAACGAACTGTGAACTCTCAATTTGGTACTGGTTAACCTTATAAACCTTTATGTGATCCTCTAAGAATAATTTCATAGTTTTTTTTTTTAATCTACACATAGTTAACACTGAGTATCAAGCATTCATTTCTGTTCTAAGCACGTTACATATAGTAACCCTGAAAACATGTCTATGAAGTGAATACAAGCAGCTTGGGAGGAACACTGAGCACAAGGCAGTTCACTTCACCATTACTCAGCAATGATCAATTGTCATCTAAAATGCCCACATGCAGCCAGAAGAATATCTAAACACAATAAAACAAAAATAAATGCCTATAATTTATTTTGTCATATATAATAATTATGACCATCTATACAGGACGATTTTATTTCTTTGACTCATGTATATACAATAGTTCAAGTTTTATCTGTAAGTAAAGTTCAAAAGGAAGCAGGAATTAGTACGTTTTTAAGAATGGGCATAGCTATCTTGTTTACCTTGATATTCTGATGCAGTAGGCTGAATTAGGCCACAAAAATCTACGTAACTCCTACCACCATTCGATGAAATGACCGGTTGGACTTTTTTTAAAAGCCTTTCAATACCACTATTCAGAAAGTTTCCAAAAAAGATAAAAGAGGAGAAGTAAAATGGTGAAACACTGCAAAGTACTGTAAGAGTCCTACCGTTTGAAAAAAGAATGAGGACACCATACTGGGACCGAACTTTCCCAGGAAGGAGTGAAAATTTTTGTAATTCACAGACACCTAAAGAACCAATTAAAACAAAGTTACATAGGATTTTGGAAGAAATGGAAAATTACAGAATATCACAAAAAACTTTGCATTGTAGATCCAATGGTGTTCCTGGATACCAACAGAACTGTGCATAAAGACAATGCTAAGATGGGGACAAAACAGGGGTTGCTCTTATATTAACAAAGTAATTTATAAAGTCTACTTGGCCTTATAGCTATCTGCTTAAGGAAAGAAGACTGGAGAGGCCTAACTCCACGTTACCTGAGGTAAACGCTTCTAGGCCTTCACCATTTCTTGACTGATTTGCAACACCAGTATTCTGGTGGCATTGTGTTTCTCGTTCTCCAATCCAGCCTTTGCAGAGGCACTAGTCACATCTACTTGGAATAGAGAACCTTCAACTAGTCACTGTCACTCACAGAATAAAGTCCAACTCCTCAGCGCTACACATCTGCCCTGTGCAGTGTTTCCTCAAATGCACCACTTTATGCTTCCGTCCCAAACCAGACCCCAGCCCGCATACCTGCATCCCTGTGGTGGTCACATCCCAAACCCATCCGCGTCTCTTGGCCCCTGCAGTGCAGCCCTCATTTCCTCAAAACGCCAAGCAAGTTTTTCACACTACCGTGTCCCTGCACATGCCATCCAGTCTAGGTGGAATGTCTTTCTCTTTCCCTGCTTCCTCTGGAATGTCTTTCTCTTTCCCTGCTTCCTCTGCCTTATTAAACTTAGCCTTCAGGATTCAGTCTTGCAGCTTGTGGGCATTTCCCTAATGTCTTTCCCTCCTATGGGCCAGAGCTTTTTGGACACTGCACTGTATTCCCCGCTGGACTAGCAAATTGCTTTATACTTTCTAGCTGAGTGACCTTGAACGAGTTCATTAATTTCACTGGATCCATTTCTTCATATCGTGAAAGCATTAATTTGCTCTCAGTGAAAATACTGAATTTCAAAAATCACTTTAAACAGTGAAGCACCATACAGGTATTAAAAATTTTATCAAAAACTAAAAAGAGCACACAGTACTTTAGGTGATTATACTCCAGTTTAATCTAAGAGTAAGATTCATCAGTCCTGATTTCCAGTCCCCTCTCCAAGGATGCCCTGCATTTTAACCCTTCTTTCTGGCTCCACAAAGTCCTTGTGCTTCTATCTTCAGGGGAAAAAAAAAAATCTACAGTGATGTTTATTTAGGTCATTTAAAGAAAATACTAAGTAGGGAGCTACTGAACAATGAAGACTTTTCTCTTTCCTACCTTTCCCACAGCCTTTACAGGAATACCGTGTTAACAATACACAATCATTCAGTAATACTGAAATACTGTATTAACATGTACACTCGTCTAGCAAATATGAAAGAACTGAATGAGTGAACACAAGTATACCTTGTCCTTAATAATCTTATAACCAAAAGGACCGAGTAATGTAATAGATTTTGACCTTAACAAATGCCTTTCACGTCATCTTCAAGTGCAATACATTTCCTGCTATTTCATGTGATGATCTGGCACATATCATAATTGCTATTAGTAACTCATGCTTACCATATAAATGTTTTAACATTATCAGAATCACTGACGCGATTCAACACCTGGTTATAAAACATCTATTATATTCAGCCTTATCAGAGTACAAAGATAAAGGTGATGGACTCTGCCAGGAGCCACTACATACATCCAAAGGAAGCTAAGCCATCAGTACATTTATTAATGCAGAGCACAATGCTGTCAGGTGTGTGGAGGACCTAAAGGTAGAGACAATCAACAAAAGCATCTAATGGTGGGCTGAGAGCGAATATTAATAATATTGAATATCAAGTATGTATTACATATGCAATACTTGCTAAACGCAGTATCAGATATCTGAGATCGCCTTTCTCCTAACCCTAAACTGTCTAAGGAACACTGCTCACACTCACATCACAATACGTGCTAAGCACTATTCCACGCTCTAAAGGTACACTTTCTCATTTCCAACATCCCCGTTTTACAGATGAGGTACAGGGTCTGTGATTTTCCGAGAATAAGAGTTAAAAAATAAAAACACGTATACATAAATAAGGACCTAAGAGAAAAAAAAACGAGTAGCCTCACAGCGCGGTCCCACCTGACAGAACTGCTTCCCGCAGTGCTTTCCCCCTTCCAGGGCGCACCCTCTGGGAACAAACTCTTGGCCTTTTCCTTCCCACCAGGGATTAATTTTCTTTTCCCCTGTCCAGAACTGAACTGTTGATTCTCCTGCGGATCCCCTCCAATCCATCCTCTTCAGAGGACATCATGCTGCTACTTAAGGCGGTTCGGGCTACAGGAGACCGAATCAGGTCCCTCTCGGATTGGGGATCCGTTCCTGGATCACGTCCAGGGATGGCAGCCACGCTCGGCTCACCCAGGAGCGACACCCCGGAGTCATCCTCTCCTCTCCCCAGTCTCCCTCCACCTGCCCGCGCGCCCGGCACCTTTCTGCAGCCCCCACTGACCGCGCGCC
>NW_022900929.1:72740486-72749936 GCF_012274545.1 Fukomys damarensis
GGGCCACGCCCCCCGTAAAAGTCCCGCCCCGGAAACCCAGTCAGGGGATCCGCGCTGGGGCTCGGTGCCTTCCTCAGTCCGTCCCTCGCTCTCTGCGCGTTTGGCCGGCCCTCCCGCTCTGTCCCGAGGCCCCGCCGCGCGTCTTGCTGCACAGCAGTCTCGGCCCTGTTCTGAGGTCCGGAGCCCAGTTGTGGTGAGGCTTTACCCAGCCCATCCTGAGCCTGGAGGCTTCCCAGTCCTGAGAGCCCCTGCGAGTTGCTTGCCCGCAAGCTCCTACTTAAAACGTACATGTTTGTGATTCATAATGAGTACATGTATTGTGGAGAGCTGTCACATATACGTACTGCTTCTTAATCCTGTGTACTTGTCTTCTCATCTTCTTCCCCTCCTTCCATCTCCAGATCCCCTTCTCCTCCCCAAAAGGTCTACCTCCCCGTTTCCTGTCCGTCTTTTGTTATGTAAACTTTGGGTTTCTCAATATTTAACCTTCTATGTCTGTTTTATTTCACTTACCATTATGTGAGGTGCATCCATTTTCCTACAAATGACTAAAATGTGGCCTTTAGGGCTGAGTAGCATTCCACTGTGTACACATCCCACCGGCAGCCTCATCTGGACCTCCTCAGTCACCCGGTTCTTGTCGCTTCAGAATTGTCAGCTGGCCGGAGGGCACTCCACCCCACACCTACTGCTTCCTGGGCATCACTGCGCCCACTCAGAAACTGGGCTCTTAACCTGCCTTCTGTGCCCTCTGTTACTGCTTATCTTTCAATAATTTCCTGTCTTCTCAACTTCCTTGTAAAGCCCTTGATGGGAACAAGTCTATGTCTCACCCTTCACACAGTGGGTATAGAACCAGTGTTTATTGATTATGATGGCAAGTCTGCACAGGTGTGGCAGAAAGATTTTAGATCGAAGGGCAGAAAAGCAATTGGATTCTAGACCCAGTTTTGCTAATAACCCCAAGGAAATCACCCAACCTCTATAATGTTTTTGGTTTATCAGCAAACTGAGACATTGCTGGACAAGATGCTTAATTCCAACAGTGATTCTGTGACCTGTTAGGAGTTCTTCCAGTGCTTTTTGCATCTCTGATTCTGTAACTCACTTTTCTGGGATTAGCTTGAATGAATATTCAGGCTCCCTTATGTGGTTCTTTTACATTTAAAAAGTCTGTTTTATAAGCCCATCACCCTATGGTGAGAATCCAAAGAAAATGAACCTCCAATTTAGGTGTTCTCAAGTCAAGAATAGGGGCTCTTCACTGTTTCATTACTCTCTCTCTAATGGAATCAGGTTGTTAGGGTAGTATTTCCTGATTGCCCTAGAGATCATTTGAAGTTGTTATTTAAATCAGGACCATTTGTAGTGTGCACAGTGCTTTTGTAGGAACTGGGGAAAAAGGCACTGCTTCCTGCGGACAGCTACGAAGGGATGTGTGGTGCGCAGCTTAATGAGAGAAACATGAGGTGGGTTTTCTACCCCAGTTTGTACCGAGGGGTGGTTGATTTTGTCCAGTGAGTAACCTGCCCAGTTGTACAGTGTGGTCCTGATTCAAGGAAGTCTTCCATTCATCACTGTTTCTTAGTGCTTGCACCCAGACTTCTCCCGTGTTTCTATTAAGATATGTAGAAGATATGCAATTTTCTATGAGCTGTGATCTGTTTACTACTCATGAAAGGATTGACTCCATGGTGTTTGATAGCCAGGCATCTCATACAAAAGAGAACAGGAGAGACTAAGTTCCTTCTTCAGAGACAGACAGCCTAGTGTGGCTGCAGAAAAGTGAACAGATATGTTATAGTACAATATGAAAAAATTATAAGTGGGATTAAAATAATCATTTAAAATATCTCTGTTCCTTTTATGTTATAATGGAGCCTACCCATGTAGCTATCTGGTCAGTTTATTTTAGCTAAATTTTAACTCTTAAGGATGATACAATTCCCTTTAACAATTATTACCTTCTGTAGAAAAAACTCACTCCTTGTATTGAAGGGATATTTCTATACTTTGAGCGTTGTGCTTAGAAGGTAATTTTGAGACTATTCTCATATGGTCTATTGGGTGAGGCCACACTTTTAGAGGCATCATGTTTCTCAAAGGAAGTGTTAATTCTCAATGTAGTCTGGGTGTCAAGAAAAAGGTGTTTCAGTCTCTTTTGATCTCGCTCTTGTGCCATAGACCTTGGTGAGGGTGATGGCAGTCAGTATTTGTGGGAGCTGAGTTTGCTTTTGCTCCTTGGGGATGTGCTGGGGCTAGAAGACCAGCTTGTAGTTCGCCCTGGGAAGACAGTAAGCAAAAGATATTTGAAGGTATAGTATCTAACTTCGTGTAATGTATGTGTTCATTTTCCTTTCTAGTCATATCAAGGCAAAGGTCATGAAGTCACGTCTCAGCTTTCTTCACTGCTTTAAAAAGTCATCCATTCACTAAGCTTCCTGTTATGATCCTTTTTGCTTTCTAGAACATCTTGTCAGGTTTTGTGATTCTGATGAGGGGGGAAAGAGTTGGAACCTCCATTCCTTTGCCCCACCTGCTAGAACAGGTGTAGGGCATCTCCTCATTACCTACGTCATTGCTGTGCTCCTTGGATGGGGAAGTTTCCAAACTTCCATGGCTCTAAGCATTTTATTCTAATTAAATAATTACCCAAGACCAGGCCTCCATCCCATAAGGAAAATAAATATTCGTGACTGATTCAGATGTCTGGCATTGGTGAACTTGGGTGGCTGAAAGAACCAGCTTGATGTGGAACTAGGCTTGTGGGAGTTCTTGGTGTAAGAGAGCAAAAGAGGTCATGTCACCTTGTTTGTACTATAAAAGACAAATAGCTCAAGCTCACATCTTCTCATCCTCCCTTCCCCAGTAGGCATTGGGCAAGAGCTCTTTGCCAACCCCACCACCTCCCTCTCCCACTTCTCAAAAAGTTCATGGTTCAGTTTCTGGCCATCTTTTCCTTTTCTTCTCCCTTAAAGCTTCTTCCTACTGTTCATCTTAACCTATTTTCAACTATATAAAAATATTGGGGCAGCCTATGACACAAATTTTTTCTGAGCCAGTACTCCACGCTCACTTAAAATGGCTTCATTGAGAGGGTTCAGTGAAGTACATACTCTTAGAATGAAGACAGGGATGGCACATGGCCAACTCCCTCACCTGCAGCATCTCCTGTTTGATGAACCACTCACTATCTTTTAAACTTTAGAATGAGTATTTATCCCATTTTGTAAATGAGAGTATGTTTTTGGTGCACTGATGAACTTAAACAATGCATTCCACTGAAGTAGGGCACCTTTCCTGGACAAATATAAGGTGTCTGCCAAGTTTCATGTACTCACTGGGTTCCACAGCAAAGCATTCACAGTCTTGTGGTATCTTTAAATAAAACCAGAATGCCAGCTCTTGCATTCTAGGAGGACTATTAATTGGATGCTAGTGTAGCTACATTACCACACAGGTCATTCTCTCCCTAGACGCAAATCAATAGAGAAAACTAAATTACACTCCAAAGGACGCTGGTGAGCAGAAATGACATATGAAAATATAATGAATAAAGTCATTCATTGTTCCATTTATTAATTCAACACATATTTGTCTAATACTCTTTTAAAGATGTTTTTGAGCCAGGATTGGTGGCACACAGCAGTGATTTCAGTACTCTGGGAGGCTGAGGCAGAAGTATTGCAAATTGGAACCCAAGCCTGGGGAACTTAGCAAGACCTATCTCAAAATTAAAAAAAAAAAAAAAAAAAAAGAAAATTCAAAAATATGAAGGGCTGAGGATGTAGCTGAGTGTCCTACCCCTACAAAGTCTTTATTTTTAACAAATCATTTAAAGTTTAGAATTATCAAATGAATGTATTTATTTTAAAGGGTCTATGCACAAAACTGTATTTGGCAGTACCCCATAAAGATATTTTATGTTTCATTTGGAAAAAGGCCAGTGATGTTGAAGGGATATATTCAAATGAAAGAGTGCAAATCAATACTATATTGATGCATATTGTATGGGGGCAGCCACAAAGTCCTTATCAGCTTTTATATATCAGAAAGAGAAAATTTGGCTGTGTTCCTGCTCTTCATTATAAAACAAGTGAAGTAAGCCACAACCAAAGTCTGCCATGAGGCCATTGCAAATCTATTTGATGACTTCTGTGCTGGAGGATTTTCTTCCTATCTCACCCCAGAGGTAAACTGGAAATATGTATTTGCTCATGAAGTATATAACTTATATGAGCTTTCAGAAAAGTAATTGGTAATCATGATAATGTGCTGAAAAAGATTTAGAGGTAGTATTTGTATATGTGTATTTTATCTGGTTTTTATATAAGAGAGAAAGAAAAGAGTTACGTTCTGATGGTGTTTTCCAAGAGTGTAGCTCTGAGCAATTCACTGAGTTTTTATGATGGCAGAATTGATTCACTGTTATTGCAGCTGCTACTTAAGCAAGAGTTTATGTCCATCATCATGTCAGCATTCCAAATTTAAGGTTTCAGATCAAACAAAATATTCCAGACTCACAAGCCCACAAACTCTCCCATTTTCTATTGGGTTCTTGAACCATACTACATAGCCATTAGGACACACTCATTAATAAATTAAAAGGAATGGTAGGAGTGCAAAGTTCTTCAGAAATATAATCTTCAAGATTAAAAAGCCTAGGGCTGGGGATTTAGTTCAGGGTTCTGCCACCTGCCTCACAAGTACAAGGTCCCAAGTTCGATCCCCAGTATCAAAAAAAAAATAAAAAGATTAAACAGACTGTATTTTAAATAAATGAGTAACAATAGCCTGCATTTGGAATTCACTCTTTACTTTGGAAGTATAGAACTTCAAACTAACTCCTTTTTTTAGTATATGTGCTGCCAAAGTGAGCACTCAAAGTACCTCTTAACAATCAGTGAGAGCTTACAGTTTTTCATTTATTATTAACATTATTCTTCTCAAGCTACAAATTAGGAACTTTGATAATTTGTGTTGGATGTCTTAGTCCATTTTCTGTTGCTACAACAAAATACCCGAGACCGAATAATTTGTAATAAGAATTTTATTTTAGCTCACAATTCTGGAGATGGAGAAGCCCAAGATCATGTGCATATTTGGCTTCTGATGAGGGCCTTGAGCTACCTCTTATCATTGTGCTGCCTTGTATTAGGGTGGGGAAAAGAAAGGGGGAAGCAAGAGATTTTTGTATGTCCAGGAGAAACCTACAGAAGGTGGCGGGCTCATTTTATAATAACCCAGTCAAGACATAACTCACCTCATGGAAACTACATTAATTGTTTCATGAGGGTAGAACTTATAAAGATCCCACAGCCTCTCACCACTCTGATCATTGCCCTAGTACTGAGGAAATAAACCTCAGCAGGAGTTTCAGTGGGAATAAACCATGTTCAAACCACTGCATCAGGTTAGAAATTATCAACTACAAATGCTTGAGATAATTTTAAGAAAGACATAGAAGGGCAGTGTGTTAGTTTTGCAGGGTTACTGTAACAAATTTCCACAAGTTGTATGGCTTAACACAACAGAAATTTATTTCTTATTCTAGTTCTGGAGGGAAGAAATCCAAAAGTCAAGGTTTCAACAGGGTTGACTCCTCTTAGAGGCACTGCAGGAGGAACCATCCCAACCCTCACCCGGCTTCTGGTAGTTGCCAACAATTGCAGGTATTGTTCATGCTTCCTGGCTTGTATCTACATGATTCCAATGTTTGCTTTGTCTTCTCTGTGTCTCTGTGTGTCCTTTTTTCTTACTATAAGGACACCTGTCATTGGATACTACGGTGTGACCGCATCTTAAGTAGTTACAGCCACTAAGACTCTATTTCCAAATAAGATAACATTCTGAGGTGCAGGTGGACATGAATGTGGGGGACACTATTCACCCAGTTATTATTAAATGTGAATATGCACACCTGAGTGTTTAAACTACTTTGTTGAATGTCTGTACAGTTACTGTGTGAGTTTTTACCTGGGGAGACATTTGGGTATTTAAATAAAAATGCTAAATATACATTCCAAATACAGAAATAGATATGGTCATAGGTTTACTATCGTAGAAACCATGATTCATCACAAAAGGAAGATAGTATTTGCCAGAATGGTTTAGGAAAAATAGGCTTTTTGTTGTTTTTTTTGTGGGGGGACCTTACGATAGATATCTTTTGATTCATTCAGCCCTTTTCGTTATCCATCCAGTTATCTATTCATGTTCTCAACTCTTCAGGTAAAATTTGAATAATTAAAAATATATTCAAAACAAGTTGAAAGAAATTAGAGAAAGGGGAAAATTGAGATTAGGAAAGTAAGTCAGGAACCAAAATGTAATAGGTCAGATCCCTTATATCTGCAAAACAGAGATGGGCCAGAGAGTTTTCCAGCAGATTAGTAATAAAAATGTGATTCCTGTCCTGGTAAGATGAAGAACTTGGTTACTGATGTTTGTCCTTTATATATAAACAAGGAAATAAAGCACTATTTGGTAAAGAGAATTACTTATTTTACACTGTTAGATGACATATTACAATACTTTGTTATAGATATTTTCATTTGCAGCATCTCAGATAAGCCACAGATTTTTCTATAAAATTTTTTTTCAGGACAATAGGAGTGAGATGATTTTTCCTAAATCTTTACCAACATAGACATACATTCTAGAAAATATCATCTACAGTACATTATCTCTGTTTTAAAAACTGACACCAGAATAAACAAAAATTTTAAAAAACCACCAATAGTAGGAAATATGTGGCATAAGGATGAAAATAACGAGTAGTTAAATAGCCTATTTTACACCTGTGATTGTGGAACAATATGCAAAGAGTACTTAAAAAAAATATACTGTTCCGTAGAACTCCAAAATATATTATTAAGTAAAAGTAGCAAGTTACAGAATAATTATCTATGATTTTATTTTACTTTTATATTAAAAACAAATCCATACAATACCAGTATGTATATAACATTTGTACATATTTATATATGTTTATCTACCTATAAGTAAATTGTTGGTAAAACTCTAGAAAGATAAGCTCCAAACTACTCATATAGTTATTCTGGATGGAGAGGATGAAATAAAGGTAGATTTTTTTGTTGGTGTTATTTGACTTTATATAATGAGCATGCATTTGTATTTTATGTGTATAACTAAAATAGCTTTTACAATGAGTACAATAGAATGGAAAATAATATCATTTAATATTGACCAGCCGCCCTGCTGTAGTAGTTTCTCTTCTCATCCCTTATATGGCCATGAAAGTATTACCACAAGTGTCATAGAACTCACACATAGATTGCAGGCAGAGTTAGGTTTAGTTCTCAGTTCTGTCAAAGACTAGGTATTGTGCCTCAGCTTCATTATCAGCTATGTGGGAATTATGACAACTCTTGCCTTTGTTGGCTGAAGATTATTTGGCACAAATGAGATAATGTATAAAAAAGCCCCTGTGGTGCTTCCCATGACTATCACTTACCTATAGCAGGCAGTAAATACATGTAGCAGAAGACTTTTCTATGTTTTAAGAGGTTCTGCCCCACCTTGGTTTCCTCTCTGTAAGTTTTACAAAGTAGAATTAATAGTATTCAGCATCTAAAGTACCTTATTTATTTGCATTTGGCTCTAGCTTTGTGAGTTTTTAGTTACGTAACCTTGTTCTCAGAACTCTTGGCCAATGCACACAAAGGTCAGGCAGAGGAACTCAACCTCTCGGTCCTCCAAGGGCCTGCATTTACCATATCCTTTTCTCTGGAGCTGTTGACAAACCCTTCCTGGCTTTTACGTCTTAATGCAACTTCTTGGAGTTGCCTAGATCTGAATTCTAGGTCACATGAACTTCTTATTGCAACACTGCACTCTTCCCTACTCAGTATTGCTGGCCTGAATACCAGCGGCTCCATCCATAGGGTTTTCACACCTAAAATTATTTATTTATTTATCCATTTATTTCCATTGAGTTTACTGGTACATTTTAGGTATACAGTACCATTACATTCATCCCTGGGATCTTGTATCTTTACATGACAGATCTTGGTTCTCATTTTTTCCCCTTGTCCCTTGCCCCCCTTCACCCCATCTACCTTCTCCTATTTACAAAGACTTTGTTTCCATTTTTTACTTTTCTTATATTTTTTCTTTTCCCTTATTTCCTTTCTCCTATCCTCCCAACTTCCCCTACACCTTTAGCCCTTTTCTTCCTATTTTACATGATCAGTTATACAATTTAGATCTTATTTACACTTTTAGCTTTTTATACCAGAGAAACTATTTGCTATTTACACATGTGTGTCTTATTTATTTCACTTAGAAGTATGGCCTCGATATGCATCCATTTTCCTATGAATGACTCCAGTTTCTCATTCTTTTTTTTTCTTTTTATTGAGTTTATCTCAATCTAGGTATGCAATACAGTTACATTCATTATTGGGATCCTGTACCTTTACATGATAGGTCTTGATTCTCATTTTTTCCCCTTGTCCCTGCCCTCCCTTCACTCCCTCCTCCCCTCCCCATTTACAAACACTTTATTTCCATTTTTTTATTTTCTCATATTTTTTTCCTCTCCCTTATTACCTTTCCCCACCCTTCCCACTTTCCCTACACCTTTAGCTTTTTACTTCCTATTTCACATTATTAATTATCTCATTAGGATCTTGTGTACTATTATAGTTTTTCACACCAGAGAAACTATTCAGTATTTCAGTTAAAGAAATCTCTGTATGAACATTAAAAGTAGGGAATCCTAAAATAAAACTAGAAAGGAAAGTAAAAGAGAAAAGCAATGATGTAAAATTAAAGTAATCCTTAATTTTGAAGATGAAAATGGTCCCTGAACATATTTAAATTGCTTCTTGCTCTTGTAGTCTTATATTCTTTTTTTTCATTATTGAGAAATACTTTATTAGTTTCTGTAATTAAACCCATGTAGATATGACCTTACATATTTAATACAGTGTGTTACCCCTGTACATATGGAAAAAAATTAACATTTCTAGACCAATATGGCTGTCAATTTCTGTACAATGCCAACTCAACACAGTAAATTGGGATAACTTTTTCCAAAGCAGACAGCGCAGTTAAAGTTTCCAAAAATTCAAATCATATATATATGTATATATATATTTATATTTATATAAAAAGACCAATAATAGCAATATGTTATGCATCAATAGCAGCAACAGCTTTTCCAGGTTCTGCAGTCATCTGAACAAAATTAGACATTCAGCACACTCCATTAAAAAAAAAAACAAAAAATCAAAGAAAAGAATAATACCCAGAAAACAGCAAAGTTCTGTTGCTGTTGTGGTACCTGGGACCATTTTTATTTTATTAGCATCTTAATCATCATCTGTAAAGAGAACATTCTAGAGTAATATCATTAAATGTAGCTCTGATAAAGCACAGTCCCTACTATGTATCATAAAGCAGGTACAAGATATTTTACATTCA
>NW_022900929.1:72750696-72755683 GCF_012274545.1 Fukomys damarensis
CCTTTGCATTTTGCATGTGATTTGTTTCTTGTCTCTCACTGCTTGTAGTATTTTGTTCTTCTGTTGGGTTTCTGGGATCTTGATTGTTATATGTCTAGGTGTAGATTTTTTTTTTTGATTGTGGCTAGTTGGGGTCCTATATGCCTCTGTTATCTGAATGTCAAATTCTTCCCCTCTGTTGGGGAAGTTTTCTGTCATTAATTCTGTGAGCAGCTTTTTAAAGGCATTTGTATTTTCTCCTGCTACTTCATGGATTCCTATGAGTCTTATGTTATTCTTCTTTGCATCATCTAGGAGTTGTTGGATCGATTTCTCATGATCCACTACTGTTTTTACGAGACCCCTCTTTTCATGGTCACTGACTGCAATCTTATCTTCTATATCTGAGAGTCTATCTTTGCATTCTTTTATTCTGTTGGGTACACTTTCAATGGAGTGTTTAATCTCCTGGATATGTTTGAATCTGTTTTATGGGTTCTATTTCTTTCCTATGTTGGGCGTTTATTTTTTCCATTTCTTTCTTTTCCATTTCTTTCTTATGCTGGGCCTTCATGGCTTCTATCATGGTCCTGAGCTCACCTATTTTTTTTGTCAGTTTCTGCTCTAGAGTCTCGAACCACGACTTTCATTTTGCTCACCATCTCTATGGTTATCTGGGAAATTATTTCTGTTTTGAATATTTCTAGAGCCTGATTGATCTGTTTTGTTACTTCCCGTGTTTTGAGTTCAGGGTGTCCTGGTGGTTCGCTATTGGCCTTTTCATCCTCATTTGCCCTACTGTTTGCCATTGGTGAACTGGAAGTCTGTCTTTGTGTCTTGCTTAAGTATTTTCTCATTTTTATTTTTGTTGTTGGGCTGTCCTTGGTTTAATCTCTGGATTATCACTCAAATCTTCCTGATATAGTTGTGCCCTAGCTTCTGGGTCTCTAATGACCCAGAGAATTCTCGTTTTCATAACATCAGAGAAAACAGGTCATCGAATCTACCACATTCCTTTATCCCAACTGATATAATTAGCAACACAATATGATCACGCCCAACCTGGAAACTGACCACCTGTGGTCGTCACTAGTCTATCACCCTTAAACCATTTGAATTAAATTGAAATCAAGACACAGTCCAGAACATGTGTGCAGTGAACAAACTTTTCAATATAGTATAATTACCATTTAGGGTGGGGGCTCAGACAGAGCTAGGATGCAAGACCCCTGATCTCAGTTAGCTGCTGGCTGAACCCCATGATGCAGACTGACCTCTGTCTGCAAGGCTCAGATTGAGTTCCCCAACCTTCTGAATGGTTGAACTCATTTTACTGTAGGTTTCCCACACCCTTTCTTTAAAGATGTTCAAAGTTGGGAACTCAGAAAAATACCCTTTATGACCACCTCTGTCTCTGCAGAGTGGGTCCAAAGACTGGCACAGTCAGGAGGTCTGAGAGTGCGTGCGGGGGTGGTGGTGATGGTGGTGGGGTGGTTGGGGAGTTGTGGGGGTTCAGGGGCGCCTGTGGGGCTACCTTCCTGGCGCTGGAGTGAGGGTGGTTCCAGGAGGGAGAGGGCATGGCTATCCTTCCTGCGGTGGATCCGAGCCCAGGCAGTCCTCCTGGTCCTGGAGCACCGGCCCAGTTTCTCATTCTTTATGGCTCCATTTTATAGAAAAACCACATCTTGTTTATCCAGGGTCCAACCAATGGGAAATTGGGCTATTTCCAAGTTTTAGCTATTGTGAACTGTGCTGCTATAAACATGGGTGTACATATATCATTGTGGTATGATTATTTTAATTCTTTTGGAAAGATACCCAGCAGAGGGATATTTGGGGTAAATGGAACCTCTAATCCTAGTTCTTTGAGGTATCTCCATGTTCACACCTAAAATTTAACACTATTTCAATGTGTTTTGAAATATCCTTTTGAGGAGCCTAAGGGCCTATAATGTTCTTTGGCACCTACAAATTTCTGATCTCTTTCAAAGCTCCTAGAAACTAAGATATTCCCATGAAAGCTCAGTTAATTTTAAGGTAAGTTAAACTTTCTTGGATTTTTCTGATTTGATGGCTCAGAGGTGAAAATATGGAGTTCATTGTTAGAATTCTGAGGGAGGAAAAAGACAATTTTATTTTCAGTGGCATCTCTCAGCCCCTATAAATAATGGTTAGGCAATATTTTCCTTATTTTAAACTGAAGGACTATTGAAATCTCAAGGATTATGAATTATTAGAAGTGACTGACAAGAGACCAATTCAAAAGAACAAATATGTCCTCAACGCCTGCAATGTATGAACCAAATACAATACTAGGGACAGTGATCGCCTAACTTTTGCGGAACTTAGTCTGATTGGAAAGGTGGGAAATGAAATATGGGAAAGGGACTAGGATGAGGGCATTGAAGGATGCTGTTGCCGCATTTAGAAGGATGCCTTAGCCATCTATGAGGTGTGAGGATGGGGACATTTAGTAACAGAAGGCATCCCAGAAAAAGATGCTTGAGCTAGAACCTGAAAAATGAATAAAAGCTGACTGAAATGGGGGAAGAGGACAGGGTGTAGAAGCATACTCCAGGCAGAAAGTATCAAATGTCTACTAACCCGAAGTGTTGGAACAGTTTGAAGAACCCAAAGGCAGAAAAGCAGGTGTGAAAGGAGCAAATGTAGATTATTAGAAAAGCCAAATAAGATGATCAGTTATCATGTAGATACGACAGACTCCTAATGTATTTTGAAAAAAAAAAAGTAAAAAGGAAAGTTATTTTACGTGAGCTTTGAGCGAGTCACTTCGTGACATTTTGAAGTGGTGGGCTTAAAAAGTCTCTAGCAATGATCAGAGCCATGACTCCCTTCTCAATTACACTCTAAACACTCTGGCAGTTATTGCAGTATTTAGCACCAGACTTTGTGTTTGCTACCATACAGTCCACATTGTGTAGTGTCGCTATTTGCTTTACTTCAGGGCCTGATATTATGATCTTTTTCATGTGGTTCCCCCAGTGGCTCATCCTCTGAAAGCCATTGTTCCATTTTGATGGGAAGGGCATCACAACGCTCAACTTGTTTTCAAGTATTTTTAAAATAGGGGTACTCCTTCCTGCTTGGTTTGACATAGCAAAGAATAGGAACATTGTCCTTGGATGTGCATTCTTACATGAGTGTCACTGGTATGGTGAGGATTTTTACTAACTGCAGTACAAATGAGTTCAAATGAACTTTTAAACACTTCATTATAACTTGAGCTCCCACTAGCCTAGGTTGAAAAAATCTCACTGCTGCCTTGTGAGTGGTACTACCCTTTCCTGATATTTCTGATACTGGTGGTGGCCTTGCTAAGGGCACTGTCCGCTGATTCCATTTGGAACTGATCTGGTACAGAACAGCACTGGGCTGAGTCCTCTTCCCAGCTGTGAGCCACACCTTTTTCCTGGAACCTAGAGACCCACAACTCTGCCTATGGTCTAGTCACGGAGCTTCCTCTTAACCTCTCACTTCAGTCTCCAGTACCCAGGGACAATGCAGCTCCCCTTCCTCTTTCTTTTTTCTTTCTTCCCCAACTAAAGCCACAGATTACTTCAGAGATAAAGCCTAGAATGGTGCATGATCAGATTGGAACTACCAGTATGTATGATCAAGTTAACATGCTAACAAGGTCAAGCACCTTAATAAGTTTTTCCCCTCCCCCAAAAAACAAAGGAATAATCTCTTTGAAAAATGAAGGAGGAAGTCTTCACTTCTGGGTGCAAACAAACTTGCAACTCTAAAAGGAAAACTGCCTGATGTCTACTCACCCAGGTTTCAAAAATCTTGAGGCTCAGGCCCACCTAGGGTAGCTTAGGCACAAAGGAAGCTCTGCTTCATGGAAGGAAAAGGATAGCCATTTCCACATTAATCCAGTAAGCCCCCAAAATTTTATCAGATTGGTAGAGGCATAAAGAGTCTAAACTTTTAAGACCAGTCAATATTCACTGTGTGAAATTCAGTTGTCTCTCTCTATCTCTGAGTTATTCATCTATGGATTCAACCAACCACTGTTAGAAAATACTAAAAAAAATTAATTGCTCTGTATTTAACATGTTAAAACTTTTTTCCTTGACATTATTCCCTACGCAACTCAGCTTAACTATTTACATATCATTTAAATTGTATCAGGTATTACAAGTAAGCTAGAAGTTATTTAAAGTATACTGATGTTGTACATAGGTTGTACACAAGTACAGTCATCTCTCAGTATCCACTGGGAATGGGGTCTAGGACCACTCTCCATGCCAAAATCCTTCTATGAAATGGCATAGCATTTGCTCATAAGCTACCCACACTTTTACATTTTACAAAATGTAAAAGCCATGTAAATTGTTATTGTGTTGTTTAGAAAATAAAGACAAAAGAGTACTATACATTCAGTACAGATACAATGCTTTGGTTTTTTTCCACCCCTGAATATTTGGATCTGAAGTTGTTTGAAGTCATGGATACAGAGAGTCAACTACAGTGTGAGGTTTTATATAAAGGGGCTTGAACATCATAGATTTTGGTATCCTCGAGAGGTGTTGGAACTCATTTCCCATGGATGCTGAGGGATAACTGTAAAACTGGGAAGCTCTGCATAATTTCATGTGACTGTAATGGAAAATACAAAGGAAAGAGAGTGAAGGGGAGAGTTTCTGAAACTACTCAAGATGTGACCTATATGAAAAGTAAAACTCAAATCACCTATACGTTCAATCAACAAACTCTGAAAATGTCATGACTCACACAAGATTACAAATCTGAATAAATAATTACATAGATTGGAATAAGTAATAAGCATCCATCAGAAAACTAGGCAGAAGTTATGAACAGAAAAATTAGCAAAAGAGAAAATGAAAATTTGAAAAATTCTTAATAGACTAGTATAAAAAGTTCATCTGGGGCTGGGGATTAACTTAGTGGTGCCGCTGCCTGCCTCAAAAGCACAAGGCCCAAAGTGCGATCCCTGGTACCAAAAAAAAAAAAAAAAAAAAAA
>NW_022900929.1:72755855-72800281 GCF_012274545.1 Fukomys damarensis
AAAAAAAAAAAAAAAAAAAAAAAAAAAAAAAAAATTCATCTGGCACATAAAAAAGGTGGAGTAAAACAATAATTTTTCATCACCTTGTGCCAAGCAACGTTTATTTGTACCCAATCACAGAGGATCCTGAATTCCATGTTTAGAAGGCTAAGACTCATTTTCCACATGATATGAAGATGTTGAAAGCTATTTTAACAGAACAGTAACACTATTCAGTCACTGCCTTGTTTTGTTTTGAGGGAGGTAATTGGTCAATGCGGTATAGGGTGGGTTACAGAAGATGAGATTTCCATAATTATAACAGTGCGGGAATAAGCCAAGCCATCCATTTTAAATGATCCTGCTTATCATAGAGGACAGGAATTAGGTTTTCTTACATTTGACTTTACCCCAAGGACAAAGAATTTTCTGATACAAATTTCTTAAAAATATTGCACCCTTCTTAGAAGGTGCCTTTCCTTAAGTGAACATAAATATTGTCTCCTTCTTTCAAAGAAATAACTGAACTGTTTAATTGGCAATAACATTAAGTAAAACCCTATTTTTCCTGCTTGCATTTCTTCTGTTTACTTCTTGTTCTGTGTTCTCCAGAGCTTACTAAGGACACAGTGATGCAATGATGATTTACCTTTTCCCCAGCTAAGGCCATCAGCTGTTCTCAAGTGATGATTAATTAATTTTTAGAAATTAATAATAGAGCATGTATTGAGGTTGTATAAAAGCATTTTTCAGACCCCTTTCAGGAAGAACACCAGGTATGAGAAGCAGAATATTTGAATTACAGTAACTTTATTTCACTGTTGGGACGTACTTTGAGCCAGGCTGATTCTGAATGTGCTTAGCTATGTCCTTCATTTTTATAGAAATGGGAGGAAAAGTATTGGCTCTCTTGATAGAGATCAGGGAAAGCATGTGTTTCAAGATGCAGAGTTAATAGCAGCATGAAGGAATTCAGGAGTGGAAAAAGTATGGGACAGGACCTTAGGAAATCGAGATCCTAGACTCAGTTTTGCCCCTAACTTGACGTGTGGCTTTCTGGCAGCCCTTTTGCCTTCACAGGGTTTGACTTTTCTCATCTGTAATCTGAGGAAGTTGAGCTAAGGTCATTTCTAGCTGTGACCTTTTATAATTGTCTCTCCCACCCCCAAATTCTGCATCCATGACAACCTAAATTTTCAGCCTATTTGCCAAATGAGGGCATCCAGTGTGCCACTATCATGGTAGCACCAACCAAGATGTAAATCACTGAACTGTACTGTGTTGGGTCAACCAGAGGAAGCCGAGGCCGTGGGAATAGAGGGGGCCTGGGAGAGGGCACCCTGTGGGCTAGGGAGAGAGTGGATGTGGCATAGAGTCTGCTTACAGGATCTTGTTACACATTATCTTTAAACTCCTCTCATTTTCACTACTGTCTTATTTTTGTGTTTTATATTACTTGACATTAATCTCCTGACCCGGAACCCTTTCTTTTCCTTACAGCGTTCAGGCTTCAGTGCTCTTGCAAAAGAATCTTTGGAATTTGGAGTCTGAAAGGAATGTATTTTAACTCTTGCTAACTGAAATGCAAACCCCACCAATCTTCATACACTGGGCAAAGCCTTGGGAGCAGGAGGTGGGTGGCACTGCTCTGGCAGGAGTTCCAGGGATCAGGTGCTTATACACACCACCCAGGCACAAGCTCCATGCAGCGCACACCTGGCTGAGAGGGGAGAACTGAAGGTTCTAGTAGGCTGCCCATGTTCTACCCTGAGTGAATAGGATGGGTCTTACTGCAAGGGTTTGGGAAAGGCTAAAGGGTAGTTGGAACTACTGGTTGTTCAGGGAGGGGGAGGGTGTGGAGGTGAGGGGGCGGAAGGATGGAAAGAAAGGAAAAAAACCTCTGATTAATATCTCAAAATATTATCCTACCACACCAGTATTAATGGATCTGTATTTAGGGGCATAATAAAACAATAATATGATGATAAACTATTGACGTTTTTAGTCTAAAGCTATAGCCACAAGAGGACGTTGTTTTCTAAAGTCTAAATTAATAGCCAAATTAGAAAGTGATGATGTTACCCAATGCTCTGTTTCCTTCTCTCTTCTATTAGTTTCTCCTCCTGAGATGGTTCATTAGCTTGGTCTCTTTTGCCCCAGGGGGGAAAACTTGAGATACATTCAATCATATTAAAATTCTCTGTCTTTTAGGAGTATTTAAATGTTAAAAGGGGACAGTATGGATAAGTCAGCATTAATATAAAGGAATGCATCACTCTCGATGGACTTGAAGATAATTGTCAGGGAGACATTTTTACCCTTCTCTCCCTGTTGGAGCAACCACCACGTGGTTCAAGTTAAAGGAAGGGAAATGGGACTCTTTCCCCTTTTCTGAAATCCTGGGATAAAACAGTTAAGGGAGGGTGAGTTTAGAGAAAGCTCAGGCCCCATCAGGCAGAAGTGAAAGGATGGGATGTGGGACGGCGGGTTGACAATACAACAGCAGTCAGAAAGAGCCAGAAGCTAGGTGTGGTGATGCCTGTAATCCCAGCACTCGGGAGGCTGAAGCAGGAGGACTGCTGTGAGTTTGAGGCCAGCCTGGGCTACATAATGAGTTCAAGATGAGCCTAAAGCATATAAGGAGACCCTATTTCAAAAAAAAAGAGGAAGAGAGAAGGAGAAGGTGGAGGAGGAGGAGGAGAAAAAGAAGAGGAGGAAGAGAAAGGAAGGAGTCGGAGGAGAAGAAAAGAGGAAGAGGAAGAAAGAAGAAGGAGTTAGAGACAGACCTGGCATACTGGGGTGTGTGAACAGGTGGAGAAGGTGCTGAGAGTTTCCCTTGCAAGGTTCAAATCGGGGGATAGGAAAGGACATTCATGTGTGCTTGGTGTGTGTTGTGAGCTTAAAGACACCGAACCAGATTTGGTAGAGGTTCCTGGTGACATGAGGACACAAATGGTCTCTTTAGTGTTCTTAGAAAGTCTTTTCCCTGAAAGTATGCTATTTCTTGATTTTGAAATATGATAGAAATTTATTTTCAAGGTTAGCTATTTAGTGCATTCCTGAAATATTAAGCAAAGAATGTCTTTCAGATGGCACTTCTTATCACCTGTATTCTCAGTGCAAAATTTGCAAGCAGTCTTACCTTTGGGATCCTCCAACACAGTTGGATACTTTTATTCTATCTTTGTCCAGCAAGATGGACCACAAAGAATTACCTGGAATATTCTTAGGCTCCCACTGTCGTGCTTGACCTGTGCACACCTAGTTCGATGTCTCCTTACTAGACTTCACAAGTCTTATTATATTTGCACCTGCTTAGCCAAAGGCACATCAAGAGTTGGTTGGCTGGTGGTGTTTCTGGATTTTGGTACCATTTTCCAGCATCCCTGATTGTGGATGTTTGTTCTTGGACAGGAATTGGATGAATCTACCCACTTCAGGATTCCCCTTGGTATGTTATTTCCCAGACAAGAGGACTTCAGTTAGGGTTAGATAAGGTGATGGCGATCAGGAGTGGGAGTAGAACCCAAATAAAGACATGAAAGGCGTGTCTAATTTCCTCCAGTTCTATTCATTAATCATGATATTATATTTTTGGATACTAAATGATATTCTACAAAATAAAAAAAATAAGCTTGCTTGTAATCCTACCATCACAGATGTGAATTATTGAACTATAATACATAACAAATTTCTATGCTTCCATATTTCTAGGTGGCAGGCCATCAGAACACATCTTCAGAATCAGATATTTCTTATATATCATCAGCCAAAGGGATTATTAGCTCATGGCTAATAAAGCTTTCTTGAGAGGCTTTTTCTGATGTGAAGGGAGGGTTAGGATAAGCCAGCTTCAGACTGCTGGAAATAATCACACAGAAACAAATGCACACATCATGCCAAATTTTGGATTTTGGAAAAAGGACAGGAACAAGCAAACCAGCCAAACACTTAAGAATCCTTGATAGGGAGGTCCTTTCTGAGTGACAGTTCAGGACAAAGCTTAACAGAAAAGACAATTTCACAAATACATTCCTGTCTTACAGACAGCAGTCTTACCATGCATATAGCAAGGGACAGATTGGCCCTTGACAAGAGCCTGGGCTTTGGATCCAGAGAGGCCAGAGTTGGAATCCTGGACTCTATTCTCTCTGGCATTGTACTTTTCTACAATGACCAGATCCTTTTCAACCATATAATTGAGATCATCTTAGAGGCTATTGTAATGACTAAAGACAAGACATGTAGATTTCTTGGTCAGTAAATGACCGCTCTTACTTCTATGGTGGAAGGTCTATTTCTAGTCCCACAATTGGCAGCTGCTGTCACATGTACTCCTGGATTTGTAAGCACAGCTCAGGATGGTTTGTGATTGTCATGTTGTGCAGAGGCCTTTTTCCAAGACTCTCCTAGTTTTTGCCAAGTAGAGATAAATGCTGATGGAAACTGTCGCTTGTCACATTCCTGGCAGCCAGGTATCTCTCTAATATCTTTTTCGTCCCCAAGCAGGGCTGTCAGGGAGGGCAGATGAAGAAGCAGACAAGGGATTGCAGAGTTGGCATCACTCTTTTACCCACTGAAAGAAATGGCCTGGAGCTGGCCTGGAGGATATGGCTTAGATGGCTGCATTGTAAAAGATTCCTTCACACATTAATTTGAAACAAAGGCTGTATGTTTGTATGAGAAACTAGTACCATTTTTAAGTGTGGCCATGACTAGGATTAATCAGTTTTAATGTTCAGTGCTGTAGTGTAATCAAGAAGGAAATCTTGAGAAAGCACTTTGGACTTTTTGTCTTTATGGAGGTGGACGCTATTGCTGGCATAGACTCACTTTTTTAACACATGGGTTTTCATTTTCCTAATCTCCAAATTATTTCACAATATGAGTTTGCGGTCCATTAATGGTCATCAGAGTGACAGCAATTTCATTAGGTCCCATTGGAAAAAGAGCAAGGTTCAATTTCATTAGTGTCTGCCACTCTTTCAGTGTTTCCATTAGTGCCTTAACTGCACGTTGAGAAATGGAGAATATTGGAACCACTGTTACCCAGATATTATCTTTTTCAAGTAATTTTTATCATAAATTCACCACCACTCCATCCATGCAAGGAAAATAAGCAGACAAATTAACCCACAAGCAAAGACTATTTAACGTACGGATAATTTTAGAATCCTTTGGATCCCTGTGCAGTCCCTTCTTGAGACCTTGGTGGGATGCTAATTCGCAACTAAGGCAAATTATATTCATAAAAGGGCAGGAGAGCTGGTGATATTCTGAGAGTTATCTCTCTTATCTCTTTAGTTTTAAGGCTTTTTAAAAGTAGGGAGGACACTACTATTACTCCATATATTTTTCATGAATTAGTTAAATTTAAAAAGAGGGGCCAGGGATGTAACTCAGTGGCACAGCGCCTGCCTGGTAAGCACGAGGTCCTGTTTGATTCCCAGTTTGAAAAAAAAATTTAAAAAGAAAAATTTAAGAGACTTATATGATTGCCAACACTTAATTTTGTCAAGTATAGTTTTTAAAAACTATATTTAGGGCTGGGGATTTAGCTCAGCGGTTCGGTGGCCTGCCTTGCAAGCACAAGGACCTGAGTTCAATCCCCGGTACCAAAAAAACAAAAAAACAAAACAAAACAACCACAACAAAAATTATATTTACTGTAAGCTATTGACATCATTTCATAAAGATGTTTGAATAATGTGGGTAGATATAATTCCAACTAAAGACTCATTTTCAAATTGAATAGTAGTTAACATTTATTGAAGACATTATTTGCAAGGAGCTGCTGTAAATCATTTGAATGAACTTTTGAGATGGATACTGTTTTTGTTTCCATCTTACAGATGTAGACATCAAATTACAAAGAGGCAATATGTTCAAAATAACATAGAAATGTAAGAGTTTGGATTCATTTCTTCAGAGTCTACAGTTTTTGAAACTACATGGTAGGCCTTAATAATGCCTTACATGCATATACTAAAAACATGGTTACTACTTTAGTCTGGTTCAGGTTGCTATAACAAACTAGCACAGATTGTGTGGCTTTTAAACAGCAGAAATTTAATTCTCACAGGTCTGGGAGATGCAATGTCTGGTTCCTAGACATCTGTTTTCTTGCTGTGTCTCCACATGGCGGAAGGTTCAAGGGGTTTCTTTCAAGCCTCTTTTGTGAGGGAGCCCTCATGACCTAATTACATCTGGAAGATCTCACCTCTCAATACCATCACTGCAGGTGTTAGGTTAGGGACACAAACATTCTGACCAGCAGTTCTCATTTTCACATTGACAAGTATACCAGTGATTACATTCCTAACGCCAGTCTGCAAGTCACAGTTTCTTTTGGAGAATGGAGAGACTGGCAGTGTGGAAGGCTTAGACCTCAACTTCATGAAGTCCTCAAATTTAAACCCTCGTGTTGTCATCAAATATTGTTATGTATCTAGATACTGAGAGATTCCATCAGTGATGGTTACTCTTAATTGTCAGCTCATTTAGCTTGAGAGACACTTAAGAGATTAGAAAACACCTGTGGGTGTTTGGGTATGTCTGGGTAGGTCGTGGGGATGTGACCTTGAGAACTGTATCTGATTCCTGGCTCCTTTTCCAGGATCTGTCTCTTTCTCGTGTTCTCTGCTTCTTGGGTGCTATGGCTTGAGCAGCTTTCCTCTACCATGTTTTTCCATCATGATGTTTCTGCCTTGGAGCAAGCAAACCATGGGCTGAAATCTCTGGAACCCTGAGCCAAAATAAACTTCTCTTCTACGTTGTAGGTGTCAGATATTTTGCTCCAGCAATGGGAAATTGCCCAGTGAAACATCCAGTTTAATAAAGAGGTCATTCACTCAATTGCTTGCATATTATTTACCAAACATACCACACATAGTATACTGTCAATTAATTTTTTTCAAAATAAAACATAATTATTTTGTGGGAAACATTCTACTGGCACTGAAACTATATTGTGATGGAGAGAGCACTTTATTTCCCCTTACTGCAGTTTCCACAGAGGGATGGAGGATGCTCTTTTTCCTTTCTCAGGAGGGAAAGCCAGGCCAGAGTCCTCTTATCTTCTGCCCTTCACTCTCTCCTCCTCCTGCGAGATGGAATAATTTCCCTGCTTGGTGGAGTGGCTTGGCTCAGAGCTTTTTGGGTTTATCTTAGAGCAGTCTAGCCCTACCCATCCTGTTCTGGGGTTTGCCTACTGAAACATCCTTGCCTGTAAGGAGAGTCAAATTCAACTTGGGGAGGGGTGCGAGTAAGGCCCATGGCTTCGCATTTAAAGCTACATTATCCTGTTGGCTTGATCTGTTATAAAGCTAACATTTTAATGCTTACTTTTCTGTCTTTTTTGCTTTATATATGACGGGACCGCAAATTTTGGGAAGCAGGAAAGGAAGTATGTATTTAGTTTCTAAACTCTGAGGCTATACAATGGCATACAGTTGTAAGGTGGAGTTTGAGAGGGGCCTTAGTAGGACATCTGAAGCTTCATCTATATTTTATGAAAAAAAAAACATTTCATACTCAAATAATGCAAGTAACAGTAATTATTACATTGTGTATTGTCATCTTCAAAGTAGTTACTCAAGAGTACATGACATAAACCAAGAGTCTTACAAAAAAATAGTAATGCAAACTTTCTTTTCAGTGAACCAGAATAAATTAGTATAAATGAAACCAATTAGTGTATATTTTGAAAGGTTTAAAACAAGGAAATTTGTAATTTGGGGAAGGTTTTGAACTTCTCCATAATTCCTGTTTATCTCCTTTTTATTTTTCTTTTTATTTATATGTTTATATCTATAGTGTTTCTCACATAACAGAAACTAGCAATATTTGAGCTTGTATGTTTTACTTCACTTACCGTTGTATTCTCAAATTGCATTCATTTACCTATGAATACCTCAAGTTTATCTTTATGGCCGTGTAGTGTTCCATAGTGTATAAGCACCGTGTTTTCCTTATCCTTGCATCTGTTCTTGGATATGTACACTGTTCCCAAGATCTAGCCTTTATAAATGGTGCTGCTATAAATGTGGATATGAATGTATCCCTGTAATGAGATGATTTTAAGTCTTTTTGGGAAGATACCTACAAGGGGAATAGCTGGGTCAGGTGGAATTTCTATTTTTAGTTTTTTGAGGAATCTCCACATTGATCTCCATAATGGTTGTATTGGTTTACATTGCCATCAGTAAGAGTAGAATTCCTTTTTCCCCATATCCTTGCTAGCATTTGTTATTATTAGATTTTTTGACAATAGCCATTCTTTCTGGCGTAAGATGGGGCTGTCTCAGTGTAGTTTATTTTATTTAATTAATTAATTTATTTTTGGTACTGGGGATCCAACTCGGGACCTTGCACTTGCAAGGCAGGCAGTGGTACCACTGAGCTAAATCCCTGGCCCTCAATGTAGTTCTAATTTGCATTTCTCTGATGGCTAGTGATAATGAACATTTTTCCCTGTATGTATTGGCCATTTGTACTTCTGAGAAGTGTCTATTCATTTCACCTCCCCATTTTTTGATTGGCTCTTTTATTTTTAGGGGTCTGATATTTTTCAGTTCTTTATATAGTCTAGATGTTAGTCCTCTGTCCATGGAACAGCTGGCAAAATATTTTCCCCTTCTGTAGGTTGTCTCTTCACTCTGTTGGTTATTTCCTTTCCTGTGCAGAAGCTTTTTAATTTGATACAATCCCATTTGTTGATTTCTTGGTATTATTTCTTGTGCCACTGAGGTTCTGTTAAAAAAATCCTTGCCTATACCTATCTTCAAGAGTTTTACCTATCTTATATTCCATTATTTTTTTTTAACACTTAAATCTCTGACCCCCCCCTTTTTTGGTACTGGGGATCAAACTCTGTCCCTTGTGCTTGCGAGGCAGGCGGTGGCACCACTGAGCCAAATCCCAGGCCCAATCTTTGACCTATTTTGATTTTAGTTTAATTCAGGGTGAGATAAATAGATCTAGACTCAGTCTTCTGCATGTGGTATCTAATTTTTCCAGCACCATTTATTAAAGAGGTTGACTTTCCCTCAGTGTATACTTTTGGTTTTTCTTGTCAAAGGTCAAATAGTTGTTTGTCCCTGGGATTGTTTCTGTTCCGTTTCATTGACACCTGTGCCGTTTTTGTGCCAATACCATGCCATTTTAATCAGTGTAGCTTTATAGTATCTTCAAGACTGGGATTATGATGCCACTTCTTTGCTTTTGTTATCCAGATTACCATTCTATTCTGGGTCTCTTGATTCCATATAAATTTTAGGAATGCTTTCTCTACCTTTGTGAGAAATGTTGGTTTTTTGATTGGGATTGCATTAAGTCTGTGTATTGATTTTGGAAGTATTGCTATTTTCATTGTGTTGGTTCTGCCTAACCAGGAATGGGATATTTTCCTATTTTCTGATGTCTTTCTTGACTTTCTTTTTCAGTCTGAGGTAGTTTTCACTGTACAGGTTTTTCACTTCTTTAGTTAGGTTAATATCTAAGTATTTAATTTTTTGATACTATTGTGAATAGCATTGTTTTCCTCATTTCTTTTTCATTGAATTCATTATTATTGTATAGGAATGCTTTTGATTTTTGTGTTTACTTTGTATCCTGCTACACTGCTGAATTTAATTATCAATTCTAGGAGTCTTTTTGGTCTTGTAAGTAAAGGATCATGTCTTATGCAAATAAGAATATTTTGACTTCCTCCTTTCCTATATGTTTTCCTTTTATTTCTTTCTCTTAGCTGATAGCACTGGCTAATGTTTTAAGGACTATGTTAAACAGGAGTGGTGATCAAGGACATTCCACGGACCACTTTACAGTAAGCATCTTTAACTTTTTCTTAGCCCTAGCTTTGTGATATGTACTGGACTACGGGCATTATGCCCAAATGATCTCATTTAATTCTTACAGCAATCCTATGAGATTCTGTGAGATAGAATTCCTCCTATTGGCATCAGCATTTTACTAATTAGAAACCTGAAGCTTGGAGAGGTTAAGTAATATGCCTGAAGTTACAGAATGATTCAGTGGAGCTCCACTGAGGGGTTAAGAAGACAAATCCAATCCCATCTCTGTATGGCAAAGACAGACGTTAAGCAATTAAACAAATAAATAATTGATAATAGCTGTAATGAATGCTGTGACAGATGCTAAGAGAGCATGTGATCTCTAGTCTGAGGCGTCAAGGAAAACATTGTTACTTGTCAAAGTAGCATTCATTTGTGGATTTCCATTGTACGTAGGAGTTAGCAAGGCAAAGATATGGGTGGAATCTGAGTAGGGATGTGGAATGGGCAGTTTTCTGGGAAGAGGAACACAATAGCAGGGATGGTGGGGAGAAGGGGTGTGACAGTCTATGGAACTGAAGAGGAAGTAGCACCAGATGAGACAGAACAGCCAGGTTTGGGTGAGGCTGGAGGCTTTGTAGGTCATGCCAAAAATTTTAGGAGCGTTACAGTGCCAGTAGAAAGCTTAATAAAAGCAGGACAGTTGAGTCCATTTTTCTCTGCCTGCACCTTGCCTCTGGTTATTTTTGTACTTTACTTTCTGACTACTTGTGTCACTTAGGGGGTAGAATGTGAACTGATTGGCTAAGAGATCGGGCTGTGGGATCGGTGCACATACTTCTACCTGTGTCTGCTTGGGTCATGAAAACACGACCTTGGGATGTATATTTGCTTTCTGGCCCTTTGCTCTCTGACTCAGTTCTCCTGTTCTACTTCCCAACTGCCATGAGGTAAACAGCTTTGTTCCCCCAAGCCCTTCTGCCATGATGTTACTACCCTGGAGCCTGCTAACTGTGAACTGAAGCCTCCTAAACATGAACCACATTCAACCTTTCCTCCTTTAAATTGAGGTGTTAGGTATTGCATCCAGCAACAGGAAAGCTAACAGACTAAAGAGAAATTTCGTATTAAAATATCAATCTCTCTTTAACACCTTGTGCCTTTTTATGGACTACTAATTTCTCTCTTAATAAGGATGAGGGTGTGTGAAGAAGTTCAATTAATTTTCAGGCTCGACTATACCTTAGAATTGCCTGAAAAGCTTTTAAATACCCCGATGCAAGGCAACACTCAAGACAATTACATCAGAATCTTTAGACATGGGAGCCAAACATTCTATTTTATTTTATTTGGATAGAGGCCTCTACAGTTCAACATAACAAACATTGATTGAAACCCACTAATCTTAAACTCAGGCACTGTGTTACCTGCTGCACTTACAAAGGTAAGCATGAACACCTGTTAGCAGCCATTAACCATTCAGAAATTGTAGCTGTTACATGTACCACAAAACGCAAGCCAGGCTGAGGCAGGAGGCAATGAGTGAATCCTTGAAGTAAAATAATCAATGAAAAGGTAAATCTTGTGGTTTCATATCGATAGTGCTTCTCCTACCCTACTCACTGCATCACCATTTAGAAGGACCAGAAATCAGAAACTGAAAGACCTGAAAGGTATATGCTTCTTCTGTCATCGTGTGGGAGGATTCTGAGCAGGTCAGGTGGCCTGTGGCTTGCTTGCTTCTCAGGATGTCAGAGAAAGAAGAAAACATGTCCATCTATTCTAACATTTATTGGACACCATTTTGTGCCAGACAGTATGTTGGACATTGGGGCTACAAAGATTATCCACATTTTTCTCAACTCAAGATGTTTACAGAAGAGATATAATCTGTTTTATAGTTTTATCAGATCTGAATGAAAATGACTGATGGAAATACTAAGGTATTTTAAAAGGCTGATCTGGGGCTGGGGGTATAGCACTTGGCTAACATGTATGAGGTCCTGAGGTCAATCTCTAGCATGGAGGCAGGTTGGAAGGCTGATCTATAGATAAAAATACATAAATATGCAAGTTCTTTGGGGAAAAAAGCCTGTAATGGATAAAGGGAAAATTCTGTTCCTTAAACCATATAGCAATGGTGGTGAACCTATGGCACGTGTGTTGTTTTCCTTTTAAAACAAAAGATATAAATGTATGAGTTATTTTTTTCCTAAACTAAAACCTCAGGATTCAGGTTTAGTTGCAGTGTTGGCACTTTGCAATAAATTAGTGGGTTTTGGGTTGCAGTTTGGGCGCTTGACTCTAAGAGGTTCACTACAACTACCTTTAAGGTTTGCTATTGATTTTGAAACTAAGAGACAGGCAATGTCTCTTTTTCACTTTGTTTTATGTATTTTCTAGAATTATATCACACACAGAAGAATACTTCCCAACTGCTATTAAACAACTAACAAAGCTGTTTTTTTTTTCTGAGCAATATTTTTTTTAAAAAATGGCATTCTAGTATGAAATACACTAAGTGTTAAAGTCAGTGAAGTTTGACAAGATTTATAAAGGCTATAGAATCCTGTATGACTTTTAAAGCTCTACGGGTAGCCCAAGTTTGTGGTGGTTCCTGGAATCTTGAAATTCTGATGTCAACCAGAGTATCAGAAGAAATCATCCTTGTGCCATAATACCCGAGTTTCCATTTAAAGCTCTACTTTTAGATAAAAGGAGAGAAAGTGAAGAATCTAATCCATAGCAAAGTCCAATCACATAATGAAACCCGATATAAATTTAAAAGTTAAAAAATGGGCTGAGGATGTAGCTCCTCTGTAGAGACTCTAGGTTCAACCTCCAGTACCAGGAGGAGAAAAAGGAGGAAATTAAGACCCAGAGATATGAAGTACGCTATTCAAAGTCTCACAGCTTGGTTGCAGCAAAACAATATATTGTGCTTCCTATCATGCCACATAGATTTCCATGTTTCTGCAAACATCACCATAGCCTCAATTCCAGTGACTCAGCTTCTGCTCCATAAATAATTAAATCATGGTTATTCCTTTGATGTTGAATAAGTGGGAAAATTAGCCCAGAATGGATAAGCAACAGTTGGAAGATATGATCACATAAATACACCTAGTTATCATTTAAATAAAAGCTAGGAATTTATTGGTATGGTCTCCCAGGATTTCAAGTTAAAATGAAACTGAAAAATTATTCACTTTATTTAGGCACAGAACTATATTTATCATAGTACAATCTTTTTATTCTACTCTGACTTTTAAAGTGAAAGGTAGTTAAATAAAATAAAAACATTATGTATTAAGAATACCTTAAATTTTTTCTTTATATGGTATAGACACTTTTTTTTCCACTGCTAAAATTTTAGGATATTTTCCCTTCCCTTTCAATATTATTTATGATCAAAATTTATATCTAACTGAACTGAGTACATATTTAGCAGAGTTGTGTCCCAGTTTGGATTTCACATTCTTACTTATATCTGTCCAGAAATACTCAGAGATCAGACCGCACAACACTATTTATTCTAATATTAAACATGAATGCAAGTCCCAGTGACGTTACACATACATTTGTTTCAACAGTTCTGACTCAACAGGATAACCTGCTTTTGTGCTCCTCTTTGCTCTTTGTAAGATTGCAGTTGCCCAGCTAATTTATCCAATGGATGAGCTGAAAAGGGCTGGTGTGGGTTGGAAAGGTGAGAGGGAGGGAGGGAGAGAGGAAAAGAGAGAAAGGAAATAGACAAGCGTAGAATGGAGTTTCATTGAACTACTGTGTCTAGTTATGACTATGTCACTTCCAGCTTCCCATCACCGGGACAAAATACCCAACACTTGCATTTTAAAGGAGCAGACATTTATTTTGGCTCACAGTTTCAATGGATTCAGTCTGTGGTTTTCCTGTTTCCAAGGAGAAAACAGCATAGTGAAGGCTGGAGAAAAGCTGGGCAGGGAGCAGAGATAAGAGGAGGAGCTGGTAACAAGAATACGCCCTTCCAGGCCACACCTCCAGTGATCCACCCCTTTCTATTAGGCCTCACTTCCAAGCAGCACAGTCAAGTATGACCTTAGCTGTGGACTAATCTACTACTGATGAGTATAGTGCTGCAGTGATCCAGTTGCCTTTCAAAAGCCCCATCTCTGAGCATGAGATTTTGGGGGCTTTTAGGCCTAAACCATATCAGCAAGTATCCCTTTATTTTCTTCTGTCCTATGCAGGTTTCTCTCTTTTCATTTCTTAGAAATACAATGTTATACCATGATGGTGGATTAATCATTCATAGTACTGTAAAAAGTATCAAACACTACATAATAAAAGACCAAATTTCCAGAAGCTCAAAACTTTGAGGGGGAAAATATCTGTACTCTCCATGATTCCTTCTTGAAAAGGTGACCCTTCCTGGATTCTTACAGAACTTCACTCATGCCCCCCTAATGCTACGTGCTTTGTACCCTTAATCCCACAGTGCAGTATAAACACACCATAGCCAGTGCATTTATATATCTGAATTTCCCATAGTCCCTAATGTGGTACCTTAAGTGTAGTAGCACTCATAAAGGAGCGACAGAAGACACTATCTCTGAGTTTAACTGGGGAGGGTTCACTACTGACAAAGGATGTGGCATAAAAGATTGATATAAGACTCGAATATACCCATTTCATTAAAGCACTGTTCTTGCATTACATAGAAAGCAAACAGATGCAGTAAGATGGAACAGATCCCTTTCAATTGGTATGTCATGCATGAGACTTTGAAAGAAGATATAGCTCATGATTTAGAGAGCACTTAAGGTTATGTTCCTACCTCTAGGATAGGTAAAAGAGTGAGGACCACTATGAAAACATTTACGGAGGTTCTCTTCACTTGCCATCTTTTTTTATTTTATGAAAAAATAAAATAAAATTTCACAACAAGATAAGAGAATACCAATAGTTAATACACTGAGTATCATTGATTATCTTCAAAGTAGTTACTCAGAGTATACGATAGACAAAAAAGACACTCTCTTACAGAGAGGAAAACAGATAATAGCACCAAACTTTCTCTTCAACGAACTAAGAGAAACTTGTAGTATAAATGAATATTGAGTACAGTCTTGTTCCAAATTGACAATCTCTCCGGTATAATATAACCTGGTTTCAAGCCTCAACTCCTCAAGATTTTCCACTTAGGTTCCATTCCCACAACCAGCTGTTCATACTCTGCTGTACACATTTAGATTTGAAGAACTGACCCTACTCCAGGATCTACTGAACCAGGACTCTGAGAGGGAGCGTCAGTACCTCTGATTTTCAAAAGGATTTTGTGTTATTCTGCTTCATGCTGGTGTGAGAACAACCATTCCATCCTACCCACCCAATCTCCTGTGTGCCAGTGGCTCAGATCATGTGGGAATATGCTCTTTGGCCTTGGGCTTTTGGATGGTGAGAGAAATGAATATTTCTTGATTTGTTCTATTAAAATAAAAATACCCCAAAGGGCTCTCCAGTAAAACAAGACCTTAATTATCAACTTCAGTCTTACTAGGATTTGCCAGTTCTACTAAGAGCTGGAGTCATGCTTAGCTGTATACTGTAACTTGATCTGGGATGCACTGGGCTGAACTAGCTTGAGTTGATATTTGCCTTCGATAATGGCCACACAGAGTTTAGTAAGATGATCAATAATGTATAAATTATGTAAAGAAATATGCTTAGTTTTAAAAAGAAATCAGCATTACAAGAAATCATCATTAGGGCCTTCGTTGACTTATCTGATCGCATTTTACGGAGATTTCACAGTCATTAGGTGATATAATCAGAGCCACACACTGAGTTGTTACTATTCATGAAGGAGCCCTTGTTCTAGAGATCCTAACGTTGTCCACAGTGCCAGGAAGACTTTCCATCACCCAACAGTTACATTTCATTATTTTCCTTACATGAAATGGATGACAGGTTTTGGTAGACCAAAGACCAGGATGTGACCTTGCCCTCAGGAATTCTTAGTCTGATGGTTCACAACCATCTGAATATCTACTCAAGTTTTGATTGAAAACCTGTGTTATATTCATCTATTGTTTTGTCAAAAAAAAAATCCCAGGAAAATCTCTAAAACTCTGTTGTATCCATCAGAATAATTTTTGGGTGCAGTAAACAGAAAGAAGCCTGTTAAGTTAGCTTAAGTGAAAAGGTGGACATTGATTTAAGTGGGGTCAAAAAAAAAAAAAAGAGAGAGAGATGGACAAGCAGACTTCAGTGGGGTAGGATTTGGGGTGTGGAAGTCCTTTCTGGGCCTCTCCTTGGTCTGATTCAGCTAGCTAGCTCCATTCTTTTTTGGGAGAATAGAATGCTACTTTTCTATTTCACACGATACATGGGAGATTTAAAAAAGCCACAGTGGTGGTGAGTTTTAGATAGCAAATGTAGAAATACCCACTGAGACAATCAACAGTTTCTCAGTTTAGTTTAAAAAGTTACCCTGAGATATAACCCACAAATTAACAAAAAATAAATTTTACTTTTAAAATGTACAATTCAGGGGTCTTTCATAGAATTTATCTACATTATTTATGTATTCTGTATTTAAATCTGTAGCCTCAAAATCAAAATACATTACACTTCTCTGATCATTCATGGACACGTTTAGAATGGAAAAAGTTTGAGTCATCAAATAGGCACATTCTCAGCTGAGGTTGAACAAGCTGATGTTTTGTTTTCTTATTTCAACTCCCACTGTCTCTTTAATGGTGTATTTAGTAGGGCTATGTTTTCTACCACATTTTTGTGCTTTTTGGGGTTGGTGATTTCACTGTTTAAAGTAGCATATAAGTGTAGCGCTGAAGTGCTGGCTAGTGTTCCTCTATGTGGAAAGCTTGTGAGGTGCCTTATGAGGAAAATACATGTGTTGATTGAATTTTGTTCACGTACGCGTACAGTACTATTGGCAGTGAGTTCAATGTTAATGAATCAACAATGCAGTGCACCCAGAAAGAGAAAAAGGAAATTTGCCAGTCTGTAAACAAGGCTGTCCCAGAAAGTGCTGAAGTAACATCTCTGGCTGTGTGAAGCTATGAAAAAGATGTAAATGGGACTAAATTTGTGGATTCATGAGATGAAAACCAATGAAAAGAAAGTGTATCAGGCAACATCGTTTTAGGCTCAAAGCCAAAGAACAGCATAGTCATTTTAATTAATTTAATTAACTTAGAAAAGTTCGATGTTTTTCTGACCCTAATTCTTGGCTAGTGTTTTGGTATAGAGAAAGCCTGCATGTTAACTAATTGTAAGAAATGTATATTGGGGTGCTAGGGTTGTAGCTCAGGGGTAGCGCAATCCTATGTAGCATGAGCAAGGTCCTGGGTTTGACTTCTAGGGATAGGAAGAGACTCTCTGCGTGTGTGTGTGTGTGTGTGTGTGTGTGTGTGTGTGTGTGTCTAAAGAGAAACACATAAATATAGTAGTCACTGTAACACACAGTAGTTACTAATGTGCCCTGGATGACAAAGACCCCGCTTAGGATGTAGCCTTCTTGCCCTGCCTCCTTTCCGTTCCTATGAAAGATGCCCTTCTAATCCCACCAAGATGGATCTTTGAAGGAAATAGCCCCTTCCAATTCTCAATCAGTGGCTCTTGAATAAAATTGAATCCTTTCTGCCAACTTGCATCCCCTGAATATTGGCCTTCAAACAGCCTGGACCTTGATCTGATAACAGTAGCTTTTCCAATGTTGATTGGCCATTTGTATTTCTTTTTAGGAGAAATACCTATTCAGATATTTCAGATTTTTCTCATTTTGAAAATTGGAATGTTTGTCTTTATATTTTGGATACAGGCCCTTATCAGATATATTATTTGAAAATATTTTTTTCCTATTCTGGGGTCATATTTTTATTTTTTGATGGTTGGACAGACTTTTGGTCATGCTGCCAAATTCTCCTTGGTTTATATTGCACAGGTGACCACTATCCTGATGATGGGGCAGGACTGGCAATTGCTTCTTGTGTAGTCATGAGAATTGGGGAAGAGCAATTCTCAGGGCAGATGATCAATTACAGATTCACTACATTATGTCATTATTATGCCATTTTCTTTCATTATAGGGAGGCATACACAGCTACTCTAGATATTATAGATTGTTACTACTTGAGGACAATGGAAAAATTTCTTACTGACACTGACTTTTTAAAAGAGAATGCACTTCTTGAATTTAAAAAAAGTGATTGAAAAAAACCTAATTTTAAAATGAAAACATGTAAACCATAAAAGATACTAATGGTTGAGAATCATTCGGTTTAAAAAATTTTAATAGAGGAAAAGTAATGACATTTATGAAGAGTGTTATCTTCCTCAATAACAGTTACTATTCATTGTCTCAGAAGCTGCTCAAATAATGCTCCTAAAAACAGAACTATAGAGGTGCGATGTACAATTACAGGCAAAAACAATGAAGAAATTTCAAATCTGTTTTAAGTATATACTTCTAGAAGGTATAGAATATGCTACATCAAAATATGCCTCTGATATATGCATAATTTTGAGCTAAAGGCAAACCATTAGATTTAGGAAAAGCTTTTCTTCTCCCCTAACTACCTAAAAATGAATACAAGTTTCTCTTTTAAGTACAGGAAGTTTCCATTTATAAAGGAAAGCTCAATTTTTATAGATTTCTCCTTGCCAGGATGTCAGCTAATCAGTTGCCCAAATGACAACTCATCTGAGAGACTCTTACCTGCATGACAAGACAGACTTCACATACATTTTCTCCTTTCTCTTGCCTGAAACTGTTGCTCCCACCCCATAAGATACAAGCCCCTTTAATAGTATATGTTGTGGCTTGTGTCTAGATGTTCCCCCAAAGCCTCATGTAGTCATAGGTGGGGTTTCTGCAGAGGTGGCTGGATCTAGAGTGTGTAACACTAGAATTGATTGATGGTGTAATGCAAGGCTCGGGGATACTAGGATTAAGAGTATAAGTGCTATCCACCTTAAGTAGCTTGGATAAGATAAAAAGGGTGGAAAGACGTTGTTAAGGTCCCTTGTTGCTTTTGCTACCTTCTTCCCACCATGAACTGTTTCTCCTCTGCCTTGCCACCCTGCGTTGGAGCTAGCCAATTATGGACTGAAACAGCAGAAGCAGGTTTCTGGAATTGGTGTTATCAGGGGCTTAGTTTTGGACATGGTGATTTGTTACTATTAGATGTCCAAGGGGAGGTGATGAATAGACAGCTGGATTTATTTTTACATATATTAATGTGGCTAATCCTTATAGCAAGCTTGTAAGTAGATCTTATTAGTATTCTAATTTTTAAATGGAGAAACTGAGATATAGAGAAGTTAAGACATGTGCTTAAAATCATACAAGTAATAGATAACAGAGTTGGGATTTGAACCCAAATCTAGTCTCAGGTTCCTAATACAGAGTTAATAAAAGCATGGATCCTTTTCTTGTCCTTTAAAACCAGGAAAAATCAGAGCACTCTATAGTAAAATTATATATCTAAATATATATTATATATTTTACATATGTTATATATACATTATATATATCTGTAACTTTATATTTTGTCACAACTTCAAATTTATAGAAAATCTGAAAGAATAATATAGGGAACATTATGTACCTTGTGCCAAGATTCAACAGCTATTTATACTTTGGCATATTTGCTTGGTACTCTTTACTTTTCTCTTTCTATATATATCTATATTTATATATAACTGTATATATATTATATATTTAATATAGAATATATTTATTATATATTCTGTATTTACTATATATTTATCTATTTATACATATATGAGTGTGGGCAGGTTTACACACCTGCACACACAAAAATTTCCTGAACTACTTGAGAGTTTCTAACAACTCCTTCCCATTACTTCAGTAGGTTTCATATAACCACAGCACAATGCTCAAAGTCAGGAAATTTAAACTTGATATGAAATTTAAATCTTATCAGTTGTGCCAGTAATATTTCTTAAAGCTAGCTAGTTTTTCCAAGTCCAGGACCATGTTTTGCAAAAATAATGTACATATAGTCAATACCTGTATCACAAGTTTCACGTATATTTAATCAAATAAAGTTTATATATAAACTGTTATAAGTATAAAAAATATTCCTTAGGTTGTGCAGTTTGTTTGTTCGACATGCCAGTGTTTCAACTTGCCCTGTGTGGATACAAAGGTCTAAAAGATTAGACCTTGCTTCAATTTGGGACTTTAAGACAATGACTCTCCAAATTCTTCAAAACATACTACATAACAGATGGTTTTCTTATGAATTATAGCGTAATGGAGTTATTCCTACCCCACTGGACCAACTCGATCTGTTACTCTGCTAGTGGTCTAAGTATGACTTGCAAAATTAATGGAATCTCTCAATGTTCCTCAGGAGATCGGAGATTGGGAGAATCTTTTCAATTACCAATTTTTCCCACCCAAGAGATTAACTGCAGATAAATTCCTTAGATGTTCCTCTGAGCTTCATGTTCCATTCAGGATTCAAATTCACTAAAGGCATTTAACTGCCTGAATGAGTGATCATAATGTTATAGACAGTCAGAGAGGGATCGAGCCTTGAGGGAGTCGGCACAGAAGACGAGACACACCAACATTGTGCCTGGAGGTGAATCTGAAGAGAGCCAGGCCTCAAGATGGAGGCAGGGTAGCCAGGCCTGCAAGTCTCCGTGGAGATAAACAGCAGGTTGAGGTTATACTGTAATTAGCACCACATGGTCCAGTGAGCCTAGCTAGGCCTCAGATGCATAGGTGGGTGACTGGCGAAGACATCTGGATGCTCCCATCACCTCCCAGGAATACCTTTGTTCTTTCTATGTTAGAAGTTACAGGGAAGATAAAGTTAATGATGCTCACCATGAACCCTTGCTACATGCCTTGCTTCCCTATCAGATCAATATTAGCTCAGCAAAAGTAATTGTAATTTGACCCATAGCTGCCCAAGTTGTGATTTTGCTGTATAAAATACCCTTGACAAGGAACTCAGCAGCTACCCACTGGAGACCACTCCTGGAAATCCAGGAGCTCCTCTTCCCCTCTTCTCCTTCTCATTTTCCTTCTCTTTCTCCTTCTTCTTTACAATAAAACTCTTCTATCCTTCTTTTTTGGTTCACAAACTTCATTCTTTGATGTTGTGAGACCACAAACTCGGTACATATGTTATCAACAATACTGAAATACTTCATATTACCTGGCAAGGGATGATCCCTTGAAATCCTGCCTTTAGCCCCAGCTGATTAATGGTCTGGTAATCCTGTACCCAACCTGAGTTGAAGGGTTGGAAGCTACAGGGTTAAAACCTGGTCCAAGCAGTCCCTTATGCCTTAAATGGTAGGATAGAAGTCATAAATTCAGGAAGAAAGTAGTTTACTGTTTGGTAAACAGTGGAGGAAGCAGTGACATTCTTTAACCTTTTATATTCTATATTCTAAACCAAAGCAAAATACTGCTTCCAGATTGTTATGGACTAAAATAATTAGTCCATTGGTTTTGTGTTCTTGACTTGGGGGTTTCCAAGCAATGTCTCTAATCTCAGCTTAGTTCCTGAGACTGTTAAGAGTTTTATAAAAGCCCTATAGCTTAAACAGAGACTCCATTGTTTATATTACACAAAATCTTTGGGAATGATAGAAATAGAATTTCTGAAACTCAGATTAAAAAAGTTCCTAGAGACTCTGGAATGAAGAGACTCAGTTTCTCCTGGATTTCATTATCTGTCCCCTCATAGACTGGTAACAGGCAAGCCATGCATCTGGTAATATCACTTTCAATTTTGGACTTCATCCTATCATAAGTAGATGAGACCAAATATTGCAGAGGCTTCATATAGTATACCCAGTTTTGTGATCCACAACTTAGCCTTTCCTAAGCATTTAATATCTTTTATTTGACTTAAAACCTGGAGATTTGGTGGTGATACCCTAAAGAGTTGTTTCTTCAGTTCACACCTCTCAATTAATGAGTATAAATCATCCTTGAATTACTAAAATATAGTCATTTCAAGAGGCCTCAAACAGAATTCTTGGGAACTTTCCACAAACAGATGGTCTTTGGAAGGAGATAACATTTAATCAAGACTTCCAGATCAAGCAAATGATTACATGAGATCCACAGAGTATGACCACATATTATTATGCTTTAATCACACTTTTGTTCAGTATTTTTCTAGCTGTCTTACTTTCTCTTTTGTTCTTATAAGGCTGCCTATGTCTATGCTACCTGTAAGGCCTGACTCTTCATTTTTCTTTGTCATGCTTAGTCCAATATTCATTTGGCTATAATTTACTTGTAAACTGGCTGATGCATTCAACAGGTTAACTGTTGTCTGTACAAATTTTCCTTTGGGAATATCTATCTCTCTTTGGTACTATTTCCTTGTAATGAATAACTTGGCTGATGAGATTCAACTGTTAGGTGGATTTTTAGATGACAAGCGCTACAATAGGCCACACAGCCATAAATCTAAAACCCTCTATTATGTTTTACCTAGAAGAAGAGACTTTTGTCTCTATCCAAACAATACTTGGAGATTTTTCATGGGAATTAATTTTGTAGTTGAACTTTCACGGGGATAGAGCTTTCAGAGAATCAGAGGATAGATGATATACTGTGTGTGTGTGACTGCCAAGGCCTATGCGTACTAGGTAAGTGTTCCACCACTGAGCTACTTCCTCAGCCAGAATGGCATATTTCTGAAAGCTGTTTTACTTTTATAGCTCTTACAAGAGAGATTGTGTCTCGTTCACTCATGATCTTGCTACTACAAAATTCATTGCCTGATGCTGTATCATTCTTCATTCATGGTGCCAAAATATCAGAACCCTATTTGATTATGCCTTACAGGATGTTTTGGCTGAAAACAAGCCATCAAAGACCCAAATCCATATTGGATTTGTGAACAAAAATCTACCGGTTACTACTTTGAAAATAGGCACTTATTATTTTAGTGAACTGATTCTTTACCTCCAAAATAGTTTTTAGTATCCTATGTAGAGCCCATTTTGGTCTATCTGTTTCTCTCTTAAAATAAGATATTGTTAGAAAACTGAAATCAAGAAAAAAAAGCTTGACTTTGACTAGAAAATTAAAATCCTGAATACTCCAGGAGAATTATGGGTTCATCGTCATTCTCTTTAAATATTGTTATTTCATTTTTTAAGAGGTCTAGAAAGTAGGGAAACACTGCATGCTGTGGTGCACAGAGAGCTAGACAATTTTGCCCAAGTTATAGAACTCCTCATGTAAGAGGTTTGTGGAACTGGCAGGCATTTGTTCAGTGTAGCACATTTTAGATATAATATTGGCCTCTTTAAGGTACCTTGTAGTGTCTTTGGGGAAGGGTGTTATATTTAGCGCAAACTTCTTTGAGATTTTTAATACTATTAAAAAGCTTCATGAAGTAAACCAAGAAATTAAAAAATTAGGTAAATTGGTTAATTATCCATGGTTGGCTCTGCAGGCTTTAGAATGGGGATGGGATCTACTTTTTTGGTTTAATTTGAATGCTGTTGGCTTTTGCTTGACTCATTGACTGAAAGCTCTTATCATAACCCTTGTTTTAGTAGTCATTTGCCCTGCAGTGTTCAGATAGTTGATATTCTAAGTCTTACTGTATAGTCACTGACCCATCAAATGATCCAACAATTGATTATCTAAAAGCAGAATAAAAAATTTGACATTGATGATGTTGAGGAGACCATCTTCAGAAACATGATGTACCATTATGACAACTCAGGAACAGTGAAGATCTGAATTGATCATGCTCCTATATGTTAAGGGCTCCACCACTCAGGTCAGCCTTAAGAATGACCACAAGAGAACCCAGAATGGAAACAATCAACATACAAACAGCATGCCTTGTGCATTACTATAACTTTTCTAATGTACTATTTTTATCAGTGTAGCTTTATTATTTCAGGGCACACTAGAAAGAGATAAATTATAAAAACCACATTTTCTATTTCAAAAATTTACTTAAAAACCATTAAGTAAACATCTAAGCATTTAATTGTATCAAATGACAATTTATTTTCCAAGACTCTTTAAAACCCTTGTCTCGAGACTATAGCTTTGCTGCATGTACCACTCCTTTACTATTATATCATAATTTGTTCTCAATATTAATCAAGCCATCCTCTTATTGCAAGACATAACTTAAAACCCAAACGTCAAGTCCCATAAATACCTTGACTTTTCTATCCACTCAAGTTACTACTAGTAAACTTCTGTCTTACCACTATGGCAACATTCTCTATATTACAATAAGCAATTAGCTCAGGGTTTTCTTATCAATGGATTATTTTTTGTGGTATTTTGAGCATTTGGCAATATTTAACAGTGATACATATGGCATGTGCCCTCACTGGAAGGCCTCCTGTGACTATCAGTAATTGGATAATGGGGTAGTTATGGGAGGTTCCCAAGGTGGAGAAGACTTGGAGTAGCCAGTTTCAGAATTTTAACAATTGGTAGAAACATATTTCTGTACTGATGAATACCAGTGAGATATCAGTCCTTGATGAAATGATCAGGAAGACCAGATGGAAGAAAAAGATGATTCACGGATACCAGTGTGGATAGGTGACTATTCCAGGGAATAGATGTACTTGTCTCCTCAATGCCTTTCCAATTTTTCTAAGCCCCCATGGAATTTAAAAATAGCCCTGGGAAAAGTAGGACATCAATTTCTTTTTCCCATTTGGTTGAATAGGAATTCAATGTAGACATGATATTTAGTTTTACAGAGATAAAATTACCTTTTTCTAAATACATTGCAGTTTTGGGTGCTGAAAATCAGAGGTGACACATATACATTTTTTCTTTATGCAAATAAAACTGCTGTTTTTCCTTTTTTATTTTTTTGGTACTGGGGATCGAACTCGGGTCCTTGTGCTTGCAAGGCAGATGGCAGAACCACTGAGCTAAATCTCCCGCCCAGATTGCTGTTTTTCCTAACTAGGAATATGTCTATGATACAACTAAGAGTAACCAACTCATTCTATAATATGGTTACATATATTTTGCATAGTATTCTATTGTATGAATGTATTGTGACTTATTTAGCCATTGCTAATATGGCCATTTAAAATGTTATAGTTGTCTTACTGTGGTAAAAATGCTGCAGAAAAATTCTGTTCTGGTTTAGATATAAAATATCTCCCACAATCCTCATGTTTGTGAAGAGGATTGGATCATGGGATGCTGTGCTTGTCAGTGGATTGATCCGTTGCTGAATTCATAGCTGAGTGTGCTGTTCTGAGGTGGGGCCTGGTTGGAGGTGGTCGCTGGGTGCATGGGTTGGAAGAGCATATTCTCTCTGGCTCCTCCCTTCTCTCTCTGCTTCCTGTCTGCCATGGATTGAACACCTTTTCGTCTGCCGACTGATCCACTGTGCCATTTCTGCTTTATTTATTTATTTATTTATTTATTCATTTATTTATTTATTTTTAAAAAATTTAAATTGAATTTATTGGTACATTCTAGGCAGACAGTACAGTTACATTCATTACTGGGATCTTGTACCTTTGTACGCCAGATCTTGGCTCTCATTTTTTCCCCTTGTCCCCACCCTCCCTTCACCCCCTCTTCCCCTCCCCACCTTCAAACGCTTTAATTCCATTTTTACATTTTCTCATATTTTTTTCCTTTCCCTTATTCCCCTTTCCCTATCTTTCTCACTGTCCCTACACCTTTGGTCCTTTTCTTCCTATTTCACGTTGCTAATTGTCCTGTTAGGATCTTGAGTACTATTTTAGTTTTTCACACCAGAGAAACTATTTGGTACATTTCTGCTTTAAATTCAGCTGACTTTGGACTAAACCATGAGCCAAAATAAACATCTCCTCCTTTAAGTTGTAAGTGTTACATATTTTGTCCTGGTGATGAGGAAAGTGACTAAGACAGATTTTGGTACTGAGAATGGAACAATTGCTGTGACCACACTTAACCATCTGTTTCAGAAGCCTCAGGTACTGGTTCACAGGAGGAATTTGGAAAGGTTTGGAGATGTCTGTAAGAGAAGCCCTAGAATGCTGTAACCCGAGCTTGGAGCTTGGTGGGAGAGACTGGTCAGAGCTCATAGACCAGAATACTGAAAAAAATACAGATGGTAAAGGCCAGGCCCCAGAGATTTCAGGGTGGGAACAAGGATTCCTTTGGCAGTTGGACTGCAGGCCATGTATGTTATGATCTGGCAGAAAATTTGTCTACATTTTGCCCATGTCGTGAAACTTTGTGGAAGACTGAAATTAGAGGCAATAGACTAAGTAATCTGATGTAGGAAATGTCAAGGTAGTCCAGTGTTTGGGCTATAATAGGATTACTGCTTGCTACTTTTAGCAAGATCTGCAGTGAGAATCAGGAGCAAGTGGCCAAGTTAAATGATTCAAAAGTTTGCAGTTTAATCAGAAAGGAGGTGCCCATAAATGGGACATGGAGAGTATGGTTGCTAAAAAGATTTGAATTAAAAAGAAGCTAAGTACTTTGCATCAGGACAGTAGGAAAGGTAAATTGAATGCATCTCAGGCATCAGCAAGACTGTGCCCTTTGCAAGTTCAAGGGTACAAACCATAAAACTTTCATTTGAGAAGAGAGTGCCCAGGTTCATTTCTGGAGAAGAGCAGCCCAGGAAATTGGTTCCCTGGGATTGATTTCACAATGCTCATCCATCCAGGCACTCAGAGGTTATGGCAGCCATGGTCAGAAAGGTCAGGGTACCATTCAAGGTTGCCACAGACCTTGGCATTATCCTGTGGTACTAGTTTTACTGGCACACAAAATTCAAGAGTTGTTTAGTTAGGGAGGCTTCCACCCCGATTTCAGAAGAAGGCCTGGGGCAGGGGCAGGGAGTGTGTTCCAGAGAGAATCTGTGAGAATAAACCTGAAAGTGCAGTGGAGACCCCAGGAAGGTTAGGGTTTCTGGTAACAGGGATCTTCTTTTGAGGAAAGTTTCTGGCAATGAGCAGAACCACTGCAATAGAGAAGCTATTGGGTTGCAATTGGAAAGGCAGGGCTGCCTAGTTTCTTTAGGATTCACTTCTTGCTACAACTTGCCATTGGTACTATACACTACAGGATTTAATATTTGTGCTTCAGGGTTTTGGTCTTGTTTTGGTCCCATTCCTTCCTGTCCATTTCTCTCTCCCTTTTAGAATGGGAATGTTCACCCTGTGCCACTGAATGTTGAAAGTACTTAACTTTCTTTCTGATTTTTATAGGGACTCACAACTAAGAGTTTTCTTTGAGTCTCAGGAGACTGGTTTTGTACTTTTCAACAATACCGGAACTTTTAAACCTTAATGACTCTTAGAGACTGTCTAATTAGATTTTGCATAATAACATTGAGATGAGTGTTTTGGGGGCCAGCAGCAGAATGTCCTGGTTTAGATCCAAAATATCCCCCAAATTCTCATGTTTTGGAAGGAAGGTCACTGGATCACTGATGAGTTCATCAAATGATCCAACAATTGATTATCTAAAAGCAGAATAAAAAATTTGACATTGATGATGTTGAGGAGACCATCTTCAGAAACATGATGTACCATTATGACAACTCAGGGAACAGTGAAGATCTGAATCGATCATGCTCCTATATGTTAAGGGGTCCACCATTCAGGTCAGCCTAAGAATGACCGCAAGAGAACCCAGAACGGAAACAATCAACATACAAACAGCTGAATGTGCTATTAGGAGACGAGGCCTAGTTGGAGGTTGGTCACTGGGAACATGACTGCCAGGGGTGTATTTCTGTCCCTGGCTCTTCCCGTCTTCCTCTGCTTCCTGGCTCCCATGGGTTGAGCACCTTGCCTCTGCCGTGCCTTTCTATCATGCATTTTCTGCTTTTGAGCTAGACAACCATGGGTTGGGACCTTGAACCAAACTAAAGCTGTCATCCTTTAAATTGTGGGCATAGATATTGTGCCTCAGTGATGAGGAAAGTGATGAAGACACATCCCTTAACATACATCCTAGGAAAAATAATGACAAATGAAATTTCCAAGTCAGATACTGCCTAATTATCAAAAAGTTGGCACAAATTCGACATTCTACCAACAGTGTATGAAAATGGTGTTTCCTCTTATCATTACCAACACTGGTTGTTGTATATTTTGATACACAGTGGTACCTAGGTTCAAGCATTCTGGAGCCGAGGTGTTACTGCATTTGCCAGTGTGCTAAGTGGAAAACATTATCTTTTAAAAAATGTTTATTTAAGTATAAGTGAGGTTGAACATATTTTCTTATTGGTCATTTGTTTTTGTGTGTATACTACCTGTTCATATTCTTTACCTATTTTTTAAAAATTTATTGGGCTGGGGATTTAGCTCAGTGGTTCCGCTACCTGCCTTGCATACTCAAGGGCCTGAGTTTGATCCCCAGTACCAAAAAAAAAATATTGTTTATTTTGATAAGCTCCGAACTCTTAGTATATGGAAGAAATTGTGCTTTAATCTGTTGTTTGTGTTACAGTGTTTCCCCAATTGTTTTTGAGTTGGTTTATGATAGTTATATGGAAGTTTAATAATCTGATTGCTAAGCCTTTTTTCTTCATTTTTCTAGATTCAATGTCATGTTACAAGTCTTTTCTACTTTAAAATATTTTTATAAACCACTCTAATCATGTTGAGTTACTTTCACAGTTCCTTCTTTGTGTTTCTTTCATGAATCTTTGATAGATTTGAAAGTCATTTTGATATAAGATATATACTACTGATCCAGTTTTCTTTTTTAAAAGGCTTTTCTTATTCTCTGCCTGTTCAATATTGAGTATGCTGGGATGGTTTGCTTACTTGTTTGGAATCTTTAATGATATCTTTATAAGCCTGTGTTAACAAGACTACTTAAATTCTGCTGTGGGGATAGTCTTCAGAAATTCATTCTGCATATTGTTTTTCCACAAATATTGGCTGACTGCAATGAGAAAATCAATTCTACTGAAACCAGAACAGACGATAACTGCCTTCGCATAGCAGCAGAGTTACATGATTCACAAAAGGCAAGATGGCTCTTTGTTCTTAGAAATCTCTTGGCAGACTTTTTGGGTGGGAAAGGTGAAGTCTCTCTTCATCCACTATACCCCAAGGCACATTCCGGAAGCTGAGGGTGAATTGCTTTGCATGAGAAAAGTAGAAGGAAATTGAGGGTCAGAGGCTGGTGGCAGCTGGGAAAACGAGGAGCTGGGAAGTCTTAGGAGAGAGATCTCTGGAAAGACGGCGAAGAGCCACAGCTGAGGGAGAATAGAAACTGACCACCAGCGAGAATGGGAACTGGCTCTTTAGATCAGCGATTTAAATAAAAAATGCATATTCCATTTACAGTTGCCCCTTGCCTTTCACTGTGCTGTGGTCCCTCTCTGTTACCCTCACATCCTCAGAAAGCCTGTTGCACACATGAGCCCGGACTGGTGGTGCTGTAATGGGGAGTGAAGAAAGCGGGGGTAGAATTTCCCATCAGGGCAGACAGAAATGGTGGCAGCTAACGGTACAGGGTCTGCAGGGAAGAAAGCTGCAGAGTGCACCCCACTCCCCCCACCTGTCCTACCCCAGACAGATGTGCAGAAAGGTCAGCTCCTTGGGGGAAGGAGTTTTGTTTACCTGCTTTTCATGCCCTCTCTCTAGTGCCTGGAGTTGAGCTTGACACTCAGAAGTTTCTCAGTAACAGTTATTAGAGTGAATAGATCCAAGTCTCACCAAAGGTTCTGGAGTGCCTTAGAGTGGAATAAAGATGTGAGCCAGTGCACTTGGATGTTAAAGCAAAAGGCAAATCCAGAGGCTGGAGACTTGGAACTCTAGCTTTTGTTTGTCACTCTGGAACACCAGCAGCTCCAGTGCTGGTCTCTGATGTGAAATATTCATGTTTATGTTTGAATTTACTCTCTCTGCATAGGCGATCTGCAACACTACAGTGGTTGAAAGGTCTTTAAAAGGTCTAATCACTTCCTAAATGGAATCCTATCAGCAAATGGATCTTCTGCTGCCTATTACCATGACATTTCCTATGTTGCTCCATTAGCCACCGAGATTGTTAAACCTAGAGTAAAGTGGGCCTGGAGCACCAAAAGGCACCATTTCCATTTGAAGTTTCTTCTCCCTTATGAGAATCATTTAATTTGGGGAAATGAGAAGGCACAGGAAGAAAGGTCTTAGTTCAGAAGCGCTATTGTGACCCAGTCAATAGCCAGCAATCTCAAGGAGGGCAGGCCTTTGTTAAGCCAGCCAGGTGAAAATTGGAGTTTAATAAAGGATTATATTGGAATCTCAGATGCTTCCTTCATAGCTCTGATTCAGGTGCTCCTCAGTGGTCAGGGAAAGCTATGGCCATGATGCATTGAGATGACAAAGCCTGAAACGCAACTGTGGAGGAATTCTACTAACGTTCGGAATTCCTGGGAAACTTAGAATTTGGGGTGCTGTCCCAAGATGCCTACAATATTTGGGGATAATTATCTGGTGTTAAAGGCTTGGTCACCAGCCTGTAGGACTATTGGGAGGTAGTGGAGATTTCAGAAGGAGGGGCCTAACGGGAGAGAAACAGGTCATCAGGAGGTGTCCTTTGCACAGACTATTGGAACTCTGGCTTCCCCCACTCCCACCTCTCTCTGCTTCCCAGCTGCCATGAGGTGAGCAGTTTCCTTTCTGCCATGATGCCATGACTTTGCCACAGCCCTAAAAGGCATACAGCCAAATGACCCTAGACTGAAATTCTTGAGCCAAAATAAATCTTTCCTCCTTTTAAATTGTTTATCTCAGGTATTTTTTTGCACTGATGGAAATATTACTGAGGGTTTACTTACTTTTAAGTATTTCACATTATTCACATTTCATCTTCCACATTTATTATAGATGTGATCACTGAAATTTAGACTCATAATATCTATAACAATCTGTCACTCTACCATATGACTAATCTTAGAAAAAGATGTTTTTCATATCTGTGATTCCTACAACGTTACTAATCTTGGAAAAAAATATTTTACAGGAATGTTCTTGAATTTAGGGTAATTGCTTTTGATCAGTTTCCTCTTTAAGTGTTTAATATATATTAAGTAATCCATTTTGGATTTTTCACCCTAGAGTCAATGGCAGGCTTACCTGGCACTCACTTCAGTTTTATAAAATTCATATCCTCCTTTTTGGAAATCAGGGTTGAGGGGAGTTCTACCTAAAGGATTCTAGTTATTAGTTTTCTAAAGCTTTTCATTTCTGCCTTTATTGTAAAGAATGTAAAGCTGGAGAGAGGCTTGATTCCCTGTACTCAACTTGGCATGACTGAATAACTGAGCTTCTCTTTATCTTCCTGAGAATTGGAGCTAGCAATACAGACCAAGTCTGTAGTGTGGGCCAAATACAGTACTTCCTCCTACTGAATGTGATGTTTTAGTTCACCTTCTGGCAAGGAGGGCCTCCAGAGACTGTTGTTTAGAGCCCGGGAATTATGCAGTCTATTTCTAGTGTTAAAACAGATCACCCTAGTTTGGGAAGATTTAGCATTATCTGGCCTGCTTTTTTAAGCAATAAGATCATAGTCAACCATGTAAGCATTCCTTACATTGTGGTACAGACATGTCTGTGAAAAGTTGGTGGAAACTGAGGTGTAGATTGGGTTATATTTTACAGGAGATCAAGTGACTTAATAGTTCAAGTCATGCTATTAAGAAGAGCTTTATTTTGCAATGTGAAAGAATACTCTCTAATATACCTTCTCTATAAGTATAGATTTTTATTTTATAGTTCTTCCTAAAATAGATTTTTAAAGTCAGACTCTGCTTGTGTAAGATGGACCCCGAAAGCAATGGAGCACTCGGGCCAGCGTTTCAGGGCCAGATACTGTGAAAAGGACACTTGGAATCCATTGATGTCTATAGCACGTTCTCACCACCCTAGTTCTAAGGAAAACATATGTCACAATTATAATTGCCTTAAAATAGTTAATGATTCGTTTAAACATGGTTGTTTGAGAAACCTGAAGTAAATATTAAGCAAACTTCAAGTAAATATTTAGTAAATCTTTATTTCAAAAGCTGTCAGAATTTTCTGGCCAATGTAGGTAACGATATCTACAGAGTTAAAGATGTGATTTTATGCTAAGTGATTTAAAGGGAATAAAATTATATATTTGGTATGGTTAACATAAATACCAGAAAGAATATAAAACTCCAATAATCTGGAGCATATTGATTTGAATTCTTAGGTAATTTGAATATATCATTGATAATCACATAGAAATCAACTATTCTCAGCTCTGGCTGTGCATTAGAAATACTGAAGTGCTTTTTTAAAGTACCAATGCCTGTGCTGCACACCAGTGATTCTGCTTTCACGGGCCTGGGAATCACTGTGCATCTGTGCTATCAAAGAACCCCGAGTGACTTGATGAATGCTCAAGGCCAGGAACCACTGTCAGAAAATCTTGGTCCCCTCCCCTGGGACCTGTTCTAAATTCAGACTCACCTGGGCTTGATGACACCTCGTAGTCTCAGTACTTGGGAGGCTGAGGTGGAAGAAGGCTCGAGTCTAGGAATCTGAGGCCCACTGGGCACCACAGTAAGACTCTATTGAAAAATAAAAATAAAATAAAGTAGTAAAATAAAACAAAATAAAATACACTTAAAAAGAAAAATTCAGACTTTCAGGCACCATTTCCAACTTTCTGAATCAGACTATACAGTTTAGTTAGATCTTTGGGTGATTCATGTTCAGCATGATTTTCATTGACTTTAAACTTTTTTTTTTTTTTGGTGCTTCTGGGATTGAACCCAGGACTTCATATATGCATGCTCTTACTACTGATTTACACCTGTAACCACATACTTGACTTTTTTTTTTTTTTGGTTTTGGCTTTTTGAGACAGGGTCTCACTATGTAGTTGAGACTGACCTGGAACTCACTATGTAGCTCAGGCTGCTCTCGAACTCACAGCGATCTTCCTGCTTCAGTCTCCCGTGTGCTGGGATTACTGGTGTGTGTCAACATGCCTGGCTTCCACATACTTGACTTTAGAAGTGCTTGTAGTCATTCTTCTATCCATTTATTCACACCTCTTTTTGTCCCATTTATTAAGTGGTGGGAATGGACGGTGCTATAGATCCTGGGAAACATGAGAGTATGAATAAGATTTGAACTTCCTTTCAAGGGAATTGCAGAGCACAGGGATGCAGGTGGTTGCAGACAACCCCAGGGAGAAACTCCAGGGTGGGGCTGTAAGCAGGGTAGCCACAGGCCTGGCAGGGTCTTCTGGGAGGAAAAGGAGAAGGTGAAGCCCCGCCCCTCTCCAGCCCATCTTTGGGAAGGCAGTGGGTTCTGAGCTGAATTCTTGAAATAGAACATGTCCGGCTAGGGATTCTGAGTGTGTGCAGCAACATCAGCATCACCTAGGAACACGTTAAAATGTCAGTTTGGGGGCCCGCTGCAGGCTTAGGAAGCACAAGCCCTGGGGGAAGGAACTGGCCATTGCTTGTTTGCCATGGGATTGCCGTATATGTTTAGCTTTAAGAACGCTGGCTGTAAGCAGTTTCCATGTAGAGGACAGGGGAAAAGGGCACTGCAGAGCATTAGGAAAATGTGCCCCAAATCACGGGAAGACTTATTCACATCAGTCTGTGAACTTTGTTATGGCTTGAACATGATGTGCTGAGTGTACTGAGAATTTCCCAATTTTGCTCAATTCATATATCTTTATTGTTTTTATGAAACTTAATTTTCCCTTTTCTAAGTCATTTGGTCATTAATCAAATTTAAAGAGAAAGTTTTGTGTGAGGTTATTTAATTGTCTTCTGTTTTTGAAAATTAAACTCTGCAGTTGTCTGAAGACTTTTTGTTCTTGGGATACTACTAACATTTCTATACAAATGCATTGGAAGACCTAAGCACAAAGCACAAAGACATCCTTACTTAGTTTTAAATGAAACTCCTTCAAATGGTCTTCCTTGGTGTGGCATGGGTTTAGACTGCCTTTGATCCTATGAGACAGGACAATCTGTTATAATCTCCAAATTTTATGTCTAAACATCAATTTTGGTAATGTCGATTTTCCCGATTTTAATACTTTCTTGTCATAAAAGCTAGCAAAGAACAAAGACTTTTACCTTCTTTTCTCTCTTTCTCAAGTTGCAGTGCTAATTAGTGCCTCAGAGGCCAAGTGGAGGTCACTGAAGAGAGGAAAGGGCCTAGATAATGAGCAACCAAATGGAGCTCAGAATTCCTGTTGAGAGTTCTAAGGGACTTAGAGATCAAATGATCCGGCTGTCTCACAGCAGAGGCCTCTGAGAGTTCAGCTGAGTTGCTCAGGGTCGCAGTGCTAATGGGGAAGCTGGAAACAGAAACCACAGTTCCAAATTCTCTGTTTAGTGTCCCTCTGTTACACCATGGTCACATGCTAGTCCGAGTCTTTGTGGAAGAAAACACAAGCTGTATGTGAGTTACTGTAGAACATAATGACTGATTTTTCCCTTTGTAATCCATAAGGAGCTAGTAGTGCACCAGTTGTTACCCAGTTTGCTGGCTTCATTGAGTACATTTGTTATCTCCTAAATCTTCTTTGGAATGAATATGAATCAATGATATGAAATAAATGAGAATATCAGTCAATTCAATGCTGATTTCCCTACTAGGCCCATATTCATATATATATTCATTAGCTTCTTGAACATATTTACCTAGATATTCTGCACTGGCATTAAAAAAATACACATCCTAGGGCTGGGGATTTAGCTCAGCGGTTCGGTGGCCTGCCTTGCAAGCTCAAAGACCCGAGTTCAATCCCCGGTACCAAAAAAAACCACATCCCCCAAATTGCATATTCTCTTCTAAAACAAAGATCATTCATGATGACCTTTGGATCATCCAGATAGGATGCTCTCCTCCTTTTTAAGCCATAGTAAATATCCTGCTGTTTAATTATGGGTTCATGTTCCTGTTCTGCTTCCAGTGTGATGTTTTAAGGTCTGCAATGACAAAAATCAGGTCAATTTAACTTTTTTTAAAAAAAGAACTCTAATCTTTAAGTATTTTGACTTTTGCAATTGAGCAATTAAAACTTTTCATAGTGTTGATGACAACAATGATTGTACCAGAGAAATAAGAACATTATTTGGTTTCTAAATTGTTATCCTCATTCAGTTATACTATGAGGCTCAGTAAAACTATTAATACATTGTGGGGTTTTAAAATTTGTATTTTGGATGCAATATTTGTTCCTACAAATATTTGCTTTTGGAAGCAAGATACCACCTTCCCTTGAAAATGTATAAGAAAGAAAAATAGAGGCTGCTTTTATTTCACTTTTAGTAGCTTAATTATTTGTAGCTTTTTCTATAATATTCTTCAACTTTATTTTAGAAAATGTACACATTTACATATAAAAAGATTGAATAAATTCAGAGGAAATAATATAATAATCTCCTTTCTTATATCTCTGTTATTTTTAATTCCTCATCTCTCAACTCTCTTGTGTATGGGTTCTTTCTCTTTTTAAGAACGGGCAACAAATTAGACCAAAGAATATCAAGCATGCCAATTTATTTCATTTTATTAAATTTACATTTCCCTCCTAAAAAGACTGAGAGTGGGGGAAACATACATGTTAGTGGCTGATTATGCTTCACAAATCAATTCACTGCAAAATTTTCTTTGAGATTATAAAAATGACTATAATGGAATAATGGATACCCCCCCACAAATTTCTTTAGTCAAAATTCTTAAGACATGCCGCCTACCTTGCAAGCGCAAAGACCCAAGTTCCATCCCCAGTACCAAAAAAAAAAAAAAAAAAAAAATCTTAAGACATCCTCATATGACAGGAAAGAGAGAAGTATTCACTGCAACCAAACAATTCTGTGGCGAAAAAATTCTTATTTGTATAACATCTAACAGCTTCTTCCTCAATGTCCTTGACTTGTCATTTCTGCCCCCACTTCTTCCCTCCCTCCCCTTCTATGTAATTGTATAGCTCCTTCTCCTGTTTCTGCAAACCAGCTCATCCTCATTTTACTTCTATGACCTTTGTCCTAAGAATAAAATTGATAAGAAGAAAAAGAAAATGAAGACTAAAAATTTTGTCTCTGTATACAAACAGATAATTCAATGTTACTTCCCTGGAATTCTGATCATAGGGTTGTAGGTTTTGAATCACACTTAGGAGCTTGCTCAATAGATCTTAGCAGAAAGACCATTGGTTTTTAGACTTAGAAGACTTACATTTGAATATCACCTCACAGTTTAGAAGTTATATGAACTGCAGTCAGTTCACTTAAACTTTTTACCTCTGAGTTCTTCATTTCTATAATGAGAATAATATTTGTACTTTGTAGGTGATTACATCAAAGTGAAAGTAAAAAGATATTGTGATTTTTGAGGAACAATATGGGCTGTGTTATTACCATCATCATTTCACATGTGCAAGAACTGAAACTACTTAGAAAGGCTAAGTATTTTTCTGAAAGACCCATGGTTTGTTAGGCATTGAGCAAAAACTAAAAGCTGAATGTCTAAATTCTTAGTTTGAATTCTTTCCAATTGGCTTTTTTCTGAAGTGCTTTATTTTAACTTGTAGGAATCTTGTTGCCCTTCTCTTTCTGTATGAATGGATTTTATTGACCCATAAATACAGTAGAAGATGGATTTGTGATTCATATTAACTCTGGATTTGCTTGAGAGAAGATTCATTGGCACCAGTCCCTCTTGCAGGCCATTTGCTTAGTTGCAGGAGTCTGATTGCCCTTCTCAAGAATGAACACATTTTGGGGGGGGGGCGGTCTAGGGAATTGACTCTCACCATGGTTTCTTTGACATAATAGGTGGTAGCAGAGAATATGTTAAAGCTCACAACACAAGTGTTTGATGCAAAACACCAAAATATCCAACATAACTCTTAATCAGAAAGATCATGTACAGGTGCGACCCTCCCAAGCACCTCCTAAGGCTGAGACTTTGGATTTAAACTAGAGTGTTCGTCTTTCCAAATGAGTGAGATAATATTCCTGCTACAAAATGTTCTGACCTCTTTTGTTGTAGTTGAGTGGGAACAGAAATTAAATGGGGACAAAGAGACTTGTGTGAAGTGGTACTGTAGGCAGAGGGAGGGAGTTCATTTTATAGCATTATAAGTTGAAAAAAATGCAATTGTGCTAAATAGACACATTTGATGGATGTCTGTCCAGGGTGATTTGGAAATTGCAATTAGTATTTCAATTACAGTATTTACTTCTTGTTACATTTTTTTGGGGGGCATTGGATTATTTCTTTTTTAAGGCAAGCAGGTAGGAGAGATCAAATGAAAACATTAGGACAGCATTGGAGAAGATATAGTTTCAAAACCAATTTTGTAATGATGGGATACATTGAATAAAGTGATGAGTCAAGGGCAATCTTTTGAGCTTGACAAAACAAAGTAATTTTATTCCCATCAAAAACAAGGCCAGAAAAAGACATTATTTTAGGGAACACCCTCAAACATCTACCTATACGAGTGTTGTATCAAAAGACATGCTGAGGAGGAATAATATTACAGACAATTTGGAAATACTTGCCGCAGAAAACATCTGTAAAATCAGTGAAAGAAATTGTTAGGAATCTCAGACAGCAAGGAAAGAGAATTTCACAGTCTGGCTGCTGGCACGCGCGCGCATGCGTGTGTGCGTGTGTGTGTGAGTGTGTGCTCACACGTGTGTGGTATAGGACATGAGTTGCAGGAAAAGCACATTTTCTCTGCTTTCTGTTTCTTTCACTCCAGCCTATGTGGATAAGGTAGCGAAGCGGGGAGGGACTGCTTTGGTTTCTCTGTGTTGTGATGGGCCTCAGTATCCTGGCTTTGCGTTCCAGTTCTGCATCTTCCTTGCTGGCTGGAAAGCTTGTAAAGGAAGGATTCATTTGGGAATCTCTTCAGCTGAAAATACAGAATACCCAATCGATGTAGCTTAGGCAGTGAGATGTTAAATTGTGTCACTTAAAAAGAAGTGTGAAGGTAGATTTTGCAGGACTGATGGAGATGCTCAACAGTGGTGTCAAGATTCAGTCTCTCTCCCCCCTGTCTTCCCTTCCTCTTTCTCTCCCCTTTCCCTTCCCCTCCCCCTTCCTTCCTTCCTTTCCTCTTTCCGCCCTCCCTCTCTCTCGGCCTCCCTCTCTTCATCTCCTCCCTCTCTCTTTTGCCATCATATTAAGCTAGCGAAATCATGGTCACTTTTAGTTGAAAAATGATGTCTCACGTAATCATGGCCAGAGCAGAAGGCCTAAGAACAAGGGCATTGAGACTCTTCCGACAAGGCTGTATCTTGGACATCAGAAGAAATTCTTTTCCAGTGTTTCCTTTATTTCTCATTGGCCAGAACTGGGTCATTTCTGCTCATGCAGCCACCCTCACCAAACACGCTGCAGTGTGGGGTGGGGAGGACTTACCTTCTCCATTAAGATCAATTAGCAAAGATCTGTGTCTGCTACAGGTGAAATCTATCTAGCAGGATATCCGGGTAGTATTATACATGACAATAAAGTTGTTAATCCTTTATTTACCTAGACTGTCTTGGGAATGCATTGAATGATCACCATTAGTATAACTTCTTTAGTATTTTCTGCCATCTTTTATTTTACTGTGAAGATTTTGATAGAGTTTTGATCAGTGTATCAAATATGGGACCCTGATTTTATTTAACTTATACAGTATTTATAGGATAGGCATTCCTCCATGTGTCTACATAAGCTCAATAAGAATCTTTTAAAATGACTGCATTCGAATTTAATTAATTTTGCATTAACAGGGTATTTCTAGGTTTTTGTTTTCCACTATTATAAGATTTATTTGCATGTATAAAATTCTCCATATTTTAGATTATTTAGGATAGATACCAGGAGTAGTATCATTCAGTCAAAGATAAATGATTTCTGGGCCCATAGATAAAGTACATTTCTCAATCTGCTTTGAAGCTAGGTATAGAGAGTGATCTCACTCTTCCCTTGAGAATGCTGACATACTTGATGTATTTCCGCTTTAGAGCTTGAAGTTCCAAAGCCTCTGAGATTCTCCCTCTTCTTTTGTGTATACCCTGATGACCTTGTGATGAAGGTGGCAGAACCTGTAACAGTCTTAAACCCTGAATTCCTGGAGCAGACTCTCCACTCCACCCCATGCTACTGATTGAAATTGACATGAACCAGAAACAAATTCTAGTGTGCTAAGCCAGAGGAAGTTTTGGTAGTTACTTGTTATAACTATTCTTGTTATCACAACTACTGCAGAGATTAGTACCATGAAATGGTAACTCCTACCATGAATAAGGAACAAATGAGCTTTAATTTATATTTGCTTTCTGCCATACAGTGTCTCAAAATAAAAGACCAAAGAAGTATTTATTTAAACAAATGAAAATCTTCAAAATGGTAGAGATAAAATGTAGACGAAAAGTCACAAATGAAAACTTGAGTCATAATTTATGTTAATGTAAATTTACAAAAATTATTTACCACAATAATGTCTAATCAATGCATATATTTATTTTAGTCTAAGGCTATCAAGTAGTAAATTATTTTAAAATCTTGCTGGATGTGTATTATTTAAGAATAATAGTACCCCATGTTCAGGGCACATTTTAGCCCTGTGGGCAGCCAGTGTGGGGTATATGAGGCATTTAAGTAACTCTGGTTTGCAATCTCAAACAAAATTGCCTGTATCTGTATTCAGACCCACTTCAGTACAGCAGATTTATATAACTTAAAAGTGAATAAGCTGAAGAGTCTCATGGTGGCTGGTTGAGAAACAGTGGTACAGTTTGACACATTGGTTTTGGTTCCTTGTGGGAGGCAGGGCCAGAAAAGGAGAAGTAGTGTAACTCAGGTTGTCAGGAAATTTGTTTTGAGAGAGGAGTTGCCTGGACCACTTGTCATAGATATTATCTCTCTGTTGCTGGGTAAAAATAGTTGACACACATTTAAAGGAGGAAAGATTTATTTTGGCTCATGGTTTCAGAGGTTTCAGTCTCTAGTCAGATGAACAGAAATGTCACAGCGGAAAGGCATGGCACATGAAAGTTGCTCAACTCATTGCATCTGGGGAGCAGAGAAAAAGATAGATAGAGCAAAAGAGGAAGGGGCCTGGGACAAGAAGTATCCTTCAAAGAAATGCCCCCAGTGACCTACTTTCTCCAACTAGGAGAAACAGCCCAGTCAGCTAATAAACTTATCAATGGTTAGTACTCTTAGAGCCCAAACACCTCTCTGGATCTTTTTAATTCAATCAAGTTGACAATCAAGATTAACCACCCCAAGGGCTGGGGATTTAGTTCAGTGGTACCACTGCCCGCCTCGCAAGTGCAAGGTCCTGAGTTCCATCCCTGGTACCAAAACAAACAAACAAACAAAAAACTATCCCAGCATACAATTAACTGTGCTTACTACCTCTGAGCCAGAAGGTATTTCCAAACTGCTAAGTGAGGAAATGTCTATCAAGGTGTAAGTCCTTGGCTGGCCTGCAGTGACCACTGTGATGCTGCTCATGATACCTGGTGATGTCGACTTTCACCTTCTGGTAGGAGGAAGTTAAAACTCACATTCTCTGCCAGGCCAGGCCAGATGAGCCCTCCCCTAGACTCTATAGGAACTGGGTCAACTCCTGGGAAAGATGTGGGAAGAGAACCAAGCCCTTGAGTTTGATGTAGGAGCTGTGCTTCACAAGGATAGAAGTTATAGCACTGTCAAGGGATATTGGCTATGACTTAACCTCATTTCTTACTGTGCTGGTTAAATAAATTGTTATATAGCTTAAGCATCCCTAATCTAACAATCTAAAATTTAAAATGCTCTAAAAGCTGAAAGTTTTTCAGGGCCAACATGATACCATGAGTGGAAAATTCCACACTTGATCTAATGTGATGGGTCATAGATAAAACATAGGTGTAATAAAAGATATAAATTACCTTCAGGCATTGTAAATAAAGAACACATAAAAATGTAAATAAATCTCATGTTTAGGCTTATAATCTATTCCATGAAGTTTCATTATGTATATTTAAAGATCCTCAATTTTTTTTTTTTTTTGGTTTGTTTGTTTTTTGAGACAGGGTCTCACTATGTTTTTGAGACTGACCTGGAACTCACTATGTAGCCCTGGCTGGTCTTGAACTCACAGCGATCCTCCTTCCTCAGCCTCCTGAGTACTAGGATTACAGGCATGTGCCACCACGCCTGGCCTTCAAAGATCCTCAAATTAAAAAAAAAATCCAAAATATAAAATACTTTGGGTTTTAAGCTTTGGGGAAGGGGTAACCAACCTGTTTTGAATGGAATAGCAGACAGTCAGTTAAAAGAATGGGGTACATCTTTGTGTGCTGACAGGAACATCTCCAGGATATGGTCTTAAGTGAGATGAACAAGTTTCAAACTATATATAAAGTGGGATCATTATTGATGAAAAATATTGAGTACTAGAGGAAGAAGTCCTCCAAAATTTAGTTCATCTTAAAAAAATTTTTTTGCAGTGCTGGAGATTGAACACGGTCTCAGGCATGCTAGGCAAGCACTCCAGTACTAATAATTTCAATGGTCTTTTTTCCTTCTTTTGTTTCTGGTTGATATTTACCAATGTTTCAGATTTTTTCCCATTTTCCCTTTTCCCTAAGGTGGTGACTCTGTAGGGGGTAACTTGTCAGGTCCTTGAAGAAGAGAAGTGGTTCCTGGGACCCCATAGTGCTCACCAACTTCTCTTTCGTCCTCGCTGGTCTTTGCAGAGACAATATCCCTCATATTTTGGGCCACTGTTCACCCTACTGGGATCTGTGGCCAACCTCTTGACCCCTTCTTCCTGCTAGTGAGGGCCCTGTGGTCCTCCCTGGTGTGCTGAGTGCTGGTGCCCCCTTGAAGTCTGGCTGTGATCCTAATTGTTCCTCAGTCAGGGAGCTCTGCCCTGCCACTCCATACCACGGCTCATCAGGGTTGTTAAAACAGCCACCACAGGCTTGCCTGCTTGTGGTGCTCTGCGTGGACAGGTAGAACTATTGAACTTTTGGGTAGCTTGCAAATCACACTGCAGCCAAGGGAGCTCTTGAGGGTAGAACTTCCTCGTGCTTAAACATGTCCCAGTAGTTGAGGGGGTTTCCCTCTAGTGTTCTGTTTTAGGAAGTGGGGGAAAGCCTCTCAGACTCCATACTCACCTCTCTTCACCGCATATCTAATGCATTTCTCTCTCTAGGATTTTCATTGGGTGGGAAATAGTCATCGCACATCATCTGTTCTTCCTAACACACTCCTTTCTCCTCTGCACCCTTCCTTTGGTTAGAAGGGACTGGCTTTCTTTCCTTGATGTCACAGTTTGAGTTTGCTTTAGTAAATCTTGTAATAAACTCTTGCAGGCAGGTTCAACTGCAGTCTGTGGGTTGGACGTGTTCATGTTATAATAAAAAATTAAAAAGGAAGCTTTGTTATTTATATACATTAACTATAAGGTGTGATAAAATACAGGGAATGTTTAAGTAAAATTTTTATTAGAGTAGAAGACAAAGTCATATGAATCCCCCCTCAAAATACTTGCTTTCATCTCAAACACAGTTATTCCATCATCTTTTTGCTTTCTCAAGTAGTTCTGAACATCTGCTTTTAGTGGCTGCCTAGATGTCCTGAATCCATTAAAAACATTTATGTTTTGTCAAATAAAACTATTATGGTGTGTCCTTGTCCATCTTAATCATTGGATCTGGCATTATGTGATCTCTAACTTTTTTCCCAAAGTAAAAATGAACATGAAGGGGATACATTTTGAATCAATTCAGAACGCTGAGGCAGCCATGACATTGCAATTAGAAATACAGAAAAGGACGTCTAGAGAGAGACCTCTGTCAGGACACATTGAGAAGGTGCCATATGTAAATAAGGAAACAGGCCCTCACCAGACCTGGATTCTGCTGCTGCTCTGGCTTTGGACTTAATCACCCTCCAGGAATCAAGAGAAATACATTTCCGTGGCTTATTGAACCACCCAGTGTCTGGTATTTTGTTACACCAGTCTGAACCGACCAAGACTCTCACTCCATGTCGAGTGCCTTCAATCGGTGTTTTACAAATGCTGAGCTTCGATCCCTGGGCTTTTCTAGGTTCATCCTCCATGCATGACTCTGTACACAAGTCTGACCCTGTCTTCCCCCACTCAAATCCTTCTGATGGATACCAAATTTCCTCAGCAAAGCCTTTAGACTTTAAGACTCAGTGTCTCCTGAAGCTATTCCCTAAATGCTAGATTGAGCTAAGATCCCTTCCCCTGAGATTTCACCCGGAGAATACCTTTTAATATTTTCATTCCCATACTCAGTGAAGTTCTCTCTATATATGCCTTCCCTCCTAAGTATAACATCCCCATTTGACGTCTCAGTCTTGCCATCACCTGTTTAACTCATGCTCTATATTAAATTTCCTCTTTTTAATGTACTAGAGTGATTTTGGATTTCCTGCCTGGTTGTGACTGGCCGTCCTCCAAGGGAGGCAGGCACTCTTTATAATCCACTTAGGGGTGAGGAGTCTGAGGCGTGGGAAGGTCAGGTAAGAAACTCTAGGTTTCACAGCCAGGGACCAGGAAAAGACAGACTGTGCCACCTAGGAGATGGCCTGGGATCTATGACCTGGGCCACAAACTGGGTTTAATCCTGCCGGAAGGGGAGATCAGCGAAGGCTTTACTCAAAAGTGACAGGGTCAGAGAGCTATGTTTTAGACAGCTCGCTCTGATGGGATTGTCTTCAATCTCACCAGAGTGCCTATTTTCCAGGCAGACCCAATGGTGCAACTTGACCTTGTGTAAATTATTTAACCTCATGCCGTATATCTTAGGGTTGTTACAAATTTTAACTGAGTTAATGTGTATGGAGCATTTGGAGTGTGTCCAACACATAGCATAACTCAGCATTCTTTTGAATTCTTTTTTTTTCTTTTTATTGAGTTTATTGGTACAATCTAGGTATACAGTACAGTTACATTCATTATTGGGATCCTGTACCTCTACATGATAGGTCTTGATTCTCATTTTTTCCCCTTGTCCCTGCCCTCCCTTCACCCCCTCCTTCCCTCCCCATTTACAAACACTTTATTTCCATTTTTTCAATTTCTCATATTTTTCCTCTCCCTTATTACCTTTCCCCCACCCTTCCCCCTTTCCCTACACCTTTAGCCCTTTATTTCCTATTTCACATTATAAATTATCTCATTAGGATCCTGTATACTGTTATAGTTTTCACACCAGAGAAACTATTTGGTATTTCAGTTAAAGAAATCTCTGTATGAACATTAAAAGTAGGGAATCCTAAAATAAAACTAAAAAGGAAAGTAAAAGAGGAAAGGCAATGATGTAAGATTAAAATAATCCTTAATTCTGAAGATGAAAATGGTCCCTGAACATATTTAAATTGCTTCTTGCTCTTGTAGTCTTATTATTTTTTTTCATTATTTAGAGAATACTTTATTACTTTCTGTAATCAAACCCACGTAGATATGACCTTACATATTTAATACAGTGCATTACCCCTGTACAAATTGAAAAAAAATAAAAATAAAAAAATATTAACATTTCTAGACCAATGTGGCTGTCAATTTCTGTACAATGCCAACTCAACACAGTAAATTGGGATAAATTTTTCCAAAGTCTACAGCACAGTTAATGTTTCCAAAAATTCAAATTATAT
>NW_022900929.1:72801656-72870636 GCF_012274545.1 Fukomys damarensis
TCTGCGCTCTAGAGTCTCGAATCATGACTTTCATTTTGCTCACCATCTCTATGGTTATCTGGGAAATTATTTCTGTTTTGAATATTTCTAGAGCCTGATTGATCTGTTTTGTTACTTCCTGTGCTTTGAGTTCAGTGTCCTGGTGTCTGTTTTGTTACTTCCTGTGCTTTGAGTTCAGGGTGTCCTGGTGGTTCACTATTGGCCTTTTCATCCTCATTTGCCCTACTGTTTGCCATTGGTGAACTGGAAGTCTGTCTTTGTGTCTTGCTAAAGTGTTTTCTCATTTTTATTTTTGTTGTTGGGCTGTCCTTGGTTTAATCTCTGGGTTATCACTCAAATCTTCCTGATATAGTTGTGCCCTAGCTTCTGGGTCTCTAATGACCCACAGACATTCTCATCTTCATAACATCAGAGAAAACAGGTCATCGAATCTACCACATTCCTTTATCCCAACTGATAAAATCAGCAACACAATATGATCACGCCCAACTTGGAAACTGACCACCTGTGGTAGTCACTAGTCTATCACCCTTAAACCATTTGAATTAAATTGAAATCAAGAAGCAGTCCAGAACATGTCTGCAGTGAACAGACTTTTCAATATGGTATAATTACCATTTAGGGTGGGGGCTCAGACAGACCTAGGATGCAAGACCCCTGATCTCAGTTAGCTGCTGGCTGAACCTCATGATGCAGACTGACCTCAGGCTGCAAGGCCCAGACTGAGTTCCACAACCTTCTGAATGGTTGAACTCCACACTGTTTTACTGTAGGTTTCCTATGCCCTTTCTTTAAAGATGTTCAAAGTTGGGAACTCAGAAAAATACCCTTTATGACCACCTCTGCCTCTGCAGAGTGAGTCCAAAGACTGGCACAATCAGGAGGTCTGACAGTGCATGGTGGGGGGGTAAGGGGAGTTCAGGGGCACCCACGTGGCTACCTTCCTGGCGCTGGAGAGATGGCTGCTCTGGTGGGAGAAGGTGTGGCTCTCCCTCTTTTGAATTCTTAATGTGAGTCAACTATGATTTGAAATTGGAAATTTTTATTCCTATCATACAAGTTTACAAGGGTGTGAGCAGTAACATTATTAATGGGAGAGAAAAGATAATGGTACATAGTACGTTGCCCACCCTCCATCTGGGAACAATGAACTATTAAGCTTAATTTTAGTGGACTGTAGCACCTTTCATTTTCCTCTGCAATTGGAATGAGACTCCCTGTGTTTCAAATTACCTCCTTGCCAGGTAGGCAAGTCTCCAAAATTTGGAGTAAAAGAGGGATTGATGAAGGAGTTGGAAACTGAGTGTGAGGAATGTACTAGCAATTGGAGGGAGAGGGTTGGGGATCCCCATGGGATGCCTGCTCGTGGACTGATTCCTTTTGTGGGCTTCTTTCTTTTCTCCAGTAGCACCAAAACCAAGGCTGTCTACTTCTAACTCCTCTGATACCACCTACAATTTATGATCGGGGTGGAGGGGTCTTTGTCTTAGCTCCCTACAAAGCACAGTATAGCCTACAGGTTGTCTGTTCCCTTGAGGAAAGCACACATTCATGTTTGGGTTTCTGATGCTTAAGAATATCTGTTGATAATAGAGAAAAAGCAGGAATTTAAAGCAGAATGTGGGGCTCCCTCTCAATCTTCCTTGCCTGTTGTTACCTCCTCATTTCATGCCTTCTGTGATGGCTCTAAATTCTGTGCTCTGGCTCTTACACCAGAAAGATGGCAGCTTTTCTATTGCAGTTTTAGCCACCGTGCTGGGCTTGGACTGGTACCCTTCCCCAGGTGGAAACTGGAAAACATGGAGAACCCACTGACAGCCAGTGTTTTCCTGTAAGTCTTAACACCCCCACCCCACCCTGCAGATTCTGACTGCTTTTGGTCACTGTTCAGGGCCTGCAGGCACTTTTCTTTTTCTTTCTTTCTTTTCTTTTTTTTTTTTGAAGAAATTGTTTGGTTAGAGTTTAGAGCTATTATCTGTGAATGAGGCGGTGTGATTGATGAAATTCGCTTGGCTAGGGACAGAAATTGAATCCCTCTATTTGGCCTAAAATTAAAAATCCATTTACTGCATTCTTAATTTCACTTATTACATTTTTTCAGTCATAAAATATTTAATTCTTTTAATAGTTGAGTTTAACTGCTAAAATACTCAATATTGTGTTTTAATTTATGAAAATATGACTTTTAAAAATTGTCTCTGATGCTTCCTTCATCTTAATCTGCTCTGGATCTTGTTTTTGACAATGAAATAATAATGTCACCATAGATTAAATTTCAAGAGCAGACATGGAAGAGGGGGATATAGTCTGTTTCTCCCTACCTATCCTGCTGGTTATCATTTCATTTATTTGCTTTCCTTTGCCACAATATCTGTGAAAGAACTGTTTATTCTTATTTTTTCCTAATTATCTTTATTCATTTAAAAAAATTAAACTCAGTCTAAGTAGCTGTTCTTTCTTAGTCCTCAACAACTGTTTCTTTATATTATCAGTAGCCTCCATGTTGCTAAATCCCATAGTTAGTTGTCAGTCCTCATTTTATTTGATTGGTCACTTGGTGTTTCCCTCTTGCTTGATACACTTTTTTTAAACCTACCAGAACACTCCTTTATTGCTTTTCTGTTGTCAGTCCCTCCCCTCCCCTTTCCTTCCCTCTCCTTTTCTCTCCCTTCCCTCTTCTCTCCTCTCTCCTCTTTCTCATACTGGATTGGCTCAGTTCTAAGTCCTTGATCTTCTCACTGCCTTGGTGGTCTCAGCCTGTCTCATAGTTTTAAAGCCGTCTATATTTTGTAACTCCAAAATCTCTGTCTCCAGCCCAAATCTTTCCTCCACACTCTAGATTCGTATATTCTGCTGTCTACTTGACATTTACACTTGTGTGTAAAATAGACACCTCAAAGTCAGCGTCTAAAGCTGAGCTCCTGCTCGTCCCTCCCCTCAAGCAGCTCTACTCAGATTTCATCTGAGTTCACAACACATTCCTTATTAAAATTCTCATATTCATTCTTTTTTTACAAAAACTCAGCAAAGAAAATTTCAGATGTTATATACTGATATCTTACTGTAGAGAGGATTTCTGGCATGCAGCTAGCCATAGCATTGTCATGGAAATCAGTTTACCACACTAATCAAGATTGATTGATTCAAATCAGGTTTGCAGTCCTTATGAGGGTTAGGCTATTTATGGCTCATTCCTACACTAGACTAAGAGCATAGCTCTTTGGTGTCAGTCATGAAAATCTTACCTCAGTCTCTCTTCCTGTAATACCTCAGTTTTCGTGGTCCCACTAATTTATTGAAGTTGTGAGTTCTTCTACCCCTATATGTCCTGTAACTAGAGGTCTGTGCATTAAACTGACCAAATACTGACAAGAGGAGAAGCTAATTCACCTGTGCATGCACAAAGGAGTACTCAATGCTGAGTAACTCAGAGGAGAAGTTAGAATTTGGGACTTACATACCCAACTTAGTAGGGAGAAAGGAGGGGGGAAGAAAAGGCTCCTAAAGGAAGAATTAATTTTCTTTAAAAATGACAGATTTTTTTTTTTTTGGACAACAAATTCCAAATAAGAAAGTTTGTGACTTTGCATTCACAGGTGTGACTGATCTTTTTGTCTCCTTCATGGCCATGAAGCTCTCTGAAGAGAACCAGTGGCAGCCTTGCTTACTGTCCTTCTGGGAATAGACTGAAGAAGGAATTCATGGTGGTTTTCATTTCTCAGAAATTTATGCTTTGAGTCAGATTAGAACACTTCGAAGAGGTCTTTCTGCAGCTGCTGAACCTCAAATACATCAGCTTAAAACTATCTTTCTGTCATTTCTGAGATTCTGAGAGGAACCGCATGAAGTCTTTGTTCAGCTACCCAGCTTCTCAGATTCTGCTTCTATAATCAGCAAATTTGGAAAAGAAGTCCCAAATACTTTATTAGATGTTGATTTTATAATCCTCCCTCTCTAAGATCTCCAGGGCCTTTCAAGAGATTAGAAAAATGTTTCTTGTAGCTTTTCTTATTGTTCTCTGCAGGAGTTGGTTTAAAAATGACCTACTTTGGCACTACAAGAAACAAACATATTTTTAGGTATCATTTAAAGGACTCAGGAAAGAATAAGTCCACACTTCTCAGGCCTGTAGTGCCTCTTTGTACCTTCCGTTGTTAGCACTCCTTCAAAGTCTACACCCTCCCATGCTTAAATGTGTTGTTGAGTTCCGGCCCGAGTTAGCCCCTGGGTCAGTCAACTGGAGGTAGTATAAATATATCTTCAGTTTCATTTAGGACCGAATCACCTTTCTCCTCTGGCTAACCTCTCACTGCAGGGTTATAGCCTGTGGAGCGACTTGCAGAACCATTTTGTCATACTTGGGGTTGTTGAACAAGCTGGTCAGAAAATACAATGTGTGAGCTTATCACTTCTTTCCTCCTCCTCTCAAGGACATCTTCACGCTCCTTCCATTTTTGCTATATTTCCTCTCTTGATCTCTAGTGGCTACTATTCTCTGAATGCTTAATATAGCCCTTTAATTTTACCACTTCCTGGCATCTTATTTTCTCTTAAATGTGTGCCAATTCTTGTGAACAGATTTCATAACATGATTAACAAATCATTTTGGAAGTTTTTATTGTTTATTTTAAGAAGATCTGTTCTATGACTTCGTTCCATTTGCTAGTTTTGATATCTATTGGAAGCTGATTACTTTGAAGAAATTATCTCTTGTCTACCCCCTGCTATTCAGCTTTTAAAATGGCACTTTCACAAGCAACCCAATTCCATTTTAATTGCTACAAGACTTATCTTTTCGTCGTGTCAGTTATTTTGTTAGAAATGAAGTAGGACAATGTAGGTTTGGCTCTTTCCATATCTCTGATTTTGTACTCCGTGTCTGCTCATCTTTCTTTTCTATATATCTCAAAAGTAATTCAGATTTCAAAGTTAAATATCTAACATTTGCTAAATGTTAAATAGTTTATGTGAAACATATTCCTTTAAAAGAAAATGAAGTCTTCCATCAGAAGACTCTCCTTTCCCTTCCAAAAAACACTTTATTTCAATAGAAACAGTAGCAACTGGCATTTATTACTTGTCATGTCTTACCTTGTACTCCAGGTAATGTCTCTGGTTTCAACTCACTGTGGGTTGAGGGTATTGCAGAACTGAAATAATCAGCTTGTCTAAGTTCTAAATATTCCTTTGGTTTAATGATATGTTTTAAATAGGGTTTTGTTTTAAACAGGTTCTGCTTCTCAATGATAATTTGTTTTTTAAAGTTTGTAAGGAATACAGTTTGACCTGATCTTTGGGTCAAATATTTTACCTGTATTATTCTGTTTTGTTTTGTTTTTGGTACTGGGGATCGAACTCAGGACCTTCCACTTGTGAGGCAGGTACTGGCACCACTGAGCTAAATCTCTGGCCCTATTCTGTTTTGTTTTAATTACTATTTACTTCGTTATACAGAGGAGGTAATGCAGATTCAAAGATTTATCTTAGAGCTGGGGATTTAGCTCAGTGGTTCTGCTGCCTGCTTTGTAAGTGCAAGGTCCCTAGTTCGATCAAACAAACAAACAAATAAACAACAGTTTATCTTATTTAAGCAAGATCAAAGATTCCGAATGGAAAATGGCAGGAGCCAAGTGCTAAAGCTCAGGTATCTTCAACTCTAGAGTTTTAATGTGTTGCAAGTCTCTCTCTTCTTTTAAAATAGAAGTTCATTGGGGCTGGGGATTTAGCTCAGTGGTTCCACCGCCTGCTTCACAAGCACAAGGACCTGAGTTTGCTCCCCCGAACCACAAAAAAAAAAAAAGTTCATCTTATGTTTTGCTTCCTCCACCCTCAACACACACACACACACACACACACACACACACACACACACACACTCACACACGGTAAGTTTCAGAAACAGCAAAAGAATCTTAATTAAAAACACATATTCAAGCCATTAATATTAAAACATCAAAGAAGAAAAGAGAACTGGCAGAAAGATAGACAATATTATCTGTAATTTCAGAAAGTCTAAGCCAGCTAATGATTTTGGCAGAGTAGTAACCCCAAGAAAGAAAAAAAAATTAAGTATTTACTGTGAAAAAGGTGCTTATAGACTAACGTGCTCATAGGTTGCTCAGATCTTGAAATCCCAGTAAGATAATAAAAGATAATAAAGAGCATAATTATTTAGAATGAAGAATAAATTATAACACATATATATCTCTAAAGGAATATCAAGTCACAGCTAAAAATGTATGAAGATAATGGAAGAGGAATTGATTTATTCATGGAACAACTCCCTATTGAGTACTTACTACTGCTTTCTGGTTTTGGGGATATGACCGTGAATGCGATGGCTAATGCTGCTTGCCTTATGGAATGTTTATACCCTACAGGAGGAAGATAGATGACAGACAGTTTAAACATGTGCCCAGCAAATATTAGGTGATAAGAAGCACTATGGGAAGAACAATTAGGAGAAAGGAAACAGATTGTTCTTGGGTTGGGGGTAGGGTTGCTATTTTATACAAGGTTTTCGGGAAGGGATCTGTTGATAATGTAACCTTTTATAGAGAGCGGAAAGAATTGAGGAAGCGAGACGCGTGAATATTGAGGACATTCTGGCTAAAGAGATCAGTAAGTGCAAAGTTTGTAAGGTGGGAACAGGTATGACCTGTTTGAAAAATGACAAGGAGAATATACTCGATAAGTATGCAGTGTGATTGTAGGAAATGAGATCAGAGAGAACCAGGCAACATAGCACGTTGACCTTGAGGTCACTGTGAAGCTTCTCTGAGGGAGAGGGGATGTTTAGCTGAGGAAGGTCATGATCTGGTCCCTCTTTTAACAAGTTCTTTCTCAATGTTGAGGATTGACTATCGGGGCAATAAAATAAGCAGTCATCTAAGATGCTCCCGTAAGTCTTTAGGAAGGGGATGACTAGCCTGGATGGAGTGGATATGGTGAACGTGGTTGAGTTTTGGAAGTACTTGAGAACAGAATAGACAGATAGCATATAGAATACTGGAACAGAGGAAGGAGGAATGATTTCTCCAAGTATTTTAATGGGACTGAGTTAAAGAACAGATCTGCCATTTATTGAGGTGGGGGGAAAGCTATGAAAAGAATAGGATTGGGAGTTAAACATTCCAAGAGGGAATGGAGCTGCAAACTGGAAATTTAGTGGAAATGATAGGGGTTGAAGAAAAATGTGAGAATTATCTATATGCACGTGGAATTTAAAATTAAGAGACCCTATGCAGTTTTAAAGGGAGGAGTATAGAGAAGGAAAGAGGTCCATTGGCTGAGTTTATGGAGGTCTAACATTTGGAGGTCAAGGAAAAGAAATTTTAAGCAAAGAAAACTGACCCATCATGACTATCAGTGAATGGCAAGAGAGAAGTTTCCTTTAAGCTAAGAGGAGAAAGAAGTTACAGAGTGCTGTGGGGGTGTAGCTCAATGGTAGAGTGTTTGGCCACCATGCCTGAGATCCTGGGTCTAATTCCCAAAAATGTCATAGAAGGAAATTGTGACCAGTGAATCCTGTGCTGCCTGCCGTGAGTTGTCTCAAAAATGATAAGAAAGGAAATGGAGATAGAGAGTATAGGTAACCTCTTCAAGAAATTTTCATGGAAAGGGGAGCACAGAAATGGGGTGGTGCTATAGTTTGGAGATGGAATGTCCTCTCAAGTAGCATGTGTTAGAGGCTTAGTGCCCAGCTGGTGGTGGCACAACTGGACACTAGAAATACAAGGTGGGGCCTGTAGAAGTGGATCATTTAGAAGAATATTACTTGATTTTCAGACATTTGTGGATTTTCTAGTTATCTTTTGGTTTTTATATTCCTATTTAATTTCATGTCAGAGAACATATATTTTATGCTGGAAATCTTTTGGTTATTTTCTGCATGGTATCACTTCACAAACTGATTGGAGATATAGCTGACAAGTAGAATACATAAGGTTAATGATGGGTTGTTGGAGGGAGGGTGAAGCAAAATGAAGGGTCAACTCTGTAAAAACCTTATTTTGTGGTTTTTATAGTACTTGGCAGTTTTTATTATAAATCAGTTACTTACGAGTCTATAAGTAAGAGTCAGTGTTTCCAAAACTTATATGACCATAGAATTTTCCAAATACTTTAGGAAATATTGTATTACAATCTCTTGTATGTATATATAGAGAGTATTTTATATTTACAATAGTTCACATACTAAATTCCAATTATGTAAACTTCCCATTAAAGCAGTTTGCTATTTTCTTTAGGGCATAATTTATACCTGTAAAAAAAGCCTTCACCTACATACAACACATAATCAGTAAATATTTATTGGGCACTGTTGTCTATTAATCTAAGGTCAGAAAAATATTTGAAGTGCCAGTAAGTAGAGTTTAATTGTTGGAATTTGGATTTACTTTCTAAAGTTGCTTAAGTTTGCCTAAAAGGGGAAACATAAAATATAACATATGGATTAGAATTTCTATTCAGTGTAATAGGAATGATATCCTTAAAATCTCATTTGTTTATATGTTTCAGTTATATAAGTAGAGGAAACCCTTAGGATTTGGAGATTTAAGATCTTTCAATGAGAATTTCATAAATTATTTTGGGAAATATTGTCCTTGTATTCAGAGAGGATATCCTACATTTAGAGTAGTTCAAAAGTTAAATTCCGTGTGGAAATGGAAACTTTCCTTTAAAATAAATTGCTGCTTTATTTTGCTGTTCTCTTTATATTTTATATAAATTAGTTTCCATGAATCTTACATTCAAACCAAGACTTCAGACCGTGGTATGTTGCTGCCAAGTAACATTTTCTTCTTTATCCATGAGCTTGAAACTTTAAGAAGCAACAGAGATTCCTGTACTCTACCCTGTTTTTTCCAACAGTGACGTCTTGTCAAATAATAGCCAGGGCAGTTCTCACAACCAGGACATTGACAAGTAATACTGAAGATGCAGAACATTTTTTTCCAGTCAAATAATCCCTCATTTGTCCTTTTACTATACCTGCTTTTTTCCTGTCTTCTCATCCCTTCACCACTAATTGATATTCCTTTTCTACAGTTTTATCATTTCAAGAATGTTTTATATATATAAATAGCATTGTACAGCATGTGTATGTACCCTTTTAGGATTAGTGCCTTTCACTCAGCACGGTTCTCTACCGTCATCCATACAGTTTCGTATACTGTACCAGTAGTCTGTCCCTTCTTATTGATGGGTAGGATTCCGGAGTATGGGTTTGCCAGTTCATCTTACCAAATATTTCTTATTTCTAGCTTTGGGTGATTGTGAATAAAGCTACTAGAAACATTTGTGTACAAGTTTCTGTGTGAGCATGTGTTCATTTTTCTGGGATAAATGTCCAGGAGTTTAATGCTGGGTTTTATGATAGCTGTATATTTACTTTTTAAATTTAAATTTTAAAATTGTAACACACATAGTGCAAAATTCACCATCATAACCATTTTTAGATGTATGATTCAGTGGCATTAAGTGTGTTTATAATGTTATACAATCATTACTGCTATTCATCCCTGGAACTCTCTTTATCTTGTAAAACTGAAACTCTTATCTCCATTAAACGATAGCTCCCCGTAGTCCCTGGCAGCCACTATTCCATTTTCTGACCTTATGATTTTGACTGTTCTAAGTACCCTATATAAAGGGAGTCATTCATCACTCCCCAGCCTGTGGCTAAGGTCAAGTGTGGTATCTGCTCTTAGCAGTTTAAGTGGAATCATTCAGTATCTTTCTTTTTGTGGCTTATTTAATTTCACATAATGTCCTCAAATTTTATCCATGTTGTAACATAAGTCAGAGTGCTCTTTCTTTTTAAAGCTGAATAATGTTTCATTGTGTGGTTTACCATGTTTTGGGTATTCATGCTTCCGTCACGAGCAGGACGGCGTCTCTGTTCCAGCTGTTGTGAATAATGCTGAGATGTACAAGCATCTGTCTGAGCCCCTCTTTGGTCTCATGCTGTACTAGCCAGCTTTTAAAAAAAAAAAAAATCACCATACTGAAACACCTGGGGCAATTCAACTGCAAAGGGAGAAGCTGATTTTAGCTCATCGTCCTGGAGGTTCATGTTTAAGATCCAGGGGCCCCATTTCTTCGGGCCTTTGGAAAGGACAGCAACATCATAATGGGAGCGTGGTGGGGGTGGGCAGAGCAAACTTCTTACCTCATAAGCCAAGTAGAGAAGGAGAAGGAAGAGACTGGTGTCCGGCAATCCCCTTTGAAAGCATGCTGTCAACCATCGAAGACTCTCTTGCAGTGCTCCACCTCCTGAAGGTTACATCACCTCCAAACAGTGCCACCTTGAGGACCAAGCCTTTTACGCATGGATGCTCAGAGGGCATTCGACGTTGGAACTGCAGCGCATGCCAAGAAGTGGAACTGCTGGATCGTATAGTAATACTACTTTCAGTAATCGAAGGAACTACCGTACTGTTTTCCACAGAGGTTCTGCCATTTTACATTCCTGGCAGTGCGCAAGGTTTCAGTTACTCCATGTACTTGCCAACCTTTGTGATGGTCTGCTTTTTTCTTTCTTCAGTAGTAGTCATCCTAATGGACGAGAGATGGTAACTCGCTATAGTTTTGATTTGCGTTTGCCTAATGATTACTGACGTCGAGCATATTTTCACATACTTGTTGGCCATTTGTGTGGCTTTTTGGAGAAATGTCTATCCAAGTTCCTTGTCCATATTTGAAATAGGTTTGTTTTAAAGTTTAGGAGTTCTTTATATATCCTGGATATTAATACTCAACAGATCTATGATGTACAAATATTTTCTCCCATTCCGTTTGTTGCTTTTAACCTCATTGATAGTGTTTTTGATGCATAACTTAAAATTTTCACAAAGCCTGCTTTGTCTATTTTGTGTTTGGTCAAATGCTCTACTCCTAAGCTATATACCCCGTTTTTTCTTTGGGTGCTTGTGTCTCCAGTTTCACATCCAAGAAATTGCCAGATCCAATGTGGCAATGAAGACTTTGCCCTTTCTTTTCCTCTAAGTATTTTATAGTTTTAGGTTTTACAGTTATGTGTTTGATCCATTTTGCATTAGTTCTTGAATATGGTTTCTAATAAGAGTCTGATTCATTATTTTGCAGGAGGCTATTCAGTTTTCCCAGCACCATTTATTGAAAAGATTGTCCTTTCCCCATGGAATGGTTTTGGAATCCTTGGGTATTAGTTAACTTTCCCATTGTCGGGAATGATACTTGACACTCACAACTACAGAGGAGGAACATTCAATTTAGCTTATGGTTGGAGGAGTTTCAGTCCATAGTTAGCTGGCCTGATGGCAGGAGCATCATGGAGGACAGGTGTGGTAGAGCAAAGCTGCCTACTTTGAGGCAACTGGGAAGCAGAGAAGCGGCAGCGTATCAGAGAGGACAGGTGGAGGAACCATGTGTAGTACTCAACCCAGGCCTCCACAGTCCATCCAGACACACCTACAAGTGTGTTCTATAATCTAGTGGAGTTTCTTAATTCAGTGAAGTTGACATAGCAGGATTAACCATCACACCTTGTGAAAAGTCATTTGATGAGATATGTGAAGGCTTATTTCTATTTGATTTCATGGATTCACATATCTGTCTTTATGCCAGCACTGTTTTGATTACTATAGCTTTGCAATAAGTTATGATATTAGGAAATGTGATCTTTGTTATTTATTTTTATTATTATTGGGACTGTTCAGGGTTCCTTGAGATTCCATACGAATTTTAGAATGAGTTTTTCTGTTTTTGCAAAAAATGTCATTGTGATTTTGGCAGGGATTACATTGAATTTATACATCACTTTGGGTAGTATCTGGCATCTTTAGTTTTCTGTTTGCTTAGGATCAAAGCTAGGGCCTCTTGTGTGCAGGATAAGTGTTTTATTACTGAGCTACATCCCTGTTCCCAGGATTTGACATCTTAATAGCATTGTCTCCCAATCCATGACTATGAGATTTGTTTCTATCTTATTTAATTTATTTCACCAATGTAGTTTTCATTATATGAACCTTTCACCTTACTATTTAATTCCTTGATATTTTTATTAATATCACAAAATGTTCTATTAGCTATAGTATTATTTTTGTATGTTTAAAACAATATCAATGAGATTGTAGTGTTATCTCTCTACAATTTGTGTTCCCCCTTTAAATTTATATTTGTGCTGTTTGAAAATAGACGTAGCTCCAGCTTTTACTTTAATGTGGTATTTCATTGTTTACACCATGAATTCTGTTGAGATATATAGGTTGTATTGCAAATAATGCTGCTGTGAACATTCTTGTTCATGTCTTTTTGATATAACATGTAGGGATTTCTCACTAGGATGCACAGGTTGTGGGGAAGCATCTCTGTCCAAGGTTATGCTTTTATTTAATTTGGAAAATGTTACCAAAATCTGCAAGAAGCTCTACAGTGCTGGGACATCCATCCAGACATGATGACCATTGCCTGAGCCAGTGTTGTAAAATTTAAATACCTCAAGGAACAAACCACTCACAAGTAGATTTGGAGGCATGTCTCCTGTCTGTGTTGCTTTGGGCATCGTGCAGTTTTTTCCTTCTTTGGCCCTTCTTCTACACATTTTGATCTTTGTTGTGTTCAAGCATCATTACCACCCTAACAGCCAACACATACTAACCCTTACTCTTGTCCAGACACTCTGTGAAGTCCTTTATATGCATTATTTTACTTACTCTCCATAACATCCTTATGAGGTAGGTATTGTAAATTATTTCCTTTTCATATGCAAGAAAAGAAAAGCCTAAAACAACTTAAACTATTTGCCCATGGGCATTAGTCAGAATTCTAGTTTAGGCTGTTCTAACCCAGCTTCTAAACTCTCTATACACTGCATTTCTCTATTATTTATTATTACTTTTTCATGTACAGAAGGAAAAGATAGAAGTGTAATTATGACAACATTATTTATATAGCATCAAAGAAGAATCAGGAGGGCTTGGGGTAAAAATCAGTGTATTGTGATTTAAAATCCTTAATAATTGACTTGGGCTCAAGATAGCACTCTCAGCCATTTATTATCTCACCTCCTACCTTTAAAAATATTAATATGAAAACATTGTTAAAAACATGAAAGCTCCTCAGGAGGCTCAGGCAGGAGGATTACAAGTTTGAGGCAACCCTGGGCTACATAGAGAGTTCAAGGTCAGCCTGGACAGTGAGATCCTGTCTCAAAAAACAAAAACAAACAAAAAATGTGAAAACATACTTTAGTGTACCTCATTATTTTTGCACATTCCCATTTTCTTCCTATACTGTAGTTGTCTTTTGGTTTTGTGTGTTGCAGTATTAGCATATACATAATTTAACTTTTCTCAGATTAGCATTATATCATAAACATTTTTGTACTATGCAATCTTTGTAAAGATTATTTAGTAGATATATCTATTTACTCCTACTGTTAGACATTGTGTATATAGAGATCTATCTATATATATATATATATCTCTGTCGTGTCTCTCTCTCTCTCTCTCTCTCTCTCTCTCTATATATATATATATATATATATCACTGTCAAAAACATTTTTATGCTCATTACTCTTTCTTTCATTTGGATTATTTTCTCAAGCTGAATTCCTTGTAGGGAAATTATTAGGACAATGGGATGTTCCTTTTTGATACTGTTTGATAGATGCATGTTTAGGAACTGGAGTGCTGACTGAATCAGAGCCATCAAGGTCCTCCCAGCCCAGCCCCTAGGAACTCTTTTCCTGACATCATTTTTTTCAGCGCTCACAATTGGTAATTAGAGGCTTATTTGCCTGGTATCTTAACTCCTGAGCATTCTCTGTTGCTACTGTAGGGGTCAGTGTGCCTGACTCTGGGGCATGACCCCACATGTTTTGGACATTTATACCTCTGTAGTTGCAATGATGTACAGTGTACATTTTAACCACTGAAAGAGCCACAGTTGTTCTGTATTTCCCCTGGAACCAATAATTGGTTGGTATTAAAAAGCATTAGAGGACAAAACTGAATTAAATGTTAGAAAAACAGGCATGGACAGAGAGCCATGGCTAGGCAGGCTTGGTCTTTCTCTAGTTGTGCCCACCCTGCTATGCTGTTGAGCACCACATTCATCCTCCAGGGCTGCCCAGGTGAGCACTGTGCCAGGCACTTGTGATTTGCTAAGCTGATTTCCAAGTCTTGACACTTTATACTGCTGCTGGCTTTATAGGCATAAGGCTTCCCGTGTTCATCGGAAGACCCTACCCACCATGTTTACTTTTGCTCTTGCCCTTCTTCAGTTTAGCCTGTTGCAGAAGGAATTGGCAAGTGACATGCACATAGAGACAAGCTGAATGGAAGTAAAAAGAGTAAAAAGTTTATTTTTCCAGAAAGGTCGAATCACAGTGAAAAAGGCAGTGCCAGTGATTGGCCTCCTATTGGGTTGTAGCTTTCTCTTTTATAGGTTTTACAGCTATGATCTCATTCAGGTGGTTGCATTTCATTTCCTCAGTTCACATTACCCATGTACAAATTACAGTAACAAGTCGGTTAACTTTAACCCAGACATAACAATTCCTTGTAGTTAGGGAGTTTACCTTTGATTCACCTAGCTGTCTATTCTAGTGCCCAGGAAGCGGGTGTTCAAGGTTCGGGATGAGGCCAGATGTCCCACTTCATGGTCAGTGCCTCCGGTGTCTATTAATTTTGAACTAAACAAAGCAGACTGCTGTTAGAGACAGCAGAAGTCATTTTGCATTTTCCTAACATTTTGTAGGTTTTTAGATTATTTACAAAAGTTCTCTGTATCAAGCCAGTGGGCCTTGAACCTGGACACAGCACCCCAAGGTGAGCTGCTCTCAGCGCTGTGGTCAAGGCCTGTGCTGGGGTCCATCATCTCTCATCTCTTCTTCCTTTTCCCCTGAACCCTGATAGGCAACTCCTAGTGCATGAGGGAAAGTGTGCATTGCTAACCTCTTGGTGGGGAGCAAAGGCAGCGTCCCATTACATATTGACGGTTTTAGAGAGACACGTGAGATGTCAAGCAATGACTTCAGGCCCCGTGTCAGATTTCTTGCTGAGATATTTTGAGTGTGGGTGTTGTTCCCTAATTTTACACCCAAGGAAGGTGTCCTGTGCAGCTCACATTTTGCCCGCGCCCATCTGCCCTTTCCACCAGCATCTTTGGTTTCTCTTGTTGCTCATGCTGTTCAGTTATACACGACCTGCTCTTTCCTTCTCTGTTGTCTAATTGTCTTTCATACAAAAACACCAGCAGCTGAATATTTTTACCCCTAGTTCCACTTCCCATGGACATCTCCTGGACCATGGCCCTTGTAAGCATTGGTCCCAAGGTGTTATAGTTAAATGTGACATGTCCTCCAAAGATTCGTGTATCAAGGGCTTTATCTCCAAAGCAGTGATGTTCAGCGCTGAGGCATAAAGATCACTGGGTCCTGAGAGTGTTAATTAAGTCCTTGATGAGTCAGCAGCTGATGGGCTGTTGGGTGGTGGGACCTGGGTGGGAGGAAGTAGGTGGCTGGGAGTGTGCCTTCGATGGCCACATCTTGTCCTGTCCTTGCTGTTCCTCTTCTGCTCTGTGCTTGCTGACCGCCATGAAGTGAGCAGCTCTCCTCTGCCATGCCCTTCCACCATGATGTTTTTACCACTTCTAGGCCTAAAAGGACAGAGCCAACTGACATGGGCTGAAAAGTCTCAAACTCTGTACCAACGTAAGTCTTTCCTCCTTCAAGTCATATATGTCAGGCCCCAGCAATGGAAGGGTGACTAGCATACAAAGTAGCAATGAGGTGTGGAAGAGACGTTGGTGACTATCCCATCTCATCATCCGGCTGTGCTAATTAGCTATTTGTTATCTCTTTGTTGAAAAATGATGGTTCGGCCCCATTTCTTCAGTGGCAACTTTGGCTTATTATAATGGTGCCTGTGGTCTTCTAGCCTGGCTGCATTACTTCCTGGTAGATGCCCCTCTCATGTCAGCCTGTCCCCAAGGGCTCCCCTACACTGTTGCTCACACGGCCATTGTTTTCCTGGGCTGCACAGCTTTGGTCATTTGGGAGCAGTGGCCATTTGCTGGGCAGAGCTTGTACTTGCCAGTTCACCTCAGGCACCAACCAGTCCACCCTGCTCATTCAAGGCAAGATTTTGCCTGTAGCTAGTAGTGTTTACAGCACTTGAACAAGTTCATGAGCCTCTAATTGCATGCCTGCAGATTCTCCGTCCCCCTGCATTTTCCTTGACTTTCTAGGAGAGTGTCTCATACTTGCTGAACTTCGGCTGTCTCTGTTTTGGCCACGCCACGCTGGGGGCTGCCACCATAGTTATGGTTATTGGGGCTTCCTGGGGTGTAGATCTTTATTAATGACCCCGGCCTCTGTCAATTCACCCAGGACTGGAATGGTTGGTGTTGCCAGGAGTGCAAGAATCCATCTCTCTGTCCTCAATGTCAGGTCAGTGTTAGATGGGTCTTGCAGTACAGGTACCGGGCCTTGCCTTGCGTGGTTTAATGAGAACTCTGCAGTTGCACACCCTAGATGCACCTTGAGCTCCCCTTGGAGCTGGGTCAGGGCAGGTTCAAGTGACAGTACCATGCCATTTCTGTATCTCGAAGCTAGTGCTCTAGCCCATATGCCAACCCTGTAATAGAATCTGGTTTCCTTAAAAATGATTTTCTTTAGGGGGCCTGAAATCGAACACCTTTCAATCTGCGTCTGCTGGTTTTACCTGCCATGCTTCTTGGTTCCCACAGTTATATATTTCAGATCACCATTTGTAGCATTTGTGGTTTTCAGTCTCCCTACCCAGGAAGCTCTTCATCCTCTAAGAAAACTAGACGGTGTAGTAAACACGGGCAAGACCGGAGTTACCTAGCCTTACCTCTGCAGATATTACCACAGATGTTCTCTCGATCTCAACTCTGGACAGGATGCCTTGGTACTCATGAGGTTCGGCTCCTAGAGCCCTGTTACATGCTGCAGGGATGTGTCTGATTCACCTTGGTGCTTCCTAGGTGGCTGGCAGGATCTTGCACATAATTTGTGTTCAGTTTATGTTTTAACTGCATAAATACATATTTGATAGAATCAAGGTACATTTAAAGACCAAAAAATGGTATTTGCAGCAAAGTTGAGGGCAGACTTCGGAAGTTTTTAGTCTTGACCTTTACTTTTGGAGCTATTCAGTTCTAATTTGAAATGCTTGAGGAAGTTTTATGTCATCTGAATAACAATGTTTTCTGGTCTGGAAAGATGGAAGCTGATTAGCACCCAAATACGGTAAAGCAAGTGCTTATGATTAATATTTTTATTATTTTTTTGAATTTGAAGAAAACATTTATTGAAGACCTGAAAAACCATTCCTAAAAGACTGACTTTTCCAGAAAACTGTAGCTACATAATGCATTGCATCTATCATGTTAAAACGTGCATTAGACACAAATACAGAAACCATGAAAGAGTTCACAATTCTTCAACAATTACAGCAAAGATAAAATGCCTAAGGAACAACAGGGGTGACTTGCAAAGAAAAGGCTCTTTAAGCACCATTTTAAAAAAAAGCACAAATGGATGAGTGTGTTCAGTTATACACACTGAGTTGGACCTTTGGCACTAGGAATCAGAGCATTGTGTCACATAGCATTAACACATATTCTAAAAGTGTGTAGTGTCAAAGGAATACAACCACCAGCATTCAAAAGCAGCTTTGTCAACTAGGAAATGAAACACTACACCTCGTCTCTCTGTTGTCCATCACTGAATACACTGGCAGCAACTTTGAAATGAAAAGGAAAAAGAAAAAAGGAGCTGTAACCCCTTTTATTTTCTGTTTACAATCAAAACAAACATCAACTCTGTCATACACTAACATCTTCAAAGTACATCATTCGTACAAGAGAAGGGCTAGGAACAAAAATGTGTTGACAGAGATCAAATGCTGGTGAGAGCACCTCACACTGCTTCCCGATGGTACACACTTCATAATCACTGGCACTAAACAAAGTCGCTGAATTCTTTGCCAGATACTTGAGGAAATCATGAAGATAATTCAGTAGTAAAGCAAGGCTTTTCTCATCCTGTGGTGTGTAGGCCAACACTGCTCCAGTCCATACAAATAAACTCAGTAGATGTGGTGCTCTGTACACCTGGGACATGGGTGCATCGGGGTGTTCAGCAAGGATCTCAGCGTACTGTGGTCTGTCGTATTTGTAGAGGAGCTGCATGCCCAGCATCACATTGAAGTATTCTTTTATCCCTGCTACAACCTCATTAACAGCGTATTCCTTATTATGTATGTTTCCTTGGCATTTCTTATCATTTGTATAATGAACTAGAATGGAATCCACATTCTTCTGGGCAGGAAGGTAAAAGAGCTGTTTCTTCCTGGTGATTAAGTCCTAGTCATGAACAAGCCACGGTTTTAGCTCTTCAAGAATCTTGACTTCTGGGCCAGGGATTTAGTTCAGTGCTTCCAATGCCTGCCTTGCATGCACAAGGATGTGAGTTCGATCCCTGGTACTTTAACGTCTACTCTGTTCATAAACATTTCTTCATTTTCAACAGCAGGATCTCCCCGGGCCCCCTTCTTTCAAGGAGGCAGAGGTGTCTCACTAGTACCAGCCACCATCTCCATTACCAGGTGTTTTTTGTTTGTTCTTGTTTGTTTTCACTTCATTTTTCTGTCGCAGACCAGATATCTTCTTTCCTGGAGCAGCCCTCTCACCTTTCCCTCTGCACATCTCTCCTGATTGGCTTTTTGAAGTTCTCGCTGTTTCTGTAGATTGGTGTCCACATATCTGAGTACTCTGCTTTCTGGAACCCATTCGTCCCAATTTTTATTCCAATCACTGTAATGTATAAAGTATTTTAGTTGTTTGTCCTTTTTGGCAACCTTTACACACTTTGCTTCATAAAGAAGAAGCCCATGAAAGCACAGTACTCGTTCACCCTCTTGGAACTTGGGCTTCGGGTGGGTTCTGCTTGGGCACCGTTTATAAGTGATTCCCCGCCGCCTTCTCCCACCACCCCCGACTACTACTCTCTACCCCACCCGAGCTCGCGTCAGACGCGTAGTCAATCACAGCCTCTCTACATCCGGGGCCCGATTTGCCAGCATCCACAGACCTCACAGTGCTGCAACCGCGCAACCGCCGCCAGCCCCTTATGATTAGCATTAAATGAAGTTAGTTTTCAAAACTGGATATAGCATGAGCCCATTTAAAATGGCTTTGTATACAGAAAAGACGGAAGGACATCTATTTTGTGTGTTACTAGTGCTCCTGTGTGCAGTGGTTATGGTTGGCTTTTATCCTTTGTTTTTTATTATAGTTTTCAAGGTTGTAGCAATGAATACATATCATTTGTGTGATGAAATGTCAAGTATAAGGTCCTTACATTTTTATCTTAGTTAAAGGAAGCAGATAAACGCAGGACACTGAGCTCCTATGAGTTGCTCATGGAAACAGACTGCTTGAAAACAAACGCAGAGCTAAATCAATTGTTCCTGCCTGATTTTAGTAGGAAAGAGGAGGAGCCACATCATGCTTCCACCAGGAGGAGACAGTGATGACGTAAAGAGGCGAGGGCACTGGCATTCTATAAATAAAATAGAATGGGTAGACAGCACGTCTCTGTCTCGAATGAGCTTTGTACCGAGGACAGAGTATTCTTATTAAAGGGACCCGTGAAGTATTGTTACCAACATCATTTTCATCGTTATTGTCAACATCATTGGTGACACTGAAGAGTGTGGTCTTGGTTTCCCATAGTCAGGATTGAATCTTGGCTTTTACTATGTGATCCACAGGAAGTTGACTTTCTAATCTTTGGCTTCTTAATTTTTAAATTGGTTCACAATGATGTCAACGTGATGTCAACTGGCTCTAGTGAGGTTCAACTGAGGCAATGTAGGTAGAGAACCTATGCTTTTGGCATGAAATGAGCATTCATTACCCACAAGCATGCATTGGTGATAATAACAATAATAATAGCAATGATTGGTACTACTCACTAATACCTGTTATTTCCAAGGCACAATTATATTACCTTTGTATATTTCTTTCACACATTCATCGAGTCAGCTTTATGATATGGATGAGAAAATATCCCCAGAGTGTTAAATTTGCCTAGGACTACAAAACAAAGCAAAACAAAACAAAACAAGACAGCTGATCACCAAAACATGCTAGTGCTGAGATTTGGATAAATAATCTGCATTATTTCCCAGTAACTCAGTATTCTACAGTATTAAGAACTGGTAAAGTATTATTTATTATACTGATTTGTTTTGGGTAGTAACGGATGAATTTTCAAAAACTTGATGGTAGAAAAAGTATTGATCTGACCACCAGGTGGCGCTGAGCCCAGGTTCTTTCTAATGTGAAATAATTTACCCTCTTCCCCGTGAGACATAGCGGGAGACAGAAGTACATAAAACGCCATGAGTGTATTTATGTTTGGAAGGGAGCCTGTTTCAGGTAGTACATGTGAAAAAATATGAGAATAACTCTTTGGACTATTTGGGGCTTCTATCCTTAGGCACATACTTTAATGAATATAATCCATTTTAATATGTATTAAAGTAGCATTTGGTTTAATAATTTTGATGGTAACTTAGAGCTTAAGCTAATTCTCATTAGTTAATTACTTGAAAGTATTTGGCGAAATACCTGGAACTTGAGATTTATGGTAGAAACGGCAGGTAGTCATTAATTCTGGCTACAAAGCAGAGCATGGCAGTAGTTGTTTTATGGCCCTGGAAGGACTGGAACAGGCACTCACATATGTTCTGTAGAAATCGTTTGATTAAATCAGAGGAAGTGTGTCATCACGCAGTATAAATTTACTAACTGAGCACTGGTGGGAGGGTACTTTTTTCTCGTTCTTGGTAAGTTCTGCAGTTAGTGAGTGGACAAAATCTGTTCTTGCAGGCACTTAAATCGGTTGTAGCACTTTGTGTCCATTGCAGTTACCAGAACATGGGCAGCCACTCCCGTACTTGAAACTCATTCTGAACGCATGCAGTCTAAAAAGAGAAACGAGCAGAGTAGCTTCTGGTTTATCCAGGGTCTGGTTTTCTTTTTTTAAATTATGTGTGTCATTTTACTTCCCATTTGCCCAGCAAATCACAAAGTGCCACATAGTTTCATAAATAAATACTGCTGGTAGAAATAATAAATGGTGCTGTGGGGAGTACACAGCAATAGCTTATAAAGTGCTGTCAAAATACGAGAGAGAACATTTAAGAAAGTTCAGTACAATAACAGACACATCAGCACGAGTGCCCCTTGACTCACTCTAGCTTCACACGCGCTTCTCCCATCATGCCGGCCGCTTTCTGAAGCACTTCTCAAGTCTTCTTTCCTGTCTTGGTGAGGCGTGGAAGATGTGGTGAATGCTGCCGCCGAGACTGGCGGAAACATCACTGTGGGTCCTCATGCACCTCATTCACCACATCTGGCCCCATGCAACTTCTGGCTCTTCCCCAAAGTCAAAATGAGCACAGAAGGTGAGTATCTTGAATATATTCAGGGCATTGAGGCACCACAACCGTGCAATGAAAGACCCTCGTGATTGCTGCAGAAAGTGGGGAGGAGGATGGGATGGGTGTGTTCAAAGGAGAAGGGAAGTGTTAAGTGTTTTCAGGGGGGCCAATTACAGTGTGTATTTTACTGTAATAACCTTGTAAAAATTGGAACATTCATTGTATGTTTTGATCACACCTTGACGTGGCTTCTAACGTCTAAGTTTGTGACACAGTTGAGACCAGAGGTACACACGAAAAATGGAAATAATATGAGAGTTAAGTAGCAGCGAGAGCATTGCAAAGAAGATGCCATTAAATTCCAACTGAATGTTACAAAGGCTGAGGGCCACTGTCGGAAGAAAAGGGATTTCTATGGTGCCATGGCCAGGGAAGGACGTGGAAGAGATCGGAGATAAGTTGGGGTTACAGTGAGAGAAACCTGGCAGAAGCCGAGAGCATTTCCAAATGGAAGGAAACAGCAGGTGAGAGAGGATGAATTACAGCAGGCAGTGGACAGGGAAACGTGCAGCTGGCAGTACACGTGGGGTCGGCGGCCGCGCTGTGCGGAGGGATCCAGCGCGTGCATTTCAGGGCAAGGCTCGGACCTGGTGGGTGGAACCCTTGACCTGCTGGTGTCAATGGGGAGCGTCTCCTCCACTGCCCATTTCAAGCTGAAAATACGGGAACTTTACCTGCCCGGTAAAGGAAATGCTGGATAATAAAACAAACATTCAGTCTTACTGAGCAGAGTTGAAGAGACAGAGCCCAGGAAGGCTGGGTTGACTGACTTGTTCCCAGCTTGAGTGTGGGACGGCCAGCTGTTTGCTGTGCTTTTCCCCTACTTTGTTTCCTTTCACATCGGATGGCTGCTGGTTCTGCCAAAAGGTGGTCAAAGGAAAAAAAAAAAATAAATAAATAAAGGAATTGGAACAAGCCCCTCAGTTTTTCTTTTTTTCTCGATAGCTCTTGTACACAGATTGATAAAAATTATATTAGAGCTGCCGGGCGTGGTGGCGCATGCTTGTAATCCCAGCACTCAGGAGGCTGAGGCAGGAGGATCACTGTGAGTTTGAGACCAGCCTGGGCTACATAGTGAGTTCCAGGTCAGTCTCAACTACATAGTGAGACCCTGTCTCAAAACAACAACAACAACAACAACAACAACAACAACAATATATATATATATTAGATATATATATATATATGTATATATTAGATGTATATATATATATATATTAGAGCTAAAAAAGAAGTTTGGGAATCATTTGTTACTTGCTGACATTTAAGTGTTCCCTTATGCCTATCGCCAACGGAGATAATAGGGTTGGATGTAAGGAACACGTACTGTAAAGACTAACAGGAAGACTATATGTTTTTTCGGATCTGGGTCACATTTGATTTTTAAGAAGAAACAACTGATTCATTTGGTAGGAAGTCTTGGATGAGTACAATCAATTCAATACTTTGCTGAAAATCAGCTTTCCATCTTTAACGATGACCTGGCTGAAAAGAAACCCTTGAACCTCAAATGGGTGGGCTGGATTTCTTTTGTAGTTATAGGACACATCCTGAAGATATTTCCAGAATGGCTATGAGCAGAGTCATTTTAAAAATGTAGAGCAAGTGGGCTGAGGATGTGGCTCAGTGGTGCTGCAAGTGCCTGGCAAGTGAAGGTCCTGAGTTCAATCCCTGGTACTGCAAAAAAAAAAAAAAAAAAAAAAATAAAAAAAAAAAAAAAAAAAAAAAAAAAAAAAAAAAAGATTTAGAACAAGTGACTGACAAATGCTAATGCTAAATTGTTAGAATCTGGAAGGTAAGGTTGTGTTTTGGGCTTGGCTTCAGATGACTTAGGAATTTAATTATTGACATATGATGGTACCTTTTGAGGTACTGAGTGGCAGGACTTACTTCCTGAAGTTCTTGAAGAGAAGAGAGGAGAGCACAATAATGCATAATGTTCTGGTCTTGGATCTTAGAATGCTGTAGAAAACAGATGCTAAAGATGTGAATGAAGGTTCAAGGTGGCCACTACAATAATTTTCAGTCACAGAAACACAGAGTGTCAAGCAAACCTGTGGTTCTGGTCTCTTCTCCTCTAAGTGCATCCTGACCCACATGAACAGAGGTTGTGAAAGGCCCCTACACAGCCGGCTCTGACTCCCCTAACCTTGCAGGTCTGTCAGCGAAAGTTCTCACATGAGTAGTACCAGAACAGTTCCCATCTTTTTCATGACAAACAACACACGCATGGCTTAAAACCACACAGGTTTATTCTCTTACGGTTCTGGAGGTCAGAAGTCTCAAAGGGAGGGCAGGGCTATGCTCCCAGGCAAAGCTTTGTGGGATAATCCATTTCTTTGTCTTCCAGCTTCGAAGGCTGCCTGCATCTCTTGACTTGAGGCCTCTGCTAGCTTCAGAGCCCACAGTGTAGCAGCCCCCACTCCCTGCCTCCCTCTCTCTCCTCTGCTTCTCTCCCGTGCCACTCCTCTGAGCCTGATACTTCTTGTAATTATTTACCTTGGGCCCACCCACGTGATCCAGGACAATCTTCCCAGCTCGAGGTCTTTCATTTGATCACATCAACAAAGCCTCTTCTGCCACGTAAGGCTGTGAACCCCCAGGTTCTGAGGCTTAGGACTTGGGCATCTTTGGTGGCTGGGTGTTACTCAGACTCCCACACCCGCTCTCCTACTTTGAGTCACTGCAGTGCTGGCTTCGCTTGTTGCTGAAGTTTTTTTTTTTTTCCCAGTGGATGTCAAAAGTAACAACAGTGCTAAAGGTCTCCCAGCAGTGTCCTGGCAACACTGCTCCTGCTGCGGGATGGAGATGACGATGTCCTGACTGTTGCCTCCACCACTGATGTGGTCAGCACTCTCCAGATTCCAGCCTTTCCTCTGTCACCCCTGGGAATCAGATGTGAGCCCCGGAAGGGAACTGGTGGGCAAGCTGGGTGACGGCACCCTGCTCCGTTAATGACCCCTCCCTCAGATACTGGCCCGCTGCTCTTGTCCCCTTGGGGTCAGCCTGTCCCGGGAGGCTCTCCTTCCAGCCCCAGCTGCTTGGGAATCTCAGTGTAAACACAGCTGGAACTCAGGCTCCCACGTAACACATGCCTTTTGCTTAGTCCACCTTCCCAAGTGTTTACATACATTCCACGCTCAAAGAACTCTGGCTCCTTCGCGAGACTCAGTGAGAGAGTCAAGACCATTGCTAATTTTTCACACTTTTTACCTACAGTGGAGTCGAGCATCTGGATCTCATTGGAGGCCATTTGTCCTAATTTAGCACTTCCTATTAATTTTCTAAGGGATTGCTATTGAAATACATAATTTAGCAGGTTTGGATTTTACAAGCTGTGTCAAGTGCCACACCAAATGGAGTTTGACTGGATTTATTACTGTTGAAAAGGAAATCTTTGATTTTGCTGCTTCTAGCTACTATTGATTCATTTCATCCCACAGTGTGTGAAGTTGGAGCTATAGGAAATATTTTCCCCCTCCCTTGATCTGGTTGGAATAAATGTTTTCACTTCATGAAATAAATAGCAAAAGATGTCTCATGAATTTCCATGTATTTTTAATGAGTTTTCGTTCTCACGCTGGAATGTATTAATAGTTTACATGCTGTCCTCCCAGGAGCTGGAGGAATCTGAACTCCTGCACCACATTCAGGGTGTCCGTCAGGAATCAGTATTTATCATGTTTGGGGTGGTGGAACGGAATCCCAGAGTCTGGTTTGGAAGGCTGACCTGGGCAGAGGGTGCAGCTGGGGAGGGCGAGGCACCGCACCTATAGGGATTTCCCGTTTTCTCTCCCCGCTTCTTTACGTTGGTGTTGAGGCCTCAGGTGCCTGATGAGTAGGAATGTGTGGGCAAGTGTTTAAGGCGTAAGAAACGGACAATGGGGGCTAAATATGGAGGCAGAGGGAGGCTCATGGAGGTAGATAAACGTGGTCTGGGAGCAGAGCTGTCAGTCTTCCACGCGCCTTTTTGCTAATGCCCAAGTTTTGCCGAGGGCCTGTCAGTGCTGGGCAAGCACTTCACCACCAAGCCACATGCCCAGTCCTAAGATTCGTCTTTTGGTTCTCATCATTACTCAGAGACATTTCCTCTCTCAAAAAGAGATGTCCAAGTGGGATTAAGTTCAGCCAATACTTGAAGATAATTACAGATATCCTGGAAATGTATTTTTAAATTCATATTTTAGTAGTTATGCCCAGGTACACCTATTTATTTAAACCATGGTGAAGGGAAACAAAGACCTCTTCTGCCACCTGCTGGCCACTCCAAGGAACTCAAAGGATTTTTCCACAGGAAGTGGGGGAGTTTGATGAATTTTGTTTCAAATTTACTTCAACAGTTGAGAATTTAGCCGAGTATTAAACAGATTAATTGTTCGCCTTTGTGAAGGCTCCCACGCCTTTGATCATTCGGCTGTCTTAATGAACTCAACGTGGTTGTTTCCGATCTGGCCTTGGAAGACTTGGCAGGTGGCCTGTGGCCAGAGTGACAGCCATGGGTTCCTGCCTGGGCTCCTCATTTTTGGCAGGGTTTTCCTTCCCACTGATGGAAGGTTTACAGAAAGGAAAAAAATCATTATCTCTGAAATTCTGCCAGGGCATATCAGCGTATTTCCAGACTGCCGTCTATCGTGTAACTCTCTGAAGATTTAATATTAACAACAATAACAAAACAAATTGCAGTGCACCTGCTCCTCAAAACAAAACACCTTGTCATACCATAGTGTGCTTTTATTAAATTAATGAATTTTGAATTTTATTTATGAAGGCATACTACTTGGGTTTCTTCCCTTTAGCTTCCTGATCTCTGTGCTAAGCACAACTTGCTTCCAAAGTCACCCTCCCACCCTCCACAATGAGCCCAGCCCTTTCCCGGGGGGATCTCGTCCGGCTTTATACAGCAGTCAGAGCACTACACTCTTTGTGGCCACATCCTAAGTGATTCAGTGGCTCTACTATCTTTAGAGTCTTGTCTCATCCCACACAAAGCTCTTTTCAGACCCAGCTTGGCTTTCTGATATTGTTCCATGGCCTTGCAGGGTCAGAGAGTATAATGTGTTGATTCAGTATCTGTGTTATAGCAGAAAAAGGACATTCAGGGTTCGGTTAAAGGGCAGGCTGATGACAAGAAAAGGAGCAAGGCAACATGCAGCAGATTCTGTCACTTTGCCTGAAAACATCTCACCCTGAGAAATGTCTTGAGAAGCAAATGAATGCCTTTCTGTTATTCCTTAGCTTTTTGGCATCAGGACTCAGGCCTTGGTTGGTTGGGTGAGGCTGTAGAGGACAGGATCTCCCTTCTCCATGGGATCTCTCACTTGTACTGTTCTGTGGTTGGTCAATTGATACAGAATTCATAGAAGTCAACTTTAGTTATTGACAAGTTTGGCTTCAGTTGCTGGATATTAAATTCTGGTGGTATGCTTGGAAGCTGAAATATATGTATGACAAGCATTTCCAAATTTTATCCTCTTATTTTCTGTGACTGTTTTCTGAACCTGGTCCAGTTTAAAAAGCTATTTGTGGCCACATCAGATATGAGTATAATAGAGAACTCAAGAAGAATGGGATATTGGGTTTGCTCCTTGGGATATTTCATACCTCCATGGCCCTTTCAATTCAGAACTATTTTAAAGCCAAGTCCCCACCGAGGGATCAAACTGATGTCTAGGACTATGAAAAAAATCAGTTCTTATGGAAATGATTTACAGTCTGTGTATGTGTATTTGCCTTTTAAGGAAAAAAGAAATGGCAGCCACGGAAGTCATTTGCCAACTAACATGCTGTCCCCCACTATTATGGACAAGCAGCAACACCAGCAACGATGTACCCCATCTCTTCCACGTTTTGCTGGGAAACTTGTGTTGTTAAACTTTCTCCCAAGTTGACTGTCCCACGCGTGCTGTGTCATTTGAAGGTGTGATGATGCCTACATTTTTATGGCGATTTGCTTGGTACAGATTGGGAGGAACTTTCTTTTCACCATTTCTGAAGATTTCATTTGCTAAGTGACTTAATATCACCAAGGAAGGTGTGATTGTTTTAATGGAGAAACGCTTTGCTGGGTGTGGGGACATTTAGGATCTGGTTTCATTGTCCTAGTCATCCTCATGGGAAACTTCCATGTGGCTAAGGAATCGCTTTAGCCTAAATTCCCTCATCTGAACTTGAAACTTGGTGGTATAATGGTTTCAGTTTTAGAATTCTGTAATGTACCTTTGGAAGAAGAAGAAGAGTCGTTTTTGTGGGAATTCTACCAATAGGTATCATTCTAACAAATCTAAATCTGCCTTTCAGTAGGCTTTGGAATATTAAGCGACCAGTTAAAACATGTCCTTGCACCATCTACGTATCTGTCTCTCATCTCCCTATTTTTCCTGACATTAACCTATCCATGCACACACACACACACACACACACACACACACCCACACACACACACACGAGGTGTGATAGAAAAAAAGGTAAATTGTTAATTAAAATTTTTTATTTTATTATAGTAAAAAGTATATTGCCATTCATCTCCCTCACTGTACTTCCTTTTGCTTGGAACACCCACCCCCCGTCATTCTTACCCCTTTCTGAAGCAGTTCTGGACGTCCTCTTTTGTGAGGATCTTTAGTTGCATTGTTGTGGCTGCCTCCATTGCCTGAATTGATTCAAAATGTTTACTTTCTGTGGTCATTTTGCTTTGAGGGAAGGGCCAGAACTTCACAAGGTGCCAGATCTAGTGAATAAAGTAGATACATACAAAAATATTTTTATGAGGCTGCCTTTCTGTTAGATGGCACCTGGTGGCTGCATTCGCTTTTACTCTAATAAATGTTTTAGAATTGAAATATTTACCACCCATTTTGATCACATGTTGGATAACCAAGTAGGCAGATTAAACCTGCACTCAAGCAGTGTTGCCAAAAATGTTTCAGAGAGAACTTTGTTATTTGATATATGAAATAGCTTTATAAATATGGTCATTCTGAGAAAAATTAGATTTATTAATTTCCTTACATTTACTTTTTAGGGGTCAGCATTGCTCATATCAGAAGCAGTAGTTCCAAAACCTTTTGGTTTTCCAGGCTTCTCAAAGGTCTTGGAGATTGTATCTCTATCTTAAGCTCTTTCTCTATCTTTAGCTCTTTGCCCCCCTCAGTGTATCTGACTTTTATCTGCCATGCACTGACAGAGTACTCTACATATGAAAGAAATGAGGGTTGTTGTTGTCTCTCCAATATCCATTTCACCTTTTTTTGTATGTGTTTTGCTCCAATTTCCAGATGCCATCCCTCTTGCCAAAGTGACTGGTGGCCTATGAACAAAGATGACCCCATTAAAAGGAAACTCAGGATTTTTGTTAGGTGGGTTGGGGTAGCAAATAACTCTGCTTATTGTTCAGCAATAAGCTCTGCTTATTACTTGTGGATGAGGAAACATAAAATTCCAGAAGCTTTTGGCAGCCATCTTGGCATTAGAGAACATCTAGCTCAGTTGGATGAGAGGATGATCCAGAGAAGAGAGCAGATGATGGAAAGATGTTAGGTATTTAGTGAAAAGTTGATAAACTGAACCTTTCTACCCTCCTTCCTCCCTGCACTATCCACTCTTAGCCGCATGGCTTGAGCTGTCCAGTTGGACCCCCCACCATGGAGTCTTCCATCTTGAGCCTCCTCAGAGGTAGAAAGTGGATGGACCGTTTATCTATGTGGAAGGTTCTAGAAAGGAGATCCACAGCTCCCGAAGGAACTTCCCAGGTCGTTCTTATTCCTCTGAGGCCTGACTCTGCATCGGTGAGATCTTGCTGCATCCTTCCCACAAATCCTTTTTGGTCTTAAATTAGCCAGAGTCAGGTTCCCTTCGCTTGTAACAAAACATCTTCCCCTTATACGTTGGTTGATAATGAGGTTCCATTCCCAAGACCACTTAAACATGTTTGATATTTGCAGAATTGGAGTAATTAAGGGCTAGGAGATTATTTATACTGAGCTACAAGAAGATGATACCATGTGATCAATTCAGCTTGACTATGCTCAGGAGTTCCACTTTAGCATTATTTGAAAAGATTCTTTTAAGTGCAATTGTGAAAAGGTTCAACTTACTGAAAAGACAAAATGAGTGAATTATATATTTTGTTCTTAATAATCAGTGTAATTGTACCATAGCTAATTATAGTGTTAGGAGTAGTCCTATCATTTCCCATCCGCATTCCCACCCAGAGACTGGTAAAGATCAGAGACAGAAACTCTAATGTTCATGCTGATCTTGGTCTTTTCCTCTCTGCTCTGTCCTTGAGTTTTCTGGTCAGAGGTATTAATGATTCCTCTGCTTCCTGCTTTCAGAGTACTGGAGGGACCATTTTACCCTGTGCCTGGAGTTTGAGACCAAAAGAACTCTTCTGCGCATCCTCCACATCTAGGACTGGCGTCAACTTGCACTGGTGTTTTTCAGCTTCCCCCTAGTGTAATCTACTGATGCTTGAATTTAGCGCTGAGATGTTCAGGAAGGAAAGCAATGCATCAGCTGCTCCAAGGGAGGAAGGCGGGGATTCAGGGTGAAACCGAGCTGCCGTCAGGCCAGGAGTCTAGCACCTTCTGACTCACTGAATTGCTCCTTTGTCTTTGTTCAGCCTGGTTTAATCTCCCAGAGGATCTCCATCTAGCTTCAGTAAGGGGTCACGTTAGTTCCCCAGAGATTTAAGAACCTAAACCTCAGAGTGAAGGGATGGGGGGTCTCTGCTTCTTTTCTTTTTCAAAAGGAGCCTCTATTTCTATGTCATTCTTTGGGTACAATGTAAAACCTAGATAGAACTGCTGTTAAGCTTCCCGTGGAACATCTGTGCTTTAAGATCAAAGAGTCCTTTTGTGTTAATGTCATATAGCAAGGGACAGACCATTGTTTACTGCAAATATTCTGAGGTTGCAGATTCCTATAATACACATTTTCATATTAGGAGGTCAGTGGATGATTTCTAGCATGGAAAGATTCAGAAATATTAGTATAAGCATGTTAGAAATATCAAGATAACTACCAGAAAAAGTAACCGAAGGAACTGAAAATATTTGTTGCTGAAAAGTTATTTCCTTTTTTTGTTTCTTCTTTCTTTCTTTCTTGCACTGGGAATTGAACACAGGGCTTTCACACTGAGCTATATCCCCAGCCATTTTCTTATTTTTAAAAAATTTTGACACAAGGTCTTGCTAAGTCTCTGAGTTGCCCAGGCTGGGCTGGAACTCATGATCCTCCTGCCTCAGATTCCTGGAATGTTGTAGTTACCAGTGTGTGCCAATGTGCCTGGCTTATTTTAGTTTTTAAATTTATAAATTTGATGAAAGTGAAGTTTAAAAGAAGCAACCTTTTTCCTTTGGCGGATGCAAAGTTTGCGTTTGCACCATGGATTTTATATACATATACATACATATATATATATATATACACACACACACACACACACACACACACACACATATACATACATACATACACATACACGGTTTCAAAGCCTTATTTTTTTCTTTTAATCTCACTCTTTCATGATAATAGTGTATGACAGTTGATAGTAAGAAATTAAGGGCAATTTACCCCTTGGGTTAGTCAGTGTTTTCACAGAACTTTTCTCTAGTCTGTTCTGAGGAGTGTGAACCTTGTTGCCAGAATTAGGGGGTTTTGTAGTAACACATTTCTACTGCTATAACAAAATACCACAGACTGAGTAATTTATAAAGAACACAAATTCATTTCTCATGATTTTGGAGGTGGGAAGTCCAGGATTAAGGCACCAGCAGATATGGTGTTCGATCTGGGGCTGGTGCCTTTGACATGTGTTTGTGTGGGAGGAGAGTAGGAGGAGGCAAAAAAGCCAACTGACATATCTCAGACCCTTTTATAAGGTCACAAGTCCCGCTCATGAAGGCTCTATTCTTATGACTTGATCACCTTCTAAAGGCCCCACCTCTAATACTGTTGCATTGGGAATTTATTTTCCTTTTAGTTTTCCCATCTCTCCTTCACTTTCATGGTTCAGGGGATTAAACCTGGGGTCTCACAAATGTTAGGGAAGTGTTCTACCACTAAGCTACATCACTATCCCACAGTTAATTTTAACACGTGTGAGAGAGAATGTGTCAAGGTTCTGACAGAGGAAACAGAGTCAATGCTAGATATACAAGGAGTGACTATGGAATACAATGAATGTTAAAGTTTTAAAAAAATTTATTACAATAAATGACACAGAGCCATGAATCCCTCTCAAAATCTTCCCCCTTGTCTCAAACACACTCATCCCATATTCTTGCCACTTTCTGAAGCAGTTCTGGAAGTCCTCTTTCAGGAGGGTCTTTAGGAGGTGTGACCACAAATACAGTGAAAGCTGCTGCCAAGTGCCAGTCAGTGGGAAGGCAGGCTCATAAAGGCAGTGTGGTGTGTCTTCATCTACCTTGTTCACAGGATTTGACACCTTTTGACTCCAGGATCTTCCCTTAAAGTCAAAATGACCATAAAAGGGATATGTTGTGAATCAATTCAGGATATGGAGCCATAACAGTGCAACTAAAGACACTCAGGAAAGGTCTCCAGAAACGCTTCAGAAAGTGGCATGGATGAAGGGACGAATGTATTCAAAGCGAGGGAGAGTATTTTGAGGGGAATTTTGTTAAGGTTTGTGTTTAGCCTCGTGCAGGTGAGGTGGGACTGTCTTTTTCAGAGGTAGTTGAATCTGGAGTGTGTGATGCTGGGGTTAAGGGCGTGTGATTACTAAACCGCTACACGTGAGTGATTGGGGTGGCACCTCCCTAATCCTGGTACTCTGAATAAGATCAAAGGGCAGAGAGTTGATGTTAAATCTGGTCACCTTTGTGCCTTGTGCGAGCCATGCTGTTTCTCCTCTGAGAGGCCTGTTTGCCATCCCAGCCTCGGGGCTGGATGATTATGGACTGAAACCTCTATGAACTGTAAGCCCAGTGAACCCTTTCCCCTCTATTTCTGGGTGCTGGTATTTTGTCTGAGCAACCGGAGAAAAGTAACTAACACAGATTCATTACAATGGGTTTTGTATTGTAATGAATTTTTAAAATTTTAAACATTTATTGTATCTTTTTGATCACATCTCAGATAGATAAGGATTTTTTTCAATTGGCTGACATGATCACAGATGCTGAAAAGTTCCGCATTGGCCATCTGCATGCCAGACAGCCAGTAGCTACTCAGACCAAGATGCTGGGAGCCTCAGAATGAGAGAGAGACTGAGGATACAGAAGCCCTCCAGCGGGCCACTGGTGCAAGTCTGCATTCAAAGCCTGAGGAACCCAAACCCTGATGTCTGTGGGTGACCACTGCAGATAAACATACCTGCTGTAGGGAAGGAGACACAGGCACAGCCAAGCGTATGCTTTACAATTCTTGAGGCATCCCTTGACCCAGTGAGACTGACACCCAAACTGTCCGTCTCATAAAGAGAGAGGCCAAGGATCACTGAGGTGCCTGAACACAAGTGACAAGGGGATTTTGGAAGTGGATCTGCTCCTTCAACTGCCCAAGCAGATGCCCCTAGGAGCCGAGATGACCTGGTCAGCTGAGCCCTTCTTTAATTCCCGATTCATAAAACTATGACCAAAACAAAACGGCGTTTTCAACCATTAAATGTTTAATCCATTTTTATGTATGCAACAGTAGATAAAAGAAATACTAAATCATATAGACTTCTGAAAAACATCTGTTTTCAGCTTATCTGCATTTCTTTTAGAGGCAGCAAGAGTCTCCTGCCTCTGAGCCTCTAATTTCCCTGCTGTCCGCTTAGGGTTTATTTTCCTTCAGTCTAAGTCAGTTATCAGTGGTCCATCTGCATTTCAGCTTCTAAAATTTAATTAACTATAATTCCTCATTGCTTCCTTCCTCAAGGATTTATGTATTTTATTTTCTCCTTACTATAAATGTTGTGGCATTTGGCAGACAGTGGAGATAAATACACACTTTCAACTTGTAACATTTAACTGCATGTTTCTTACATGTTTTATTAAGGACTTAGTATGGCAATGGTGATTTTGGGATTTAGGCATAGGGACATAATATTTGTTGAGCATCATATTGCCCAGGGCACCTCTACAAAAGGCAGGAACCATACAGGGATGAACCAGAGGCAGTTTCAATTCTGATTTGGGCCAGGGACATTCTAGAAATACAGTTACTATGGGATTGTAGTAAGCACTCCAGTGGGCTCTGGGAAATAGGCTCATGATTGCCAGAGGAAGAAAAGACATACATAGACACACACACACACACACACACACACACACACACACACACACACTCTCACACACATGCATTCCCAGTTGGGTAAGTAAGTTCATGAAGATTCTTGAAGAAGAAAGCAAAATGCAAGATCCTCTAGCATCAAGATTTCTCAGCAGTCACGCATTAGCACAGTATAACAAGGGTGATGTGGCGTGTTAAATGTGTCTGTAGAAAAGAAACGAAGAGAGTCAATGTCAAATGGGGGCTCTGTAGGTCATAGAAAATAAGTTGAACACAAAAGTTCTATTGCTTGAAGAGTTGGATCTGAGCATTCCTCTGACGACTTTGAAGTGGGCCACTCAGAACCCTACGCATGTTAGTTTGCTTCCACTAATCAAATTAAAAAGGCCGTTTGTCTTGGAGAGAAAGAAAAAGGAGGGCTCTCATTTGCTTCACATCATCATCTCCTTGTGTACAGGTATATAGGCATCTTTTTTTTGACAGGGTCTCACTATGTAGTTGAGATTGACCTGGAACTCACTATGTAGCCCAGGGTGGTGTCGAACTCACAGGGATCCTCTTGCCTCAGCCTCCTGAGTGCTGGGATCACAGGAGTGCACCACCATGCCTGGCTGGGGAATCTTTTAATAACAAAGAACAAAGGGGAGGGGGAATAATATCCCACAGCAATACAAATTTCTGGCTTTATTGCTTCCAGTCATCTTCAGCTCAGTCTCTTCTCTGTGCCAGGGAAATAGGGCCTCAACCTCCTGGGCCAGTGTGTGCATAGTCTATCACTTCCTCTGGGCCAAGGAATGGAGTGGGTGTTGGTTATGCACTTAACAGGCAGAAGTTTGAAGTGCCTTATCTCTAAAAGAAAAAAATTCTAAATTTTAAGGCTCAGTTTTGCTGTGCAGGTTGCAACACAATTGAGCTCTGAGAAGAAAAGAATCATCCAGGCTTCTGTCATTGTAAGAAACAACCAAAGATCTGAAATGTGTCATTTATTATTATTTAAATTCCAAAAGGTGAGACTGAAATGTTTGTTAAATTTATGTGAAAAAGTCCCTGACTGACATTTGCTGGTTGAAGTACCCCACAATAAAAAATAAATCCACCAAAATGAAGGCATTTTCAGCCTTCATTGTTATGAACTTTCTCCCTGATTTCACCTTAGCTGCTTCTCCAACATAAAGGCTATGCAGGCTTAATTTGGAGAGAGCAATTTTAAGCTTATGTGTTAGGTTTTGAAGGTGTCATTTCTCCAGGGAGGAACAAAAGTAACAGACTGCAAAACAGAGCCTGAAAACAGTGTTTCAGGGAAACAGTGAGTTAGGAGAGATTTGTGACCTCTGAGACTTGGGGAGGAGTATGAAAAGTGACAGAGCATTTTTGGAGAGACCTTTTTGTTGGATGAGCTCCAATGGCAACAAAAAGTACCTTCAAAGACTTGAGGCAAGTTCATCAGGAAAGACTTGGGTGTGATGAACCACCCCAGGGAGCTAGCTGACCAGGGGCTTTCCACCCGTGAAATCCAAGAAAGAGAGGCTGATTCAAGGAGATTCTGGTGAGTGGGAGATCCAGGCATCTGTAAATGGAAAAGAAGAATTAGCTTCAAAGTACAAAGGAATTTTATGGATCCCACATGATTCCCTCACTCCAGCAGTGTTCCAAGTTCTCTGGTGAGTAGGAACTTCTTTGGTAATAAGATAAACAACTCAGAGAGGAAGAAACTAATCAAACAGCTATAGCCGGACTTAAGAGAAGCCAAATAAGATAGTGCTTAAGCACACAGACTTATGGTCAGATATTCTGGGAGTTTAATTCTTATTTTTTTCCCTGGCTAGCCATGTGATATTGGTCAAGTCACTTATTGTCTCCGAGCCTCTGCATTTTTATCTTTAAAAGTGCCATAATAGGATGTACTTTATAGTGTTGTTCTGAAGGTTCAATGAGAAATTGTTTGTCAAGCATTTAGCAGGGGTCTGGAACACAGTAAATGGTAACTACTGTCTCCATCACCTCTTCCATCTTCATTGTAGAGGAGCTGGGTCGCCGTGCATGCATGATTCATGCCTCTCATCCATAGAGTACTTTCAGGAGGTTGCTTCCCAGACAAGATGTGTTTCCCAATCATCTTTCCACCCATAGGAACCATGTGACTGTATTCTGGCCATCCAGAGAGATTCCAGCTGAGGTCATCCACATTACTTCCGGACCTGACCTGTAAATACTTCCTCTGTGACCATCTTCATTGGGGATGGCAGTCTTCATCCGTCCGCTTTCTGAGTGATTGCGGAGAGCAAGGATTTCAGAGTTTACCTAGCAGGGTCCAGTTTGAGCTCCAAGTCTAGACAAATAGGCCAGAAACAACCCTTCCTAATCCATGACTAGGGTGGCAGAGGAGGAGCTATGGATCAGATTGGAAGGCACAGTGTGACAGATCTCGGCTTTTGTAAAGTGCTCATTGTATTCAGTGTTTTGTTATGAAATTTCTTTATACTTTGTCTGAAACCATGGACCCAATGCTTGGGTCATCTGTAAATAAACCCCAGCAGAGAAGGACGAGGGAAGGGCCAGACCCTTTGCAGGATAAAGCTCAGTTTCCTTGGGTGTTAGAACTATCATTGCTGGTAACTAATTGCAGGAAGTCCTTGGTTTTTGGATCCTTCCTTGACTGATTTAAGAGCACTGAAAATCTTCCAATTCTGTTGTTTGCGGGTTCTGCTTTTCCTGAAACTTTTGTTGCTCAGTGGTGAGTGTGAAGATTCCATACTTAGGGTCTAGCTAGGTCAGGTTATCTCAAGCAAGTCTCAGTGGTTGAGACATCTGAGCAATTTGAAATTATTATAGATTGCCTTTTCCTCTCTTATTTGTAACAGCTGTTCTCTCCTCATTACTAAGAACAAAACAAAACAGAACGACCACCACATGTACAGGCCACCTCATAGAATCATGTGCCCAATTCTCTTCTTGGGTAGTCTGATCTGTATAGCAGAACAAACTGAAATTATTCAGTAGGTGGGAGTGGGTGGCTTTCCCTACCCTTCATTGGGGGAATGGTGGTGAGGATGTTGGGAGTGACTGGTAAGACAGGGAGTATAAGAAACTGTGCCAAAGAACTGTGACAGTGGGAGGATTGTACAAACTCCATTGTTATTTGCTCCTGATATTCCTGTTGTTCTCCCGCAAATCTTCTCCACCTCTCTGTTCTCTCTTTGGCTGTGTGTGATGCTGGTCTCAGTGGGTTGATAGGTAGCAGAGGCACAGGAGTCATACATCCCAGGAGATGGGTGGAAGCTTAGTCTATTAGATTGTGGGCAAAGTGTCCCAGAAGCTGTGGTCAAGGTCTTTTTGGCAGATTGCAAGTCAGGAAGTGAGCCTGTTTGCTCTGACTGAAGGCTACTGAGGCATGTACGTCAGAAAAGCCAACTCTATCATTTGATTCAACCCAAAGGCAAGTGTTATTTTTACAGCTGTGAGTTCTGCACCACAGTTTTAACCAAGACATTTAACTGGGCTGGTAGTCGAGAATCAGTGGCTTCAGGGTCTTAAAGCTCATTTTAAACTCATTTATCTCATTCATCATCTTTTCTGAAGGTCCCTATTGGTGAAAATTTAAGTTTATGAACTTTGAACAAGGATAATGAAGAAGAAAAACCTCTTACTTTGTGTGTTTGTGTGTGTGTGTGTGTGTGTGTGTGTGTGTGTGTGTGTAAGTGGTGCTAGGGATTGAACCCAACGTCTTACACATGGTAGGCAAGGGTTCCTCCATTGAACTATACTCCAAACCCCCCAAATACCTTCATGCTCCTTTTAGAAATTGATACAGCCAGTTTAAAATTCATTTTTACTTACATAACCAGGAAGAAGGTAAAAAGTCCTGGGAGCTATTTGGGAGTTAGTGGAACTGCAAGGCACTTGGATGCTATGATGTGTCATGTTGGATCAACTGGAAAATGATAGTGCTTTGGATTTCTTCTCTCTAGCAAGTAATATTGATGCAGAGATTAGGCCCAGGGAGGGCCAGGTAGTTAATGTAGCCTATTCTGTGTGGAAGGCAGAAATGTAAGATAACCCCTAGTGACCTATGCCCTCATATCACGCCTTCCCCTTGACTGGGGATGGATACGTGACTATGAAGGGGTCACATTTCTGATCAGATGTTTCTGAGTTAATCAAAAGATTTCATAATTTATCTGTGATAGCAGTTAGCATTACCTTAGCAATGCCCATAACATTGTCATGCACAAGACTCAAAATTGCATTTAGCTCAAGAATATGCCCTGGAGAATGGAGAATTCCAGAAGGAATCTTACCCTGATTCCTGTTTATAAGTTTAAGAAGAGTCTACATTTCAGGGTTCACCTGTATGTTGATAGAACAGTGATGCCAATAATGGTACTGAGGAAATAGGGATGTTTGCATGTTCTCCCTCTGTTCCCTGGTGTCTTCCATGAGACGTGGTGAGTAGCCAAAAGTGCTTGCCACCTGGATGACTGAAACAAAGAAAGGGCTGTTTAGGTGAAGACAGTAGGTGACTTCATGGTGGGTGCCAAGAGGGAACGACAGGCACAATTCAGGGAAGCCATGGCAGCCAGAAAGAGCTAAAGGGGGCAGATAGATACCTCTTTTACAATCACTTGTGGTCCACGAGTATTTTATTAAGGGAGGTCCCAGGTCATGACATTCAAGGCCACCTGCACTCTAGCAAGAGTATAGACAGAGACTGAGGCCCAGACTTCTGACTAAGGACCTTGGGTAGAGGGCAATGTGTATATCAGAGGTGCCTTTGTCCTCTGGAGGATATTTAAATAACCCTGCACCAAGGTATCATCTTGATTGGGGGAGGGCAATCCTCTTAGAGTATCGAGAATCTTCCCTGTAGGAGGTACAGGATTGAACAACTATTGAACCAAAAGAGATTGGATTGGCCATAGAGTTTTAAATGAGAAAATTAAACTGCATTTGATGGGGAATTTAAAAATCACGTCTTCGCCACCTCTTCTCCACCACCATCTCACTCAATTCTCCTTGCCAATGAATCAGAGAGTGGAATTGCAGACGCGGTTTCAGATTTCTAATGTTTTAGTGTAAATGTGGATCTAACTCATTTCCCATCAGCACCACATCCCATGCTCTGCCTTGGGTTAGTGAGGTCCACATTGACACCCCACTGTCCCCTGGAAGCACCACACATTGAAGCGCACCAACTGGGATTCTTTTGGCCTGATTTTAGTCGATTCAGCAAATGACTCAACAGAGGATGACCCATGATGGAAGAGATGATTCTTACAGGGAAGATATGTCTGGCAAACATAGCCCTCAATTTGCAGATTGTTGTGGTACCTGTGGCAAAGAGGCTTCTGTATCTTTTTCCATTTAAGAAAGTTGCTTGCAGTTTTCTGTGATGAATGATGTGTGGTTCTTGACATCAAAATGAGATGATATAATGCTAATAGTACGCTGCATGTGCCTATGGTGCTGGTGCATGCTTTGCACTACAGTTTTCAAGAGAAGATTTACACCTTGGGCTCATTAGAAAATCTTTACACACCAGGGAACTTTTCCTAATGTGGGTGTATGTGTTTATTGGTACATTTTAGGTATACAGTACAGTTACATTCATTACTGGGATCTTGTACCTTTACATGACAGGTCTTGGTTCTCAGTTTTTCCCCTTGTCCCTGCCCTCCCTTCACCTCTGCTCTCTCCCCCTTTACAAACACTTCATTTCCATTTCTTCATTTTCTCATATTTTTTTCTTTTCCCTTATTAGCTTTTCCCGTACCCTTCCCACTTTCCCTACACCTTTAGCCCCTTTCTTTCTATTTCACATGGTCAATTATCTCATTAGGATCTTATGTACTATTATAGTTTTTCACACCAGAGAAACTATTCAGTATTTATACATATATGACTTATTTATTTCACTTAGGAGTATATCCTCAATATGTATCCATTTTCCTATGAATAAATCTAATTTCTCATATGGCTGAGTAGTATTCCATTTTATAGAAAAACCACATCTTCTTTACCCAGTTTCCAACTGATGGGCAAATGGGCTGTTTCCAAATTTTAGCTATTACAAACTGTGCTGCTATAAACATAGGTGTGCATATATCACTGTGATATGATTCTTTCAATTCTCTTGGAAAGATACCCAGCAGAGGGATGGGTGGGTCAAATGGAACCTCTAGTCCCAGCTCTTTAAGGTATCTCCATATTGATTTCCATAGTGGTTGCACCAGTTGGCACTCCCACCAACAACGGAGAAGGGTTCCTTTCTCCCCACAACCCCACCAACATTTGTTATTGATTGATTTCTTGATAGCAGCCATTCTTTGTGGGGTGAGGTGGAATCTCAGTGTTGTTTTCATCTGCATCTCTTGAATGGCCAGTGATGTGGAACATTTTTTTCATATATTTACTTGCTGCTTTTACTTATTTGTCTGAGAAATGTCTGTTCATTTCAGATGCCCATTTTTGAATTGGGTCTTTATATTTGGGGGTCTGATTGTTTTGAGTTCTTTATATATTCTAGATAATAGCCCACAAAGAACAGGATTTAAAAAAATGGATCTGGAAAGTCCCAAACACAACAGGAATACCTAACTAAGCAAAAGCAAAGAGAGATAAATAATGTTGTGTATGTAACAAAACTCAATCCTATTTGTCCATTGCATTGCCTACCTAAGTCATTGAAGATTTAGAAAAATTGAAGGGGAAAATTGCCCTAATCCTACTTAACCCTCACCCTCACCTTAACCCTCACACTAGACCTAACCTAACCGTAACCCTAATCCTCTTTCTCTACAAGATCTACAGTAAGCATAATTCCTAGGAATTAATTCTTGAATTAACCACTAAAATACTGTAGGTCTAATCTTTTATAAAAAAGTAGGCACTGGAAGAGGCTTAATGAATCACTTCAAACATAAAACTCCATTTCTGAGAAAAATAAAATAAAATAAAAATAAGTTTATTCACTTCCTGTCATGTTTGTTTCTTGACAATTCCACATGCCTTTACCAATCCAGATTCATGGACTATGAGCTCATTTTTCCACTTTGATATTTTTATTAAAGGTTTTAATTTTAATGATCTAATCATCTTGAGGAAGATAAAATAAATATTGGATAAAGATGGTGAAAGTTTTAAGAGGGAGGGGAAAATCTAATTTTCTTGGAGCAGATATTATTATTAAGAGTGTTTGTGAAGGAATGATAAACACCACGACTGTAGGAAACGTAACGATTTGTATCCTACAGTGTGACCCATGTAGTCATATAACAAGCCACAAATTTTCCCTTGGAACTGTTTAAGAAGCAGAGAGAATAAGGTCCAAATCTATTATATAGCTCAATGGAAGAATACAGGTGATAGGAAGACTTACAACTTTTACAACATGCCAATCCACAGTGGTGTTATAGAAAGGAGATAAGAGCAAGGGACCTCTGTGTGTCTCAGAGTCCAGGTTGGGGAAGAAGGGTGTAGTTTAATCCAGGGGTCCCTGACGGCTAATGGTCCATGGCTTGTTAGGAACTGGGCAGGAGGTGAGCAGTAGGCAAGTGAGCGGAGCTTCATCTGTATTTCCAGCTGTTCCCCACCACTTGCATTACCACCTGAGCTTTGCCTCCTGGCAGATCAGTGGTGGCATTAGATTCTCATAGGAGCTTGAATCCTGTGAGCTCTGCTCATGGGGGATCTAGGTGGTGCACTACTTATGAGAATCTAACATCTGAAAAAAATCATCTTCCCACCCTGTGGAAAAACTGTCTTGCATAAAACTGGTCCCTGCTGCCAAAAAGATTGGAGCCTGCTGGTCTAATCCATGATGGGCGTGAGAAAGCCCAGTAAGACAGAGTTAGAGTAACTCTCCCTGAGGTTCGAAGCAGCGGGGTCTCGGAGGGTTACTGCACCTCTTCACTTTACTCTTCACCCTCTTCTGGCCTCTATTCACTTCATATTTTCACTTGTGGACCAGAATGAAATTGTACCCACTGCTTGATTTTGGCACGTATCTAATGCCTGAGACCATTCTAAAGTGTTTTACATTTATTCCTTCAAATAAAACATCAGGCTATTAAGATAGGAACATGTTGAATAGTAACAGAAGATAAAGTTTCGATTCATATAGGGTCTTTTCTCCATTGATTAGCACAGGAAGAAAATGAGGTGAGCAATGGGATTAAATTCCATTTTAAATTATCCAAGTCAGAGGTTGTTTATTAACTCTATCTCTTAAGTGACTTTGATCATTTGGCAGAAGTCAAAGAAATAAAGTGTCTGATCACAGCCATATTGGGAGAGTGAGGAAGAGATTGCTAGCTGTCCACAGGTGCTAGGCGTGGCCACTCAGGCAGGGTCCAGCCCCACTTTTTGGGCCTCTTTAGAATCTGTCCAACAGGATATGAGAGGAAGTGACTTGTGTCACTTTTGAGTTGACGTGGTTAGGAAGCACATGCTTTCTTTCTCCCCTGGCCTCCTGTCTGACAGCTGGTTCTTGATACCCGGCTGACTTTGGTGACCTATGTTGAAGATGACAAACTTCTGAGGCCCAAGTCTTTGGAAAACTGGAGCAGTGACCCCCTCCAGACTCCTTCCCACTGTGCACACATCCATACCCACTGCACAGTAAAACCTGTTTTGCTTTATACATGAAATACATTTACAGAATACCCTGAATTAATTAAACCACTGAGATTGTTAAATTTACCTCTCACAGCAGCTAGAACTAGCCTAACAAATAAGGAAGACTGACTGGAACCTTTGAAATGATAAAGATCCATGTTAGTTTCCTTACCAACAGAAAATTTGGTTGTGAAGGAAGTCATTTGGAAAGAATTCTTTTGTAGATAGATACAAGGAAAGTTTTAGAAATCCCAGCAAAGAAAAACAAGAGTGATCTTCATTTTACTTTCTTGGAAAACAAGCATTTAAATACTTAATCATTTCAAAGAAAATCAGTGTAGTATTGAATAGTAAGGTAATGGGTAAAAAAGTAACTTTTGCTCTAATACACTTCTATAATTTAAAGCATCTTCACCGGTTTATGTAATGCAATAATTCTGGGAGGTAATGTGTCAAGAATAATGATGTTTATGGAAAATAACAGTGAGGTTTTTGAGTTCTGTGTTCTGGACTCTGAGTTAAGAGCTTTACTTGTACATTTTATTTAATCCTGATCAGCTCCTTGAGACTGGCAACGTACTTATGATCACCTCCTAGAGGATGAGGGGAGCAGCAGGATCCTTGGATAGAACAGCCCATTAAAGACCACTTTTGCTGCAAACACCTTGCCCTCAGGGAGTGTAACCTCTTCTCTCTCTGAGATTGACACTGTAATTATCCCCACTTTAAAATGGGAAAATGGAGACCTAGGGCTGTTAAGTGACCAAGGAAATGTCACGCCCAGGAAGGTGGTTCTGTAAGGAGCTCAGTGTGAGACTGGCTGCTAAGCCTGTGCTCTCTGCTGCTCTGGCAAGTGGATTTTCACTTTATGCACGGCCTTGCTGACATTTGTGGACCAAAGTGCTAAGGCCCAGCACATTGAAATGATCCATTCAGTCCAAACTGCCAGGATTTGTCAAAGTCAGATTTTCTGACTTTGACTTTAGTACTTTTTCAACTTGGAATGCCATAAATTAAAGCAAACACTAACTTGGTTATGGGGCAGACAGTCAATATTTTTAGAGTGTTTATAGAAAGGAAGTAATTTTGGCCTGGCAAAAGAGCAAACTGAAGGTAGTTTTACATTTTTATTTTAAAATATCATTCAAATTGAGAAAATTCTCAGAGTGATGGAGTATTCTGAATTATTCAGAGAGACAGGGAGAGTGAGGGAAAGAGAGAGAGGGAGGGGTGGAGGAAGGGAGAGAGAGAGAGAGAGAAAGAGAGAGGTTCCTTTAGGCTCCCAGTTCAGTCCTTTTCAATGCAAATTTTAGATTTTCTCACAGGGCTCACTGCCTTTGGAGCCTGATGTGCAAAAGTTTTTAGTATTTGGCAAGATTTGGTTGCCAAGAAAGTGTCCATGTGATTAATTTTTGTGTCTGACCCTTTCTGGGAGGTTAAGGCCGGTTTTTATTTAGAATCCCCACAGGCTGTTCACCACCATAGCCCTAGGCGGGAGGGGCGATCTCAGTGGGTATGGGGTCAAGTCCTGGGTTCCTGGGTTCAAGTCCCACCTCCATCACTCTGGCTAAGTGTCTTTGGACACTGCTTTAGTTTCCTCACCTGTAAAACGGGGTGGCAGTGGGGCTAAGGATTTTGCTTTATGTGATTAAAAAGATAATGTGTGTGTCTTTTGCACATTCCTCACCCCTGAGACACACTACTTAACATCCACAACTTAGAGGAAGGAGAGGTTTATTTTGGCTCACGTTTCAGTCCACAGTCCTCTGGCTCCAAAGCAGGAGCCTGGTGGAGGGGAGCTGCTCACTGCATGGACAAAAGGAAAGAATGAAAAGATGATCTGGGGAGAGAGATAAACCGTCTAGGTCACAGTTGCAGTGACCCACCTCTTCCAACAAGGTCTCACCTCCCAACAGCACACTTAGCTATAAACTCATGGGTGGACAAATCCACTAAAGAGTATAGCACTTTCGTGATCCAATTACTGCCTCAAATCCCAGCCTTTGAATGCATAAGGCTGTGGGGGGCATCTAGCTGTAAACCATTGCAGCAAGGTAAGGGGCATGATTTGAGTGTATTCTCCAAAAGTCATGTGCTGAAGATTTAAACCCCAGTGTGACAGTGTTGAGAGGTGCGGCTTGTAAGTGGCGGGCCTTGTATTAATAGATTAATACAGGTGTGGAGGGTTAAGTATCATTTAGAGAGTTCAAGAACAAGAAGAATAGATCAGGTTAGATGATGGCAGTGAGTTGAGGAAGGAGCCAGAGGAAAGGGCCCAGAGACTGTTAAAACTCACCATACAAGGGAAAGTTCAAAGACTGCATAAGGACTTGTGTTGAGAATAGATGCATGGAAAGGCAATGGAAAATAAGAAGGCCTGCTGGAATTCAGGGGGGAAATAAAGGAGGGATTTGGCTCACCTTCCTCTCTCTGTTTCTTCCCTGCTCACTTGCCCCTTGGCTGTCTTTTGCTGCAGCTGCAGACCTTCTCCAGGTGCAAAAGCCCGGGACCTTGGACTTCCCAGCCTCTAGACTTAAGAGTCAAATAAAGCTCTTTTCTTTATAAATTAATCAGTCTGTGGTATTCTGTTAGAACAACAGAAAAAGGACTAAGACAACATTAGAGGTGATGAACAGTAAATGTGTAGAATTCAGCTATGGTTATTAAAGGAAGTGTCACAAGGGGCAGTGTTTGATTAGAGAAGAGAACGTAGCCAGTCTGCTGTGGATTGCCTGGTCACATTTTCACCAGTGCCTGCTCACACTGAATTTGATCTATATACCATGATTTGACAGAACCAGACAATAATAGGAGTTTTAAAGAAGTAAGACTTAGTTGTAGTTGCCAGCTTCAAAGTTCCTGGGAAGCAGTAGGATCTTTGGATGAGGCAGCTCATTAAAATTATAGTTATGACCATTCCTCCCTTCTTAGGTATAGCCAAGAGGTGATCCTTGGGAATATTGCGTACTAATTTGTTGTTTGTTTGCTTTCTCTCCTCTCATGTCTTTCTGCTTGGAATTTAAAAAGAAGACTGCTGTAGTCATTTTGATTCTATCATGGCCTCTGGGTGTTAGGCTCGTCCATTCAATATCTAATGGCAAGAAGCCAGCTGTTTCTCAAGGTGAAAGGAGGAAAGCGTAAGGCTCCGTGTCCCCCTCCCTCCTCTCAGTGATGAAGTCCTCTGTCCCATGACTGCCTGGAGGAATGTGGCTCTAGGTTATAAAAGCCCCCAGGAAATGTGGGTGCTGCGGGGGGGGGGGGGCAAGGAGCTGGAGGCGGAAACCAAAAAGTTGGGATGAAGCCGAGAAGGCCAGTGTGAGAAGCGAGGTGCAGGGAAATGAGTGATAGGGTCACAGGGCTTTGTCTGAAAGGTGGATGAAAGGCGAGGCCACTTCTGGGCGGCAGAGAGCTCTATTTCCAGAGAGGGACTGGCAAGAATAATATGTCCACGCGTCGGCCTGGGGCTTTGCCTACAGAAATGCAGCTGAATCCCAGCAGGCCTTCTTTTGTTCTCTGCTCCTTCTCCACACATTCATTCTGGGAACGCAAGTCCTTCTGCTGTCTTTGAATTTTCCCTCAGTTGATGAATTTTAATAGTAGTTCAGAGTCTCTGGCCCTCTCCTCTGGCTTCTTCCTCAGCTTATCATCATTATCCAAGGTCTCTTATTCTTTCTTTTTAACTTGGTAAGTTATGAATAACCTTCCTGAGGTGGGGGGCAGGAACCCCAGGACTGTCTCTGTCGTGTGATCACGAGGTCACTACCATGCATGGTGCGGTGTTCAACCCAGATCTCTGCTTCAGGACCGAGGCACACATTCCCCCAGCTGCTAGCAGTGTTGGCTATGGGGGACATTTGACAAAGTCTAGTCAAAGTAAAGGATATGATGCTACTGGCATCTAGTGGGTAGAGAGCAGGTATGCTGTCAAATACCTTACAACACACAGGACAGGGTCCTAAAATAAAGTCATCCAGCCCATAATGTCAAGTGTGTTGGGGTTGAGAGATGCTACCCTAAGGGTGCCCCAGTATACAAGACTCAGCACTGTCCTCAAAGGCAGCCTATTAAACAAGTCAGTGGTTGGGTGCAAAGGTCTAGCCCTGTGTTTCAATTTAGGACCAATTCAAAAAGGCCAGCAGCATTGGTTCAGAGCTCTCTGGAGGATACACTGAGGCCTCTGTTGTGATTGCACCAGAATTTAACCCTGCCCCTTCCTGATTTGTGTCCTCAAAGCAATGTTCTTGAGAAACAATTTCCATCAAACCTTGTGCCCATAGATCTCCACCTCAGATTCTATTTCCCAGTGTAAGACACTTGGTGTCAAGAGAGAGCAATCCTAAGAAGTGGAGTGTTGTGTTCTCTTTCTGCTTGTTAAAACTGAGGCAGATTTCATCTCACTTATCAGCTTCTAGTAATATTAGGAAAAGAAATTGCTAGTTGTGTCTGATGTCTCCTCTCCCACTTTTTGTGCAATAGGAAACATTTTAATGGGACATATGGTGCGTATATGCTAATTAGGCTTAACAATTTGACCCTGATCAATGGGAAGTAAGGGTTTCTGATGGGTTAGGTCCATGGGAAAGAATCATGTCTTCCCCATCCCTTTCTCCCACCCCTCTGGCCAGGTAGGAGATTTAAGGGTGTGGAGTGTGGAGCAGGCTTCAGAGAAGCCTCATGTTGAGGATGTCAAAGCAGTTCGACAGGAGGAATTTGGGTTCCCAATGATTAGGGGGCCAGCATCTAAATTTCTGGCCACTTTTCAGGTCTTTCATGTGACAGATAAACTTTTTTCTTGTTAAACTTACTGTGCTTTGGAACTCTCTGTTATAGAAGCCAAACCTGTACCTGAACTGTATACAACCTTCGAATATTAAAGCGATGATAGTAAAAGCCATAAAAAGACACATTATTTTTAGTGATGAGTTCCATTCATCATATTTTTGTTTTACATTCTCAAAATAAACCACACAGTTTTATGACTACAGCATTATTGTTCTAATAATAGCAGTTCTAATAAGCAATAGAGAGAGGGGTTGGGAATGAAGTTAAATATGGCAGAATCCCCTTGAATTGTTTTGAAAATTCACATACTTAGGCGTTTCCCTTGGGGTAGAAATATGTTTTGGGTAGGTGTTTTAAAAACTTAGGATAAGATATAAAACTCTGATCTGCTGCTGTATATCAGGATTCTTACTCCATTAGGAAGCATAACATAGAAACTTAAGCTTTGTCTTTTGAATAACTGAGTGAAATTTCTGGGATTTGCTGTCTAGTTGATGCTATGAAGCTTTTTTTTTTCCTTTTTTTTAAGAGTAGGAAAAATTTATTGAGGGAAATAAAGTTTCTGTCTAAGAGAGACAGAAGGGGGACTGGAAAGTGGGTTGCCTGCCCACTCCACTTTTCAAAGATGTTTTATACAGCAAAGCCATGTGGTGAGGCGGGTACACAATGGGACAAAACTATGAGACTCAATGGAAAATTGCAAGGTGGGCATGAGGTGGGGCAAAACCATGACCAATCAGTAAGATTACAAGTATAGTCACCCAGGTAATACTGATTAAATGGAGGTCAAATGGGGAGCAAGTCACGTAGCAGGTGTACAAGGATTTTCAGTAAGGGTGGGGGTCAGGGATATTTCCTGGAAAGGCTGGGTTAAAACCCTGGCCCCCCACCCAGGTGATTGATACCATTTTAGAATATCAATCACTGCTATTCATCCCCAGGGGAAGCACAAGGGTATAGTAGTTTCTCTCCTGTTACAATTATGGCCTTCAGTGAATGTGTCTTGATTGTCCTCCATGTTGGCTCCTTGCTATATTGGCTTCTTAAGGGTGTCCCTGTCTAACTGCCTACAAGACATCTAATTAACTTACCTATCTGCAATATTCCCCCCTCTGAAGAAATACTTCTAACTGCTGTGAGGTTGCAAAAGGTGAAGACAGCTCTGGCTACTTCCAGCTGAAGAGGGTCATAGTTGTGATCAGCAGTTAGAGTTACTGTAAAGAGGGTCTATCTAAAGGCCTTTGGTAGGCACCTGGTATTGTCATCTTGGTAGCTGCATAGCTTTAAGTGTGGAGGAGACAAAGCCAAAGAAGCAGTTAAGAATGCATGGGCCAAATTATAAAGTCAGCAGGATTGCTGTGAATATACCACCAAGAGGCTAAGGAGAAGGTCCAGGGGACTTCAGAATCCAACATAGAAGTCATATTATACAGTTCAGCAGTTATGAGCTATTTACAAGGTTGATCTGGTAGATCCTGGTAAAAGAAGTCTAGCACATTTATCATTGGTTTCACTTGTATGACTGCATGGAGTTTGGCAGCTTCTAGGCAAGAATAAACAAAACTTTTAAGAAATTAGAGTATGCATAATCTAAGCATGAGCACACTAGAACGAATGGGCAGGTTGGGGAGAAAGACACACTTAGAAATTGAAATAGTGATTGCATCTGCTGGACTTAGGTTCTTTCATTGATAGAGGTTATCTATAAGTCTGATACTTTTAGCTGTAAGATAGACAGTTTGAGGAACAAATTTCGCTAAGAAATATAAAACTCTAGCTGAGCTCTCATGGATTTTATCATAGTTTTTTTTTTTCCTAATGATCCATAACTATAATCAGCTACTGGTAGAGCTGGAACTGCCAGAAGGGGTCAGTAACTGGAGCCCCTTTTTATATCTAGCTTTATTACTATGACATTATTTTATACCTCTTTTGCTTATTCTTTTCTGCTGATTGTTTAAGACCAAGTTAAAATGAGACCTGTGTCAATCAACATGAACCTCTTGCTATCTATCCAGGTAAGTTAAGTTCAGGCATTATTTGGGAACCATGCAGAGAGCCTCTCAGCTCCTTTGTCAGTGTCAGCCGTCAGGATGAGTCATTGCTTTGTTTGACCATGTCGCTTTCAGTGAAAACATAGGAGACTTTTCCCTTGTGGTGACCTCCTTTGACACACAATCTTTCTGATGTCCAGCAATTTCCCTGCTCAGGAGGTTGAGTGACTTACCGAAGATGTAGGATCATGTAGGAAAGGTTCCTTTGTGTCCTGGTCTTGTAGACCTTGAGGGTCCAGGACCAAAATATTAGCTTTCCTCAGTAGCCCAATTACCTTTCTAGTTTTGGTCTCCAAACTTTAGTTGTTGAACACCCAGAAGAGAATATCAGTGACATTAGTAGTGCAGTAGGAGCAGTGAGCTTAACTATTACAATTTTGTCTGAACATTAAGCACTTTGAAATATAAAGCATAGTTAGGGGGCTGTTATTTCTTATCAACCATGGTTGTTCTAGTAGTTGCATCCCTGCAGAATATTAACTGAAAACAGTTATATATTATAGAGAAACTTAATATCAAGAGTCACACATAGTATTTTATTATGACAATCATTATAGCATTTTCTTTGTAACATTTACATGTTCACTTAGTATGGCATAGTCTTTCAGTCAAACACCTCCAACTGATCACAAGACATTAAATGACATAAAGAAAATGAATGTATATATTGGCCTATAAATGTACCTTAGGAGTTCATAATGTCTAACCTCTAATTTTAGTGTGTCACATTATTTCAACTGGTGACTAAGCATCTTTAAGCACAGTAACACATATAACATACATCACATAAGTTTTTAAGAAAACTATTATTTGACTGGTTATCTCATGCTGGCTTGACATATATCTCTTATTACAAGTAGCTGGAGTACAAGAAAGGCAGATACCTGAGTCAAAAAGATCATTACCACAAACAATATCCTAGAAGACTTATATACACAGAAGACATGAATATATACACTGTGAAGTAACAATGAGTATCAGTTATGTGAAACCCTTTATCCTTTAATTTTGTTTTGTACCAAGAGCATTTAAAATAAAACCTTATTGTTTTCCCATAGGAAACATAGCCATTTGACCATGGCAATTGTATACATATCACAATAATATGTTTAGCAATGTATTTCCCACAAGGCTATGGAAATTATTGGGGTCCCCTTTGTGACAAAGGCTGGAACAAAAATTTCCAGGCAGCTGCTCCTTTATTTACCAGGGTGAATTCTGTCCAGTAGTTTTCCTAAGACCAAGAGTATTTATTTAATTATCTTAACAAATTTTTAGATGACCTATGAGAGCCAGATCATAAAAATTAACACATTATTTTTGACCATTGAAAGAACTCTGAGTTATTATATATAGACAACAAATGTACGGTATTGCTAAAACCAGTTGATATTATTTGGATCATCTGTCAACCTGGGGAAGCATGTCTTTAGTGACATTTATCTACAAGCCAACCTGAGTTACAGGCAAGTATCTTTAAAAATCCAAAATTCCAAAAGAAAAAAAAAAAACTCAAACAAAGCAGCTGTACATGTTGCAACCAGTTGAACAGACAGACAGACAGACAGACACACACACACACACACACACACACACACACAAGACAACTTGTTGATAAAAGAGTGCACTCAGATGTATTTGGCCAAATTGAATTATAATAGCTTTTATAATTTTTTAGGTTTATAATTATAAAAAGACTAGTCAGAACTTTGAACATCAATTAACAGAGATCTCTTGTAATAATCAAAAGCAATAAAAATCTTCTACACATGTGAAAGTAAAAACAATTTTAAGATGGACTCTAAACTAACAGTTTATCTGGCTGGAATACCCAGTTACACAGGCTTCTTATGGTTGCTGATAGCCACATATGACTTTTTTTTTTTAAATGGACAAACTGTTACAAGTAATTTTAACTATTTCTAGTGGGGGTCCACTCAGGCCATATTGTATATAGAAGAGCATAGGTGACACTCTTTGGAGCTCAGTATGAATTCCATGCAGTGCGGGAAGAAGACCTGCCAAGGTTTCAACCTACTGTGCTGCATATGTCTACCTATAACTGGTTTTCCCATTTTGAAAAGAAACAAAGGGAAAGGTATCCATGTATATCCCTCTTGTTCTGTGTCCAAGGTAAGGTGTCCCTTAGACTTGATCTTATCCAGTGCCAGTGGTGGCAGACTAGAGGTGCAAGGAAGTGGCCAGAGCTGGGTTAGCTGTTCTTTTCATTCTCTAATTTCACTTGAGGGCTGAAAGACAGATAAATCTGGACTAAAAAGATACATTTAGTCTTCAAGAATTTTGGGATTAAGCCTAGACCAGTTTTCTATATGGCCCAGAAATAAGTGAATGTCAATTTTACTCTGGAAGGGTTCTGGGAGGGGAAACTCACCATTAAAGAAGCTTTGTTTTGAACTCCAGCAGCCACAGAGGAGGGAAGTGCCTTGAATTAAATACTATTGAGAACTGCATTATTTCCCAGGGGTAGGTCAGTGGAGAAGAGACAAAAGAGTGACTTTAACTATGGCACAAGAACTAAATCTTAACAATCTCAGATATAGAAGGACAATTAAGATCAGGAGTTTGTTCCAGAATGGATCTGTAATCCTTAGCAAAACATATCTCTAGAGACAAAGGTTATGATCAACTTTGATTGCATTACCAAGCAGAAAATTAAACCAATAATCAAAGAACCTGATGGCTGATTTTTTTTTGCTGCTTGAAAGAGAATGAAAGTGTTCTAATTATATTGTTTAGGGCTTTTCTTTTTAAATAAATTATTTTGAATCTATAATATCTAATTTATGACTTAAATACCCTATAGGCTGTTGAGCAGCTCCCTGCTCTTGTAGAAACATTCCCAAAGCCTTGTCTTACCTTTTGTTAACATACAAACTGAAATGATGTCCTGTAGGTGGCACTTAGAAGTACTTGTTTGAGCTTCTAGAATTTGGTCTGGGAACCAGGTTCCCAGGTTAAAATATGGCTGTCTTTTGGGTTTTTTATAGGCTGTTAGATGGGTCACATAATCTCACTACATCCTGCTATTTAAAGGCGACACAAGCCTATAATTTCTAGAAATCTCCTTAGTGGTTTTAGGGTCTTGGGCTGTGGTTTAATTCTTTCTTTCCCCAGTCTTTGGGTTCCCTTAGATATAATAAGGCCTAAGTATTTTACCTCAAGGCTGAAAAGTTGTGCCTTAGACCTAGAAATATTATAACCTCTGTTAGAAAATTCATCAGAACACAGGTGTCTTGGCTAGAAAGCTCTTCTGAGCAGGTATGTAACACTATACCATCTACATATTGCAAAACTGACTTGGGAAAAAAAAACTATAGTATTTCCTTTTTAAATCAGGATCTAGAGATGTCCATATCTCTTTCTTTAAAAAAAATTTATTTATTTATTTATTTATTTATTTATTTATTTATTTATTTTTGTACCAGTGATTGAACTCAGGACCTTGTGCTTGCAAGGCAGGTGGCAGAACCATTGAGCTAAATCCCCAGCCCTGTCCACATCTCTTTCTGATAAGTAGTTGACAATTAAAAAAAAAACCAAAGGGCTTAGTTCTCATGTTTCTTAGACCTTTAAGAATATATCCTTCACAATGTCTTCTGTTTTAATCTCCTATCTGATTAGCAGACCAGTAGGGGTCTTGTATAGGAACTACTTGTGTTCTAATAGAAACCAATTATTCCCCTGGCTGCCTGTCTTTTCAGCTTCCAAAATAAAGATACTGTTTGTCTCTAAATGTAATACTGTCTCTCATTAAAAACCAATATTTTAAGAGCAACATTACATCTTTCTAATCTAGTCCATAGGTGTGAGTAAGTTCTCTAAAGACCTCAATGTACACATCAGGGTCATCCAAAAACTTTACTAGGTCTCATTTAATCTGTCTTAGATCACTGAGAAAAAGACACATGAACACAGATAGTCCCATATTTGCCACTTACTTAATGCAAGGGATATTGTCTTTGAGGGGCCTGAACAACTTAGCTAAGGATGGATGTAGCCACATGAAGGTTTTAATTATTGCTGGCCTAGATACTCCATCCTCAGCACCTGGTGGTCAAGGTTTAAAGTTGTCTTAGAAACTTTGTTCTCAGGTTCTAAAGGGCGAGGAGTAGCCTCAGGCTTAGAGGTACTGACTGTCTTAAGGATGAAGTGTCTCTCATTACATTTCACTTGAACACAAACAAGAATTAGTTCTTAATGTAAAGAAAATCTCAAGATTATTTTGACCATTTCTCTCTTTTACAGTAAAATTTCAATTGTGAGATGGCATCATAGTACTTTCCTCTGTGTACTTAGCTTTAGGAGGTAGGCACATCACACGAGGGTATAGAGAAATACTAAATTGCTCTTTAATACTTTTGAAAGGAGTGTGAAGTTCAGATGTGGAGTTCCTAATCTGAAATAAGAGAAACAAATATGGCATGTCATAAGTCTCTGCTTGACTCCTATTCCCCCTAGGGAGTCTCCCAAGGTTTATCCCACTCCAGGGTAGGTAGCTACCATCTGGAGAGAGACCCAGAAAATAAAACTGGACTGGACTATCTACCCTTTACCAGCACCCAATCTTATCTTCCTCAGGTAACTCATACCCTTATTCTAGTAAATACTCTCAAAGCACAAGTTACTTCAGCTATAACAATCATGTTTAGAGAAGTATTGCTAGCAAACCAAGAAATTCATACCACTACTTTCTAGTTTCTTGAAAGAGAAAGAGGAAAATAGGGCACTTTTCCTGCAAAAGAGTTCACCTCCAGAGATGCTAAGTCAGAGATTCTGCCCTGGGCCCTAGGGTAGAGAAAGCTTTGTCTATCTAGTCTTTTAGGCAACTTTTTTTTTTTTAAGCAGCAAGACAAGGCTACTCCTTTAAGGTCCATTTTAAATTCACTAAGTATTTGAAACTCATAGGTCTTCCTAGCAGCCACAATCTACATAGTAAAGGTACCTTTATCAACTTCTTGGGTGCACACATGAAGGAAGAGAAAGGCTGACCAAAATACTCCCATATTCTAATTAGCATGTAAAAACAAATGCAAGTTACTAATTGCTATTTTCCCTAGTGTGAGATAAAACAATTGTTTTGAGTTGTCTTAGTCTGACTTTCTGGAAGGAGGAGCAGTCGGACTACAAGGAATTCTCAAATGAATTCCCAACAAGTTGGAGAAGAATTTAAGGGGAGTTTCTAACTCACTAGCAAAGAAAATTCCAAATAAAGCTGAAGTTGGTTAAACATAAAAAAAAAAATCACCATTTTTATAGCATTTTATAAGTCCACAGTAAACGTTCCAAGGCCATAACCTATTGGAAAAGGCTTTTTTCTCTTCTACACACATAAATGATGAAGAACATACATAGGAGAGGGGGAGAAGTTTCTGTAGATTTTAATCTTTGAAAGATTTGGTTTTTTTATATTTGCTAGAGGTCTGTCTTACTAGTAGTTGAGAAAGCAGTCCAAACCTGTAGCTCAACTCTTAACGGAGGCTTAAAAGAAAGGGCTCTGACAGCATCATTTCAGATGACTCTGAGACAGGATATCTGATGATCATTGACAGAGTTTCTTTTTCACCTCACAGAGAAGTCCAAATAGGACAAGATTTGGAGATTTTCTGCTGATTACCGGGATGGGCTGTCAGGAGCTAGTTTCTTCTGAGGGACCTTTGGGTATCCGCCAGAGAGTAGCGCTGGCATTACCCCTCACTTGTCACCTCAGTTTCTGCTAGTTCCATGCAATCAAAGATTTGTTTCTGACAGGAACTCAACTGCCTATCTGGTCAATGTTCCACCTGCCATTGGCATCAATGGGAGTGGGGGTTAACCAGAGGGCAACTGGAGAAACCTGTTTTCTGCTTTGAGACTGGCAGCTGCCCTAAAGGCAATTACTATCTGACAGAGTAACCACCATTTGTCTATGAGTCTATGAGGGACAGATAAAAGCCTGAACTGTCTTTATCTGAGATGATTTCACAAGATACCCATTTTACAGCATTTTGAAGCAACTAAGTGCAAATGCAACACATACAAAGCAAGAATAAAATGTAATTTTAACAAAACACAATGCATAAGAAAAATAAGAAATTTACAAACATTTAAAACACATCACTTAAAATTAAGACACTTTTAAAATAAAAGCTGAAACAAAGCCCACAACTTATGAAACAAAAAGCAGAATCTATGAAACAAATGAGAGCCTGTGAAACAAGGTACAATCTATGAAGTGTAAAGACTAAAGTTAGAAGCTGTGAAAGAAAACTCTTATCTCCAACCAGTAATCTCCTGGAAGATCTCTGAAATGATATAGGGGGAAGAGATGTAACTCCCAAACTTTCTAGATATCTAAAACATGAGTTCATGTTCTCTAAAATTGAAGAATGAATTCTAGGAACAATGGAGGTTAAAAGTAGGGAAAATTTATTGAGGGAAAGAAAGCTTCTGTCTTAGAGAGACAGAAGGGGGACTCGAAAGTGCCCCCTCTTTTCCTTTTTAATTGCAAAGCTAACAGTTCCTTTTGGTAACTCTGAAGGCAGCGCTTATGTTTCCAGGTAATGAAAATAAGTTTGGACAGATTTGTGAGTGTCTGAGAGGTCAGGGAAGAGTAAAAACAGGTGATAGGGTTGTCCTTCATTTGCTTTTAATACATATATTTTAAATGGTGTTTGAAATCTACAACTCCTTGGAGACACTCAGCGGTATTGAAATAGGAAAGGTGAGATTGTCAGTAGATGTCATAGCTATATTAGGTGACTCTCATTTTGGCCAAAGATCATTAGGCTTATGTACAATATTTATAGGTGGATGACATCTGGCTAAAAGTTTTATAGGCTATAATTTCATTTAATGGTTCTAGCTTATAGTATAAGTTTCAGTGAACATCTTAAAATAGTTATGCCTAGATATTTCAAATAGCAATGTAAATCCAGATTAGGAAGTATTAAGCAAGCATTTTCATATTATGGGAAGCTCTACTTGTGTCTCCATGGAGCTCAGATAATGGGATGGGGGTAAATGATGCTGAGTACGGTGAGAGGTGTGCTCCATTTGAGTGAGTGTCTCCTTACTGTTGATGCCTCTCATGGAAGTCAGTGTGAGGCTCTGCCCCTCTGTTCACTGTGTTGGCCCAAGATGCCTCAGGCGGCAGCTACCTTGAAAACCTTGGGTTTGTCCTTTGTGCTGAAGCCTTTTCCATCTTCTTTAACTTCATTTTCCCACTTCCTCAGGCTTTTTCATGACCCAGAGGATCCATTTAAGCTCTCTGTTACTCTAATCCTTGAGTTTTATCTCCTCTTGCTAATAGCTTTAATATTTCAATAAGTTCACAGTACATTATTGAGAGAAGGATCCAGGCTTCTCACTGTGTGCCAAGCAGGGACCGAGAACACATACCAACTCCCCCATGGATTAACTGACCTTGAACCACTGAGCCCCTGGCCAAGGATCCTCTGCCATTTCCCTGAGTTTGAGCCAAAGGAGGAGCAGTATTAGCTTAGAAGCAGAAGCTGGGTATGCCTAATGGTATGTGCAGTTTTCATAGAAAGGCACTCCTACTCTACAGCATTTGTACAGAAATCAAATGCCATTGTGTCATGAAGAAAACCATTTATGGAAAGACTGACTGAGAGTTATAGAGGCCTGTTAAAAATTTTCCTTAATTTATTTGAAGATGGTCTTTATTAATTCTATATGTATTCAGTGACTTCAGAGGAGATTTAGATATAAATTCCAGACCTCTATTATACATATGCAGCAATCCTATGAAGGGAAGCAGAGTTGATTAACCTTTTAGTATTTTAAGAATGTGGAATGTTGAATGGGAAAAATATGAGTTAAGGAATTCTGCATTTTAGGGATAATAACAGTAGTTATATAGGGTTATTGTGCTCCTTAAACAAAGTATTCCTTGTAAGTATACCTGGCATTTAGTAAGTGATTGATACATGGTAGTGGTTATTATTTCTGATAGGAGCGAAGGTCTTAAACATTTAAAAACTTTATACTAAACGGTTTGGTTTTTCTGTTTTCATTATTTTACCCAGCTGATTTTTGTCATGAAAAAGTACAACCTCTCTTATCATTAAGGTATATGGAAATACATTCAATATCTGAAAGAAGGCTGAACATTCCAAAATGTTTAAGTTCCCCTTAGATGCTTTCACTTCAATGCTGAAAGTTCCACCAGACGATTAGTGATGCTTCATTAAATTATTTTATGCATGGACAATATATACTAATTAGAATACAATTGGGAATAACTATATATTATAATACAAAAATCAAGTGGACATAAATGAACTTCATCATTGAAAGTGCAAAATTCATAATATTGTCCAACCACTTTAAAGAATGAGGTATTACTTCTACATATTCACAGAGAAAAGTGCCCATGAAGTATTAAGTTAAAAATTAAGATGTAGGACAGATTTATAGTATGTTGTCATTTTATGTAATTATAGTAAGTTTAACAAAACATTATTTTGCATAGGAAAATATTATGAACAACACAGTATTCATGATTTCCAGTTCCCTCTGGGAATAATTTGGTGAACTTCTATTTTGTATGGAAATATTTTGGTATGGCTTGCATTTTTACAATGAGAAGGCAATATTTTTGAAATATTATGAAGTAGATGAAAACATTCAAAACAATCTATTTGAAGCAAATCTTGTGAACTATATAAGGTAATTTAGCCCTTCTACCACTTAATTTAGTGTGTCTACTATTTTAGCTACCTCTGGCAATTTTCATTACTTATTAAGTGCTTTCTATTTTAATTTGTCCTCAGCTTCTAGAATAAAGGTTTTAAATACCATCTCATCAGATTCCTGGCTGTTCCCTGTCTACATAAGTGCTCTCAAGTTAGCACTTATATTCTCCATCTCTAAGCATCTAAGTCTGAGCCTCTGGATTCCATTCTCCCTAGAGATGGTTCTGAGCTGACTTTGAAGGATTTTAAGGATCCCCTTGCTCCTCATGCTATTCAATTCTTTTATTCTAGATTGCTGTTCTCCTTTCCAACTGTGGCCCCAGAGCTCAGGGCAGTATTACAACTCTTATACTTTAGTATGCATGAATATTCACTGGGGACTGCTTCAAATATAGACTACAAGCTCCCATTCTTACTCCAGTAGACAATGGGATGGGGCCCAAGAATCCATGTTTTAACCAAGTACTTTAGCTGATCCTGTTCTGCCTCTGTGGAAATGCTTCCATCACTGCAACCTGGGAGGGCTCAGCATCCATTTGTTGTCAATTAAGAGGTCTGTGCTTTTGACTGGTTTATAATTGGGAGTTGGGTAAAATTTTAGTTGAGGAAATCTGCCTGTCTACATCTATAGATCCAAAGTTACCCTACATATCATTTTGTATCAAGATTTGTGTCACCTTCAACTCATGATTCTAAAAACAAAACAAGCCAGCAAAACAAACAAGCAACAATAAAAAACTCCCCCAAACTCATATATTCTTTTCTAGTTTTGTGATGGCTTTTTTCACATTTAAAAGTATATCTAGAATTCTTCTAATTTTGTATTAGCTCTAAGATAAGGATCCATGTTAATTCTTAAGCTGCTACTCTTCTGCTATTATTCTTTCTTAGTTATAGTATTCTTATATTATAGTTCATTATCTATCGGATTATCTTTCACCCACCTTTGAATATTTTTTCATATGTTGTCTTTTATAGCTATAAGAATAATTTTTGCTTGGTTCTAGAAATTCTTTGAGATCTTTTTTTCCTCACTGAGTTTCTTGGTACTTTTTAGATATATAGTACAGTTACATTCATCATTGCCTCTTTGAGATCTTAATTGGAATTTTATTCTATTTTCAAATCACTCTGGTAAAAGTGTAGAGGAAGAAAAATTTGCATTAAGTGTACTCTCCCAGGATGAAAGCATCATTTTTGGCATAACCAGGCTTTTATTTCCTTCAATTCACTTTGTTGTTGTCTCCCCACATCTGTACACTTTTTGTCAGGCACTCACTGGAGAAGTGGTACAGAAGTGTGGATACCATGTCAGCTTTGAAATCACATTCTGGATTCAAAGCCTGGTGTCTCTTACCAACTCTTTAAGACTCAGGGAAAGTTGCTTGATCTTGCCTAAGATGTTTTCTTCTGTAAAATAGAGGTGATATTAATCACATCTTGTGTCTTAGTTACTTTTTCTCATTGCTGAGACAAAATACCCAACACCCAAAGTTAAAGGAAAAAAGGTTTATTGTAGCTCAAAGTTTATAGAGGTTTTAGGTCATAGCTGGCTCCAAGGCAGGGTAGCATGGCAGAGGGTCATCACAGAGGAAAAACAGTTCATGGTGGGCAGAAGACAGCAAAGCAGTAAAGCAGTGAAGCAGCAAGCAACTAGCAGCTACAACAGCAGTCCACTTTCTGTCCCTTATATTCTATCCAGACAACATGCCCTTGGGGCAAGTAGCACTCACACCCAGGGTGGGCCTTCCCATTATCCACACTTAAAAATACACCAAACCAATCAGTGGACTAATTTAAAATCATACACTCTTGATCGTGGCATCACATATTTAATATCAGCGTCACACCTTCTAGGTCCAGTCGCCTCTGAAAGCCCCTATCTGTGATCACATGAGGCTTTGGAGGGACATCTAGATACAAGCCACAACACCTAGCTCACATAGTTGTTTAAGTTATAGATGAACTAATATAGGCAAGACACCTAGAGCATTCTTGATATACAATAAATTCTGCCACATACACATTTTAAGGTAAGCACTCTTTCCATAGCTGCTTATCTGGAAGTTACTTAAAAATTTACAGAACACAAATGAAGACCTTAAAATGAGAAACATGTATGCATGTAAAGTACATGGATCTCTTACCACAGAGTGAAATAACTCTGAGTGAATAACTCAAGAGACAAGCATCTGAAGATCTCACCACTCACTGTTATAGACAAGGCAGAAAAGCCTCTGGCAGCCTGTCACCTTTTGTAAAAGTAAAGGCAGCATTAGTAAAAAGCTAAACCACAACAGTTCACCAGAGAAAGGGATTAAATTGGTTTCATGGAGCTGGGCAGGCTGATTACTGGCCTGAAATTGTGGTTCCTCTGGGAATCACATCTTGACACTAAAGTGCATGTTCTTTATTGGGCTTCTCCCAGAACTAATGTTCTTTTACTTTAGACAGTCTTTAGTTATGCTGTAGTCTGTATACCATAATACGAGGGATTATTACCTATTTTCCTATAATACTACTTTGCAGATTAACTTGATGGATGCTGGCATAGTCACTCTAAATACCCTCTTGTTCATCCTTGTCTCCAGGTGCTTCCACCAGTTTCTAGCACCTACCAAGAGCACAGTACAAATTCCAGCCAATGAAGTCATCCCCTGGCCTACACATAAGTTTGGGACAGGGGTGTCTTGGAGAGGCAGAATATACTGATTACTGGAATCTAGGTGATCTTAATTTATCCAACCTCTGCAGAACTCTGTTCCTTCCTCTTAAAAGGAAGAGACTGAGTCCTGTCTAAGGTTCTCAGTGCCAGGTGCATATTAGAATCACCTCCAGTACTTCAGCTTTGTCAGTGCTCAGGCCCCGCCCCATGTGGGTTGGCTCAGAGTGTGTGGTGTGTTGGTATTGGCATTCCCTCCAGGTAAATTCCGTTATGTTATTGTCCCTCAGGCTCCACTGTTGTCAGGTGATCTCTCCCAGGGGTGACATGAGGAACAGCCAATAATCTTAAAGGGAAGGAGCAGAAAATTCAAAATCCCTGGTCTTCTGAGGTCCTCCTGAGAGGTACTCATATGCACTTTGATAGGCCTTGAGAGGCTATCATTTTACTATGTAGTTCAGAATATAATTGCTGTCCATAATATAATTCAGAAGGTAGAGGATCAGTTGTATTTTAGTAAGATATACATAATAATGAATAAAATTAAAATCAAATATTTCATGCTTACTGATAAATTGGTTCTCTGCCCTCCCAAAAACCATGTATATGGAATAACTGGGATTTAAGGTGGTAGGTCATTGAAACTTACTGTGGGCATATTCACATTTCTGGTAATCTGCTGTGCATATGAGGCATTTTGGTTCCTTGTTAAAGAATGGGGATTTAAAAACAAAGAACAAAGCAAAACAAAACAAAAAATCAAGGTCACCATGGTGGTACATGCCTATAATCACAGCACTCCAGGAGGCTGAAGCAGGAGGATTGCAGGTTCAAGCCTGACCTGGGCAATATAGTGTCTTATTGAGACCCTATCTAAAAATTAAAAATAAAAAGAGGGCCGGAGATGTAGCTTAGTGTGAAGGCCTGGGTTCAATCACCAATATCTCCAGTAAAACAAAACTAGCAAATAAGAACAGCAGAAATAGCAAAACACTTTTTGTTTGCTCTCCTGACCTCTGCTATCCATGGCTCCTGGTCTTTGATTTCTCTTCACAGAAAAGAAAATGTCTCAATGGAAATATCTGCCCCGTTTTTCACTCTTTGATTCACTTTAATCTGATTTTCTTCCTACTATAAGACAGGAACTGTACTTCCAAAGTTATTATCGATGTTCTCCAAGCCACTGGATACTTTGGTCAGCTTGTCTGACCTTTCCACTTTTAGCTTCCTGGTTTCCTTCCTGTTTCAGACTACTTGTGCAAGGTGTTCCCTGTATGCCTTTCACTAGTTTATATTTTATTCCCTGTTCTTCTCATTGGAGGGCTTTGGAGCACCACCCTGGACTTCTGTAGCTTCATGTCAGAATTCGAAGCTGAGTATGCTGACACCTTGCCACACAGTCTGATCTTATTGCAAAATTTGAAATTCAAATTGAAAATTTTCTGAACAAGAGCATCCATCCTTGTCCACTATAAATGAATATTAAATGGCTTTGGAAGTATTGTTTCAGGCACAATAGTGCTGCTTAATGAATTCAGTCTAAAATTACAATAGAAAACAATGCTTATACTGCCCTTGTACATGGCAAAGTCATTTCAATGACTTATGTCTCAATCACAAGTAATATCAAAAGTCACATATATCATCCACATGGTCAAAAGTTAAAAAACAAAAAAGATTTCTATTTCCACACACATTTGTAGTGGATTTATTTTCTGCAATAGATCCTCAACTCTCAAACTGCACTTCCAGCAATGTTTTCCAGCACTCACCGCAGTTCAAAGCAAATCTCCAAGTTTGGAAATCCGCTCAACTGTAAGTGAGGAGCACCCATCTATCTGCAAGGCAGTGCTGTGCCAAAAGGCAAACGTCAAGAGAAGAATCTGAGAGAGATCCATACATTCCTTGTGACAGATGGATATGCTCAATAAAAATTGCATGCTTATATTTGATAGCAGATTTGTGTTACCCGTCTTTGTGAAAGATACTTTCAAAAGTTGAAATATGTAAAGGCCCATTACAGATCAGCACTAATGGATGCACATTTCAACCTATTTTGATAAGGTACATTAATTTTGAACCCAAATTAAGCAAAATGTTACCCCCCAAAGAATTCTGTTCTTCACAATAGTGGACTTGTATTTGGAAAAACATTCTCAATTATTATTGGACCAAATTCTATCAATAAAAATTTTTGTGAAACATTTTTTTCTAGTTAATAAAGTACACAGGTACCTACAGAATAGCCTAGATTTTTTGCCCCTGCCAGAAAAACCTAAAATATTTGTTATCTGGTACTATACAGAATCATCTATCACTTCTTCGGTATACAACTCCAAAGATTTCAGACTATACTTGAACTGGCTCCGTCTAGTTCTCCAACTACCCTCATCTCTTTTCTCCTCAAACACTTAACATGTTTCCCTTCCTCAGGACTTTTATACTTGCTGCATCTTCTCCCTGGAATACCTGTACAAGTTCATGTGTATCTTTTAGTTCTCACGGAAAATATCACCTAGAGTAGTCTCCACTACTACTTTTACTTAAATTGCCCTTCATAGTTGTCTCATGTATTTATCTTTTACTAAATCATTGTCTCTTCTACCACTTGGAAGCTCCATAAGATTTTTTTTTACACTTTACATTTTGTTTTCCAATATATGAGTAATCTATGTTTAGAATTTTTTTTTTTTAGATCTTGTTGTTTTGTTCACCAGTGACTGGCCCATAATAGATGCTTGAACATTTTTATTTTTTAAATCAAATAGAAGGCAGGAAGTTAACAGGTACTAAAGCTCTAGGGGTGTATCATAACAACAGTCCTCCCCGTATTCCAATATGATGACTCTCAAGTCATATTCTCAGTGCTTTTAGCTTTACTACAATCTAGCTATTAAGCATGAAAAGATGATCATTTTATAATCTTTCTTTGCTTCTGAGAGAAATATTTGTCAGTGTAGTTATGTCCATTGTTTGCAACAAACATTTGGGGTTGCAGATTACTCACCTTTATGTTTGTTCTCCAAAGTACATTAAGTTAGAGTTAATACTTCTCCAGTCAAGAAGCCTAAACATAAGCCCAGCTAGGTTTCCTGTGGGGTCTTGTTCTGTGGATCTGAATAAGAGCCTTGGGCATGCGTACTGGTGGCTTTCCATCAGTCCTGTTGACCTTCATGGTTAGGCTTGATGGTTATCATGTGAGAACCAAAAGAAATGATGCCACCTAGGATCTTGCTAGATATGCGAAATCTTGGGCTCCACCCAAGATCTGCTGAATCAAAATCTGCTTTTTAATAAGGTCCCTAGGTGAATTTTATGACATATGCAAGCCTGGGTGCTGGTTAATCCAGAAACCTGGAAGATGGTCCCAGCTGGGTTTTTTGCTGCCACCATTTTCCCTGAGAACCTTCCAGAGAGCTCTTTTTGGCACAGCTGGTTCCTGATGATCTCTGCTGTGTTACCAGCCCTCTCACCTGGGGAAAGGCCTTGGCTTTTGCTTATCCAAGTAACCCTGTGGAAGGGAAACAGCTAATTCTAGTCCAAATGGTACACTTGAGCAAAACCTAACTGTTGATCTGAAGATATTAGAACATGCTAGAATCTTACTGCTCTACTCCTTTGCTCCTGTTTTGGTCTGTCTATCCTATGGCTTAGGATGGCTTAGTTTCCATCACTAGAATAGCTCTAGGCAGCTCCCCACTCAAGAGTCCTGATCAAACCAAATCCTGATGTAGAAAAATAAGAAAATGTTTCCCTGACTTCAACTTTAGGACTGCTTGTCCAAGCCCTCTTTCCTCACCCAGTATTGACCTTTACCAGGATAACTGACAGTGAGAACATCCATTCCCTTCAGGGGAAACCTCACCCCCACCCACAGGGGTGTGGTCTGACATATAATCGTTCGACATAAGCACATTCTCCAAAGTCCAGGTTATTTGGTCTTAAATAATACCATATGTGGAATAGCAGCAGCCCTGGCAACTTCCTTTTCAGTTTCTTCTCATCAAAAATTCTGAGATCTGGGGAGCTAGCCATGTCCTGGGTTACCTGGTTGCCTAAGAATTCACTCACCATTTGGGTAAAGCCCACTGAAAATCAGTTGTATAAGTAATTAATGAGAATGGATGAAATGTGAACAGTAGTACGTGAGGTATAATTTTTCTCTTGATCTTTCCAACAATAAGTATTAAAAGGCATTAGAAAGTTTACCTGCCACTTTTGAATTATCTACACAATGGCTGTGAAGAGGGGTGGCTATTGCTGGTGTTTCTGAACAGAGATCATAGAATGATTTAGGATTGCTGACCACTGTCCTAAAAACTGTACCTGATGACATTTTTTAGTGTGGCTTTTCCATTGTAGGATTTTTATATGAGCTTTATACTTTAAAAATAACTCAGTTTTGCTGGTTGGAAGGCAGATTTTCTACAAAAAGATTTACTAGAGTTCAGAAAACAGAAAGAACAATTAATAAGAAGCCCTTGCTGTTTGTTGGATTTGATAAAACTATCTTGTATTTGTATAACTATGAGACATTCCACACACACTATCTCATTTTATCCTTGTGTCACCCGAGGAGTTACACAGAGCATTGTTACTGTTCCCATTTTAAGGATTTGGAAAACAGAAAACCAGAAAAGAAAAGTGGCTGGAAAGTAGTGAACTCGGGTCTCCACCAGTCTTTGACTCTAAATTCAATCCTCAATCTGGTTTAATAACTGTTTGAGTAGAAGGTATGTGTCTAGGTCAATGATGGTGAACCTTTTAGAGCTTTCGGTGAGACAAATAGTCCATGGTGGCCCACGTGCCATAGGTTCACCACTGCTGGTCTAGACGATCAAGCTTGAGCCATGTGCCTGAGCTGTCTTATCTGGCTTTTGGAAGCAGCCATTAATTAAGAGGTCATTTCTAGGTTCTTCCTCCTAAGGCCAAGAGAGGTCTCTGCAGCAGAGCTCTGATCCATACTTCTTTTCTTTTTCCTACTCTTCTTTTCATTATTCCCTCTCATGTATTCCTCAGATTTGCTTTTTTTCCACTTTGCTCCCTCTGGTTTCACTTGATTTTTAAAGGGCTTCACTCTTAACATCCCGAATGACTCAGTGTGAAGGAAACACAGCAGATGCAGGGAAGGAAGTGGAGGAGGGGGTGTGGAGGGCAGGTGTGGAAAGCAGCTTAGTTCAGATACACGCATTTCTGCCTCCAGACTGGTATTCTGAACTGTTCCCTGCTGCTCTGGAATCTCTATAAACACAGGGATTTGTCTGGAATGACTTTACAGCTCAGCAGGAAGCTTGCTAAGTGCCAGGACTCTCAAACTGTGAGTGCTGCTCAGCAGTGGAGGGAGGAGGAGCTGCCAGCCCTAGCTGTGCCTGTCCCCAGCCTGTTGGTGTCCAATTAAGCTGGGGAGGCCATGGAGGCTGTGTGTACTCCCCTGTCCCATGTGGGGCTGCTCCACTACCAGTGTGTGTGTGTGTGTGTGTGTGTGTGTGTGTGTGTGTGTGTGTGTGTGTGTGTATATCGGGGGAGGGGGGAGAACCTTGCAAAGATGCCACTACATGTCTGTGTGGTTCTGGGGAGCTATGCCTAAAATGTCCCAGAAAGGCATGAAAACAACAGTCCAGTTCTAAAAAATTTTTTTTCCTGGGTGGGAACATTTGCGATTTTACTTAGTCATAAATTTTCTTCTCAGAATCCTTTTTGTAAGAAGAATCTCAGTCTTTCTTGTTGCAGTTGGATTTTCTTTTCTCTTTTTTCCTTAATGGTGCATATTTTCCCAAAAGTTATAGGTAATTTCCATCTTACTGTTGTGACTGAGACCCAGAGCTTTTAAGTAAAAGGCAAGATAAGCAAACAGTGGGTGCCTGGGAAGTGATTTGCAGAGAGCTCTCCCCACAGGGGGCCACTTGCAAGGGTTTAGGATCCCAGGGTGGGGCCACAGAGAAGCAGTGTTACTACCTTGGGAGGCAAAGCCAGGACCATGAAGTCAACAATAGCCCACAAATGAGCAAATCACCGTCCATAATGTGCATGGGCCTCATTCAGTCCTATATGGCTTGTTCTTGAGACCAACTTTTCAATGAAACTTGGTAATTTATTTTATCTTTGTAATTTTTGTGAGCAGTAGCTCTACAAGATTGAAAATCTGGTAACACTACTTTCTAGCTCTATTGATCGAATTCTCCAGAGAAATAGAACCAGTATATAGATATTTATATCTATATCTATACCTCCTCCTGTATGATATTGTAATGCGTGTATCTATATCTGTGTCTCTATCTATCTGTCTATCTGTCATCTATCAATCATTTCTTGAATCTAAGGCAGAAACTACCAGAACCTCAGCCCGTATATCTGTTTCTGTTGGAATACCTTTTCTTCAGTAAGCCCCAGTCTTCTTTCTCTTGGCCTTCATAGATTCAACAAAGCCCATGCACATTATGGAAGGCAATCTCCCTCTTTTAGTCAGTTGATTATAAATGTTAACCACATCTGAAAAATGCCTTCATAGCAACATCAAAAATATCTTTGACCAGACAAGTGGTCACCATTGTTTACTTTTAACGTCCTAGCAAGTCAGTTATATAACCTCTCTAAACTGAGATAATAAGGTAAAAGTTAGCTGGTGCCTGCACATACTACATGGTCAATTCTTGTTCCTATATTATGATTTTTGCAAATTCTTGAGTAAATTTACATCATCATCTGATGGTGTCCCTCTGTTTTGGAAATCAGAGTGGTCAACTCTATTTTCTATGTTTATTGATTTGCCATCAGTATAAAGACATCAGCTGCTTCATATTAAAAGAATAACCACTAGCACAAGCAGTAGCATGAAAGTAGTGGTAAAATAATAAAATAATGAAAAATCATCTAGGATCCCATCAACGTGACTGAACAGTTATGTTCATTTTTCTGTTGTCTCCTGAATCTTTATAGATACATAAATATATTAATAGAGCTATACTCACTACAGATTAATGCTTATATTTTTCTGTTTTTCAATGATTATGATAATAAACTACTCACATTAATTGGGTGCTGTTTGAAGATCGCAGTTCATAGTCTCTCATCCTACGAGGAGCCTGAGCAGTGGGGCAGTATGTTCTCTTGTTCTGGCGTGGCCCAGGAGCTGTTTAGGTGACTTCATCCACTGCTTTCTTACCAAAAAAAGTAGTCGAAGGACTGGGATTTATGAATGGATTATCAGCATATTCTATTAGACAAAAAGTCCAGTTATATATTTTTATAGTTTTTGTTTATGTCAATTTTTCCTTGTTCAGTACCTTCACAATGAAGTACATCTCCAGCCCTTTTTATTTTTTATTTTGAGGCAGGGCCTTACTAAGTCACTAAATTGCCCAAGTTAGGCTTGCATTTGTGACCCACCTGTCTCAGGCTTCAGAGTCCTGGGATGACTGCACCATGATGCCTAGATTATTTATGTTATTCTTTCATCCACTTAGGATGTGTTGAGCTCCTGCAGTGCGCTGTGTGTCAGACACTGGGTATAAACCCAAGCACAAATCAGACCTCAGACCTGTCCTCTCAGGGTGAGACAGAAGGAAGTAACACAGACGAGAAGGAGAGACCCAAAGGCTACCACAGAGGGGAACATCTAACTGAGGGTTGGGTTATGGCAGAGTGGCAGATGGTAAGGCGGGGTAAAGAGATAAATCCTGGCGGGATCCCTAAGCTGACCTCTTAAGGATGAGTAGTAGCAAGATGGAGAGGAGAGATGGGGTCAAGGTCATTTCTGTTGGTAGTGATAGCAGAAGAAAACTTGCTGTGACATAAAACAGAATCCAGATGTTTTCTATTTATTTAAGCAAATCTGTGAACCTCAGGTAAGTTCTTGTTAACAGCACGTGCAAGGCCTACTGTCCACACACTATGGCGTGAAGAACTGAAAATTGTCCATTCTGACTAGAGGAAGAGTGTGGTAGCGAAAGGGGTCCATGTGAAGGACTTTGGATTCCTTCTGTAGTCCATGAGGACCCGCAGAAATGTTTTCAGGAGAGGAGCGATGAGCTATTATTCGTACTTACATGGGGAGGGCAAGACTAGCTGCCTGGAGACCAATTATGTCACCACTAGAGTCACGCAGATAAAACATAACAGAGATCAGCATGGGGTAGTGGCAGTACAGATGGAGAAAAACAGATGGAATCAAAAGATTTTTAGAGGACAGAAATGTTGGAGGGAGCTTGGTGAATTAGGTATGTAAAAGAGAAAGCAGTTCGAGGTGAAGCTCTGAACTCTTCTAGTTTGTATCCTCTGTTCTTGAAAATAATAATTTTTTTCAGCTTTAATGAGTTTATTGGTACATTTTAGGGATACAGTACAGTTACATTCATTGTTGGGATCTTGTACCTCCATGACAAGTC
>NW_022900929.1:72870702-72962983 GCF_012274545.1 Fukomys damarensis
TAGAGGACAGAAATGTTGGAGGGAGCTTGGTGAATTAGGTATGTAAAAGAGAAAGCAGTTCGAGGTGAAGCTCTGAACTCTTCTAGTTTGTATCCTCTGTTCTTGAAAATAATAATTTTTTTCAGCTTTAATGAGTTTATTGGTACATTTTAGGGATACAGTACAGTTACATTCATTGTTGGGATCTTGTACCTCCACATGACAAGTCTTGGTTCTCATTTTTTCCCCTTACCCCTGCCCTCCCTTCACCCCCTCCTCCCCTCCCCATCTACAAACACTTTATTTCCATCTTTTCATTATCTCACATTTTTTTCTTTTCCCTTATTACCCTTCCCCTACCCATCCCACCTTCCCTACACCTTTAGCTCCTTTCTTCCCATTTCACAATGTCAGTAATCTTATTAGGATCTTATGTATTATTGCTCCTAAGTGAAATAAATAAGTCACACATGTGTAATAATTTTTTTTATCTGAAATGATTTCACCTTTAAGGCAGTTGCAGTCTTGTCATCCAGTTAAATACTCTGTCTTGACATAGAAAGCCCTGTAGCACAGCAAAAGCCAGTTGGGGCTGGGCACAGGTTTTCACAAACACCAGTGTGATTCTAGATCGTCACTTTTTCTCCTAGCAGGATGCATGATCAGCTACAAAATAAGACAAGAGGACTATAAATTGAGGTGGACTTGGCATTGTGCTATAATGCAAAATGAATACATTTACAGGACACTAAAACTTCCAGGGCTACTCATAGTCTGAAGAGACTGGCCTGGGGTTCTTCTGGCCCCTGGCCTTGTTTAATTTCTCCAGGGAGTGAGAGAGGAATCCATATTTTGCCACACCTGTAACAACTTCAGAGCATGCCTTTGTGTTGAATACTTTTTTGGTGAAACTCTGACATAGTGATTAAATTCTTGAGTCAGGTAAGCCTGGACTAGACTACTCATTCCATTGTTTATTAGCTGTTCGATTATGAGAAAATTATTTAATGATTTAGCTTGTTTTCTCACTTGTAAAATAGGAGTAACAGTAGTACTTATCTAACAGGGTTGTTGTAAAGATTAAATAAGAGAGTGTATGTAACGTTAGAGCTCCTGGAAAGTGAGAAATATATCATTATATATTAATCACACACCCACACGCACATATACTCTTTCCTATAAGGCATTTAAATTCAATGATTTTTTTTAAAGTAAATTTATGAAGTTGATCAATCATCACTAGAATCCAAATTTGAACCCAACTGTACAAGAAGTACACATTTGTAAGTTACACCCCATTCTCATACGCGACCCTTTGCCTACCAGGAATGTACCTTCTGTTTGTATAGATTTGTCCTTTCTAGACATTTAATATAAATAGACTCATATATATATACAGTATCTTGTGGCTGGCTTTTTTAATGTAGTATTATGTTTTTGGGGTTCATCCATTTTGCAGCATGATCAACACTTTTATTGAACAGCAGTCCATTGTTACAATCATACCACATTTTGTCTTTCCATTCGCCACATGGTGGATATTTGGATTGTGATAACATTGGAACTATTGTGAATAATGCTTCTGTGAACATTTGTGTATAAGTCTTTGTGTGGGCAGATTGGTACATCACCTTCCAGTTCTGAAAGTCTACACATCTACGGAACTTTGAAGAGAACGACTGTTGAATCTAGCTTTGGCTCTTATCCTTGGGGGATAACTGCATTTCTGTCAGAATGTTTTGAAGAAGCACACTTATCTTATCATAGCATTTATCTGAGCATAGAATTTATCATTTTAATTAAAGAAGAAAAAAGTGCTTTTTTAATTTTTAATTAAAAATTTCAAGAAGGGTTAGTCTGGAGTCCACTGGTTTCCATGTTGCCCAATTGCAGGCAACTTTCTTTGGAGTTGTGTGTCCAGATGTGCCTTCACATGGTATATAATGCATGTAGAGCTGTGTGTGTGTGTGTGTGTGTGTGTGTATGTATGTATGTATGTATGTATGTATGCGGCTGTATTTCTAGTCTTCTTGAATCTGGAAGCAAGGCCTGTTCTATTTATCCAAGCCAAATCAGAAACGGAACTGAGTCTGGGATATTACTCTGCAGACCACTACAGCCCCGTACTCCTGGGAGTCCTGGACGGGGTCTTATGTTAAAGTCAAAGAAATCTTAGTCTAGAATTGCAGATGACGCCCTTGTAGAGCTGATGGGACAGACTGAAAATATACTTCTGCTGGTCTGGAGAGATCAAGAAGCCCCGGTTTCCTTGAGCCCCTGACTTTGTGGATTTGTTCTAGTCTTGGGATAGTACCCAATGTTTAGATGAGAATGGGGTAGACCTATTGGTAAGATTTTGGGGTGAGAGAAGCCAAATGGGACATATGCCTTGTTGGGACATGTGTGTTCTTGTATCATTCCCCTGAAAGAATTGGGCTGAACTCTCTGAGCAGAGAGTTGTGGAAAATTCGAGACATTCTGTGGAAAGACCAAGTTAATGTTCAACTTTCAGAATCTGATCTTAGGTCAAATATCTCTAGCTTTTGCCAGTAAAAAGAGCCCAGATGTTTTTCTATTTACTTAGGCAAACCCTTGAAACACAAGTTAGTGATATAAAACTTTACATTTGCAATGTTAAGAGGCCATATTTGGAAAGTCACAGGCATAAAATATATACTGTGAAATGGGAGGTCAGGATGGTGAACTCATTTCAGAACCAGAGTTTTTGACTCAAGAATTTTGATGGGGTCTTCACATTGGTTGAGCTTTTTGGTCCTAATATCATTGAGAGAATTAAATCATGACATTAAAACATTGAAACACTAATGCTTTGTTTTTATTGGCAAAAACCAAAATGATCTAATTCTAATGCCATGAAACATCAGTCACTTTTTTTTTTTCCTGATGAATAAGATGAACTTTGGCTGCTCATGATAGTAAATTTAATAATGTCAGTGATTTGAACTGTTTCAATTCTAAATGTGCAGAAATCTCCCCCCCAACCCACTGTCAGGAAGTTTTGTGGCAAATAAGCCCAAATACATAGATGAGAACATATCATTCACATGAGCCATGTGTATGCCAAAGTCTGAGTACCCGCTGCTGGGCTTGTTCTCACAGGTGGTCTGAATTTGCTTCTAGCTGGTCCTGTAAGCAGATTTAATATTTCATAAGCACTGCTCCATCTCATGCCTCCATTATTGACACCACATGGAAGTCAGGAAATTGGTTCTTTCTGGGAACAGTTTGCAGAAATATGCAGCCTGTCAGCCCCTTTCTCCTGGGTGCATTCACAGAGCGGCTCACGATTACAAGTACTGAACCTTCTCCAGATGTGTGCAGCCACTCAGCTCCAACTTTATCTCCAGTCCTGAAGATGGACTTGACAAGATGGATTATTTGTGGCCGTGTTGTAATAACTTTGTGAAATTGGAGTTCCCAGTGATTGTAGTGGAGGGTGAGGAATGAGCAGCAGTGGAACAGAGAATTTCTGTGTGCAGTAAACAATACAATAGAACAACAATAATAAAAAGAGCAAATCAGCTGTGGCATTTTCCAGCTCTGGACACTGACTCTTCCAGACTGTTCTAATTCTTTCCCTTTTATGATTCTGTTTATGTTACACACATTAAAGTTAAGTCATGTCTTTAATAAGATGGAAACTGGAAGTGAGATTTGGATATGACTGAATCAGGCTTCTTAACTTTTTTCTTCTCTTGGAGAGCACAGAAACAACTGACAGAAAGGGATATACCAAAGAAAACAATTTTAATTGTCGGCTTCCATGGAAAATTCAATCCAGTCTTTCATTCATTCTCTCCCCGGTGCAGTGCCAGCAGACTTCTTTCTATATGGTGAAGGCCTTAATTTAGCTGACAAACTTCTGCAGGGTAACTAGGTTTCTCAGAGAAAATTTCTAGCAATAAATGATGCATATGTCTTTTGTCACAAAAGACAGCCTTTTCCAGGATAAAGTAATTGAGTGTAAATTTGTCTTGCATTTTATTAGCAGTGATGATTTCAAGGGAGTATTCAAGGCTCTATTTAAATATTTCTTTTAAGTCACAAATCCCGAGTTGATAGTTATAAAATTAGGGTCCTTTGGGGGTTATTTGCACATCTTCAAGGTTGATACCCTTGGTTCTTTGATGTAGATGTTCTAGATAAAATTCCTCAAGTCCAGCTGCTATGATTTAGCTTAGTATGTTTGTACAGAGGGATTTCCTTTGTCATTGAAGAGATGGAATCAAAACAGAATTAGTCATTCTTGCATCTTCTATTTATAGCCCTGCTATTATTCAAATGCTCTGTAGAAAAATGATGTGGACAAGATTTTTTTCTTCTTTCCTTTCTGTTCTTTTTTTTTGTAAACAAAACTTTTTATACCCTGTGGATTTCTTCTTTCCTTTCTGTTCTTTTTTTTTTTGTAAACAAAACTTTTTATACCCTGTTGCTTAGACAGACAAAGCACTTAACAAAAATATTACTACTTAAATGAAAAATCACCTAATTCATGCCATCTCTATTTGGCAGTTAAAGGTTTGTCAGTACAGAGTATGTGGGATGATCAGAAGACATGGATGACTTACACGGGAGTGGTACAGGTTGAAAAGTCAATTTTAAAAATTATTTGTATGGGTCACTCATGACTAACAGTCCAAGTCCTGAGAATATATAAACAAAGTCCCATCCTATTCATTTAGCTTAATACCAGCACTAAAACTAGCTGAAAATTAGCAAGAGTCACAATTTAAGGCATTTTTATTTGGGGAAATGTTAATGTATTATTTTTGAAGGTGATAGGGTAGGGTAAAAGGGTTTGGCTATACTGGGACAATTGGAGTGGTTGGCTAGATCGGCAAGACAAACGTTGTTGGAACTCCCTAGGACATTTAGTTTTCTTATTTTCTCTTTTCTTTTGGCAGAGAGCTGATTTTATAGGGATATAGAATAGCTTGCTGGATGGAAGGTAAGAAGCCACACTCTAGCTCTGTGCTGATCTGATCTATATGGTTATTAGGTATGTCAACCCAAAGGCAAGTTGTGGTACACTAGATTTGGGAACAAAAAGTTTGAGTCAAAATGAGGATGGACATCCTGGAAAAATATGAATTCTAGTTGCCCAGAATAAGTGCTTGGGAAATGGCATCCCAGGGGTCTGGCTTTATAGATTAAAAGAAGAACAAGTAGGAAATTATAGCAAAGGAGTTGTTACTACTGTACAATTTTGGTTGATGAAAGTATCACAGGTTGTTGATTGGTTTTCTTTTTCTTTGTACTGTCCATTCCAGGTGAGAACTGCATTCAGTAGGAACAAGGCATTCTCCAAGTTGTTTACTCCTCTAATGGCCTCTGTATGTCTATACAGAGCTAAGGTCCAGTGGTTAAAGGAGAAATTAAATCTGTTATGAGACTTTGGAATTCAGGATGATGTACCTTCTGCCAGTCCCACAGTCCATGTCTGTCAGGTCTGATAGTTATTTACAGACTCCTTTATTTTATTTATGTTTTTAGACATAAGTAATTAAGTGGGATGAAGTATGGGAAAAATGATTTGTAAATTCTGAAATTCTCTGCTGTTATTACTCTCTGGAGCATCAGAAGCAGCAGCCTGTGTCATGCAATATCCCTCCAGCTGGTTTTTGCTGAGTTATAGCAACTGAATCAAAAAGTAATTGGACAAGAGCAAGTAAAAAATGGAAACAAAAGATATAGAAGGTAAACAATTGGTGTCCTCCATCTAAAACTTACCTATTAGTAGGATCAAGTTAGTAGGTGGCTTATTTTCATTGGTAACAGCATGTAAAAGATTTGCTGGATACAAATCAGGCATTCTAGAAATATCACCCTTGGTGATTATACAGGGGAGTGACTCTTTGTTTGCTATCTGTGCTGAACATGCCGTAGGGCTCCCATTGCTTTGGACATCTATTGAAGTAGACTACAGGGGGACCCCAAAATCATACAAATCCAACATATATGCATGAAATATATGAGCCAGTGACCCAAACCACCCTTCTAATAACCAGTCAGACATTTAGACCAGCCCCAGGCTTCTTGATGATCCTCCAGCGGTATTCAATCTTTGGTACCCAGAAAGTTTCATGAAGAGATTTCTCAAGACTTGAGGCCTAAGATTTCTCTGTCTCTTACAATTTAATCCTTCCCATTATTCTGAGGCTAGTTGGGAGGTGAGTAGGAGTATAGGGAGACCTATTACAACACCTTAGCTAGAGGGTGAGCAGGAGAAACTCTGTGACTAGTGTGGTGTGCCTCAATCCTCATGAGATGATAGCTAGGCTAGAACTGGAGGTGAAGGGTTAGTGATAACTAAAGCTGAAAACCATGGAATCCATGGGAAGGATACTTGACAGGCAGCAGTAACACCAGCAAAGCCTTCCTCAACCCCGTGTGGTGAAAAACCCAAGAGAATCTGAGCTCAGGGTTTTGGGATGCCATAAGAAGGATGGATGTGGCAATGATCAGGCCTTGGGATTCTTGGAAGAGTGTCACGCGGATGGTAATAATGGCCTTCAGTACCCTATCATTAATCCCAACAGCGTAGCCTTCTCTCTACTGCTCAAGTTCCTACATCCATGGCCCTGGGGAATGTTGAAAGGCTTTGATGTGGTGAATGCAAGCCAACAGCAGAGATCCTTGGAGAGCAGCAATACTCATAGGTACAAGGTAGCATCCTTATTAAGGAGGACTTGTCTAGAGCCCTGGAGGAATAGTGACAAGTCCAGGCCCTCGTAGGAGGCCCCTGTAGGAGGCATCTACCTTGAGGTAGATCAACCATAGGTACCCAGTCAAGCATATGGCTCATAGATGGAAGAATTAAGATGTGATTTGAGAATTTGCAAAGAAAGCAAAGTTATATAGATTGTGTAGTATCTCAGCAAGTATTGGCAAGGAGACCGAAGCCAACAGACATGTGGGTTCCAGTGGCTCCCTCCAGGGATATATCATATCATAGAGCAGCATCGAACCCAATCCTCAGTCTTACATGCTGGTGGGAGCAGAGCTTCTGATAGATCAGCATGCTGCAGGGTTAGAACTGGCTTAAGGTCTAGCTGGGGCTGAACATACAGGTTAATCTTTAACACCTTTAGCTGGTTGGAGTTAGGGCAGGTACTCTCCTTGGAAGTAGTAAAAGATCTTTGTGACATAGAACAGCTAGTATTAATGGAGAAAGCGCTGGAGTATTATGAAATGTATATTTTCAGTATTTCTGAGCAGCTCAAATAAAGAGAATCATGAGTTAATTATTCTGTGAAAAATACATGCTGGACCAAAAACTAGAACATATGATGTGATAAGTATGGGCATACTAAAAAGATTACTTGACACAATATTGCAATCAGGATTGTTTTGGTAAATAGGAGACCATGTGGTCATGAAGGAAAATCTTACATTGAGGGGATTATCTCTGAATAAGAGGCAGAAATAAAATATAAACAGGAGTGATAGAGGCTATGTGTGAGAGATACTTAGCAGAGAAGTTCAGGGAAGGGAGAGAGACTGCCTTGTGGAGCAGTCAGGGAAAACTTTATGAAAGTGGTTGCACATAATTAGGCTTTGGTGGTTGCATTGGATTTGAACATGGAGCTCCAGGCATGAGGGTCTTGGAGGCAGAGACACAGGATGAAACCCAGAAGTTTGGAAGCAAAAATTGTAGGAAGCGCAGGAAGGACAGATTTTTCTGTCTTGAAGTTGGCATTGAATGGTAGATTTTGGTGACAGGTATTGGGCACTGTACTCTGTGCTGGAAGATAAAGATGAAAAATGTCAGAAATGAAGACAAGCATTGGGAGATGCAGATTTAACCTAAGTTAATTTAGAGTATTTACTCTATGGGTCCACTCATGGAAATATGTGAGATAAAAAAGATTCTGAGTGAGAGAAGAACCAAGAATCAAAACTTATGTTTCTAGGGGCATAAACATATATGGAAGGAGATTTATTCGTTGTTGTATGGAATTGGACTGCCTGGGTGGTTCAGCATTAAAACAGCTAAGAGAGGAGTAAGTATCAAAATATCGTACCAAGTATTGCTGAGAGGCCAGGAGAATAGATAAGGAAAGAATCGGATGGAATTGCTGTTTTTTAACTATGACCTTAGAGATGTGGTTTCCAGTAAGCAGGGCCAGAGGTAAGGGTGAAGGTGGAATCCTCAGTACAACAGATTATATAGATGGTTCTCAAAGTGTCATCTCTAGACCAGCAGTGTCAGAATCAATTATTTCTGCACATCCTTGGGCCCCAGCCCTGACCTACTAACTCCAAAACCCCAAGGATAAAGCCCAGAAGCCCGTGTTTGATCAAGCCTTCCAGGGGATTCTGATGAATAATAATAAATTTTGAGAACCACTATGCTAGGAGGATACATTGTGCAACAAGAAAGCCCAAGAGAGCCCTACATGTTAAATCTGATTGTTGAAAGGCCTGTAGACCCAGGATAGAGTATTCTCAAAAGCATCCTAGTTTCATCTTGACAAACTCAGATTGTGTCCTTGTCAGGGTGCATAATTTGAGGGGAAAACTCCGTTTTGCAGCTTGCTGTTTTGCATACTATTGTCCATGTCCATCAAGTCATTGGAGAGTTTGGAGGGTTTAAGAGCCTTCTGGACAAATTGTGTTTTTTTGGGGTGGGGAGGGGAATTGTGTGCATACCTTCAGGCAGGGATGACAAACAGGTTTTATTTGTATGTTACATTTGAATAGGAATGATTTTCTGGAATTCACTATTGGCGTAATTTGTGAGACTAGATCCCCAGGGAGGGAATTGTGGCTAGCAACATCTGCCATGGTGCAGAGGATGGGAAGTAGTGACATATGCAGCAAGTGTTTAACATTCTGCCTTAGGGTTTGTGAAGATTCCCTGGGACATTAGATACTTCCCGTGGCCCTAGAAGGCTGTAGAAAGGACAGACAAAAGTGTTGAGGAGGTGCTGTGGTGTGGGAAAATATCTCATAATTCTTCCTGGAGTCCACCATGTTGACTCTAAACCATGTCCCTGACATCTGATAGCAACACAAATGCTCACACCTTGTCAAAGCTCTAGGAAACCTTGGGGTTTAGAAAGAGGGAGAAGAAAAATCTGCTATTCCTCTTTGTAAATGTAAGAAATGATATAGAGTCTGCTCTTCTCATTTAGAAACTACTTCTTGCTGTTTGTTTTGCCTGCTGTACAGATGCAGCATCCAAATGACACTGTGGCCAGAAACAATAATAACTCTTCTCCTGCAGATCCTCTGGGCTGTCCAAGACACCACAGAGCAGCCCTGCACCCGGGAAGCTTTGTGGATTCGCGCACTTACACAATCAGTTGCGTTGGCCTGGCTTATGGAGTGGTGTTCTTTCATAGACAACCTGTTATCCTACTTACAGTCCTAGTCTGGGGAATTAAGTCATTTCACATATTTTTGCCCTGTGGTAGCATAATGACTATTTTAAAGCAAAAATCTTGGAGGAGATCATGAAGAATAATTAAATTTGACACTTGGAATAAGGAAGAATCAAATAATATTATGGTAAAGCATGAAGTTTAAGCTTTCTTTGAGTCAAATATGAACTGTTTTTTTCTATTCAAACTTTTAAAATCTAGGTCAGTGACAAATCTTTGGGTTTGTTTGGAAGAATCATCCACCCAATCAACAATTTAAATAATGAACCTGGGGTGTACCTGGAAGGGCACTTTGGGGGACAAGAGAATTGCATTTTAGTCTTAGCTTTAGTCCTAGTTTTTTGTGATCTTGAGCAAGTCTCTTAATCTTTCTTGGTCTAAATTTTGGGATTGGACAAGTAAAGAGTTTGAACAAAGTACTCTATAAGTTCGTTTGTAGTTCTAAGATATCAGGTATACATCTGGGTTTGACATTTATCTGATCATAATGTTCCATCTCTATTACTTACTCCTTTGGCTTAAGACATGCAAGTCTTGTCTGTATATTAATTTACATTTCTGGTGGCCATACTGTATGAAATGCATTGTTCTAGGAAGCACCAATCCAACTTCTGTTCTCAGGAGTTTATGATCTAATAAAAAAAACTGTCTAAAAGAGGCCACAGAATGATAACGTGCTGGAGTTATTTTTGAACAAAGGAGTGACCTCTGAAGACAAAATGCTAACTGAAAGTAAACCATAGTCAGTCCGTGTTTTGTTACTATAACACAATATCTGAGACTGGATAATTTATAAATAATAGATATACACTTCTTTCAGTTATGGAGGCTGGGAGGTCCAGTAGCAGAGTGTCAGCATTTAATAAGGACCTTCTTGCTGTGTCTCCTGTGGTGGAAGGTAGAAGGGCAAAAAAGAGCAAGCGAGGAAGAGGATAGTGAGGCCAGAATTCACTTTTATAATAGGCACACTCTTGTGATAATGATGGTAATGCAGTTATGAGGGCTGGGCTAATCACTACTTATTGGGTCTCACCTTCCCACAGCGTTGCACTAGGTATTGTTTCCAACACATGAACTTTGGGGGACATATTCAAACCGTAGCATTCTAACAATTAGAGTGGATGCATGTGTGAAAGTTTATCCCTTTAACTAATACCATTCTAAAGAGTCTGTAAAGGCTATTATATACTTTTAGCCAGACTGTTAAAGGCTGAGCTATTGGGAAGTATGTAAAAGCATAGATTCCTGCAGTCTCTCAGAAATAACTGAAATACACTAGCAGGACTCTGGAGAAACCTATGCACTTGTAAACTTGGCAGACTTAAGCTGTGAATGGTTGCACCAGGCCAGATGAACTGTTGGGAGTGTCGAGAGAGCCAGGGAAAGAACTTGCTTACTTCTGTCGCCTGAGAGAGGGAAAAAATAATCCAAATGACAGACATCCAACAGGATGATGGTTCAGTACTTGGAAAGCAGAGAGACTGAAAACCACCTGTGGTTGGTAATGGAAAGGAAATGTGTATTTTTTTAAAAAATTAACTATTTTGAGCTTCTCCCCTCCAAGTAAAATGCCAGGGCACAGAGGTACACAGTTGCTTCTGTGACATCAAGAGTGTGCCCTTGTGACTCATGCACAATTTGAGGTCTCCATGAATTAGAAAGAGTGAAAATACCCGGCCACATTGAAAGAGCAGGAATTCAGAAATACAAAAACTAGCCTAAGTGATAGATTAAGAGGCCTAAATATGTTTGGCTTGGATGAAGAATGGGAAGAAAGGGGATATAATGGTCATCTGCACGTCTGTGTGGAGTTGAAACTCAAACTAAATCAGGAGGGGAGCTGTTTGGAGTGGTGTCCAGAAGCACAGCTATGCCTGACCTAAGGAAACTGAGAAAAGCAAAACTCAGCCAGAATGTCAGGAAAATACTTCTTCCCCAAGCTCCACAAATCTGCCAAGGGAAGTATGTAAGTCTTGTTATTTGAAGTCACTTAAAACTAGATTGGATAAACCACTCAATTTTTTAAGCCTCTCTCAATCATCTTGTTATCTGAAACTTTATGTTTTCTTTTCTCCTGCTTATATTTGTAAGTTCTCTCAGTTAAAGGTCCCTTGTGAAAAATGAAGGTATTTCAGGCTTATTTTTAATTTAAACATAAATAATAAAACTTAGATTCCCTGGAATAAAGGTCTCCAGGATGTTGTTTATATTTTTCTTTCCCTCCAGTTTATTCCTTAAATTGGATTTTTTTCCAAGCTTATTTTGACCCAGACTGTCATTGTTTGGATTTGCTTTTAGAGTAGAATTGCAACAAGAGTAATTTTTAAAGTTTTGTCTTTCTTGCAGTGCTGGGGATTAAAACCAGGGCCTCATGCATGCTAGGTAAGCACTCTACCACAGAGCTATACTTCCAGCCTGAAAAGTAGTTTTACTGGGTACTTCAACTTACTTAAAAATGAGAGGAGTCTAATGAAATTAGGAATCAATGACAGAAGTGAACTTGGAAAATTCACCATTATGAGAAAATTAAACAACATACTACTAAATAATGCATAGGCCAGAAAAGAACTCTCACAGGAAACTCGACAATATTTTGAGATGAATGAAAATGAAAACACAACAGACTAACATTTACAGAATGTAGCTAGCACAGTGTTCAGGCTAATTTGATCCTATAAGTGCTTATATTAAAAAAGAAAAAAGATCTCAGGTTAGTAATCTAACTTCTCCATTAAGAAACTAAAAAAATAAGACATACTGAATTTAAACCAAGCAAAATGAAGATGATAATAAACAGTGAAAATAAGAATAGAAAAACAGTGAAAAAAATCAATGACTCCAAAAGTTGGATTTTTGAAAGATACAGAAAGTTGATAAACCTTTAGGTAGATGAGCCTAGGGCAAAGGGGAGAGTGGTTAAAGACTCAGATTACTAAAATCAAGAATAATCTATTTCAAAAACAGGCAAAGGATCCGAGTAGACCTTTCTCTATAGATGACATGAAAATGGCCAATAAGTAAGTGGAAGAACTCCCTGCATCATCAGTCATCTGGCAAATGTAAATCAAAATCACAGTGAGATGCTGCTTTAATTACTTGGATGACTGTAATGAAAACACTAGATAATGTTGGTGAGGATGTGGCAAAATTGGAACCTCTGCATGCTATCACACATGTAAAATGTGAAATGGTGCTGCTGTGGAAACAGCTTAGTAATTGGTTTCAAGCTAAATACAGAAGTAGCAAAGAACTATGTGTCTACCCTTAAGAAGCAAGCTCATAGGCCCTATGTTGGGCATAGTGGCAAATGCCTGTAATCCTGGCACTCAGGATAGCAAGTTCTAGCCCAAACTGGGCAATTTGGCAACCTAGCAAGACCCTGTCTTAAAATAAAAAAGGGATGAGGATATATAGTCAGCACAAAGGCCCTGGGTTCCATCCCCAGTACCAGGAAAAATCTCCCACAAAAAGTTGTATGTGAATATTCATAGCAGCATTGCTGATGATAGTTCAAAGTAGAAACAACTGATGTGGAAGTAAGCAAACAGATAAGGTAGATTCGCATGGTGAAATATCATTTGGCAAAAAAGGGAACAAAGTAGTGATGTATACTATAACTTGGATTAAACCTGAAAACATTTTGCCAGGTAAAAGAGGCATTCATGAAAAACCACTTGTTCCATTTACATAAAATTTCCCAAATAAGCAAATCTGAAGAGACAAAAGTAGATTCATGGTTGCCAGTGGGTGAATGGAGTGTGAGAATTTTCTACAGTTAGATTTTAGCTGCACAGTTCTGTGAATATATTAATAACCATTGAATTATGGACAAATTTTATAGTGTATGAATTGTATCTCACTAAAGCTGTTTTAAACAAAAAGTATCAAAAGGACTATATGATGATGGGCATCTCTAAAGTTAGTTATGAAAGTGTTGATCTAGGGCTGAGGATTTAGCTCAGTGGTTCTGCTGCCTGCCTCACAAGCACAAGGTCCCCAAGTTCAATCCTTGATACCGAAAAAAAAATGTTGATCAAAAAAAGTCTACCCACCCTCTCTCCCTCTAGCTCTCTCTGCCTCTTTCTGTCTTTGTCTTTTGTGGAATTCCACCAGTGATCTAATTTATGACCCATAAATGACTGTGACTTTTAGGTGGCCAGCTTGATGAACCTGAGAAAAGGAAAACTCAACTGAGAAATAAGGAAAAATATTTATTTTGTCCATAAATCTTCTAAGAGAAGATACCATCTTAGTCACCTTCCACAAAATCCCTGACCCAGAAGGAGAAGTTTACTTTGGGTTACCTTTCAAGGCCATGGTGGGTAGGCTCTGGGGCAGGAGGACACAGCGCGAGGGTCGGGAGGAGAAAAGCTGTGCATGTCATGGCAGCCAAGAGGCAGAAAGCAAAGGGAAAAGCCAGGGAGGGAGAGACCTTCCCAAGCCTACCTGTCACCTGCCTCTTCTGACTGTCCCTCAATTACCTTCCAAAAGCCCTACCTATTGCCTGAAACTGTGGGGGAACATCTGGATATAAACCAAAACAGATACTGGATAAAACCCACTGGACATTGCACTGGGTGGGATCGGGGGAGTGGTAGCAGATGGTCCACTGCATCACATGAGGTGGAGCTCCAGACTGGGGCACTGATCCTGAGATGGAAAGGCCACTGCCACTGCTACCAGAAGACAGGCTAGGCTCCTTTCTGCCAGGCCGAGGGTTGGGAGGGAATTTAGCACAGTACCGTCCCAAGCATCAGTACTGCAACGGAACATTTTAAATTCCCCCGTGTTCCAGCCATGAGGGCAAACTTTTTTCTAACCATCTAAAATAGAGCATAAAACCTGACAGTGCACAAAAACCAACAAAAATCCCAACTCAGTAAACTGTGAAATGTCAGGTTCACAGTAAGTGGAGAGAAGCAGTAGGATAGAAATTGAACATAAGATGTCATTTTAGCACTATGGTGTGTTCTTCTCTGGGTAGTTTTTTCAAACAACGTGTGAGGTTGGGAAGTCGCAAAGAAGCTTTGCTCTCATAAAACCTTTCCTACTCCTTTCGCTGAGGTCTGAAATTCCTTCTAGTTAAATCTTGCAAGTGGCCTAGATATGCATCAACAGATGAATGGCTAAAGAAATTGTGATATTTACACACAATGGAGTACCACTCTGCCAAAAAGAAGGATAAACTTGAGTCCTTCATAGGAAGATGGATGCACCTTGAGACCGTAATGTTGGGGTAAAGGAAGTCCTATAATGTTCACAAGTGAAATAAATCAGACACGTAGCTTAAATATCACACAGGTTCTCTTATATGGTAAACCCAAAATATAAATAAAGAGTAAAATAAAAGATAGGTAATAGGAAGTAAAGAGATAAATCTTTCTCAAATGGGAAAAGGATCAAGAGATAAAGGAAGGGTGAGGGAGGGGAGAGGAAGGGAATGAAAAAAATTAAGATGTGTTATGTACATGTACCAAGTCTCCACAAGGAATGTAAACAGTGTGTGCTGCAAACATGTACTAATAAAAAGTGAAAATTTCAAAAAAGAGAATATTTATTAAAGGCATAATAAATGTTATCTTTAGCAAAAAACCCAAAACAAACAAACAAAATGAAGCCTTTTATGCCATAATTAAAGCTAACAGACTTCAAGGTGCGTCAAAAAGTGAAGTTACACAGATAAGAGCAACGCTTTCATCAGGAGATACCAGCTAATGTCATGTTGTACCTGGAGGGTTAATGGAGCACGGAGACTCTTAGGTTCCAAGGGGCAGAGGTGGTAGAAGAGGATGGTGGAAAGCTTTGAGGGTTAAGATGAGAAAAGTAATGCCAGGAAGAAAAGAGAAAGATTCTTGAGCAGGATAGTAACTTGATGAAATTACTGGAATCAGTTTTTTTTTTTTTGGTGGGGGCAGTACCAGTGATTGAACTCGGGTCCTTGCCTTGTGAGGCAGGCAGCGGAACTACTGAGCTAAATCCCTGGCCCTGGAATCTGTTTTAGGAGCACAGGCAATGAGCAAGACTGGTTGACACAGCAACTGACCACTTCACAGAGGTTGCTATAACCTAGACATGGTTAGGAATACTGGGGTAAGGTTTCTAGAAGTGGAAAAAGATGGACAAATTTAGAAGAAATGCTGGAAAAAGAATCTCCACCTAAAAGTGGTTGTAAAACTTAGAGTTCACGAAGAAAGCTTGAACCCATAGTAATCAGGAGAGGGAAACACTCTGATTATTTAATTCTCTCTTCCTCACCTTAAAAATCTTTCAGTAGTTCCTCAGTTCCCTGAAGATAAGCCCCAAATTCCACAGGAATGCTCAAACATGTTTACTAATTTGTTTCCCGCTTCCCTTGCCTTCCTCCTCATCTCACACTCAAAGCTCCAGCCACTCTGAGTGATTTCTTCACTTCTGGTTGTTTTAAAGGCTTGTTTCTCTCTGGAGTATTTCTTGTTTTTGTACCTACCCTCCACTTCTTTTCCCCTAGCTGGGGTGATTGCTTTGAACCCTTGAGATTTCACCTTAGACTTCAGTCTACAGAATGCCGTTCCTGACAAGCTTCTCTTCCTTCTATCAGGGCCAGCTGCTTTCCCCACTGTGTTATTCTCTCTAGCTTACTAGCAACCCACTGTAGCACAAACTCATACACTGAATGGCTCTACAATTTTTGGTGGTCACAAATATCACTGTCAGGGATTGCTAAATGCCGACAAGACATCCAGGCTCTGTACCAAAGCATCTGATTTAGGAGAACTCATTAAATTCTCTAAGGAACACTGATATATTGTAACTGATTGTCTATTAGTCTCCCCCAAATAAATTGTGGATTTGAGAGAGCAGAGGCCATTTAAATCCCAACAGCCTGTGGCACAGGCAGTCGTTAGGTAATTGTCAAATAATAGAATAAATGATGTGAGAACAGGAAGAATAAAAAAAAATGATTGAAATCTGCATGATTAGGAAACAAGGAGGTAATGGAAAAATGGGGAGTGCTGTCTGTTTGTGGGAGAAAATGATGAACTCCTACACTCAAATTCCAGGCAACAGGTGGGGACTGGAAGGCAGTGCCCAAGCCTCCTTGCCTCCCGTCTGGCACTGACTGCGATGTGGAAAATGGCCTGGCCCTGCTTTCATTACCTCTGCACTTCCAAGGACTCAGAAATGTGTTTTTCCCAAAGGTAGCATATAATTTTGGGAATTGCAATCATTTTTTCCATGTTCTTTTGAAGGCTGTAAAATAATTTTAGATGCAATAGTAATTCTAGGTCCTTGCTTACCCTTGACCTTTGAAGTTTGATTCAAAACATCACACATCTCCCAGTCCAGATGTTGGCAAGTTAATGATATATTGCTGTATGGAAGAGCTCAGCCTCATTTGTACAAGGAGCTGGAAATCTTTGGTAATGTTATCGTACCTTGATTATTTTTTAAGGATACAGCTGAAATAGAATTTTGTTACTGTACAGGCAAAAGAAGATGAAGGATTAGAAAAAAATAACGAAGCCCTCCTAATGTATTTGGAACTGAACAGTGTCATGTAATCAGGGTAAGAACTCTTTAAAACCTGTGTGTCTTCCTCTTCTAGCCCAGGGATGAAAAGGATAATTTCCAACCACATGAGTCTACAAGCTGTTTGTTTAGAACTTGAACTCCTTTTACTCATTTCCAGTCCTCATCTTTGGTTTCTAAGTGATAGGATTCACACAGAACTAATTACCAATCTACTCCACCAGCCTCTCTTGAAAATGTCTTAGCCTTTCCACTGGTAAAAGCAACCTTAAGAAGAATAATGTCTTTGTAAAGCAAATAGCAATCCAGCAAATGTGATTCAGTACCTCTCACAGTGTACTAGAGTCATAGAGATTTGTGTATATTTCTTAGTATTCCCTACTGGGTGGTAGCATCTTAAGGACGGAGGACAGGTATGTTCCTTAGCACTTAATAGAATTTTTTACGTTGCTTGAATTCTTATTGATGGCTATGGAATAGATAAGGTAAATCTTTATGGCTGTGGTTGGCCCATCAGCTGGTGAGTATGCAGTGTGGGGCATGAACGGCTCTGGGAATCACCTTCTAGCACCTCTCTGGTTAACCATGCTCTGGAGAGTCTCTGTTCCTGTTTGTCAAAATCTTCCACTGAGATTTCTCATCCCAGGGAGTCCCAAAATGCACACTATACTCATTTAGATCCTGCCATCTCCCCCAGCTCCTCCCCTTATGCACGTGGCTCAGTGTATCACTGTGGACTCCTAGCCCGAGTCAGTGCTCTCTCATCTGGGTATTTGAAAATGTCATCTGTTCTTTCCCTAATAACTTAAAGCTTTCTTCTTTCTCCTGTGATCCTTTGTAACCTCACATTCATAGAACATGTTTCTGTTGTGTGGGGTTGTTGATCCTAAAATATATTTATTTGAAGTGTTTGTGCTTATTCTGTTGACCAGGAACCATTATGAGAAAGTCCTTCCCCTACTCTGATTATGTGTCTATGTTTAAAATAAGCTCATAATGTCTCCACATCCCAACTCTTCTATATGGAAATACAATTACGAGACTCAGGCACATTGGTAGACTTGCTTCCCTAAACTGAATGTCCATGTAATATTTTTTTTGCACTCTCCTGTTCCAAAGAGAGAGCCAAGCAGCAGCCAGCACCTGCAGTGGCTGGCAAGGTGTTCCTGGCAGCTGAACCAGCCAGACTCCAAGTTCTAGCCTGTTCCAATAATAGTGTCTGGGCAGCAGGCTGGCTTCCTGCTGACTTATAAATCTGCCAGTTCTGTGTGGAGTGCTCCTGGAAACCTGGGCAAGTGTGGCTCTAGGGAATGGTGTGGATCCTCTGACCCTTCCCTAGAATCCAGTAGCAGCATAGTAGGAATCTCTTTGAGGGTTTAAAAGGCTTTCTGCTGGCTGTCTGCTTCTCTTAGGGATCACCAGTCACCTTGATTCTTCTCTTGGTGCCTTGTCATCCTCTAATGCCAGTGTCCTCCAAGTCAGAGCCGATGCTCCCATATCCCTCCCTGCTTCTTGATGGGAACAGTTGAAACCCAAGTCCACTAGCCAACCGGCTTTGGAAAGGTAGATGGATCCTACTTCTATTGTAAAGGCCCTTGTGAAGGCCAAATCAACATGAGCAGTCTACATTTTCCACTTCAGCTGCAGTGATTTCTCATGCTCTTTAATAAGTAGAAGGTAAGTGGGGTGTCTCATAAACTCTATCATGGTTAACTTTATATTTAGAGGGCTGGGAAGATAATAAGGGGAAATCAGCTCAATTACTAGAGAGGTATAAAGTTTTGGAATCAGGTGACCCAAGTTTGCATCCCACTTATGTTATTACCATGTGGCCTTAGAAAAGTGACTGAACCTTTTTGAGTCCTGGTTCCCTGATGTATAAAATGATAAAGATATAGACAACCCGAACTTTTGAGGGTACTATATTTGAAGAGTAAAGGTGAAAACAGCAATGAAATATACTTAGCCTAGCTCCTAACCTAAAATTAATACTATTAAGTGCTTTAAGAAATTTTGCTTTTCATTTCCTTTGTGAGATATCAGCACCGACACACCTACATTCTCTGGTGTAACTGGCAGTAGGGCCTTAAGTAATTTGGTTTGAGGCTGAATTCCTTTAATGCACAGTCCCATCTTACTGGTGTGTCACTTAAAATTTTCAGCTCAACCTTGATGACAGGTTCATGTAACGCTCTGCGAGGGCCCCAGCAATTGTGGTGGGATGAGAAGACGATATGGGATGATGGTATAACTCTCTCCGCCCCCTCACTCAACACTGTGGTGTAGCAGGAAGAGACCCCTCCAAGAAGCACTTGCGGAATAGCAAGAGCACGTGTGTTGGTTTGTTTTAGAACACATAGTTCTTGGATCCTACTCCTGGTGGGCTCAGCTGGGCCCGTTGGCCTGAGAGTCCCTCTATAGGAGATGTTAGAATTCAGCGCAGTGCAAGAAAGCGCGGTACACTGCGGCCTCTGGAGCTTTTGCAGAAATGTTTGTGTTTGTGAAGGTCTTTAAAGTTCACATTTCCCGTGCATCTGGAAATTCCAGTTACTGTCGCTCCTTCACTATAGTTTCCATTCCTTTAGTGGTAACTGGTCTGGGACTGTACTTGATTAAGGGCTCATTTTTCCCCCCAAATTCCTCCTTCACCAATCTTCATTTACTTAACAAACTGAGGAGCTTCCTGGATTTTTCATTGAAACCTGAGAAGGCAGGTTTAGGTATCCGTCCATTCTCCATGGCAGTCTGGTGTGGGCTGACCAATATTTCCTTCCTTCCACCAGCTTTGTCAGTGATACTTCAAGGGCAACAGATGCTTACATCAGAGATTTTCAAATTTTAACATGCACACAGATTTCCTGAGGTTTTTACTAAAATGCTGATTCTGAGTCCGGAGGTCTGGGGTTGGCCTGAGATTTTCCCAGTGATTCCTATGGTGCTAGAGTATGAATCAAAAGGTCAAGTAAAGTTCCACTTCAAGTTTTATACATGAATGCTCTGCAGATTCAGTTCCCTATTTATTGAATCTTTCAACAAATTTAGCTTTTTTTTTCCTCCCTGAGTTCTTAGGTAGAATTCTTTGATCATTTTATCTTTCAACAGCACCAAAACATTGTACAGGAAATGAGAAAAATATACTCCCTCTTGTTGCAAACACTCCCATCCCTTCATTCTGGCGGTGTTCTGCAGCAGGTCTGGAAGTTGTCTTTTGTGAGTGTCTTTATAAGGTGTGATTAAAAACACAGTGACCGCTACTGCTGAGTGCCATCCAGTAGAAAGGCAGGATCGTAAAAACATAGCAGGGCATTCTCACCCACCTTATTCACTGAATCTGGCCCCATGTGACTTCTGGTTCTTCTCCAAAGTTAAAAAGACCATGAAAGGTCTTTGAATCAATTCAGGACATAAGGCAGCCATTGCAGGGCAAGTGAAGTCACCAAAGAGGATTTCCAGACCTGTTTCAGAGAGTGTCTAAATGAGACCGCTGTGCTTTTTGAAACAAGAGGGTGCGTTTTGATGGGGATTAATGGCAGTCTGTCTTTTACTGTGCTAAATCTTAAAGAGAAAAAAGGAAACATTCACCGTACTTTTTGATCTCCTACAATTTCATATTCCCTGGAGCTCAGGTCAAAAACTTATCCTCCTCTTACTCGTAATAAAAATTTGTCTGTAAATCCTCAAAGTATGTCGTACATTTTATTATTTCTCTCTATGGCTACCCCTTCTAACCTGGTCTAAGTTACCATCATTTCTCTCCTGGACTATGGGTCATTGCCTTCCAGTAATTGATGTCTCAGCCACCCCATGTACCTATTGTTACCCCTTTGACTTCTACCATCCCGGCCCTTGCTTCCTTCTCTCCTGTCGGATTGGTTCTTTACTCTTCTAGGAACACCCCCAGCGTCTTCCCCAAATTTCACGCTAGCTGTTGCTCCCTGTGGCTGCAGAGCTTGCTCTTGAGATATTTGTTTGCCACCCTTTCTCACTGCCTTCACATCTTAGTCACTTCCTTGGGACTCCAGCAGAGAGATCCGCACTGACCAGCTTGTGGAGAATACAGGAGCTTTGCAGCCTGATTGTTTTTCTTTCTATAGCATTTATCCTCAACTGAGAGGTTTTACATTTTTTTTAATTACTTGGATCCCAATATCAGAATGAAAGTTTTGGGAAAGAAAGATCCTTTTTTTGCTAACATTTAGCACTTGTTGAATGAAATAGTGAAAAAGAACTACATTTTCCAGCAATAATTTTCTAAGCCTCAATGCCATACTTATAACCAGAAGTTCATTAAAGACAGATGTTCTGTCTTGCTTTGCTTCCTCATAAGAGAGTAAAAGTTCTGTTTTCACTGGATTATTCCAAGGCTTAAATGAGATGATATTCATAAATATCTCACTATAGGAACTATGTAAAAATACGATATACTAATGTAGAGATTCCTCATCCTAATTTTACTCATTTTTTTCTTTTGTTCTTCATTATGCTTATTCCTTACTTCAAAGATTCTTTAAAATCAGTGAAAACCACTAATCAAATCTTTGGCAACTGAGCTTCTACAGCCTCAAGTTTTTGGACTCTACAATAATGAAGGTCTGATATTTATCTGTTAAAAAAAAACTCAGAGGAAGAGGAAGAGAGTAACCATAAATTCATAGTTTGGAAAATCTTAAAATATATCTACAATATATTCAGAATCCAACTATTTATCACCTCCAGCTATCTCTCTCCACTGTATTATTGTAACTGCTTTCTTTGCTTTTTCCCTGTGACCACTAAATTCTATTCTCCATCAAACAGAGTGATCCTTTTTTTTTTCATTGAGTTTATTGGTACTTTTTAGGTATACAGTACAGTTACATTCATCATTGGGATCTTGTACTTTTACATGATCTTGGTTCTTTTTTTTTCCCCATTCCCCTGCCCTCTTTCACTCCCTCCACCCTTCCCTGTTTTCATTTTTTCCTTTTCTCATATTTTTTTTCCTTTCTTTCCTTTCCCCTACCCTTACCACTTTCCCTACTTAGAGTGATCCTTTTTAAAAAAGTAAGTACTATCATGTCATTCTACCCCGTATCTCACTTGGAATAAATGCCAGAGTTCCCAAGAAGACCCACAGACCCTGCAAAATCCCATCTCTTTCACACCTCCTGGCTCATTTCCTACTGCTACTATTTTTCTCCTACCCTTATCCGCTCCAGCTCAGCAGGCTTCTTGGTGTTCTTGGAGCATGTTACCATGCATGTTCCAGTCCCAGGACCCTTTGTACTTACTGTTCTGTCTGACTGGGTTACTCTTTCCTAAACTATTTGTCTAGCTCATACTCTCACCTACTTTAGGTCTTTGCTACGAAGTTCATCCTTAGAAAGACTTTTCCTTAGCTTTCTTTTTAAAAACATCAGCCTTTCCAGCCATAGGAAAACAAGTGACTACTTTATCATTATTTTTCTATAACCCCATACTGTCATTGGACACACCATATATATATATTTTTTTTCCTCATTGAGTTTATTGGTACATTTTAGGTATACAGTACAGTTACATTCATCATTGGGATCTTGTACCTTTACATGACAGGTCTTGGTTCTCATTTTTTCCCCTTATCCCTGTCCTCACTTTACCCCCTCCTCCCCTCCCCATTTACAAACATTTTATTTCCATTTTTTCACTTTCTCATATGTTTTTCCTTTCCCTCATTACCTTTCCCCTACCCTTCCCATTTTCCCTATGCCTTTAGCCCTTTTCTTCCTGTTTCACGTTGTCAATTATCTCACTAGGATCTTATGCACTATTATAGTTTATTCACACCAGAGAAAATATTCAGTATTTATACATGTGTGACTTATTTATTTCTCTTAGGAGTATATCCTCAATATGTATCCATTTTCCTATGAATGAATCTACTTTCTCATTCTGTATGGCTGAGTAGTACTCCATTTTACAGAAAAACCACATCTTCTTTATCCAGTCTCCAACTGATGGGCAAATGGGCTGTTTCCAAGTTTTTACTATTACAAACTGTGCTGCTATAAACATAGACACACCATATATTTTAATTATTTGCTTATCTATCCCTTCAGACCAGCATGTAAGCTCTATGAGAATGGAAATTTTTGCTATTTTTGTTCTCTGCTGTATCTTTTATGCCTAAGTCAATAGAAAAGCAGTAGATGTTTATTAAGTAACTGAATGAATGAAGAATGAGTGATGGAATGAATGTGTCCAGATGGAAGTGTGAACTGGAAGGAAGGATGGGCAGATGCAGCATTTAAATTCTGCGTCTGTGTGCTCAGATGTGGCTGGCTCGGAGATGGTGGTTTGGCCCCTGACACAAGACCAGCTGACGATGATGCCACAACAAAACAATGTGCTAGATGAGTCAAGTTTCAGAATGCTGGGAAACCTCCACATGTCAGGGTGACCTTAGGAGTGGCATCCACGCCCCCTGTTGCTCTTTTCTCCAGATCTTTAGCTGGAGGACAGAGGCCTGCTCTGGTATGCTCCCTGGCTCTAGAGGAGAGACACAAAGAGTGGGGGAGTTTCAAAAACACCTCTCTGGGAAGGCTGAGTTGACTTCTCTGTTTCCGGTCTTTCTGGATCATACTTTTGGTGGCTTGAAGGAGAGAATTGCCCGTGTACATTTAATATATTTCTGCAAAGCTTCTCTAGATGTTGAAGAGTGAAGAAAAGCATTACTTATGTAAAGTAGGATTTGGAGGAGATTTGACTGCAGTCATCATCTCTAACCTTGCCATTTTTTTTTTTTTTTTTTTTTTTGGTACCAGGTATCGAACTCGGATTCTTGTGCTTGCGAGGCAGGCGGTAGAACCACTGAGCTAAATCCCCAGCCCTTCTTGCCATTTTCTTTATGCTCAGGAGCCCTGCCTCTCTGGTCCCTTTGTCTTGCAGTGGCTCCCTGCTCATGCTGTTATTCCTAACCCCAAAGGACACAGGCATTTGGTTCAGATCACTATCACGGACTGCTTTCTTGATTGGGAAAATGTGCATCTCTCCTCTCCAAGGAGGCTTGGGAAGTGAAGGAGATGAGTGAGATTGCAAGGAAAATGCAGAAAGAGAGATGGGGCAAGAGTTGTTTCCTAATTTAACTTAACTTTCTGTCATCCAGAAAGAAGCCTTTTATTTATTTATTTATTTTTGTACCTGGGATTGAACTCAGGTCCTTGTACTTGTGAGGCAGGTGCTGGAACCACTGAGCTAAATTTCCAGCCCAGCTCTTACGGTTTTTGAGCAGGAGTTGAGACTGAATCTCCTCCATGATGTTAGACTCCGGAGGCAGCCTCTCCCTCCATGGGGCCAACCCCAGCTGGAAACCCCCTTTCTGGAGGGCTCTGGGAATACCAGCCCTCCTGTGTGTCCTCCAGCCCAAAGCGTGATAGTGTCCTCCTGCTGTTGCTCATCTTGGGGATGAGCATGCCGGCTTTGGATTCTCAGCTTTAATCACTGGTGTCACCAATTCTTTCCACCAAATTCTCTTTTGTTTGAAAAGTACAAAATGGCTTTTCTTTTGTTTTCTTGACTATACTCTCATTAGTGTATCCAGCTAAAACAATTTTTTTTATAAAGATAAGACTGCTTGTCATGTGGTTCTAAGGATGTTTTTCAGTGCATAGAGCTGAAAATATTGACTTTATTTATTATTATTTTTTAATTTATCGGTACTAGGGATTGAACTCATGACCTTGTGCTTTCAAGGCAGGCGGCAGAACCACTGAGCTAAATCCCAGGCCCCTTGAAAATATTGACTTTAGTCTCTCTCTCTCCATATATGTATGTGTGTGTGTGTGTGTGTACAGTCATCTTTGTTTAATATTTTTATACCATTTTATGGATTTGCTGAACATGGACCTTGGAACCTTGATTTTTCAGTTGTATATTGTATACTTCTAGTGAATGTTAAATAGTTTTTTATTTGGTCCTTTTGTGCTGTCAAATGTCTACCTCCAACTTCAGGTAGTTTTTGGAATTCATGTAACTTCTTTGTACTTCAGTTTCTTTACAAAAGAAGAAACTTACATTTGATGGGTTATTTTAAAACTTTAATCTGAATATTCTTTTTAGTTTCTCAATAAAAATCCAGACTGACCCTCAACATACAAAGTGCCACACTCTAAGCTCATCTTCCTGACCTTCAGATATTCTCTCCTGGTCTTCTGGAGTGGCCCAAGTCAGCACTGGCCGACCCTGGTGAACAAATAGGACACAGTGCTTGGATTCTGCTCTGATGGCTTCTGATTTTGTGTTTCTTGAAGGAATCTGGTGATTTTGATTGTTGTGGAAGAGGTATGTTTCTGTTTTAAAACAGGCAAAAAAATTTAGCCTGATTTTTAGTTTTTTCTTCTTCTTTTTATTTCATTAGTATATGTTTGTAATTCATACATGTTCTAATCATCTTGGGAATTGGCCACTTGTGTGTATTACAGCTTGGTTCACTCACCTTGTTCCCCAATTACCTTTTTCATACCTGTTGATACTACTTGTTTTAGTGCGTGTCGTGGATTATCTAGTTTGCACTGATTGGGGTTACTAGGTTATTAGGCATTAGTTTTCGTAATTAACTACACTGTTGTCCTAGTCCTGTTGTGCTGCCATAACAAAAACGCTATTTTCTTAGCTCATTTTGTGTTCCTATAACAAATACCTCAGACTGAGCAACTTATAAATAGAATACATTTATTTCTCATAGTTCTTGAGGCCAGCAAGTCCAAGGTCAAGATGTGAGGAGGAAAAAAAAAGATGTTAAGAGAATTGGCATTTTTGAGAGTTTGGTCTCTGCTTCAGAGATGGTGCCTACTTGTTATGTCCTCACTTGGTGGAAGAATAGAGAGCAAAAGGGATGAGTTAGTCTCCCTCAAGCCCTTTCATAGGGGCGCTGATTTCATTCATGAGATCGAGACCCTAAGACTCTACTTAATACTATTGCATTGGAGGTTAAGTTTCAGCATTACTTTTGAAGGCATATAACATTCAAATCATAGCAACAATGAAGGAGAAAAGCCTTTTTCTTTGGTATGGTGATTAATAAGGAAAGGACGCTTTGAAACTCAAGACCTAGCAGAGAAGAGATTTTGAACAAACAGTTGTAATGCATGATAATGATGTTAAGTTGCTCTCAGAGCACAGAAGAAAGAGCTACAAACCTGAGAGTGGTGATAATGGTGGGAGAGGGGACAGCTCCACGGGATTGTAAGCTGTGCTTTGAGGGAAGGGTAGATAGAAGCTTATCCCTGGAGAGTGGGCGGGAAGCCCAAACACAAGAATCAAGACACATTTGAGGGGTCGTCAGCGAGTGTGGGTGTAGTACCAGAGAGAAGCTGAAAAGATAGAAGAGGAAAGGGTTGCATGCCAGCCTGAGGAACTTCGGTTATTATCATTCAGGAACCGGTGCTATAGGAGGGTTTGAAGTAATGAATTATCACAATCAGGTTTGCGTTTTAGGAAGCCTTTTAAGAGGTGTGATTAGAAGGAGGTGGAGACTGGAAGGAGGAAAATCAGTGGGAAAGTGCTTAATGCAGCAGTTGAGGCAAGAAATGATAAGGGCTTCATTAAGGCAGTGTCAGTGGAGATGGGCTGGTAGGGAGCAGGGTAGGAAAGTGTTCCTGAACAAAAAAGACAGGATTGGTGATCACAGGGAAGGAGAAGTAGTGACAAACAGAACTGCTGAGAATGACTTCCAGAAAACAGCTATGGAGGACGGTTCCCGGGGTTCCTCTGTGGAAGTTGGTTAAGACCGAGGATACTATCCCTAAGATGGGAAACAGGAGGATGTGATACTGGCGGAAAAGGTGAGATCTGATTTGGACTTGTTACATGAGAACTGTCCGAGGGAGGCCAAGTGGAGATGTTCCATAGGCAGTCCACAGCCTGAAAATCACAACCACCTCAAGAAAGACTTTTTGGCTTGAAACTGATTTGGAAACCATAAATATACACCAAGTGGCCATAAATTCTGAAACCATAGATACTATTTTGTCATGCATTGTACTATAGAGTCGATGAATCATTTCTTACGTATTCACCTATGTTTCCAGACTTTATGGGCATCCTTTAGAAATTGGCTGGAGTCAGAGAGAGTACAGGTCAGCCGGATAGAATGTGTAAGGTAATAAGAAAAAGGGATTGGATATGGAGCATTGGGAACTACAATATTTATGCGGCAAAAGAGACTGAGAAATAACCCTGGGAGTGGGGTGAGATTTAAAGCACAGGGAAGGCTCAGGAGGAGAGCAATACTTCCCCTGAGGTGGAAGGGAAAGTGGTAATGATGAATAAGGAGGTGGAGACATCAGCTTCTCTTGCCATCAAAACTCCTTCAAACCCCCCCCCCCAGTGGCCCAAAGTACTACTTTCTCAAGAACAGTGGTCCTTAACCTTTATAGGGGAGTGAGCTTCCACACAGGAATAGCAGCAACAGAATGCAGGATAAGTGGGCCAGGACTGAAGGATCTCAGATCAAAACTCCTGTTATTTTGCAACAAGGAAACAAGGTTCTTTCTGTAACTACTTCCAAACACTCACAGGAAGGTCTTAAATTTTCTTGCACTTTTGGAATCTAAGATGATGTTTTATTTTCTTCTGAGAAAGTGGAAAAAAGAAGAGTCAATGTAGTAGAGCAGCACGATATTCATTAAATTTGCCAAAGCCCAGTGCATTTTTTCCCATTACAGGGATTTTTTTTTCTTTCCCTTTTTTCTGTTTCTCTTTTCTCAATAGCTTTTTTTCTTTTTCTTTTTTCCTTAACTGAACTTGGCTTTAACTTAATTTGCATAGTGGTTGTTGGCTGTTGTTACCATAAATTGCTTCAGCCTATAGGACTCAACCACAGCACTTTCAGAGAATTTGAAGGATCATATTCCTTCCAGGGAACACTTTGAAATACATTTTTCCCTAATCCACAGGACCCTATTTCCTTATATTCTTTTATAATTTCATTTGATAAAGGCCATGTCTTTTAAATATTACTTAATTTCGACTTGCTTGATGCTGCACTTTCCTTTTTCTTTTTCTTCTTACCTTTTTCCTTTTGTTAAACGACCTCTAAGTTTGTTTGGTTGACTTGTTTTCCTAACTAAGAGCATCTTTGAAGGCTCTGCCTGTAGGTCCCTGCTCTTGTTTATGTTTTTCCCCACGTCTTTTCATTCAATTTATCCTAACCAATATTTGTTGATTGTGGACTACTTTTGGTGTACTTATTCATTCTCATAATTTTCAAGAATCTCCTCCCTGTATTTATTTTTCCAGATCATGCCTCCAGCTCTGACATGGTACAATCACACAATTCCTTTGGCTGACAACCACATCGCTCTGAGATCTATGGCTCTTCTTCCCCTCTGACCATCCATCTTACAATTTGATTCTCTGTGCTAATCAAGGATCTCATCAGTTGTCAGTTGTTTGGCTTAGAAGTCTGAGACTTAGTCTATCTTCTGTAATAGCAATAGTAAAAAAAAACCTCACAAATCTGCAATCAAAACTGTACTGAAAACTCCACAACCTTGTCAGGCTCACAAATAAAAATATTGTTTCCAAATGCTGATTTTCCTTTATTCTTCCCCGTGTCTTTAGCAATCTTTCATTCTTTCCTGACATTGTTCTGTCTTCTGTTCTTTTTGTCTGTCCTATTTTTCTCTTATTTGCTTCCTCTTTGTTAGTTGTAATTTCATTTCTTCTGTGTTATTACCTGTATGATTGGATTTCAAATTCCTCAGCTCTTGGACAACTGTATTACATGGATGAACTGTTTCTAGTAGATATGAATCTTTCTAATTTTTTGCACATATCCTATATGTTGAATATTTAATGTCTTGCATTGAAATTGTCTAGTCAATATCTGGAATTTTTTAAAGTCCTACTTTTTTTTTTCAGTACCCTCTAGTTAAGCCTGAAAAATTTTTGACAAAAAAATTAGAATCTTTATGACATTTAGCTGCAGGCCTCCTTGTCACATACAAGATTTTACAAGTTTTATTTCACAACTGATTTTTCTTCTTTTTGGCGGTATAAGTCTCTCTACTGTAGTATGTCAAAGTTGAGATCAGAATCACACCTTGAACTTTCAAGACCAATCTGAGATATTCAGGCAGAAGGCTCACACATGGTCAAGGTCACGTGGAGCGTATTAATTGCTTGAAGCTGGGCAGCCTTGGAAAAGGTGATCAATGGTTTAGTGTTGGGCCTGGTTCCTTTAGCTTGTTTGGCTTTTGGATTTTTCACTAAAATATTTTTCTGTGAGGGTATTTATCATAATAGACATATGTTTTTAATGTATCAATCAGGAGGCTGTGTGGTCTTGTTTGTTCTTGATTAAAAAGCCAATGTCAAATAAGAATTATTTCGAAGTTGCAGTAATAATTGGAGCAATAAGATGGTAAGTGGTAATTAAAGGATGCAGCTTTCTTTCAGAACCAAAAATAAATCTGGTGACCACACGTATTCTCCTCCTCTTCTTTAATGTGTGTGATGAAAGCTGTCATAGTTAGAAAGTATGGAGATTGGAGATATAATAACTGCATGCTAATGTGTCAGATTTGAGCCTAGGCTCCCACAATGACTGCACTCAGGAATCCGCCTCTCACAGCACTGGGTTATAACCATTTAAAGACTTTCTGTTTCAGCTGGTTTAACTTTCAAAGCTCATACCAGTTGAGATGGAGGACTTGTTCTGAGAACAAACTTTTTACTATGCACTGTAATGTTTCTTTACTTTTTCCTTTTCCTTTTCTTTCCTTTTGGAGTGTGTGTGTGTGTGTGTGTGTGTGTGTGTGTGCGTGCACGTGCGCAGACATGTGTATCTGTGTGTGCAAAAATCTTGTTTGGCATATTGGCAGCAAGAGAAAAAAAACCCCAGTGCTTTCGGTCAGTACTGAGTGACTTGATTCTATGTTTTGCAGTCTTTGGAGGATGATTAATGGTTCATTGTAATATATTAAACATCTGCTTCTATGTCCTGCTTCATGCTTTACTGGCCTGTTCCCACTGGTTTCAATAGTTTTTGTGCTTTTTTATATGACTGTCTATATCAGTTAGTGAAGGGATGGGGTGATAAGGACAAGTTTCTATTTGGAATTTGATTGATTTTTGTTTGCACTCGATAAATGTGTCTGAGCATTATGGAAAACAGAAGAAAATAATGTGATAGAGTGTGCGTGCCTTACTCATGGAGAAAATAAACATAAACAGGTCACGAAAGCACAAAAGCATAGTCTGTGTGCTGTGGAGGAAATGCTATGTGCTACGAGAACAAGAGGAGCGTGTTGTAAGTGTTCTTTCTAAGAGCCTGACAGGGAAATTTGTCAGAATACCGCCACTGCCAACAAGAGAAAAGAATTAGGGGAACACTTAGTTCTCTCTCCAGAATAGAATGTGCTCCTCTGGCCAGTTGCCTACTCTGCTAAGTCACATTCCTTCTTGTTAATTATTCTGCTGACTTTCTAGAGCACATTTTTAAACTACAGCAAATCTGCTTTATTTTAAAAATCTCATTTACAATTTAGCTAAGGCTAGCAGATGCTTCCATTGGCGTGGTTGAAGGTTAATTATCTGGCTCGTCAGAGAATAAACTGGAATATTCTTTTTTTTTTTTTTACATATATACTCAACATTTGTGCTGTATTTTATTCTAAAGAGCTGAAACATCTGTATCTGTTATCTCCTTATAGCAGGGAAATGTCTTTTTTTGGACAGTCTAGGCTCATGTTTTAGAAAGCTAGATTTTAAAACAGCAGACACACTTTTGAGAAATTGTTAACTGAAATCAGGAATCAATGCACTGAGATTACAATGCAAAAATTAGAAGCAAAGCCCAGGCTTGAGCAGAGTCAACGGAATTGCAGCTGTACATTCTGTGTCTTTCATTCATACTGAGATCACATTTCTACCAGTTACCCTAAATTCCCTGCGGCAGGTCCCATTCCAGTGGTTACATTACAGTATACCTGTCCTTAAATTCTTTCAACTTGATGTGCCTCTCAGCCATGTTTTCTGGACTTTCCTAATTCTACATGGTGGCATCTTGTGCCCTAGCTAGGTACAAACAGTTCTTATGACAGATGTGCCCGTGACAACATTCAGGTTTGAGAGATTGCTGCGTGGTGTAAGCCATTCCAAACATCTAAAACTGAACTTGATAGGGAGCAAAATGATGGATAAAGGTAAATGTAGCAGTTCTTTACAACCATATCAACAACAACAGAAGAATGAGTTGTCAATTCACTGTTCTCCTGTACACGCACTCTCTGCGGGCCCAGCCCACAGGTGAAGATGTAACTAACCACTTAGATTGCCTCAATCTTAGGATACCAGCAAGTTCCCTTTCCATTCATGCTAAGCTGCCAGTGCTTGAGGCACATGGCTTATGGATGACATAACTGGCTTTACCTTGTGACAGATCCGCCCCACCCTAAACTTCTTAAATCCACGTGCCTAGTCCTACATATTTATGTAACGCCCCCACTATCTCCTCTATTTATTTTTTGAGGACATTCTTTGTGGTAATTGAAAGTTGCGTTCTCACTTGGAGTGCTTCCAAAGTAATCTTTATGATTCTATTTTGAATAAAGAACAGGTTGATTATTTCTTAAATGTCTGAAGACAAAAGATCCTGGAGTGTTAGAATGGACAGAGCACAGATTTTAAGGTGAGAATTCAGATATCGGTGTGAATTCAGGCTTTGTCTAGGGTGAAGAGCCTTGGACAAATTATTTAAATTTTTTGATCTCAGTTTTCCCATGTGTAAGATGGAGATATGCTATTTTGCAGGGATAAAGGAAATTAAAATATATTATTGTCTGGAAAATAGTCCAGCAAAACTGTAGCTAGTATGACAATAGCACCACCAACAAAAATAATAATAGCCAACACTTAAGGAGTATCCTAGGTACTCTTCTATGAGTTTTCCATGCATTATCTCATGTAATTCTTTCAACAATATTATGAGATATCTATTGACTGCATTTTATAGGTAAGATGCAAGGAATTTAAAATAATTTGGACCACAGTTATTTGCCCCACAGAAATGTATAGTGTCAATAATGGTATTACACTGATTCCAAAAGTTTGCATTTGAAGCAGTGCAGTTAGACATTTAGGAAATGGTGTCATTAACAACTCTTTGAAACTGTGAGATTCTCAATTTGTTCTCATTGTTCAACCTGACAATTTTCAGTACATGCTCTTTGAGCAGACTGGTATTTTATTTTATTATTATTATTATTATTATTATTATTATTTTTTTTTGGTACCGGGGATTGAACTCGGGCCCTTGTGCTTTCGAGGCAGGCACTGGAACCACTGAGCCAAATCCCCGGTCCAGACTGGTATTTTAATAGTCACGCACATGTTTCAGATTCAGTTACTCGATTCCTTTAGCAAGTGGTCTTTTTCTAGGAAGAACACTATTTGTCTCTGTAAAACATAACAATATCTGAAGCTAATTGCTACCCAGTAACTTGCTGAATTTTTAAGAGAGGTAAATAAAGTCAGTATTGATTTAAATTACAGTTGAAAATGAATTAGATTGTTGTGCTCGTTACTATACACAAATGACATTGAAAGCTAGCGCTCTTTCCAATTTTTGTGTTACTTAAAAATAATCTTAGAAATGATGTCATAGGCTATTAAATAGATGAACTTTTTTGTATATATTTTATTTTCTGTTTAGATAGCAGAATTAAAAACACATTTACAAAATCAGACCATTTTATACTTTGTTAGGGAGCTGCTTTAGTTAGGTAATGATCACAGTTTCTATTCTTTAGAATCGACTGACAGCTTGAGACATTTAATTTCTTACCATAAAATTTAGATAGGTCAATATAATATTCACAGTTTTAATGGTCACTAAGCAAATAAATATTATGGTTATTATCATAAAAAATATATGAAACCAAAGGAGGACTTTTCTCTAAAAGTATACTGAGAGGCAGGGGACTTAGCTCAGTGGTTCCAGTGCCTGCCTCTCAAACACAAAGGACCTGAGTTTGATCCCTGGTACCAAAAAAATAAAAGCGTACTGAAAAGTTAGATATATAACAACTCCATAAAATTCATTAATGGGTTAATTATTTTTTATTATTAATCCTGTACACATTTTAAACATATAAACATTTAAAAATGTCTCACTAGAAGTAAAGAAAATTAAAAGTTTTATCTACATTTCTTAAACATTCTGGTTAATATAATCAGTGGTAACTATAATGTTGTAATATTATGTTAGTACATTGATAACAAAATAATTTGCATTATCACTAATAAGGTTAGCCACACGTGACTCTTCATTTTCTTATTTTGATAGAACAGAAATTCAAGAATTTTATGGGTGTTATTTCATTTGTAATTATTGTCATGATTGTTGTTTTGACTTTGTAGTACATTTCCTGAAAATTGGAAATCTAGGCTTAGAGATCTGACTTGACTTCTTTTCTTTTTGTGCTGTCCTGAGGTTTGAACTCAGGGCTTCATGCATGTTAGGAAATGTATGACCACTGAACTTTGTCCCAAATCCTTTAAGTGACTTATTAAACACAAGTTTATTGCAAATGGAGGAGGTGTCAACAAAACCTAACTCCTTCTAGAAGGATCCATCCAACCAAAGATTTACTTAATTTCCAATATGTGAGGAAAGTTTCAGACTACGATCTGATTCCTTTATCTAGGACATTGTCAGTTGCACATGTGTGGCCCAGTCTAATCTAAATGTTCTTCCTGCTCTTAAATTCTAGGGAGAAAAGAAACTCATACATGATATTACTACCTGAGCTGAAAGACATAACAGGCAACTGGCATATACCCATGTCCAACCAATATCTATATTGTCTCGTAATTGTCTTATATTTTTAAAAACCTAGATTTAGTGACACATAATTCCATATAGTGAAGTCCATCCTTCTTAGGTGTACAGCCAGTGAATATTGTCGCATATTATCACTACAGGACAGCACAGCATTTTTGCCACCCTGTTGAGTCCTTTCTGCCCCTTGTAGTTAACCTCCTCCTTCTACCCTGTCTGAAAGTCACTGATGTCATCTCTCTTCTATTGGTTTTTCTTTCCAAAATAAATCTTATATTAATAGAGTCACATAGTGTGAGAGGCTTTTTATTTTTCATCATCTAATATGCAGATTTGCTGCTGCTTCTGTCTATGTTGTTTTTGTTCTCTTCTTGGTTGTTTTGGCATTGAGTACCAGGAGAGATTAAGGAAGAGAAATGATACTTACAAGATGAAAACAAAAAGGGTAGTTTACATGGGAGCTGGGAAGAGTGATACCAATATGAGAAGTGACTTTGGATGGAACAAATTGACTTTATCTGCTTCCACTTGTGGAAAGAGGTACGCCCAAGTTTTGAACTGTCCATTCAAAAGGACTAGCTTTTTCTCAGTCAAGATTACAATAAAGAAATGTGATGATATATTTCCTTTTCCTATTTATGTAAAAAAGTGTATTCTTCAACACTTAATAACTTCACAATGCTTGGCCATTCAATACCTTGGACCTCTTTTACATTTTCTATGATAAAAGACTCTTACCTTTTTGGATCTTGCCAAATGGGAGATGCAACAGAAACACTCTATTACTAGCTCCGTGACCTTGAGTATATCCCTTACTCTTTTTGAGCCTTGATTTACTTACTTGGAAAATGTGGATGAATAGTATCTTTCTCATTTCAGCTGTGAATGAGATTATGCAAATAAAACCTTGTGTCTGAACATACAAAGGGTGATCAGAAAATACAGTGAATTTTAAAGATTTTTATTATGGTAAAAAGTACACTGTTGTTAATTCCTCTTAAAATACTCCCCCCTCACTTCAGACACTCTTATCTCACTGTTCTTGCAATTTTTAAAACTAGTTCTGGAAGTTCTCTTTTGTGACTCCCCCCATTAAGTTGATTGGTACATTTAAAGCAAATAATACAGTTACGTTTATCTTGGGATCTTGTACCTTTACATGATATATTTTGGTTCTTATTTTTTCCCCATATCCCTGCCCTCCCTTCACCCCCTTCAGTCTTCCCTATTTACAAAGACATTGTTTCCATTTTTTCCTTTTTTCACATTTTTTATTTTCCCTTATTTTCTTTCCCCTACCCTTCCTACTTCCCCTTTAGCCATTTTCTTCCTATTTCACACTATCAATTATACCATTTGAACCTTATTCACACTTTTAGTTTCTCACACCAGAGAAACTATTTGGTATCTACTCAAGTGTGTCCTATTTATTTGACTTAAGAGGATAGCCTCAATGTGCATCCATTTAACTATAAATGTCTCTAATTACTAATTCTTTATGACTGAGTAGTACTCCATTTTATAGAAGAACCACATCTTCTTTATCCAGTCTCCAGTTACTGGGCATTTGGGTTATTTCCAAGTTTTAGCTATTACAAACTGTGCCGCTATAAACATGGGTGTGCATATATCACTGTGGTATGATTCTTTTAATTCTTTGGAAAAATACCCAGCAGAGGAATACCTGGTCAAGTGGGACCACTAATCCTACTTCTTTGAGGCATCTCCAAATTGATTTCCACAGTGGTTGCACAGTCTGCACCCCCACCAACAATGGAGAAGAGTTCCTTTCTCCCCACAGCCCTGCCAGCATTTGTTATTGGCTGACTTCTTGATAGCACCCATTCTTTCTGGGGTGAGGTGGAATCTCAGTGTTGCTTTCATTTGCATCTCTCAAATGACCAGTGATGTGGAACATTTTTTCATATATTTATTTGCAGCTTTTACTTGTTTGTCTGAGAAATGTCTGTTCATTTCAGATGCCCATTTTTGAATCAGATCTTTGTATTTGGGGGGGTCTGATCTTTTTTTCTTTTTTCTTTTTTTTCCAGCTTTAATTGAGTTTATTGGTACATTTTAGGGATACAGTACAGTTACATTCCTTATTGGGATCTTGTACCTCTACATGACAAGTTGATCTTTTTTTCTTTTTTTGGCACTAAGAATCGAACTCAGGCCTTTATGCTTGTGAGGCAGGCAATGGAACCACTGAGCTAAATCCCTGGTCCTCAAAGGTCTAATTTTTTTGAGTTCTTTATACATTCTAGACAGTAGTCCTTTGAGGAGTAGCTGGTAAAATTTTTTTCCCACATTGTAGGTTATCTCTTAGCTCTGTTGGTGGTTTCTCTTGCATTGCAGAAATTTTTTTAATACAGTGAGATCCCAGTTGTTGATTCTTTGTGCAAGTTCTCATGCTGCTTAGGATTTTTTCATAAAGTTTTTTCCTATGCCAGTGTCTTCAAGAGTTCTACCTAATTTATTTTCCAGTAAGTTTAGTGTTTCTGTTTTGATATTTGGATCTTTAATCCACTTGGGTTTTAGTTTTAGTGCATGGTGAAAGATAGGGATCTAGTTTTAATCTTTGGCAAGTTGAAAGCCAGTTTTTCAAACACCATTTATTAAAGAGGCTATCTTTCCTCTAGTGAGGATGGTTGGCTCCTTTGTCAAAGATGAGGTAGCTGAGTATGTCTGGTGTTATTTCCTTTAAACCTATTCCATTGATCCTTGGGTCTGTTTCTTTGCCAGTACCATGCTGTTTCTATCACAGTGGCTTTGTAGTATAGTTTCAAATTGGGAATTGTGATACCCCCTGTCATGTCTCTGTTGCCTAGATTGTCTTTTGCTGTTCTAGTTCTCCTCTGGTTCCAGATGAATTGTTGGATTGTTTTCTCAAATTCTGTGAAATATATTGTTGGGATTTCAATTTGGATTTCATTGACTACGTATAGTAGTTTTGGAAGTATGGCCATTTTCATTATGTTGATTCTTCCTACCTAGGAGCAAGGGATGTCTTTCGATTTTCTTATATCCTCTTCTGTCTCTTTTTTCAGAGTGCTGTAGTTGTCAGTGTAGAGATCTTTTGTCTCTTTTGTAAGAATGATTCCTAGATATTTCATTTTTTTGGATTTTATCAAAAGGAATTGTTTCCCTAATTCCTCTCTCAGTCTATTATTTGTGTACATGAAGGCTATAGATTTTTGAGTGTTGACCTTGTATCCAGTTACTCTACGGCATCTGTCAATTAAGTCCAGAAGTCTTTTGGCAGAGGTTTTTGGGTCTTCTATGTAGAGTATCATATCATCAGCAAATAGTGACAGTTTAATTTCTTCCTTTCTTATCTCTATTCCTTTTATTTCTTTCTCTTGCCTAATTGCTGTGGTGAATATCCCTAGAACTATATTGTTTTTGTACTGGGGATCGAACTCAGGCCCTTGCCACTTGCAAGGCAGGCGCTGGAACCACTGAGCTAAATCTCCACCCTCTAGAACTATATTGAACAGGAGTGGTGATACTGGAATCCTTGTCTTGTTTCTCACTTTAGCATGAAGGTTTTCAGTTTTCGATCATTTAGTATGATATTGGCTGTTGGTTTTTCATAGATTGCCTTTATCAGGTTGAGATAAAGACCATCTATTCCAATTTTCTGTAGGTTCTTTTTATCATGAATGGGTGTTGAATTTTGTCAAATGCTTTTTCTGCATCTATTGAGATGATCATATGTTTTTTGTCCTTGACTCTGTTAATATAGTGTATTATATTTATTGATTTACATATTTTGAACCATCCTTGCATCCCTGGGATAAATATTGACATGGTCAGGGTATATGATCTTCTTGATGATCTTCTGCATTCTGTTTGCCAGTATCTCACTGAGGATTTTTGCATCTGTGTTCAAGGGAGATTGGCCTGTAGTTTTCTTTTTTGGTTGGGTGGTTCCCTGGTTTTGGAATCAAAGTAATACTTGCTTTTAGGGATGAATTTGGAAGTATTGCTTCCCTTTCAATTTCATTGAAGAGTTTAAAGAGTAGTAGTGATAGTTCTTCTCTAAATGTCTTAGAGAATTCAGCAGTGAAGGCATCAGAACCTAGGCTTTTATTTGTTGGTAATGTTTTAATACGTTTTCAATTACAATGAATGTAATTGAATAATAATAGACTTTTTATATCTTCTTTGTTCAACTTTGGAAGTTCATATGTGTCTGGGAATCTGTCCATTTCTTCCATGTTTTCCATTTTATTAGAGTAGGTTCTCAAAGTAGGTATTGAAGATCCTTTGGATTTCTGCTGGATCTTTTGTGACTTCACCTTTTTCACTCCTGATTGCATGAATTTGAGCCTTTTTCTTCTTTTTATTTATTTATTTATTTTTGGTACCAGGGATGGAACTTGGGTCCTTGCGCTTGCAAGGCAGGCCACCGAACTGCTGAGCTAAATCCCTGGCCCGTTTCTTCCTCTTTTTGATAAGGCTGACTAAGGGTTTATTGATTTCATTTATTCTTTAGAAAAACCACCTCTTTGATTTGTTGATTTTTTGTATTTTTCCTCTTAGTTGTCATTGCATTAATTTCTGCTCTGCTCTTTGTAATTTCCTCCCTTATATAAGTTTTCAGTTTGTCTTGCTCTTCTTTTTCTAGGAGCTTAAGGTTAAGCATTAGGTTGTTTATTTGAGCTCTCTCTGTTTTCCTAGTATAGGCATTTACTGCTATAAATTTCCCTCGTAGAACTGCTTTCACTGTGTTCCATAGATTCCTGTATGTTGTATTGGCATTATCATTTAATTTAGAAACTGTCTAAATTCTTTTTTAATTTCCTCTGTGACCCAATGGTTGTTCAGCAAGGTGTTATTTAATTTCCATGTGTTTGTGTAGTTCTTGTGGTTTCTTATTGTCTCCAGTTTAACTGCACTAAGGTCTGATAATAAACAGGGGATAATTTCAATTCCTTTGCATTTACTTAAGCATGTTTTATAAGCTAACATGTGGTCTCTTTTGGAGAATGAGCCATGTGTAGCCGAAAAGAATGTATATTCTGATTTTGTGGAGTGGAACACAATGTAGACATCTACTAAATCCATTTGTTCTAAGACTTGTTCAGTTCTATTATTTCATTGTTGATTTTTTTGTCTAGATGATCTGTTTATTTATGACAGTGGAGTATTAAGTTCCCCCACTACAATTGTATTAGTGCTTATTTCATTTTTCATATCCATTAATACTTGTTTTGTATAGTTGGGGCATTAATATTCAGTGCATATATGATTGTGATTTCTTCCTCTTATATTGTTTCCTTTACAAGGATGTTGTGGCCTTCTTTGTCTTTCTTAATTAGTTTTGGTTTGAAATTACTCTATCTGCAAATAAGATAGCTATCCCTGCTATTTCTGGACTCCTGTCACATGTAGAACTGTTTTCCATCATTTTACCCTCAGTCTATGAATTTCTTTTTGGATTAAGTGGGTTTCTTGTATACAGCATATTGTTGGATTTTGCTTCTCAATCCATTCTGCCCACCTGCTTCTTTTGATTGGTTAATTGAGGCCATTAATATTGGTGGTTATAACTGTTATGTATTGACTTTTTATTATCATGTAATTTTCCTGTTGTTGGTTCTTTTATTTTTTATTTTTCTCTCTGTCCATTTAATTTCTTGCCTTGCCTGGTATATTTCCTCTGTTGGCCCTTATGGAGTTGTGACCATCATTTTATTTTTCCGGGATATTGTTTAGAAGTTTTTGGAGTGCCGTTTTGGTGTTCATGAAATTTCTCAGTTGTTCTTTGTTGTGGAAGTATTTTATTTCCCCATCAATTTTTAAAGATAGTTTTGCAGGATACCTCAGTCTAGGTTGGAGACTGTTTTCTTTTAGGACTTGAAATACCTCACTCCAGGCTCTCCTTGACTTGAGGATTTGTGTTGAAAAGTCTGCTGTGATTCTGATGGGCTTTCCTTTGCATGTGGTTTGTTTCTTTTCTCTAACTGCTTGTAGTATTTTGTTCTTCTGTTGGGTTTCTAGAATCTTGATTATTATATGTCTAGATGTAGATTTTTTTTTTATCATGGCCATTTGAAGTCCTATATGCCTCACTTATCTATATGTCAAATTCTTCCAAATCTTTGGGAAGTTTTCTGTCATTAATTTTGTGAACAGTTTTTTTTTAATGTCATTTGTACTTTCTCCTCCTACTTCATGGATTCCTGTCAGTCTTAAATTATTCTTCTTTGCATCATCTAGGATGTTGTTGGGTCAATTTCTCATGATCCCTTACTGTTTTAAGAGATCTCTCTTTTCATGGTCACTGACCACAATCCTATCTTCTATATCTGAAATTCTGTTTTCACATTCCTTCATTCTTTTTTTTTGGTACCAGGGATTGAACTCGGGTCCTTGCGCTTGCAAGGCAGGCCACTTAACTGCTGAGCTGAATCCCCGGCCCTCACATTTCTTCATTCTGCTGCAAATGATTTTTGTAGAGTTTCGAATCTCCTGGGTATCTGTTTGAATCTGTTTCATGGATTCTGTTTCTTTCCTATTCTGGGCATTCATGGTTTCCACCATGTTCCTGAGCTCATCTATTTTTTATCTGTTTCTGTTCTACAGTCTCTAATCAGTCTTTCATTCTTCTTACCATCGTGTGGTTTTCTGGGAAATTGTTTCTCTTTTCTAGAGCTTCATTTATATGTTTTGTTGCTTCCTGTGCTATCAGTTCAGGGTATCCAGATGGTTGACTGTCAGACTTTTCCACCTTATTGCCCCCAGAGTTTACCTTTGGTGAAGTGGAAGTCTGTATTTGTGCCTTGTTTACATGTCTTCTCATTTCTATTTTTGTTGTTGGTACTGTCCTTGTTTTAATTCCTGGGTTAATACTTCTATCTTGCAGATATAGCTGGTCTTTAGGTTTTTGAGTCTCAAGTGGCTCTGGGGCAATCTCATTTTCATTATACCAGGAAGGACAACTGATTAGATCAATCACAACACCTTAGTCCAAGTGATACAATCAGCAACACAGTAGCATCAAGCACAGCTTAGAAAATGACAATTTGTGGTAGTTATTAATCTATCACCTTTAACTATGGGTATTAAATCAAACTTGAGGACCAGCCCAAAATATGTTTATAGTGAATAAACTCTTCAATATAGCAACTTTATCCTTCAGGATGGGGACTTAGAAGGAGTTAGGGAGGGAGAGATAGATAGGATAGATAAAGGTTAGAAATGGACACAGGAAGATCACATGAATTCTAGGAAGCTGTTGAAGAGAAGACAGGACAAAATATACACAAGAACCAAACAAAATAACAGCAATAGAGAGGCCAGAGACTGTAATCACTTTCTTTTAAAACTAATGGCAATTGAGAGAAGGAAAAAGAGAAGAAAAGAAAAAGAATACATTTGAGTTGGGATAGGGAAAGGAACAAAAAGGGAGATAAATGACGATCAAGGTGGGAGGGGGAGAGAAAAGAAGGTAAGAAAAAAGAGAAAGGAAAAATTTGAGAAAAGAAAAAGATAAAATTAAAAAAATGATTTGATTATCAATAAGAGAAAAATATTACTTTGAGAATAAAAAATACAACTAGAAATAGAGGGCCTCCTTCAGAGTATGCTCCTGTTGACACAATAGACAGTGGGCAGGAGTGTGCAGGACTAAGTTAATTAGTCTCAGCAAGCCAGCAGCTGTCCCCTGAGGTTCAGGCTGATTTCTGGCTGCATGGCCCAAGTTGAGATCTCTTACTTCTTGCTGGGTTGAACTCTGTAAGGTTCTACTGCAGGTTCCAGCTGTCTTTCCCCTCAAGTTAGACCAGGCTCCAGTGTGAGGTGCTGGTCCCTCTGACTTACCAACTATGGTGGTGTGATGTGCCTTTATCACAGAGATTGTCTTCACTTTTCCAGCAGGCGTCAATTTTCATCTAGGAGCCTCAGAAAAGCTCTGTTTCTCTTGTTTTCTTGTGGGGGGGAGGGCACCAACATTGCCTTGGCTCCTGTGTTGCTCTGTGCCAAAGAGGCAGGCTCATCAGAGGGTCACAAGCTGCTGCTAGGCTCCTCTGCTGCACTGTGCCAAAGGGGTGGGCCTGCAAGAGGGTCTTGCACTGCTTCTGAGCTCCTCTGTTGCTCTGCACCACGCTGAAAAGACCGGCACACCAGAGGGTTGCAAGCTGCTGCTGGGCTCCTCTCCTCTTTTGTGCCTTTATAAGCTATGATAAGAAATATAGTGAATGCTGCTGCCATGCATCATCCGATGGAAAGGCAGCCTCCTAAAAACATTGGGATGTGTCCTTATCCAGCTTATTCCCTGGATCTGGCACTGTGCAATTTCTACCTCTTCCCCAAAGCCAAAATGACCATGAAATGTGAATGTTTTGATTTGATTCAGAACACGGAGGCAGCCACAACAGTACAACTAAACACACTCTTGAAAGAGGACTTTCAGAACTGCTTCCACCAGTGGCAAGAATGATGGGATAAGTGCATCTGCAGGGAGGGGAGTTTTTTGAGATTAATGACAATGTGTCTTTTACTGTAATTTTTTACAAATAATTATTCACCATATTTTTAGATCATACTTCCTAGAAAGCATAGAGGAAATGCCAGTATCCTTCACTTTCTTTTTCATTTATATGTCATGCAGAATTTAAAAAAGAATATTTTAAGGTAATGTGTGACTTTCATCTGTATTTCCTAACAGCCATAACTTGACAAAGAATTTATTCAGATCAGAAGTAATAGGGCCAGGGATATAGCTCAGTGGTCCCATGCCTGTCTGGTAAGCACTGGGTCCTCAGTTCAATTTCTGGTCCTGGAAAAAGAAAAGAAGCAATATTTTTGGGTATGGAAAAATGAAAAGATGTTGTACTTTATGAATTTGTTACTCTAACAGGAGAGGGAAATCACCTCCCTATGGAAACAATCAGAGAATGGTTATAAATTAGCATAAAAACAAGAATGTGATAATTCAGTGTAGAACAGACAACATAAAGCTGAGGAAGCGGGGCTAAGAATAGGATTCACTGAATGTCACATGTGAGTCTTTGAAGAGAGACTTGGCCCAGACTATCAGTCAGGCAGGCCAAGGAAGAGAAAGCAGGGATGAAAAAATGGAAATAAAGTGTTTGTAAATGGGGAGGGGAGGAGGGGTGAAGGGAGGGCAGGGACAAGGGGAAAAAATGAGAACCAAGACCTGTCAGGTAAAGGTACAAGATCCCAATAATGAATGTAACCGTACTGTATACCTAAAATGTACCAGTAAACTCAATTAAAAAAAAAGGAGGAAGTTAAGGACTGCAGGGAACAATGAGGGGCTCTGCAACTCCCCTGGGGACAGCGGGTATGGAATGGAGACCAACAGGAAAGAAACCAAAGACATTAGTGGGAAGATCAACGAGGAAAGAGGTGAGGAAGGTAGAAAATGCAATCACCTGATGCATGACTGTAAGTAATTCTGTAACTGATCTCAAGTGCGAGCTAATTTAAATCCTGGAAGGGCTTAGTGCCGCAATGGAAACGGTGTGTGGGAAGTCCGTGCTTCCAGCACCGCACACAGTGGTGCAGGCTGTGCATGCCAGTGGGGACATGGGAGAAGGTGCAACACACATGTTGCCACCCTCTCCCCTCTGCTGCAAACAACAACAGTCAATCAGGACCCTGGTCTCCATGCACCTTCAGAACGTTTGTCAGGACAGCCCAGGAAAGCTTACTGTTTGTTCATTGGAATTGGCAAGAGATGAAAACCTACTGCTGCCTCAGGCTCCTGGATTAAAACCTGTAACATAGTTGTCACTGAGACATCACCTGTGAGTATGACGTGTAGCTCTCAGAGTCCTTGATCTCCACTGGGACCTCTACAGAATCTGTCACGGTAATGCTTTTCTGAAGCATTAAATTTGAAGCATGGGAAAACATTGCCTCCCCTAAATAGTTCCCCAGCTTTGAAAAGCTAGAAGATAGCTTTACCAAATCCTGTTATTTTATGATCCCCCCACAATCATTAAATATTCATTTGTTAAAGGCTTAACATCTTTCATGATTCTACAGAATTTATATTTGCACCAAAAATATTTTTTCAGAGATATCCAAAATGAGATTAATGTGACAGCCCCTATTTATTAATACAGCAGCCCAGCTGCTAGGGGATAGGGATGATTTACTCCAGCCTGTGTGTGTGTGTGTGTGTATGTGTGTGTGTGTGTGTGTATGCATTCACATGCCCCCATACCCTCACACACATGCATTCACATCTTGCATAAACCTGTGGACTCTGCTCTGGTATTTCTGTCACACTGGAGAATTCTTCCAGTTTTAGTATATGTGCTGCCGAAGCAAGCATGACACTGGAGAATTCTTGATAAAATAATCCTCTAAATACCTCTACATGTGGTTTAAATCATCAGAAAAAAACATTTGTAAAAGCACACAGAGCACCCCAAAACACGTACATCTTACTAGTTAACTCCCTTTGTAGTAAATGTAAACCATAAAAGAAAATCACTTTGAGTCAGATCCTAATATGTGTGTACTTTAACTATCCTGCTAGCATGAATTATGGTAGGTGCTCCAAGCAGGGGCACCATGGGAAAAGGATTACACATACACCGTATGCTTATAATTAGACTATTTCTTGACAGAAGGTCAAAACTATTTTGAATGCCTATGTTGCTATGGAATTTGTTTGTCCTCAGAGTTGATGAACAGGAGTAAGTGGGGTCAGTCATTTCAGGTGCTTACTGTATGACATTTCAGTGGCCTAGCATTGCACAAAATAATAAGAATTAAATGATAATTAAACCCAAAGTTTGATAGCTTTTGATCAACAAAGGTGCTGCTATTTTTTTTTTACATCTTTGTACTATAAACATGAAAAAACCCAATTTTAGACTTGGAGGTTGGGTCAGAGATGCTCCAACCTCCTCATTTTACAGATGTACACACATACGGTGGAGAGGGTATGGGATTTGTGGAAGGCCAGGCAGTCAGCACAGTTTTGTGACCAGAATCAATGGCTTCTGATGTATAATTCAATGCCCTTAAGAATTTGCTTCTGTTTGGTGCTTTTTTCCTGCTTAAAAGCACACACTTGATAATTCTTATTGTCTTTGAGAAGTTGCACCTAACCTCCGAGTTCATTGACCTCCTTGCTGGCAGCAAGGAGAGCTAAGAGGTGGTGAAGGAAGTTGTACCTGTAGCTTGTGTGCTGAACTGTGTCACCATACAATGGAATGGAAAAATGCATCCCATCTTGGGGATGGAGCCAGGGATGTTGGAGAGACCAGGTGATTTGTAGTAAAATATTTGGGCTGAATGGTTCTGAGATTGTTTCTTGTTTAAAAAAAAATTTTTTTTTTAGTTCCTTTGACACTCTGAAACCTTTAGTGCCCTTGACTTTGTACCCATTCTGGGTGTTTGGACCGAGAAATTGCTGGGACAGCTTGTGTCTCTCTTTAGTTAGCCTTACCTTGCTATCCCTGGGTGATGGAGCCTTGGCTGGTGGCCAGCCTGGCACTGGATTAAACCAAGACTAGGAGGAATTTTTCTTTCAAGACATGTCTAATGTGATGTGGGTTGCTTGATGATACTGGGTCCTGTGCATTCCAGAGTGCTGCCCATTGACTGCTACATAGCTCTGGGGAGGACTTGAGTCACTGTCTCCACCTGCTGTGCTCCAAATAGATGACCAGTGGGGTTGGTAGGCTCAGAGGCATCCTGCCATTTCCCCTTTCTTTTCATGAGATACATGAACTATACCTGCTACAAAACCTGGGAGCTGACTCTGACTAATTTTCTTCTATAAAAGAGAATGTTTTGTAGGTCTCCAGTCCCCAGGACTTCAACCCTCCCAGTGTGTGGTGACCAAGGACTATAAAGAACAACCACGTGCTCTTGTTGGTTGCAGTCTGCTCATACCTGACGTCTTTTATGTTTCTCTTTTGCTTCTTTGTTTGGCGTGGAAATCATGAAAAGTGGCTGATTTCTCTGTCTGTGTTGGAAGATGATAAGGTGATCTGGAACCAGAAAGAATTCTGCAGTTGCCTATGAGAGCAGAAGGAACCTAGAGATTGACAGAAATCTTGGGGAGAGCATTGGGCTTTCTTCATGTGGTTTCAGGACAGTGTTATCTGGATTCTACTCCCACATCTGGATTGCATTAATGACAAGTCATGGCCAAACCTAATATCTTTCTCTCCTCTGTCTTCCCATCTCAGGGAGGTCTTGTTTCTGAGGCATTTTAAGTTTTCATTCCTTAGGTGGAGCTGCTTTCTCTTCCCTTCAGAAAACATGGAGGGACAGAAGAGGGCCCACATTCGTGCTCTGTTTGGGTTTCTTGTTTCCAGGGTGGGTCCACTGGCAGGTTCAAAGAATGTTCCATGAGAAACAGAAAATTCTCATCACAGGTCCATATCAAAATCACATTTTATTTAATTGGCAGTGAAGATATTATGTGTGCAAATATTGAAAGAATTCTCTAAGTGAAGGGTCTGAAAAGTGGGATTTTTCAATCTGGATGTCCTTTCCTCATCAAATGAGTGTATCTGCTGTGTACCTGTCTTAGTTGCTGGGTATCCAGATTGCTGCATATTTTCCCTGTAACAAAACTCAGTTATTTCTATGCCTCTGAAGCCAGTGTCTTGCATTCCACAAAGCTTTCATGGTATCACACTGCCCCTAGTCGTGTTTAATGCCTTAGTGCTGTAGTATTTCTTAATTAAAATGAAACAAAGCAAAATTTAGACCCCTTGGGAGTAGAAGGGACTTTTTGAAAACTGGACTCATATAGCTGAATAGTCCTGGGATTGAGGTCTACCTCAGGCATGGCTGGATTAAAGAGCTTAATTACACACGGTCAAGGCCAGTCTTGCTCTCTCTCTTGCTCATCAGTTTTCAGATGATGAACAAAGAGCTACTAGAAGGCATACTCATAGTGTAGCTTTACTGAGACTCTAGGGTGAAGAGAAAATCTTTCCGGATGAATCTGGCGGAGTATGTGGAATATGCCAGAATATGACTGTCTTGGTTTGTGATTATTCCCCATGCCCAAAGCAATCATTGCATCTGGCTCATAGAGTAGTTCAATTGGTCAGGTGTGGATCATGTTCCCAGTCCAGTCCCATGGCCAGTGAGCATGGGCCAATGTGGATCGGTTCTCCATAACGTAGATGAATTATGATGGCAAAGGAGGAAGGGGATGATGGATAGGCATACCTAGCACATTCCCACTAACCGCAGAGGTGTTGCTACTGAGTTATTGTGCTTTGACAGGCTGGGATGTGGGACGCGGTTTACTCAAGGAGGGACAGTGTTTCCAGGGGCGCAACATTGGGAACCCAATAACATAGCCCCCAACTATAGGAATTTTAGGAAACAGATACATAACCACATAAAGAGGCCAATGTTAAAAATATACATTTACGACACAAAAATAGAATTCATGTTGCTAAATGAATGTTAGCAGCAGAGGGAAATAATTTGAATTAGCTTTTTATATACTTAGTGTTAAACAAGAATATACATTGCAAATTCCATCAAAATATTCATTCTTATTTACTTATTAGGTTCCCTTTTCGTTATTATCTCCCTACAATTTATCTAGTGTATATTAATAAGTAAAATGCACACACCCACTTATTCACTCCTCTGTTCTGTGGAGTTACCAGGGGTCTACTCACAGATCTGGGAATCACTTGGCCCAGTTTAGAGTCTGATATACATTTAACTCTCTCCTGAAATGCATTGTATAGTTAAGCTAATGCAAAGTTGGCTTCTCAGAGATTGTATCGGTGTAGCAAAAAATCAAAAGAGAAGATGAGATACACAGAGATCTTTATTAGTCAAATGCAAGCCTTTGTGTGTTACAGTTTCATAAATGAATTTTTCAAAGCAGATAGAGAAAATCTGTTATTTAAATAACCAAAGCACATAGCACATACAAAATCTTTTATCCAGCTTCAGAAATCTGAAGCTTCTAGCTTGCCTGATTTGTTTTTCATTTCCAAGAGATACAAGTTTTAACGTTAAAATTTTCATCTAACACTTCAGGAGAAGGCTGAACTTCTCTGTAATACTTTTCTCTTGATTCTTAATTGTAGCATATATCATATATACAGCAGTTTAATTTATATACAATTTACAAAGCTGTATACTGGTATAACATCTAGATTGATTCCTAGTAATTTAGAATATTACCTGTAAGAAGTTTATTACACTGAACTCTTGAGTTAGGAACAACTTGAGTTATGCCCAAATCTTGAGTTTTGACCTAAATGCCAGCCACTTGTGCTTCCAGATGGTCTCAGACGCAGATTTAACCCTTACAGAGTCATGGATGGAACATTCCAGCATCCTTTCCTAGGTTGGGTTAACTGAGAGATCCTGGGCCAGGGTCTCTCTAAGGACACTGAGGTCTGCCTGTGTACAGGAGAGAGGCTGTGAAGGCTGTGGAGAAGAACCTGCGCCATTAGTCAACCAACTTGAGTTACAACCAGCCCTTGGGAATGAATTGAGTTCATAAGTCAAGGGTCCACTGTTTATATCCCTCACCACAACATCTCTCACCTTCCTCTGAGAACAATCTATAGTACATTCCTTAAGTATTTTCTTGCTTTTTAAATAGTTTTATCACCTATTTATGCATCCCTAAGCAATGCTTCTTCATTCAAGTTTGCCTACTTAGGAACTTTTAAGAAGTAAAATAATCTTGAGCATATTCCTCTAAATCTTATTTATTCTGGTCAACATTGTTTGAGATTCATTTATATTTGCTAATTTGGTGTGTGTGTAATTCTGGGGATTGAACTCGGGTCCTTGAGCTTGCAAGGCAGGCCACCGAACCGCTGAGCTAAATCCCTGGCCCTCCATTATCTAATTTTTAATTTTTTTGTTTGTTTTTCTATCTTTGTGCATTTGAAAATATTTTCCTTTAGGCACTTTGTCATTTTTTTCTATTTCTAAGAGATTTTTCCCCTCTTCTTCAATGTTTTTCTTGTATTCAGTTAACTATTATTCTGTATTCTTCTTTTTTGTACCTTTCTGTTAACAGGTTTTAGATTTCTGATTTCTGATGTTAGTTATTTTTTTCAAACCCAAAATAAATGTTTGGGAATACGTAGTTCTATTTCAAGCATTGTGTTACAATGTTCTTCCGTTTTGCAGGTTTTTTGGGAGAATTTTTATCAGATGAAATATTTTTATTTGTATATTTTGTTCTCTTACTGCAGTGGCTTTGAATAGATTTGTTCTAATTTCTCCTACTTTAGGTGTTTTATAGATGTTCCCGGTTCGGCATCATTCTCTACTGTCAGTACAGTGAGGTATATATTTTTAATGAATGATACTGTATGGTGGCTGTGAAAGTGGAGTTGTTGGAATGTCTTGTGATTCTCTTTTGTCCACAGAAAATTGTGACTTTTCTATTTCTTTTTACTTCCATACCCCAGAAGAGTATGTCAATTCTCTTTGTCTTTATCTCTTTCAAAAGTAATATTTCTTCAAGATCATCACCTCTAGTTTGTCAAGTTCTTTATAACTGGTTCTATGACCCACAAAGTTCCAGATTTGTATTTATCATTTTAATGTCTATTGAGAGATTTTCTGGGTGTGATTTTTGTCTGTTTCATCTCTATCCTTCACTCATTTTTTTCCCATGGAGAATCTTAAGACAAAGAAAGTAATGAAATTATGAATAAAGAGGTCGGTTCTAGAAGATATAACATTTATAACTATATATGTATCCAATATGATAGCACCTGAATAGATAAAACAAGGATTAATAGATCTGAGAGGAGAACTCGACAGCATTGCAAGAATGCCAGGGGACTTCAATATCTCACTGAGAAGCTTTGAGCTAGAGTTAGAAAAAAGAAAGAAGACACAGATAAAATTATAAGTAAAAGAGAAGACATTGCAACTTATATTACAGAAATTCAAGGGATCCTGAGAGATGACTATAAATAATTATGTTAAACAAGTTGGATTCACTAGGAGAAATCTGTTGGGATGATCTCTTTTCTATATATTACCAGTGCAACTAATAATATGCAATTGCTAATTTTTGGCCTGCTCTTTATTTCACAGCATATCAAATATGGCTTTGTATATCATTTAATAACAGTAATAATTTGTTTTGTTCATGTGAATTCAATAGATGAGTTCTCAGTTTTTATTTTAGTCATCTACTAAAGGAAAACATGAAACTGAATATCTTTATACTGTTTGATATTTTATATATTATATTGTCATGATTAATTAATATAATATGTGATACATTATATTGAATCATTACAAATTATATCTGGTGTATTATATATAATATGTATATACACATTATGTATATATAAATTTGCTTTTTGGTATACAGTTCTGAAAATGGATATAATCATGTAATGATCACAAAAATCGAGATATGGAATGTTTCTATAATCTCTAAAGTTCTTTTATGCCTATGATACCTAGCTTCTGACCAACTGCTGATTTGTCTTCTATTCCTGTAGTTTCACCTTTTCCACAGAGTTATGTAAGAGGAATTGTTAAATGTTTGTGTGCTGAGTCTGATTCCTTTCACTCAGCATAATACTTTTGGGAAGACTTTTATGCGCCAGTGGTTTGCTCTTTTTATTGCTGAATAGTGATGAGGGAACAATTCTGAGATGGCCTAAATGTAATCACAAAGATTAGAGAATGGCGTGTGGGAAAAGATAAAAGGAAGTTAATTAACAGCTGTGGGCAAATACAATCAAAAGCATATTTCAATTTCTAAATTGTGTTGAAACATTGACTTAAATGTCATCACGGCCACCATGCAAATGTTCCAACAACAGCCTTCAAGTTTAAAAGGCTGCGGAATGATATAAGCAATTCAAAAACTCCAAAGTTAGACTTAATAGGGAGCAAGTAAGACTAAGTCTCCTTTAAAATTAAGTCAACAAAGTCAGGCGTCAGCTGAATTTCACATTTCCTCACCTGCTCCGTGCAGGCTCAGTTTGCATTGGAATTTAGAATGCAGGGCAAGGGGAAGGGGAGGAATTCTGCAAAAGACAACTCCCAGAAGAGTGGCCACTGTTACACGAAGGGGAGAGAGAAAAATTATTTGTTCCTACTATGTAGTTTGATGCACTATGGTTTTGTAGGGAGGGGGATAATTTTCTCCTTACCTTTAATCATTCTTAACTGGAAATCTTTGTAAAAAAGAAATACTGCAAGAGAAAGAAAAGTATATTTATTAATATGTATAGGTCATGTATATATGGTATGATAAAAAACCACAGTGAATACTTAAAAATTTATTACAATAAAAGACATATTACTCAAAATACTCTTCCTCTTTTTGGACACACTTATCCCCTTATTCTTTCCACTTTCTGAAACATTTCTGGAAGTGCTCTTCCATGAGTATTTTCAGTTGTGCTGTTGTGGCTGCTTTGATACACTGAATTAATACAAAATGTTTATCTTTTATCATCATTTTGATATAGGGGAAGAGCCAGAAGTCATGTGGTGTTAAATCCATTGAATAGGTGGATGAGAACACACCATAATTTTTTGGTCCTGGGGGTCAAAATCAGGACCTTGCACTTACCAGGCAGGCGTGACACCACTGGGCTACATCCCTAGCCCACAACATAATGTTTTTATTTGACAGAAATTTCCATAAGCATTTTGAATTTATTCTGAATATTGAGGCTGTTATGAAATGACACTCACAAAAGCAGACTTCCAGAACTGGTTCAGAAAGTCTCAAGACAATGGGTTAAGTGATGTGAAGATGGGGTAGAGCTTTGATGGGATTACTTGAGGGGTTGTCTTTTACCGTAATATATTTTTTATTTTTAACTTAATAGCTCATTATATTTTTTGATCACATAGCATCAAAGGAAGAAAACCCTAAGACATGAGTGAATCTCTTGAATAGATTTTTTTAAAAAAGTATTTTAATTTTATGTTTAAATATCTTTCTAATCTGAAACAAAGAAAGAAGGATGCGGGTAGTGGTCTAGTTAAGGAGACATGGCCAGGAAAAGCAGGTGGAGTGAGGATGAGGTGTTTCATCAGATTTAGGTCTATGAATTCTCTGTTGATTGAGTCTTAAATGATGCGGTCATCCTTCTCTTTGGGGGTACATACAGGGAGATGCCCCACAAATGCAAATGTCAGTTCTCATTACACATGGATATTTCTCTTAGAAAAGAACTACTTTTCAGAGACTAATCCTGAATCTGTTGTTTCTTAAAATGACTAACTCAAATTGACTAATGTACTAAAAAGTCGTATTTTGGGAAAGCACATTCTGGCCTCTCCAGTCATATTTTGTGGCAGTGTTCCCTGCGCTACATCAGTTTGTTATCCACTCGCCAGCTAAATAGCATATGAGTTGTTTCCAGTTTTAGTGACTATGACTAAAGCCACTATAAACATTCATATTCAGATTTTTATTTGAACATATGTTTTCATTTATTTTGTATCTACAAGGATGTTGTGAGGTTATAGGGTGGTGTATGCATAACCTTTTAAGAAATTTCCAAACTGTTTCCCCTAAGTGGCAGAACTATCTTTCCATTCTAGGAGAGATGCGTGAAAGTTCTAATCGCACAACATGTACATCAGCACTTGATACTGTCATTTTTTTCTTTTTGCTAATCTAGTTTCTTTGTAGTATCGTTGCAGTGAGTGATGGAATCCTTGTTTCTTTGTGTGACAAAGCATGGATGTGGCATGTGACAGTAAAGAAAAAGTAGCAAAGTTTAATGAAGTTTAATTCAGGGTGAGTGGGCTCACATCAGTGGAAAGGAAAATGGCACAAACACTGAAAATGTTACATTTAAGAATTTAAAGTGTTGTACCCAGTCCAGGGCGTCTGCCCGTTGGGTCTTTCAGAGTTTGAGTGCCAACGTGATTGACAAAAGGGCTGAGTCGTGCCAGCTGTGTCTACTGCGCATGTCCTTTCCCATAATTCACTGTGTTGTAATTGGATGTATGAGATGCGGTCCATATGCATGAACCTTTACGGAGCTCTGAGAGAAGTAAGGTTATTATAGGTCTTGCAGGAGGATCTGGGGCATGTGTGTTCTAGCTCTACCTGCAGGTTGTAGGCCTGAGGACAAAGGTTGGGAAAGTTGGCTCTGGGACATTGTCCAGGCTCCGGTGAGTGGAGCAGAGTGGTCCATCGGCCTCAAATTGCACTGTTATCATCATGGTTTTATGACTAATGGTGTCAGGCATCTTTGAATATACTTGTGTAACAGTTGTACTGTGTGTCTTGTTTGGTGAAGTGTTATGTATTTTGTCTATTTTCAACTTGGATTATTGCCCTATTATTGAAATTTGAAAGTCATTCATATATTTTTTACTCAAACTGTATATCAGGTATGTTTGGTAAATAGTTTTTACCAATCTGTGGTATATTTTTTTCCATTTTCTTCACAAATGAAATGTCTTTGATGAATAGAAGCTTTTGATACTGCTGGGAATGTAGCTCAGTGTTGCAGCATCTGCCCGGCAAACGCAAGTCCCTTAGAGGTCTGGTACACACACACACACACACACACACACACACACACAAGTTTTCAATACTGATGAAGTTTGATTTATCAAACTTGCCTTTTGGATGATGTCTAAAATTACTGCCCAACCCAAAGTCACAGGATATCTTTTCTTCTGTCTTATGTTACAGAAGCTTAAAGTTTTAGTTTTTTAAATTTAATCTTATGACCCAGATAGGCTGATTTTTATTTTATCCTATGATCTAGATAGGTATGCATTCTGGGTCAAAATTCATTGTTTTGCATGTGGAGATCCAATTATTCTAATGTGTTCAAAAGACTGTCCCCTTTCTAATGAATTGATTTGGCAGCATTACATTTTGGTAAATAACATAAATCAACAATCTGCATATTATGTTCAATTCTATGATCAAATCTGTCTGTGCATCACATGTTTAACTGGGATGGCGTGCTACACTTAAAAATAATAATCAAAGCTTCTTAGAGCATGTTGAATTTTAACACTTTTTTCCCATGTAGCAGCAAACACTTGGGTTTGGGATCAGACTCATTTAGAAGTTCTGACTTCCCATTAGAAAAAGCTAAGTGTGCTCTTGATCTTTGGGATCACTTACTTTAAAGCTTTTCACAATGTTAAAGCCCCAAACAGCCAGGTGTGCTGGCACGTGTCTATAATCCCAGCACTAAGGAGGCTGAAGTAGGAAGATCACTGTGAGTTCAAGACCAGCCTGAGCTGCATATGGATTCAAGGCCAGCCTGAACTGCATAATGAGACTCAGTTTCAAAAAAACCGAGAAAACAACAACACAACCCCCAAAACCCCAAAACTCAAACTGGAAGAAGTTCTTATTTTATAGTTCTTTGGAATTTAGAATGAACTTTTGCATAGAAATAATATTTATAAAAGAATTATATACATAGGCTATCTAATAAAATTTTGATTCATCATGAAGAAATGCCATATATTTATAACAAGAAATAGAAACAGCAGGTATATGAACACTTACTGAGATTTTTATGGCAACATCTTTAAAATATTTTAATTGTTATAAATACTATTTTGACAGGACCAGTTTAATCTGCAAATGTGGCTTTTTGTATTTTTGTTGTTGTTATTTGTTTTTGTTTTTGATACCAGGGATTGAAGTCAGGACCTTGTGATTGCAAGGCACAAGGGTGCCACTGAGCTAAATCCCTGGCCCTCTTTCTATATTTTTGATACAGTAGCATAATTATTTTAGGCATTTATGGGAGCATGGTGATATTCATTAAGGGCCTATTGTGTACAGACAGGTATTAATTCTTTTCTAAAGTTATTTTAATTGATCTTACAACAGCTCTCAGAGGTAGGTAGTTTATCTCCACCTTGTAGATTAGAAAATTGAGATTTAGAGAAGTTATGCAGCTTATTTAGGATCTCGCAACCAATGTGCTGGATCTGAAATTCAGATCTAGTTCTCTCTGGCTCCAGAGCCCACTGTTTCCTTCTGGCTGGTCCACTTTCTGAATCGTGGACTAAATGACGGGGAGAGAGAGCTTCCTTCACGAGTAAAGAGGGAAGAAAGGAAGCTCAAGGGGGATGAGTGCGTTTGAATGAAAAAGATTAAGGTAGAACTCAATGATTCATGAGGGATGACTCAGCAGGGTGAATATATTCTGCCGTGAAAGCCCGTGGGTGGAGAGAAAAGATCGGGGTAGCAAAGAAAAACCAAATGAGTTCCTCTTTCCGACCACTAGGTGACACCGTTGACAAAACACCTCGGCTGCTGTCTGGAGGAGCCCGGAGGGGGTGGGGCTGGGTGCGGGGAAGGTGAGGCAGGGAAGCAGGGAGAGAGGGACGCTGAGGGTTTTAGGAGCAAGCTGCAGTCCACCTCAGTCTTGGCTATGTGAAGCAGTCAGAGGACGTCAGGCTCACGGAGAGGTCCTCATTGAGGAGGGCGTCCAGAGCACTCGCCTCTATCTGTGCCCTTTTGTTCTTAATGTGAATCATTTATATTTGTGCCAAATACCAAGTAAATGCAGCGTCAGGATAGGGATTAAGTGCACCGAATCTGCAGCTTGGCTTTAGTAGGTCTGGACCCTGGCTCTGCTACTACTAGTTGTGTGGCATCGGGCAATGAATCTAAACTTTCCGAGCCTCAGTTTCCTCTGTAGAAGTGCGAGAAGAGTACGTAACTCAAAGAGATGCCATGGAGGTAAAATGAACTGACAGATGTATCTTCCCCAAATTTCTTGGCAAATGTCATCTTCGTTATTATTGTTGGTGTTAAGTAAATACTCTTGAGAAAACAACAATTAAAATGATAAGTGAATGAGTTAACAGCTCCAAAATAGCAAGAGAGAGGCTTTTGATTTCCGATAATATAATTGGTTTTGCTTTTGTTGAGTACAAGCAAAATGCTGTTAGTTTATATGAGCACTGTGGTGAGCCTCGCATGTACCTTTTAATTTCTTAATAGAAAGAAATGGCTCTTTCTTTGCATATTTTGCCAAAAAAATCGCATGAATATTGTAATGTTCATGGCCATGCTAGGAAAGATGACGAAATCTATCTCTGATGTCTTTCCAGCTCTTGCACGAACGACTGTGCCCTTCCTTCTTTCTTCCCTCCCATCCCCGATCTTCCCTCTACTTCTCCCTGCACTTCCAGTAGTCTAGGCACCCTTGTCCCCTCTCTGGATACTGCGTGTCATCCCAGTCCAAAAGCTGTAAAGTTACTTCTTCTGTGTTTATCCTATTCCCTTACAAACGTTCAATAAAGCCAATCATTCTATCTTTGGAGATCAAAATTTGGACTTGACTGATTGGTAAATGAGAATCAATGGATTTTTTTTTATACTTTACCATAACCAGGAATATTCACATTTTAAAAAGACTTTTTAACTTAGATAAATCTGTAAGTGATGGCACTTCTGGCCACATGAGATAATGGAGAATTTTGAACACTATGAGGAAGATTAGGAGTAGAGCAGCCTTCTTTAAATTATAGCTCCTAGGTGACCACCAAAGTCACTAAAAGCTCAGAGATTTTTATTCATTTAATATTTAAAACTTTTTCTTCAGCTTCTAACCATAGGAAAACTAATTCTCTTTAACTTCTTTTTATTTTTCCATTTTTCAACACTATTAGTGTGGCAGAGACACCTAGATACTTTTCTATAGTCATTCTCTTTTCCTGCCATAGTAATAAGCTTCTGATTTTCCAGCTATCAGAATAAGTACATTCCCCAGCTTCCCTTGCAGCTAGAAGTAGCTGTGCATTTTCATTTGGACAATAGAATGCAAGCAAGAATGTTGTTTGCAATTAAGGAACATCATAAAGGAAAGGATCTGTGTAGCTCCTCTTCCTTTCTTCTTACAGTTGGCTGGAAGGCAGATACAAAGACTGGAGCTTCACCCACTGTCTTGAATCATGCCACTGAAGTTCACTCCATAGGGAGACACAATAGGAAGTGGGCAAGAGCCTGGGTCCATGATGAATCAATCAGATTACTGGACCTGCTTTGGACTGCTGAACCCTGGAACTTTGGCATAACAGAAAACTGTGTGTTTAAACCATGGTTCCCATGTGTTTTTGTTATATACAACTGAATTTCATTTAAACTACATACTACTAGTAGTGGTTATAATTGAAACTAAGTAGCTAGCTCATGGATAGTTGTGAATACATGAAAAGTGCGATTCAGATTCAGTGAGATAGTTAGCTGATTTTTTTTTTTTTTTTTGCAGTTAATATCTGTGATACCTGGCTTTAGCTTCTCAGCTGTGGAATCTCTTACTTCAGTGCTGTATGCTATAAATCAGTGCTGCTCAACAGAACTTGGAAGTGATGGAATGGCTTACATCTCAATCACCCCTTTGGAAGTTGGCTCTACTGGCCAACTGTAGAGCACTTGAAATATTGTTTTTTGTGAATAAGAAACTGAATTTGAAACTTTGTTCTTAATTAACCTAAACTTAGCTCCATGTGGCTTTGGCTGCCGAATAGAATGGGGTGTCTCTGATTGTGAGAGTTTGCTCATAGTCAACTCACCCACCGTTTTTCTTAATTTGAGCTACATTCTAAGCAAAGAAACTGAATACTGAAATGGACAATGGAGTGGTGAAGTCAGTTAAAGCTAACAGAAGTTGCCTCTTAGAAAGAAAGAATAGAAGAAATCCCCCCACAGTAAGAATATGCCAAATACATTTACCTTAAATGTGTCACATCGGAATATTTTTGAGTTTCAAAACATGGAAGGTTGAAATAGAAATTTTTTGTAGTAGCCTTAGCAGTCAAATGTGGTCAATGCCCACAAAGTTGACCTTTGATCCAATACTATCTTCTTAATGGTTGCACTGATTTCCGGGCTAATTCCCTTGTTTCTGGCAAATAAAAAGGCCTCTTTTAATCTCAGGTGATCTGCTCTGTGCTGTAGGTGGTACAGCATAGGCGTAGCTGTACAGTGGACTCCCTGCTTTCAGTTGTAAAACTGTGAATGGTTAAAACATATACCCTTCGCTAGTAGCTTAACTATCATAGGCACTATCAGCATGGCTTAGAACCAGAGCTATCATTAACAAAGTAGACCTCCCTTATTTTCTAACTTTGCACTCTAATCAGATTTGCAAGAATTGGTGAGGTGAAGTCAGGTCTTTTGGCCTTGGTGTATGAGGGGACTTGTCTTTTAAAGACAGCTTTCAATTTAGAAAATAACACCGGAATCCCGCCCCCACTACCCAAACATCTTCATTAAGAGAACACACCTACCACACACACACAAACACACACACATGGTGGGGGAAACTGTGCATTGTGCTGGATGTTGTAATTTTCTGAGCAAGTGGCTTTTCTGGGTTATGAATTATTTAATTGAGATGCCTCCCTGAGTCTTTGCTTGGATTGCAGAAAGTAATGCTTCATAAGTGACATAAAAAAATGTGTGAGGGCTCTATTTTCCAAAGGCTAACTAGTAGAACTTTGAATTGCCTTTTTCCTTATGCCTGTCCTTTCTTGTCTGATCCAAAAATTTATTGAGTAGGGCAGGCTATCACTGTTACTAGAGGTAAGGTACTATCACCTGGAAAATGTGTGTTCCCTTTGTGGGCTCAGAGAGTTTTAGTGTCATCCAGACTTAAGGTCAAATCCTGACCCCACCATTTATTAGCTGTGTAATATTTGGCAATTTTTAAATTTCTCTGTGACTTGGTTTATATATCTATCAAATGTGGGTGATGATAACTTCTGTATCACAGGGTCATCATGTGATTTAAGTGTTATAATTCAAGGTGGCTAGTATTGTCTCTGCAACACAACTGTTCAATAAACAATAGTGTTATCATATATGGTTTCAAACTAGCGAGTATATACATTATCTTTATTTATTAAAAAACATTAAAATGTCCAGTTATATATACTCTTAATCCAAGCATATGGTTACTGACATGGATCCCCAAATATAAAAAATACATATGAACTACATTGTGTTAAAATTGAAATCATGTTTTTGTGGAGGAAGGGGACTATTTGGTTAGTAATTTATTTCATAGGAAAATTTAAGGCTATATGGCAAAAGAGGACTCAAGTATTTTGAGAAAGACAAGCCAATCAAACGTGTTGCTAAGTACCAGGAATTTATAAAATTTATTGTCCCTTGAAAGATTAAATAAAACCTGTTTAACTGAATAGGGTCATGCAAAAATATAAACTCATCTTTCTAAGCAGGACAAGGGAGAACTTGTCCACTCCAGACCCTGGAAAGTTAGAGGAAGTGAAAGTGGGACTCGCAATCTGGAACTAAGAACTATGGAAGAGAATCAGCTCAGAGTGTGGAGCTGGTTGAGGGTCTTGTTGGTTGCAGAATATGCAAAAAAGATCTGAAGACTGAGAAATCTAGCACAGAAGGATCCCAAATAAGTGTTAGTAAAATGAAAACTTTTGGTTGTTTATTATTAGATGAATGTGAATCAAAACTATCATACCACCCCAAACAATGGCTTAATAAGGCAGAGGTTTATTTCTATTTCATGTAAATGAAATCTGGAGACATGAAATTCATAGATGATTTAGTAGTTTCATGAACGTAGGGAGGTAGCTTTTTCCCAGCTCATTTCTCTATCATCCCTGAGTAGTGATCTTGTCTTTTATGGTCCAAGATAGGGGCTAGAGTGCTAGCCATCACAACCACATTTCAGACAGCAAGATAGTATGAATGGAAAAGAGGCTAGGTGTAGATCTAGCGTGCTTAAAGATAATTTCCTGGAATCTCGCACATAGTAGTTTTGATTACATCTCGCTAGCTAGAATTTAGGTGCATATCCATAGTTAGCTGTAAGAAAGTCTGGACAATGAGATATTTAATCTGGGAAAATTTTTTTGCCAAGACAAATTTGGAGTTCCATTATTTAAGAAGAAAGGGAAAATAAATATTAGTCTAGACTGCTAACAATTTCTACTAGCATCCATTCTCTCTCACCCTACATCCTAACAGAATCTAGATTTTCTTTTAATGGTTGCTTCTTCATTGTGTGTTGTGTGACAGCCTTAAACTTTGGGCAAGATGAATTTTACTTCCACTCTGGAAGCAGACCCTAATTGGTTAATTGTAGAGAAGCGTGGTTCTGCTGATCTTTCTAAACATTTTAATTATTTTCTGGCTGCAAAAGAAGACAAATCTATTAATTGTCTGAACAAAGAACTCATTCCATCAACAAAGCAGTGAAAGATGCCTATTATGACATTGTGTTTATTAAAGGCATGTTTATATAATGTGTATATAAATTATGTAATACCTGTATCTTTGACATTCCTATTTATCAGCATATGATATATATTATGGGCACAGGGCCAATATAAATAGCTCCCCCCTCTTCTTTTCCAAATGGGATTTTTAAAAATTGCGTTTGTCTTGTTCTCTAGCATTGTGTATGAAGTATATTGGTGACATTTACTTCATGACTTAGCCATGTGTCCCTGGATTATGGGCAGGGATGGTAATGCAAAATCTGTCAGAGAAGTTCCAACATCGGGTACAGCTCCTAGATTTACATTGCATTGTGCCCCATTGAGTATGTTCACATTTTTGTCTACATTTGTATGGAGAAGGTGAATGTGTGGGGATGTTAGATAACCAAAGGGGTGGACTGTAGAGAACATTCATTGTTGCTTACTCAGGGTTTCATCTCTTCTTTGTCTTCTTCCTAACACTCCCTAGGTCTTGGGGGAACAAACTTACCCTTCTGCATTGCATTGTACATATGGAATGTGCTGGTTAGAAATAATTCAGATAATCCCACAGTGATTGGGCCAGGCAACCCAGACCTAAGTCATTCAGTGCACATGCACCTCCCCTTGTCTTTAGAGTGGTTTGGGGTAGTCTAATTAGCACAAAATTCAAAATTTGTACTCAGTCACATCGACAGGGATCTCACCCCATCCCTGCATTTGTTTCTTACTCATTCTCTTTCTTCCTGTGTCTCCTCACCACCTTCTGGATATGAATAAAAAAGCTGAATTGCTAATGACAGCTGTCTTGTGACAGGAAAGGAATCACTCTAAGAAACAACCTCACATACAGAATGAATCTGGGAGAAACAAGCCAGTCCTGATCAAACAGCATCGGAAGCTCATGTTACTGTTGGCCTTTTCACTTAGTCAAGCAATAAGTTCTTTTTATTGTCAGTTTGAATTGACTGATCTGATATTTACAACCTGGCGAAATGAATTACTTACTTCATAAAACCTTGAGGTCAGGTTGACATCGGGGGCTCAAACCAGATATGAGTTCTAGGTTACAGAAGTGGTAACAAAGCTTCTTAAATAAGAAGTTCTACTTCAAACAGGAGACTGTAATGGAATGGCATAAAAAAATAAATGTTCTTCTCAGGGCTTGATCAGCAAAGCTCTGAAGGTGCAGAGTATGGCTATGTTGCCAGCTACTGAGTAGACCAGAGGGCAGAGATTGCCCTACCACTGAGTTCTTTCTCATGAACTATCAGTCAAAAGCCTTCATAGAAGGCGCTGAAAGAGTAAAGAGATAGCAAAAGGATGCATTAAATAATCAATCAAAAAAGCTCAAGTACCATCATGAAAGAAATAGTAAAATAGGGCAAGAGTATGGACTTCAGAGTCTGACCTGGTTTTAAATGCTGGCTCTGCCACTTCCTAACAAGTTGTCTAACGTGCCTTGTTTTCTCATTTGTAAAACAAGAGAAATTTAATAATACCTTGTTTGAGAGTGGTTACAAATATACATGTGATATTTTATGTAATATTCAGAACAAAAATTCAATTAATGAGGAATAATTATTGTAATTATTATTTATTACTAGAACTAGGATCGTACCTGTTGGAACTCTCGATGGGCTTTTGGAAAGCAGGGTGGGCTGCAAGCTTTTGTGACTTTGGCAGGCAGGCTGTCCTGCTGTGCATTGATCATATGACTGTTCACTTTTGGGAGGCTCTTGGTGATTTTGATACTTTCTTGACACCTTTAGGCAAGAGAGGAGCCATCCTTGGTTAGAGTAGTTTCCTCACTTGTCCCAAGAGTAGCAAATAATTTTTTTTCCCTGAAGTCACTCTTGGTTTTCTGGAAAGAGGATGGAAGCCAGTATTGAAATTGCAGTGGCAGGCACATAGTAGGTACTAGTAAATGCTGCCAGCAACTTGAACACAGGGAATTATTTTCCACCAGACCTGATGATTAAAGGCTACTTTGGAAAGGGCATTGAAAGAGATAAGCAATACTGACTCTGTTACTGTCTCCATATTTTTAATACAATTTTGTACTGAATCCATTTAAGTTCTGGAGTGAGATCTAAACTCTTAAGAGAGGTAAAGCAGTTGACTACAGCCTATCTCCTGTAGGAATGGTTCTAGTTTGGGATGCTGGACTCAGAATTTCTCAGCACTCAGGCTGAGGTTTAGAGGAAAGTTTTGCAGTTGTTAGCTCACTCTGTGGCCTGAGGCAAACCATTTAACCTCTTGGTGTCTGGATTTCCTCATCTGTGAGACAGGGATAATAATACTTCCCTACCTCACAGGTGTGTTAGGGCATTAATTAATGTTTGTCTATTGCTTGGGGATCTGAGATGAAAGGCAAGCATCATTGTTGGGTTGCTTTAGGCAAGACTAGATTATAGTCCTCCAGATGGGCTGCATATGGGAAGTGGTTTTAGCAAAAGATTTTCCCAAATGAGATGCAGGCTTTAAGGTTTGGGGCCACTTCAAAAGAAAAGGTACCAGGGGAACTTCATCTTCTCCCCCTTGCGTTAGTTGGCTCAAGTTTTACTACCTTATGGGTTCAGCAATCAGCATCCCAGTTCCATGTTTTAATCTATTCAGCAAGCAGTATTTAGCTAGTCTATTTTTTTTTAGTGATCTCTGCTCTACATAGAATTTTAATGATCCACATGAACTGGGTGAGGGTATGGCTGCAGCAAACTCCTAATTGCTTGTAAAGACTATTTAGTGTGGCAGGTCTCTTTAGTCTGTCTATTCTGTGATAAAGTAGATCAATGAAATTGTTGTTTTAACAGCAGCAAGTGGACAAGTCAAGTAGGAAAGAGGTTACGATCTTTTTATTTGAAGTCCCTTATCTCTGCCCTCCACTATTTTAAAAATAGCCTTCTAGACTAAAAACCACTAGTGTGTTCTTGAAAGTGTTCAAAGAGCATTTTTGGAAAGGACTTTTGGGAAAACAGAAGGTCTTGCTGGGAGGAAGAGGGGGAAACAAAACAACAAAATCCTCTCTCCTTTGAGGGCTAGTGAGACAAGTTTTTGTTTTCCAAAAATTAGAAAAATTCATGCAATTATTATCTTTGTTAAAGAACAAAGAAAAATGTTCTTGCTCTAAGCATGCAAATATTTTCTCATATAAAGAAGAAAACAATAAAATATTTTGTTAATATTATCAACTCAGGCAATATAATGGGAAGAATCTTGTTAGTTAAATGCATGTTGGTGACAATCAGGTGGCACAGAAATTTCAAGGCATCAATGCAGGTGACGATGCCCTGTTCCTGCCTTTGATTCGGTTCCAGTGCATTCATTCATTCATTCATTTCTGCTGGGCACATCTCCAGTATCAGGTACTGTTGTGGGCACTGAGAAACGAGCAACTCAGAGGCCGTATTCTTGTGGAGTTTCCAGTTTAGTGGCTGAAGATGGGAGCACACACAGACAGAGGGCTAAAATGCAGTGATGCAAGAGACTTTGATAATGATTTTATGTGGCATGATTGAAAAACCTAGTCACGGCCTGGAGGTTAGAGCAGGTATGAGGCTTAATGTTAGAAAATGACTTGGTTTAAATAAAACAGCTTTCAGTAGGTGTGGGATGCAGGTTGGGATTCTATTTTATTGTTCCAGGGTAGTGTCCAGTTGTTTCTTCCTTAATTTAGATGACTCCATTGTCTACTGTGTACAAAGGAAAGTCGGTTACATTGGGGACCATGCACTTAGGATAAATGGCTGGTGTTCCGGGAAGAACAGAGAGCCATTTAGAGGACCTGATTGGTCCTGGGTCTTCCGACATCTTGCTGCATTATTCATAGTTTTAAAAAAATTTCAGTTACCTTACTTGGGATTGGGAGGGAATGAGGTCCTTTTCAGGTCTGTTTCTAGGAAGAATATAAAACCATGGTTCAATAATTGTAAATCATTTTAGAGATCTGTGGAGACATTTTAAAAGGCAGGGGGAAAATGTGAAAACTGCTTAAATCAGCAGATCAAAAATTTTAGGATAATCAAGCAGAGAGATAGCAGGTTCAGAAGTTATATCATAAGTATATTTATAATGAGTCTTTTTGGAAAATAAGAATTAATAAACCTGGAATAGACAGCTTTAAAAACATAAGAAAATTAAGTAATTATCATTATTCTAATGTTTGTAGTTTCTTTACTTTTGAATTTTTCCTGCTTTCACAAACTGGCAGAAGTGAATATATGTGGAATGTCTTAATATTTTCAGCCATGGGTCTCATCTGTAACATTTTGAAAGAAAATGTAGTAATTTAATTTAGAAAGAATCATTTATACTTTAGTATTTATCCCCAACTCTTCACGTGGAATTAAGAATTGTTTGCTTTTTAATTTTTATTTTATTTTTTTTGGTACTGGGGATTGAACTCGGGTCCTTGTGCTTGCAAGGCAGGCGGCGAAACCACTGAGCTAAATCCCCAGCCCTTGTTTGTTTTTTTAAACAAGACCATCTCAAACAGAATTTTATGAGCAACTAACATTAAGCACTAGTCTTTCATCTATACATTAATGACACTAACAATGTTATCTTCTATAGTGATAAATATTTTCTAAAAAAGTTTTAAAACAATCATGTGATCCTCACAATGGCTTTAGAAGCAAAGCAGGAGGAACTTACTCCTCCTGTTCTATACAAGGGTGGCGGGGAGCAGGAGTCAGGATTTTTCTGGAGTTACCCAGCTGGTTGCTAAGCTGGAGTCCAGAATCCCGACTCCTGTCTACAGTTCCCACTTCCACAAATGGGTGCACAGATAAGTTGGATTTTCCTTCTCCATTTCACTGTTTGTTCCTAGGCCAAGGACCCAAAACATTGCAAGAATTTCTAGAAGACTTTGCATCTGTGTGTGGCACATTTGAATTTGTGAAAACACTGGGGCAGCTAGAGTGATTCTAACTACGCTTAGCCCTTCTGCTGCAACCCTGCACCTTTGTGTCCCATGTCTCTGACTGGCGTGGCTGTCACTCTTATTGGGCCACTCTTGCCTGTTACAGTGGTGAAACTGTGGTTGGTTGTATTGAGGTGAGCCCCTTGTTTTAGGAAATTTGGGCAGAAAACATTCATTTCGTTCTCCATTCATTTATTGATGTACTATGACATCATAAAACAAAGATAAGACCCTTTTAAACAACATATTTTCACAGAATGCAAAAATGTAAAAATCAGATTGTCTGTTGCTAACATCAGTCAACTAATACTATATTCAGGGAGCAAAAAATATAAGATTTAATGCCACTCTCCAGACCTTAGATTCTATGGTGGTCACAAAATATTTCAGGTTTGAATTAGAATATGGTGAAATGATTATATAAAATATTTTGCTGTATCATTTTGAGACACTGCTGTAAGATCTGCTAAATACATCTACACGTCAAAGAGATTGAGGGAGGAGGAATAATCACTTGAAGGCGATGGAGAAAAGATGGACAAATCACTAGAGAATAAAGAAAGTTGAGTTTAGAGAGAAGAACCAGGTGCAGTTTGGTTAAAATTTTACTCTTTATTAGCAATAAATTAAAGTAAGGTGGTGTCTCTTGGTGACTCATAAGATAGATGTTGCAAGAAAGGGCACTGGAATCAACAGGCACAGAATAAGACAGCCAAACATGGAAAAATGATCATAGACAGAGCATTTGTTCCACTGGCCTTTTATCTTTTACACCTGTGTTTGAATTCATCCAAACTTGCATAAATCCTTTACACAGCTGTCGAAATTGCACCTGAGGAAAGGCTGAAGTCTCAGACGGGCTAACATTTCATCATCCTGAATACTTAAACCCAAACAGCTTTAAACACTTTGCCAAACCCAGGGATAACGGGCTTCCCATTGATCTTTGCTGTGTTCTAGTGTTCAGTGGTGTGTGCCAGAGGTACACTGCAGACTGCATTGTATAGATAGACTCCAATGATTTTTTAGCTGCAGACAAGCTTAAAAATAAAGTTTTAAGGATGACAAGCCTCCTTTTAAATCTACACAGAAATACATACACTGCTATCTGTAAATAGGTAAAGAACAGTTGGCCATTATATTAATCAATCTATAAACTTAATTGTCTTTTCTTGTAAACAGGTAGTTAAATTTAGTACATTTCTGAAAAGAGTGAATGGGTATCTGGAATTTTACTAACTGTTTCTGATGTCGATTGTGACCATCACAATCTCATTATTTTTAACCTGGGATCTATAATTAATTTTTTCCATTAAAATTACAAACAAATACATTAACTTTAATAAAAAAATTACACAGTGAAAAGGGTATAGAATGAAAAGGGTATAGAAAGAAAAATCCCTCAATATTCTTTCCTCCAAAATCTTCTCTCTAGAGTTAAGCCTGTTCAACAATTTGATGTGTATCTTTCTAGATCTTTTTGTTAAACACATTACTTCTTATGTACATAATTATGAATGAATGCAACCATAACATAAATCTTATTGTGCCATTATCTCCTTATTAAAATACAGTGTATTATCGATCTTTAGATACCTTGCCAGCCTAATGAATGACAGTTAGTATCTGTGGGTATAAGATTTGCCCTGGATAGAGGAGAGTAAACGCGTTTAAATTACTTTCTTCACACTTAGATTTATACTCTCTGTTTCCTAGTTCACACTACCAAAAGTTGGGAGGCTTGTTCTTTTGGAACCATGGTGCTAGGAACAAGTGAGTTCGAAAGTTGTTCCTAAAGAGAATTTTACCTTTAAGGACAGAGAAAAGAAAAGGAAGTCCCATGTAGGGAGCTCGGATGAGATGAGAAGGGCACAGAGGCCTGAGATGCTTCTTGTTTTCTTGGCCCAAGGTGTGGCTATGAGAGAGACAAGCTTAGGCTGGATCCATGACTTGATCTGTGTTTCTGTACTGGGCTCTTGCTGGGGCTATTTTAAATTCTACACTTTCTTTTCTTTTCTTTTTTTTTTTTTTCTTTTGGTACTGGGTACTGAACTCGGTCCTTGCACTTGCAAGGCAGGCCGCAGAACCGCTGAGCTAAATGCCCGGCCCAAATCTACATTTTCAAGGACTTCCCTTTCAGCATATTTCCACTCCTCTGCCAGAGAGCGTGTTGCCCTTCCTCTGCTGGAGTTCCTTCCTGAAGAAAGAGACATCCCACTCTCAGTTTGGCAGAGAAAATCTCAGAGTGGGCCCTTGCTGAGCTTGATGAATTGATAGTGCTCTGAAATAGGGACAGAGAATTTTGGCCGTGACAGTAACTTTATTGGCAAGATATTACCAAGGCCACTGAAAGTGACACTGGCAGAAAGTTGAGATTCATCAGGCTTACTAGTCAAGAGGCAAACTGATTCAAGCAGGGTATCTGTGGTGTTGAGTAGCGAAGTTAGAAACCCGAGGAAGGAACAGTGTTAGGGTTTGGCCTTTGGACCTGAGCCGGAAGAAACGAAGAAGATGAAGGTCATGATGACAAGTGACCTTCACGTTATCATGTGCGGTTTCTTGTTTTCTGTCCTTAACCCCACTCTGACAGTCCCTTAGTGATGCTGGGGCTGGGACTGGCACGTGATTCGCTTTGCCAGTGGGTTCTCTAAGAGGCTTTGCGGGGATGCTAACCGGAACTTGGAAGACTTGCTCTCCTGTTTTCTGTGGGCTTCTTGTTTGCTTCCTATTCCTGAGAACATCACCCGGCCTCGCTTCATAAAACCTGATGGGGAGACGAGGTCAGGAGCAGCCAAGGAACACAGTTAGTTTTTTTTTTTTTTTCTTTCCAATACTCTGATGAATTTGTTTCTCTCACTCCCAGCTCCTGAAATACCAGCCACAGCTGAGAAGCTTCCTTGTTCAAAGGCCTGGGCTTTTCGGCTCCCTGAAGGCCACCTTTCTAAATTTGAATCCTTGTAGTCTTTCTCTTTGTTCCATAAGCCTTAGGCATAGTAGTCACTTTCTGGAGTTGTTACCTCTTGATATCTTTTTAAATTTTGTGATTTAAAAATAATTTCGTTTGTATATTTTAGATATACGTATTGATAATATTCATCATATGGAATCTGTACCTGTACATATCTCCATTCTTCTTTTTTTCTGTTTCCCACCCCTTCCTTCAACCTTTCTTCCCCTCCTTATTTACAGAAGCTGTGTTTTCATTTTTTCCTTCTATTCTCTTTTTTTTCCTTTTCCCTTTCTTCCTTTCTCCCTCCTACCTCACTCATTTCCTTTCCCATTTGAACATTTCTTCCTAATTCACAATGTCTATTATACATTTTGGCCCTTATTTATACTTTTGGTTTCTCACACCAGAGAAACCATGTGATATTTGAACATGTGTGTCCACTTTATTTTTCACCTAAGAGTTTTGTCTCAAGGTACACACATTTACCTAGAAATGTTTCAAGTTCATCCTTCTTTATGGCAGAGTAGTATTCCATTGTAGAAAAAAAAGATATCCTTTTTATCCATTCATTAGCTGATGGGCTTTGGGGCTGTTTCCAAGACTTAGCTATTACAAACTGTGCTGCTATAAACATGGGTATGCATATATTGCTGTGGTATGATGCTTTTAATTCTTTTGGGAAGATATCAAAAAGAGGAAAAGATGGGGCAAATGGAACCTCTAGTTTGAGTTTTTTGAGGAATCTCCACACTGATTTCCATAGAGGTTACATCAGTCTACCCTCCCACCAACAGTGGAGAGTGGTTCCTTTTTTCCCTCGGCCTCACCAGTAATTGTTATTGATTGATTTCTTGTCTTTTCTTCTTTTTTGTTTTTGGTACGAGGGGTCGAACTTGGGACCTTACGCTTTCAAGGCAGTAGCAGAACCACTGAGTTAAATCCCTAGACCAGTTGATTTCTTTATAATAGCCATTATTTCTGGAATGAGAAAGAATCTCAGTGTTGTTTTAATTTACATTTCTTGAATGACCAGTGATATTAAACTTTTCCCATATATTTATTTGCCATTTCTCCTTCATCTGAGAAGCATCTATAATTTCAGATACCTATTTTTAGATTGGGTCTTTAAATTTGGGGAGTCTGATTTTTTTGAGTTCTTTATATTTTCTAGATATTAGTCCTTTGAGGAACAGCTGGAAAAATTTTTTTCCCACTCTGTGGGTTGCCTCTTTGCTGTTGGTGATTTCTTTTACTGTGCAAAAGCTTTTCAATAAGAAGAGATCCCAGTTATTGATTCTTTGTGATATTTCCTGTGCAACTAGGGTTTTGTTCTTAAAAATCTTTGCCTACATATGTGTTTTTCAAGAGTTCTACCTAGTTTATCTTCCAGCAGATTAAGTGTTCCTGTTTTAATATTTAGATCTTTGATCCATTTCAGTTTTAGTTTAGTACATGGTGAGAGATATGGGTATAATTTTAGTCTTGGACCTGTGGAAAGCCAGTTTCCCCAGCACCATTTATTAAAGAGGGTATCTTTCTTCCAGTGAAGATATTTGGCTCATTTATCAAAGATAAGGCAGCTAAATGTGTTTAGAATTGTTTCTGCTCTGCTCCACTGGCCCATGTGTGTGTGTGTGTGTGTTTGCCAGTAACATGTTATTTTTATCACTGTAGCTTTGTAGTATGATTTCAAGCCAGGGATTTTGATGCTCCTTGCTTTGCTTTCATTGCCCAGAATTGCTTTTTGCTCTTGTACCTCTTGATATCTTAATGCTCCTTTTCTGAATTTTCTGTTTTTCAATATCTTGTTAGCAATTCTTTTTTTTTTTTTTTTTTTTTTTTTCTTTTTTTTCTTGGGTTTTCACCAAGGTCTGTGTTTGCAATATGAGAGTAACAAGCCTAATTTACATATTTAAACAAATCATATTTATGAAACATATTAACCACGAACTTACTCTACTACTACTATTACACAAATATTTTTGCAATTTTTTTTTTTTTTTTTTTTTTTTTTCCTTTTTGTACTGGGGATTGAACTCAGGTCTTTGCGCTTGCAAGGCAGGCCACCGAACCACTGAGCTAAATCCCTGGCCCAGCAATTCTTTATAGCACCCAACTTCTGCCTCTTTGCTGGGCCCTGACTGATGCAGGATCACCATCAGTGGAGTGTCAGTGGAAGGGTTGAAGTGTTTCTCTGTCATTCCACAGCAGCACTGAGGCCTGTGTTACATGGGGATGGTGAGAATATGCACGAAGAGCTACATCTCACAGCCTTCTGGTGGAAAGGAACCAGCAGGACTTGCTCCTTAGAAACAGTATGAGGAGAGGGTAGCAGCTAGATAGGATTTCCATCCTGGCGGTTGGGAGAATGCTGATACTGTAGACAACTGGAAAGGTTGGGAAAAATAATGAATCCAGATAAGGGGACACTCAGATAAAATATTTTAAAGGCATCTGATAAAAATGGAACTAAATTCAAGTGAGAACTAGAGACAAAGCCCAATGGTGAAGATGGAGATCATGGCTTAGTTTCCTGAGGGCGTGAAGATGGAGGGAGAGGAGTTGCCAGATAACTTGTAAAAAGAGGCTGAATATAAAGTCCAGTGTAGGTCCTCCAGATCATAACAAGTAGGGATGGCCCCCTTTATTAATATCCTGTGCAGGTAAAGAATAATAGGGCCACACTTGAACTAGAGGGAAGTACCAGTGCTTATTTGAGATTCTGTTACTGTTTTCAGAGCCCGGCTTCACTTCTGCTTGAGTCAATTGAGTGGCTTTGCCAATTAATAATATTACCTTTAATTTTTCAAGGTGGAAGCAGATGAACAAGCTACACAAGCAACCACTTTACGTAGCATCAGACTAGGAAACACACTGTCATCAAACAAAACACAGAGCAAAGCTCATGTAACTTGCCTGTGATGACATTTGTGGTCATCATGGAGCTACACTGTCAGCAAGTGCAAGAGGTAAGCAAATCTTATGAAATACTGTAAGTCATATAGGTGAAAACCAAATTCAGTCTTACACTTTTTGATCTAAAATGAAGCTATCAGCAGTTTTTGAGGGTATCATGTAATACCAATTAAGCTTCATGTGTCCAACATTTATTGAATCTTCATTCTGTTCCTAATATGATGCCAGGCCCTCGGGGATATAAATATGATCAGAATTGGCCCTAATGTTCAGAAGTGTAGTGTCCACTTTAATCTGGATCACACGCGCTCCCGAACAAAGGAACTATATCCTGTACTTTGTGCCTTCCTTGATTAAAAACATGACTTCCTCAGATTCCCTTTCTTGTTGACAACCTTACCCCTCCTTCACACTTGTCTTCTTCCAGCCCTCTGTTGGGAAGTGGGGGGTTTTCCACCAGCATCTCCCATTCTTACTTCCTTAGTTGATAAATGTCTTCATAGTGGAGATCTCTGGATTGTAAGGCTGAAGTTATTTTGCACGTGGGGAATAGCAGACACATGGTGAAGTGAATGTCATAGGAAGTAGAGAAACACAGGAGGAAGGGGCTTTTCCTTAGAAATTGGCTACGAGAAGGCAGATGGGAGGAGGAAGGATCTGTGCTTGGGCTGGAAAAGTAGGAGGAGAGGCCTGACCAAGGAAAGGGACATGCTTGAGCAGGACTGTTTCCAGGGAGAGGAAGAATTCTCATCCAGAAGCTGCTATTGTTTCTAACCTGGTCTCTTGAATAAGACAGGAAAACGAATTTGAGGAAAATATGGAAGGACATTGCCACTTTCTCCTGTCCTCTAGCGAACCAATCAGCATAGTTTAAGTGAGGTTGCTGTAACAAACATCCCTCATATCTCAGTGGAGTAACCTCAGAGAGGTTTGCATGTCCTTTATTTTGCATGTCCATTTTCCCCCCGTTAGGCCACTCTGGGAGCTGGATAACAAAATCAAAAAGGGAATGGACCTGGACCTTGGGGACATAAAGAGCAAGCCTTTCTGGCTCCTCAATAATGCCTTCCTTTTCTGAGGAAGTTTTAATGCTCTGACGGCTGTTTGATAGAAAGTTATCAGTTAGCAAAAGTTCTACCCCACACAAGGCAGGTGTCATTCAGAGCCATTGGAGAAGGATGTTGTCACTGATATTCTTTAGGTGATAACGACTCCTGAAGGTACAGTGGCCGAGAACACTTCTCCACCACTGGTCTAGTTTTGAGGATTTTATAATCTTCTGTGAATAAGCATAATTGCTCCAAATAGAAAATGACTGGGGTGTATGTGATACATTTTCACTTTGAAGGAAAAGTCCTTGTCAACCTTAGCAGGATGGTAGGAGAGTAAGATAAGTTAACTGTGGCTCCATTGCTAGAGGTAAAAATTTAAATGAATGAAAGCAAGTGAAGAGCATTCCCTGGACCAGTTGCAAAGCAAGAAATGTGCGCTCTACATTTGGACCTTCTACTGATCCCAGATGTTTACAGTGAGGAATTATGGCCTAATATTAGGCATAAACAATGAAATCAGAGAGCCCAAATGTCAATCCAAATTTGCTTCCTAGCTTTGCAGACATAGGTTTTCTCATGTAAACAACAGTGACTATGACATAACAGTTTCCCCCCAACAGTCACAGTGGTTGATCCTGTGCTTGCCTACCCTCTTTGTGCAACATGGGCTTTGGGTGAAATCGACCCCAGCTCTGGCTTCACCAGTGGGCCCTGATGAGTGTGAGCCAAGTGCTGTTCTCCTGAGCCTTGTCCCGGATGGTGTCAGGGATGTGCTGTAGTTCACACCTCAGCAGGCTCTGTAGAAAAATCTATTTTTGTTCATTTGTCCTGGGGTAAATCTGTCCTCTCAAATATGGACGAGGAAGGCTGTGGGCCTAATTCTTGCTGGCAGCCCTTTTTGATTGTGAAGGAAAGCAGCTGGAAGATAAATCCAACATATGGAAGAGAACAGAGCTAAGATAATGGCAAAGCAAATGAAGCCCTTACTACCACTGGACTTCTCAGGTGTATGAGCAATAAATATCACTTATTTGCAAAGCCAGTTTAAGCTATTATTTGCCGCACAAAACAGGCTAATTTCATGCTTACTTTTAAGGTGGCTGTGAGGATGAAATGAGACCATGTGAACAAATTTCTTTGCAGGCTGCCTGGTGAGCTAAGAGACCATCTCCATCATAGCGGGACAATAATTGTTGCACGGTGGGGAAAGGAGGGAGGCTATGGAAAATGACACACAGTCGGGCCCCAGGGACAGGGTGGTGGTGACTTTTGGTGCAGAGAATAGGAATTAAGAGTGGAAATAATCACTTAAAACTTCCATATCATTCTTCTCTCAGGCAAATTGCTAATGAGTTTACTGTTTAATTGGTCACCACAAGCTCTTAATTGTTAGGAAATAAAAAGTTTTCTAAATGTGCAGCTTCACATATTCTGTAATTTAGAGTCATGAATCAGAAGGAGGGGCTTAGGTGACCCTTGCCAGTTCAGAGGGCTCCAGGACATGAATATGACCCAAGGAAGGAGTGCACCAGAGATCTGAAATATTTGTCACCAGCTGAATGAACAAGAAAGGGGGTTTTCCAAGCAACAAGCCTGAAATAAAACAAATTGAGATCACAGTGTTGTCACAGAGTGTGGGGTTGTAGCACAGAGGTGGTAGTGGGGTGGGTGGTGGGCTGCCCCAGCCCATCTGGGAACTCCAGGGACTGGAGCCTCAGGCCGAGGGTGCCATTGACGGCCCAGAGAACAGGGAGACAATGCGGGGAGTGCGCAGAGATAGTGAGCTCTGCTTCTGACATGTTTAGTTTTAAGAGGTGGTGGGACACCCAAGTAGAGATATTCTGCAGACAGAAAGAAATATGGGACTGAAAGGAGGGTGAGAGGTCAAGGCTGGGGCTAGAGATTTGGGAGTCATCTGCATTCAGGTGGTAATTAAAGCCATCTGAAAGGGAGCTGCCAGGGAGAGTGTTCTGTGAGGGGAAAAGCCCAGGGCAGCAAACTGAGCCTGAACTGAGCTGAGGGAAAGGAGCAAGAGAGGGGAGGCCCGCACAGGCAGCTCAGGAAAGAACTGATGAGAGAGAGGAGGAAATCCACAGAATGTGGTTCATACAGCGGCGGATGGAGAGGGGTGGATGGAAACCCATCAAAAGGCTCCCAGAGTTGGAAAAGCTATAAAGAGCAATTAGGCAATTGGATGCTTCCAGCGTTCTGCAGCCTGCAGCTGTTATTCAGAAGAGGGCAAAGGTCATTTACCCTTCAAAGAGCCGGAGAAGCACGGGTAGAAGATGAATGACTTGGGGAAGGCTGAATCCTTAGTGCTTTCCTTTTCTACTTAAAAAGGAAATGCTAGTTATCAATTTGGAGAGTTTATGAGGCTAGTCAGCACTGTTAGTACAGAAAGATGAATCTGTCACATTATAATGTCATAGAGATTATCATCGTAATGCTATTAAGAGTTTTAGAAAGATCTTAAGAGTTATAGGGAAGAAGACATGATGAGAGAGTATAGTTTACTGGGATGCACGTTGTCTTAGGATCCTAAGCATTGAAGAAAAAAGAGAAACAACCGAGAGATAACTGCTTATAGATGTAAATATTCAGTAAATTCATCCACAGCAAAGGTGTGGCTGAAAATAGCCAAGGAACCTGACTTGTAGGAAGCACTATCGCAATATGGCTTAGAAAGCAGGCAATTTTTAAAATGTTCTTTCCAAGACAGACGTCAGGAGGGAGTCGCATTTTTATACCTTGGGCATATTTTAGTAATTCCAGGTGCAAAAGCCTGCTGATTCACTCAGTTCGTAGCACCGAAGGGATTTTATAGTGACAAAGGGCTGGGAATCGTGTTCTCCTAATAGCTTAGCAAATCCCTTTAAGTGCGATGTACATTAATAATGGGGCGATGATAAGATCATTTCCTCAGGATCTCAGGAGCTAGTGTGCTGCTGGTGTGCATGCGTGGTGGCAAAGAGTACTGAAATTACAGCTCTTGCACAGACCTTCAAGCAGAATACACTGAACTGTGAGACTGAAAAAATCAGGTTAGGCAGAAAGGAGACCAGGAAAATCGTCTTTGAAAACACTGTACTTTTAATAAAATCTGCAGCTTTAGGATGCAAAAGTTACTTAAGCTTAAATTCCTAAGGACCTTAAAATAATAACCCTTAACCCTAGGCTCTAGGCCTGAGTCTTTCACCGAAACACTGCACACCCTCCTCTAACCCCCTCCTCAGGAAGCCACCAGAGGACAGCATGTCTCAGCTCGAGACAGTGCATGGTTTGCATTTTGACATAGCCCACCAAATGAGCAAATGGGCCAACCTGCCAGACGCTAGAATATACATTCCAGATAACCTATCCTAGGGACACTCCCAAATTCCTGGGCCAATACCCTTCTGCTCTCTCTTATCATGTGTGGTGGCTATCACCTCTTCCCTAAGAAGGACCACAACATTTCATCTGTAAATTGAATCCTCCCTTTTCATAGATTCACAAGTTCCCCAGATTTCTACCCCGAGTTCCCATAAGTATATCCGGCTCAAGGCTGTATGGCCTCCCCACCCCCACCAAACTCTACTTCTTTGAATCCGGTTTCTTTTTACATTTTGCTTAATAAATCCCTTTATGTCTCTTACTGATGCATTTTGAAAATTCTTTTTCTGTGTTGGAAGTCAGTGAACCTACAACTTGCCCTTTGGTTGGGGTGAGTCAAAGTCCCCCATTTCTGCTTTGGGACCTCATAGGATCCTATCTGGCGACAGTAGGAGGCCTTGGCTTTGTCAGGTTTAGCTTTTAACAACATCCTCTCCCACTTCTAGGTAAGCAGCAGCTGCTTCCGTATGGACGAAGGCAGCCATATTTCCATAATGAATCTAAGTGTTTGAATAAGGTTGGCTCTGGCTGCTTGGAGGGACAGTTGGGCCGTGGCCAAGGACAAATGGCTCCCTTACACATGAAAAGCATAAGCATTTGCTCTGAGGCATGAGGTTTGTTTTGCTCTAATTTTGGCATTCATAATTTAATATAGCATTGATTTTCCAGGCCCCTTTTAAATTCCATTAATTGAGCTTGATTGAATTGCTAGAAAATTCAAACAGCCTCACAGATAGGCGAAAGGAATGACACCACAAAATCGGGCTGGCAGGGGCAGAGAGGAACAAAGACTAGAGAGGAATGGGGTGGGGATCGAGGGTGATTGGGAGGAAATGACTTCCACCCACTTTTGAAGGCCACAGTAATCTTTGTTGTATTTCAGGAATAGAAGGGAAAGCAAGGAAGAACATGAGTTAATATGTACTGAGTGCTTTTATGACCTAGATCTACCATATGTTAGTTAATGTAATTCTCACAAAAGCTCTTTATGGATAAATAAAAACTCTTTACAGATAAATAGATGCTCAGAGTAGTGATATGTCCAAGGAAATGTAGAGTTAGGATCTGAAACAAGTTCCCATCTCTCCCTTTCTCTTTTTCCTTCCTTCCTTATCCCTTTTTCCCCTTGAGGTTTTTCTTTTTTCTTTCCAATTCCTTAATGAGAGACTCGCAGGAAAGTGCTGCCTGATCTGTAGCAGACATGCATTGGTTGTAGGTTTGCTCCTTGTTCAACCACATCTCTCGGCACTGTCTGTCCAGCAGGACGAGCATCTTGACATGCAGGTGGGAATGGAAGACTCCAGAGGTCCTGGGTGTACTTGGTGGTTCCAGGTGATTTGTGCACCCCAGGCTCTTCCTGTGTCACTGTATGGGGGAAATATATGCTCCTATATCTGACAATTAACAGGCAGAGTATCATGGCTCACATTTCAGATTAGAAGCTGTGGGTCTTAGAAGAAGTCTAATGTATCAGGCAGAGATAGAACAGAATTCAGGAAGAGGATGAGACTAGAGCCTAGTTTCACAACAAGGCCTTCACAAGACTGGAGAGAAAGTGTGACATTTATGGATTATCCCTGGTCTATTGAGTCCTCATCCTGGCTGCAGCAAAGGGACTGGGGTTGGCCATACACAGCTCGTCTAGGTACTTTCAGAATCTGGAGGAGGTGTTGGAGAAATATAAAGATGTAAGGATTAGTAGAAGAATGAGAAGACTGAGGCAGATTTCTGAGAGAGAGAGGAGAGAGAGAATAAAGCATACAGCAAGTTGAAAGGAGAATGAGGAATCAGAAGGCCTATATCCACTCACACCTGCAAGAAAAGCTAAAGAGTTCCCTATCCCTGAAAGAAGAGTCCTAGGGTAAATGGGGTATGTGGCAGGCCATAGGGGAGGAGAGAGAGAGAGAGAGAAAGTGAGTGCTTCTGACACTTGACCTGTTTGCTGCCGTACAGACCCGGTGCCCTCTCCACCTGCCTGGTTGGAATGTTGCATTGGAGTTTAATGCAGGGAAGGGGGAGAAACTTGGACCTTCTTGCCAGATCCTTCACTGCAACTCTAATGCTGATTCTTACCTGGGGATGATTTAGTCCTCTATGTAGGTGACCAGGTAAAATATAGGATGCACAGTTAAACTAGCATTTTAGATAAACAACAAATAATTTTTAGTGTAAATGTACTTGAAGTATTGCACAGGATGTACTTTATTGAAAATTGATTCACTGCTTACGTGAAGTTCAAAGTCAACTGGGAGTTCTGTATTTGTGTTTGCTAAATCCAGCAATCCTGTGCCAAGAGAACTGGACATTTCTGGAGATGTTTTTGGTGATCATGACTGAGAGGCAGGCATTAGTGGGTTGAGTTCCAGGATGGACTCCCAAATGTTAATAGGACTGAGATTGGGAATGCCTGCTCAGAAACAAGCTGCCAGACCACTGCCTTTGTGTCCAGGTCCAGGGTCCAAGTACAGCTAAAGCAATTCGCCTCTCTAGCATTCAGTACAGGTGTTTCTGTGGGATTCTGATTAGCTGCTACATGGAAGGGAGTGAGAGAGTTACATAACCTCCTCGTGCCTCTTCCACTGCTAACTGATTAGGGTGATCTTATATGAGTTACTTAATGTTCCTCTTCCTGAGGTTTTTAATACCTGAAATTAGGGAAATTAGTAATACCGTCTCATCACATCTGTATGAGGATTAAGGGAATTACACAGAAAGTACTCCGAATAGTACTTTCTTTGTGTCTGGAACATAGAAAACTCCCAACAAATGTAAGCTATGTCACTGTTAATAATTGGAAACAGAAAAGGAAGGCTTACTGCACAAATGAACAGCTTTGAGTTGTGTCCTAGGAAGAAGTTTTCTTTATTTTTGGTTTACAAGACCAAAGAAATAGTTATACTACAAGAACTCTTCATCTGAGTATTTTATTCTCTGTCAGGCTCATTAATGGTATACGGGTGTGGAAGATAGAGAAATACAGAATTGATGGTAGTTATCCAATTAAAATTAGTGGGTGTTCTACTGGTTGACCTCCAGTTCATGTTAAGGTGAATAGGTTAGCTATTAGGATTCAGAACAGGCATTGACTGGTTGGTTGGAATTTTATACTTCGTTGTTTGGATGTGTGAAGTATTGGGATGATGGCTAAAATTAAGATTGAGAAAACTAATGCTAATGCTCTGCCTACTTTATTAGGAATTGATTGGAGAACGGCATATGTGAATAAAAAGTATCATTCTGATTTAATGTGTGGAGATTAAGATACATTATTGATGGGTTAAAAGGGTGATTGATGAGTAGGCTAAGATTTTTCATAATTGTGTTTAGTTTAGACCTCCCCATCCGCCTCCAGTAGAACTGCTGTCATAGCTAAAGTTAAAATAAGTGGCTGAGGGGCTATTGAGGAAATTTGGAATATAATGGATAAGGGGCAAGTTTTTGTCATGTTAGTAGAATCATCCCTGATTATAAATCAGTTCCTTGTATAACTTCTGTGACTCATGAGTTTCGGAATGGAGCTAGTCCTATTTTTATTGTTAGCGATAATAGAAGAATGGATATGATTATTTGGTCTTGGGGGTGAAAAATTGATCATTGACCTGAAAATGTTACAGAATAGATGATTGTTAGTACAAATACTATGGAAGCTGTCGCTTGAATTAGGGACATACTTAATAGCTGCTTCAAATAGATCCAGGGCTTATATTATCTATTAAGATAGAGAAAATGGAGAATATACTTATTTCTAACCCTACTCATATTAATAATCAGTAGGAGCTAATTAAGGTAATCAATTCATTAATTCATTTCGTAAGGGCACAGCTTTGGGGACCTCTCATTAACCACACAGTATTTTCTGAGGGACCTAGTTAATGTCACTTATGAATATTCTCTTAGGGATCTAGTGAACCGGGGATATCAATTAGATGGAATGGGGCAACTTTCTTATTCTTCATCAGCTATGACATGCAAGCATTCTTAGAAAGAATACATCACAAAGTTTTAAGAGCAATAAAAACAATACTGTAGTCTCTATTATATCCTCAGCCGGGAGCTGGCTTTCCCAACAGGGTCACATGTTAACTCAATCTCTATGGAGGGCAAAGAGGCAAATATTGATCTCTTTCCCTTGTCAGACTCATTTTATCTTTTTTTCCTTTTGACCACACTTATATATTTTCTGGTGCTTCCATTTAGTCTGTGAACCCCCTTTTTCTATATTGGTTCCTCTGTGAGTTGGGGTCATCAATAGCAGATGTCTTAGATAAATTATCAGCTTTCACGATGTTTCTGGATGTTTTTATTACAATAAAACAAATAAAGAAAAGCATAGGTCACAGTGGTGTGAAGTAGGCTATGCTCACCATAAAAAATTGCTTTTTCCTTAACAGATACTGTTTTAGTTTTGTCCATTTTTACTTTTTATTTTTCCCCAGGATCAACCTTGTGAACTCCAAATTTTAGAGCTGGTGTGTTCTTGGAGATGTTAGCCCAACTGCTCTTTGAGTGGTGGAATGTGGTTTCAATCACTATGGTTTTTTGTTTTGATTTTGTTTTGTGGTGCTGGGGATTGAACCAGTGTTTTGTGTGTGTCAGGCAAGCACTCTACTACTGAGATATAATTCCAGGCCTTCATCACTATGTTTTGAAGAAGAAATGATGCCTGTATTTCACAGATCGCTTGAATCACTTAGCTGCCTGTTTGTTATTATCTAATGCCATCAAAAGCGATTAGACGTGGTGTTGGAAGTTCTTCATGTGTCCAAAGGGTGATTATTTTCCCTGGGGTTTGCCCTCTGAGAAAACCTTCCTCTATCCCATTATTCCCTTGACAGAGAGGTGCCAAACTCCGAGAACTTTGAAAGAAGGAATGTGTGCTCTCCCGTATGTGTCCATGGGTTGCAGTGCTGTGGGCATGAGGACATAAAATCAACCCCTGGCTCTTTGTGCTCTTTCATTTGCCACTGGAAACCAATTACATGGGAAATAAAAGAAACATTAGTACCCACAGATGTTCCACTTGGCATGACAAAGTTTCATGGACTTGAGAAAATGAGTTATAAAAGTTTCAACATAAGGCTAATGATTTTAGACAAGAAAATTAAAACATTACAATTCTGCATGATTTAATGAAATGAAGAGAGCTCCTAATTTTTTTCAGTTACCTTATTAATCCTTTTTTACTTAGCTTTGTCCTCCCTCTTTCTACATCTGCCCCCAGTACTCAGTTTAATTTCAAGTAAGTAGGTCTGCATAGGTGCAGTGTAATACTTTCCCTCAAGGTCATCTCAGTCCATGAAAGGAAAGTTAAGTTTAAAAGAGTTTACTTTGTTTTCCATAGACTTACTTCAGTATAGTGTCGCGCAAAGAGTAGGTGCCGAAAACACACACGTTGGTTTGGTTTGCAAGAGAAGCCTAAGTACTTTCTTCGATATAGATGTGGAATATCTGAAGTGGCCAGATAAGATTGATGTATGGGGTTAGAACAGCGGGAAAGGTTTGGCTTGTTTTTTAGGTATTTCACACGGTCCTTTGAAGAGTATCAGCTTTTGAATCTTTAAGATTTTATTGACTGCAACGGTGCTTCTCTTCCGTGTTTAGACATGAAAGTGAATGTCATTTTTGAATGGTAAACACAGGAGAATGACTGCGTGACAGAAGTATGTAAAGTATCTTGTAATTCAGTAGGAGAATCAAAGTCTGCTTCGGTTCTTTGCATTCTCAGGGATTCAGAAAGGATTAAGGTAACAATAGCTAGAACCCATACAAGAGAGTAACTGAAGGATGGCATTCCTTGAACCTCAGAAACCTGGGTGAAAGGAGTTGGGCAATTAAGGTCTTTAGGAAGTCTAATGGGGTCATCTGTGAATGCCGTCTTCATGGAACTTGGCAAACTGTCATCTCAGAGATCAAGGGAGGTCATTGGCTTGAGGGTTGGGGGAATGAAAGTGGAGTGACTGTTTCCTGCCAAGTATGTTTGTCTAACAGTAGCTAGTTTTTTTTTTTTTACAATATCTGGAGGCTGAAGATACAAGGCCTTTGTAAAGTGAGCTCTTTTGGTTTTCTACCTAAGTTACTTTCAAAGAGCTTAGATTTGTTTTTCCCTATGGAACTACTCAAGCACAATCACTCATAACTAATTGAAATCAGCCAATCACCAAATGTATTTATTAAATGTATGTGTCACGCTGAAAACAAAAGTGCAGTATAAAAGAGAAAATTTCTACCCTTAGCTTAAACTCTCCAATTCATTCACATATTAATAATTTATAAAAAAATTGGATGAGGGCATTTCCCCTATTCCTCTGGATAGGCATAGAAAAATTTGAAAGTAAAAAAAAAGTAAGATTATAATATTCAAAGCTCCAGTGTGATGTACACTTTGAGTGGGGTTACCACAGTGGGTCTAAATGGGAATGACACGGGATCCTGAGAAAAAATTACCCAATGAGAAGTAGAAGCGATTAGGTGGAAGGAGGAATATTAAACAGATGCAGGAGCATTAAAGAATGGTCTGCTAGAAGAAAGAATGAAATCTCCTTCGGATACAGTCATAAGGAGACTACTATCTTTGTGTAGGACATAGTTTGATTCGATATGAAAAGTGTCTTCATGATTGTACAAGGACTGAAGGATGGTAGATTTGATGAGGCAGGGACTTGCAGCCATAGGAGACTTGTGATAAAGTAACAAATACGTTGATAATACTTGTACTTTAGCATACATTTTGACAAGATCCGGGAAGACTAGGAGCATGGGACAGCTTGTCATGGACAACACAATGTAGCCGGGCAGCTCTTGTGACCAACATGTGCAGGGCTGTCCTAGGAGGGTGGAGATGAGAATGCAGAGGAGGCTTGAATTTAAGAGACTTGGACCTCATGAGTCATTAGCAGGAGTCGTCAAGGGACAAACTTACAGAATGAAGGAAAGCCCAGTATCTGTGTGACTAGGAGACTGTCAGGATAGCAAAAGCCACCGGAGGGAGACACAATGCAGGCCTTGAAAGAGAGAGAGAGGGAGAGGGAGAGGGAGAGAGGGAAAGATGCAGAGGTGGGTCTCCCTCTAGATACACCAACTGAATTTTTGTTACCAACAAGTGGTAACAGGTGTTCCCTTCAATGCTCGGAGTTAGTTCAGGTGCTGTGCGGAGGATGCTCCCTGTGGCAGGTTCTGCAAGGGAGATGGGAACAGAAGGATGAAAGTGAGCCCGTGTCAACCGTAGGGAAGGTAATGGATACTTAGGGTCTTTTTTGTACCTGTGTATAGGGGTGTGGGAAAGCAATGAGTTCTCATTTCTGATTATACTGCAGCGTTTGACAGGCTCATCTTTTGTTTTAGAGAGTGAAGTAACAACCCCCAAAGCCCCAATTTGCTAATCACAATATTCCAGTGAACTATTTTAATTCATCTTGAGCATGTCTGAAGACTCATTACTATTGTGAATACTTTTATAGAAATTCTCGCTTTTCATTCTTAACTCATACGGGCAAAATACCTTTAAGAAAATCTTTTGAAAGGCATCCAGCAACAAATTACTTCTTGCTGGATCATCTGCTCCACAAGGTAATCACGCTCTCTGTACATCATCCTTGCAGTGTCTCAGGAAGAAAGGAGGGACAGTTAAACAAAGGGTAGCCTTTGTCTTTGTCGTTTCTAACTCTGGAAACACGAGTGTGTTATTTTTCAAGTGACCTACAAAATGATGTAAATGGAAACTCATTAAGTATAGGTTCCCTATAATACACAGATACTTGCTGAGTTCCACTTCCGATAGCACCTGGCTGTAGCTCTGTTGAAAGACCTTTGAAGCTTTCCAGCGTTTCCATAGACAGTGACCACTCTTTAATTAGTATTCCTTGGGCTATGTCCACACTGGTTCCTTCCATCTTAATGAAGTTATTCTTTCAGGATTGGAGCAGAAGTGTTGTGTAAGTGTTGAGTAATTGAAAGCCATTATTTATAGCAGTTCTACCTTGGGGACTGAAGACCTCTGTTTTAATGATTCTGAATAATCATCATGTGATTAGAGAAGCTAAACACATCCTAATGAGTTGATTTACTCATCAGCTGGATGGATGTAGGCCATGCTGCTTGGGTAATGAAAGATTTTAGAACAAGAGGAACCTCCTTGCCAATTCAGTAGAAATACTGATTTTAAAGAGCTCCTGCTCAGTCCATAGAACGTGTGAACACTGAATGCTGCAGTGGCAGAAAATTCTCAGAAGTCTACTTCAGCTACTCAACATATTTATGAATGCATCAGCCGAGCCTGAAACTTGTTTTGAAATATAAGTTATTCTAGGAATCTTTGGTTCAAGTGTCATGTGCTTTCACGTGATTGTGAACCAAGCTGCAGCTGTTTAAAAATAAGAATTTTTATATTGGCGATACAGGTATTTTTGTTTTCATCACAAAACCACTCTCAGTTCTTCAGGAAGAAGAGACGTAACAATCATAAACTACCAAGGTGCAGGTGGCCACACTGTAAGGACAACAGAGGATAGACTTTTCCTTTTCCTTGCTAGTGTCAAAAATATCTGCAAATGGACCTGTCAGAGGTCAGGTAAAAACCACTTGGATGGTAACTTTCATCTGCACAACTGGAAATGATGACCACATCCACGTGTGAATGGAGACAAGCCCCAGAGTGGTGTTTTTGATCTAAGTGTGAAACCAGCTGCTAATATTAGCAAAGAGAAGCTGCTTTCCTGAAGGGAGGATGATTTAAGGCTCTATTTTTGTTGTTCAGCAAACACTGTTAGGAGTCACAGAAGGTTACCCTTTTCCCATCACCTTAATTCCAGAGATACTCACAGACCTGACCCTAGGCTGCTGGCTGCTCATCAGAAGACTTCTCTGTCAAAGTGAATTCAGCTGATGAGCTACGAACACGCTTACAGTCAGATAATAGATGAAAGAGTCTCAAGATAAACGAGGTGCTTGTGGAAAACTGGCCAAAGTTGTTTAAAAGAGAGTGGCAAAGGCTGTTAATTCGCGTCAGGCAGTTTCAAAAGGCAGTGGGTGCTTGCCCTCTTCCGTAAGAGCGGGTTATCTCACCTCTGTGTGAGAGGGGGCCCTGTGCACCTTGAAAGGCTGAGTGTGCCTTTTAAAATTGGTGCTAAGCACCAAGTTCTCTTGGAGAAAGAGAGGGGAAAATGTTTCCCAACCATGACAAAGGATCGTGGCCACCATTAGGTGCTAACATTTCAACCAATGGATAGCACAGGAAATCTCGGTGTCCCTCTCTCTTCCAGTTTGTTCCGATTCTGTCTGTGAGAGTTGTTAACATGAGCATCGCTAATCTTGCCTTTTCAGGAGCTGACCATATCTGGACTCAAACTGGGCAATCTTCTTGGTGATATCTTTTTCTGTCTTCTCACTTTCAAAATATGAGTTGAAAAATCTGGGTTAAAACAGGTTGCCCACATGTTTCTTTCCACTGAAAATAGCCAGAGTACCTCCACCTACAAGTGAGAGGCATCTTGGGTTGGTGTCTGTTAGTATGATGTATTGATAGCACAAAATTTAAAAATATTTCTAGCTTGACAATTAGATTAGGGTATCTCTCTTAGGAACCTGAAAGTGTAAACCTGCCTAAAGTTTGAGGAAGGACACACTTTTCACGGTCACTTTGGTGTACAATAAGCTGAAAAGGCAGAAGAATGCAGTCAGAATCAAATTTGAAAGACAATGAAGGGAATGTGTTCAGACATTGTTCTCCCCCAAAGAGACCTGAAACTGAGATGTAGAGATTTTAGGGAAAGCACCACACCCAGGAGGGCTTCTCCTGCCTCTGCATCCCTGTGCCTATGTTCCTGGAGTTCCCGTCAGGCATCAGCTATGTGTTTCCCACGGTAGAGGCGTTGTGCGGCTGGCTGGAGTCATAAAGGCGACATGGGCACTGCTCTGAGAGTGTAGCGTCTAGAGGAAGGGGTGGTTGCTTACCACTGTTGCCAAGATGGACGCACATGCTGGGAAGGGAACCACTGTAGCCAGCCCAGCCGGAGCAAGCAGGGAAGGGATCCTCATTTAGGGCCACCAGTCCTCGTTGACGCTGGGAGAACAAGCCTAAGTCAGCTGTGGACTTGAGGGAGGGGCATCGAGCAGAGGCCGCTGGGGGCTAAAGCCAGAAGGGAAGCAGAGGTGTGAGAAAGAGAGATTTGGGACATGCCGTGTTGGCATGGGAGAAGGGTGGATGGGATGAAGAGTGAGGCCAGCCTCATGCCTCTCTCAACTTGGAGTCAGACCATGACGCACTGCTTGCAACCCTCAAGGAGCAGAAATCTAAAAGGGCCCACACAGCTGGTACCCAGCCACCCACCTCTCCAAATGCTCCCTCCGTTTCAGCTTCATTCTGCAAGCTGTCCAGGGGAAGTGCCCGGTGTTCCTTTTGGCTGTGGGACGCTACTCTGGCTCAGGTCTGTTAGGCTCACCCCTGCAGGGCTTTGCTCCAAAGCTGCTTTTCCGTCAGCCTTTCTCTAAACACCTCTACAAAGCCTGCAGTCCTTTCTCTTTTCTACTCTGCCCTCAACATCTTTCCTCACCTCTGTTCTATGCCTCAGTTTCTCCTGTGACACTCACTGCCATTAGATTTTCTTAGCAGGTGACTTGTTTATTGCATGTAAGCTCCCCAAAGGCAGAGGTTTTATTTTGTTTTGTTGGTCAGTGTATCTTCGGTGCCTAGAAAAGTGTCTCAGTCACTTTCATGTCCCTGGGACAAAATACCCAACACTCAACAGCTTATTGAAGGAAAGGTTTATTGTAGCTCAGGATTTAGTCCATAGTCAGCAGGTTAAAATGCAATCATGGCATGGCGGAAGGTCCCCAGCAGAGGAAAACGGTTACCGTCATGGTGGCCAGGAAGCAGAGCAAAGGGAGGACCCTGGAGGGAGGTATAGCCTTCCGTCCACATCCCCTGTGGCCTCCCTCTAACCAGGCCCACTCCTCACAGCACCTTCAGCTGTGAATTCATGAGTAGGTGAATCCACTGGCAAACACCTGTAACATTTCAGAAAGTGAAGTATATATCACATTCTTCAATAGCTTTAGGGGAAAAATCGAAAAATGTTGTCCCTTGTGTTAGCATCAGACAAATTTCACATCAGGAAGCTTTCTCTTATCCCTAGCATGATTATTTCTTTTCTTTTGATACAAATTTAGGAAATCTAATGGAATCACTTCTACACACACACACACACACACACATGCATATATATATTTTGAAGCTTTGCAAGGAAGACTGTAATTCAGAAGGACTGGCTCCTCTAAGGGTACATACATAGCCTTTGAAGGGATAAAACTCTTAAAATTGGTAAGATGAGAATTTATCTGCTCATGATGGAAAGATAAAGAGCCACTTTCTCCTTTGTTATCTTAGTTACCCTCTTGTGGGGACAAAATACCCATCACACACAGCTTGAAGGAGAGGTTTATTTTAACTTATGGGTTTTAGAGGTAAGGAAGGGCATGGTAGAAGCAGGATCCGGTGAGGCAAAACCGCTTTACATCATGGCAGTCAGGAAGCAGAGAGCCAAGGGAGGATCTGAGGAGGGAGATGGATCCTTCTGGGTCACTTCCCTCAGTGACTCGCCTCTTCTGACCAGGCCTCACCTCCTAACAGCATCTTCAGCTTTGATTTCTTAAGTAGATCAATCCACCAGTGAGTACATTATCTCCAGGATGCATATACTTGAGAATTTGGGCGGGACATTTTAGATCTAACCATAACAGTTGTCTCACTGCCCTCTAATTTGGTGAGGTAATTCTTGTTTTTAGTCTTTTTTCTCGTGTTCGCCCCTCTCTTGTCTTACTATGGGACCAGATATGATGCACTAACTAAATGTCAGCAAGTTTGTTCTCTCAGTGAAAAGCTAATCCTTTGCCTTAGGAGGTAGCAAAGCCCAGTTCCTTTGAATCACTGAGTTACACCAATATCTGAGATGTACATTGGTAATTTATGCTATCATAAATGGAATCGTTCTTTCCTCATGACTGTGATTTTTAGGTCAGCATTTCAGGTGTGGAGCTGTGTCCACCATGCCAGGGAGCTGGCTCATTTAGTTCAGGACTTGATTATATACCATCTGAAATTTTAAGTAGCATTTAAAATTTAATTCTGAGAGAAGCTTCTTCCTTCAGCAAGATGGGTATCTTCCATATGTAGGTAAATAATATTCATTTCATATCAAGCAAAATTGATTGAATATAGAGGTGATGTGTTAATGCCTGGCTGGACTAGAACTGGTCAGTGTTGATTTTGTCACTGTCCAACCTGGAAAGCCAGTGACTGGAAAGGGACTTACATTAACCACTGAACATTTTCCACTGTTGTCTCAAGCACAAAGGAAACATGACGGTTGTTCTACCACTGATGGTGAATTGCTGCATGAAGCCTAATTTATTAGCTACAAAGACTGGAAATTCTGGCCCATGGTGGGAAAAGTATGGCTAATATAACAGTATGAACCTACTGTTTGGTAAGAAAGATTTGGAAAATACTTAATTTCTATCTAATCAGACAAATGGCTAACATTTTCATTGCAGAATTAAAAATATAACTCTATGGTGTGGAACTCCAGGTATCAGCTCTCTTCTTCATAATGCCATCATTTTCTAAAGGTTCAGGGCCTTCTGGGCCTTTGATAACCATTTTTTAGAGCTTTGTTGGTGAGCAACACTCACTTCCACCTCCCACTTTTTACCTGGAGTCTCAGCCTTCTTCTTCTCTCTTTTCCAGTCTACTTTATAGTACTAAGTTTTCTTTCAAGATTTTCCATAGATTTCTTCTTTGTCTTCTGGCTGTGCAAACACCTGCCTGTTCAGATCTTTTTTTATACATTAGATGGGGCCCAAATGAATAGGCCACCTGTTGACTTGTATCATTCACACTCATGCCATTTTATTGTCAGCTTCATTTCCTTCCTTGTCCCACTAACTTTAGGCTGAAAGACATGGTCATATTTCATATTAATTGAATGAATACTACATAGGTAGTGTATGCCTGACACATGACTTTTATTCTTTATTTAAAGTGAAATACAGTACAAAAATACGTGAAGGTTCAGCTCATATAGAGTATATAAAATGTAAAGCCCTTTCAGTTTTGCAGTCCTGGGAATTGAACCACGCTCCTGAGCATAATGAGCAAATGTTCTACCACTCAGTCCTTTATATTACGTTATTTTGAGACAGGGTCTTACTAAGTTTCCCGGACTAGTTTTGAGCTTATGATCCTCTCTTCAGCCTCTCTAGCAGCTGCAATTAAAGGATGTGTGCTACTGTGCCTGGCCATAGTTGTCCCCTTCTATAACATTTTCTGCATTTTGTAGAGTCACTCACAGTTAAGTACTTGATGTGTATATTTCTGGACCAATTCTCAGCCCTCCCAGTGATATATATTTAATAACTGAATGGGTTTTCTTGCAAAGATTCCACTTGTTATCACTGGGAAAGCACATTCTCTTAAAACTCACTCTGATTAAACATTAGTTCACAAAATAATTTTAACTAACAGTTCTCAGGTTTTAAAAAGTGTGACCCACTGAAAGAAATATGTATTATATCATAGTGCAGGACACAGATGGCTGTGTATATGTTTGTATAAAAATAGATGTGATGTGTTTCTCAGACACAATATTTACCCTTAATGTGCTCAGTTCACTCTCATGCTTTCTGTTCTGTTCCATTTCATTCTGTTTGTTTAAATAAAAAAATGCCAGTGATAACTGGCTGGATTGATTTCATGACTGACTAATGAGTTGTGACTCACAGTTTTAAACAGTCTGCCTTAGAGTGTGTGCTTTCAAGGAATTCCTTGGTCTCCCATTCCTCAGAACCCCTGCTTCTTCGGTGATGGTCTGGGTGTAGGGGTTGCTCCTGGGACTTCAGAGTAGTGGGACATAAGGGTTCAGCGTGCATAAACAATTTTTGTGCACAGGTATGATTATGTCTCTAGGCTGTGTATTACTAAAGGAATAAATGCTGCACCAAAGAAATATATTTTAGAAATTTTGATTTGTATTGTGAGATTGCTTCCCTGGAAAACATCTCTGCATGTTTTCTGCTACATAAATGCAGATGGGGACTCAAGGGGCCGGGTAACAGCAAGAGAGTATTGGGATGATGCTCACTGTCGCTCTTTGTATCTAACCCATCCACAGGTCATTGGTGTCTCCAGAGTCTACAGCAAATAGAAGTGCATGAAGAAGGAGGTACGGTATATTTATTGTATCTTTACTGACTCAGGATGTTTCACTTTAGCAATAACCCGAAGTGGCTTTCCATGTCTGTGGATGAGACCTGTTCCTTTGTTTGACATTAAAGATTCTCCCCTACCTGGGATTCTACACTTTGACTTTATCTTCCCTGGCATTTCTCCAGGTTCCCAGACGAGCCCTCCTCCTCCACTCCCCAGCCTAGAATGCCCTTGTCACCTTCCCTGCTGAGTTACGTTTGCAATCCTGCCTGCCTCTGGGGCCCAGTTCACATACTCTTCTCCTGAAGCCTTCTGAGTCTGGTTTCCCACAGTGCTTTGCTTGGGCTGCATGCATTGAATAGACCTGCAGCTGGGCATTTACCTTCCTGGATACGGTGAAATTCACATTGCTGTGAGTCCTTATGTGACATGGTCTGGCTTCTTGAACCTCCTTTCCCTCACAACCATTCTCCCCCTTGCCCATACTACTCGCCCCAGAAGCCCCTGCAGTGCTCCCCAGATATGCCAGACTCGTTGTAGGGAACACTTTTCCTCAGACCCCTATGTGCCTAGCTTTCTTCTGTCTCAGTTTCTTAGCCCTTTTGTGGATGTTTAATAATCTAAAGTAGCCACCCAATCACTCTGGACTACATAAATGTAGCCTGTTGTATTTTTCATTGTGCTATTACTAAAGTTCCTCACTTGTTCTTTGTTAACTGTCTCTACTAGAATTTTCATGGGAGTCAGAATAGCTTTTATTTTATTCAGAGCTGTGTCCTTATTGTCCAGGACAGTGCAGCCTGGTCATATTAGGTGCTTATTAAATGATTGTTGTATAAATAAAATGAATGCTGTGCATATTTCTTAGTGGAAGAACTTATATTCATCTTGTTTGGGCCTCTACAATTCTGAACTCAGTATGTTGACCCTGATTGGAATTAAATTAATATTACAGACTCAATTAATACCATGTATAGGACAGTAAAGGTGTGAAAAACAGTTATAACCAGAATCTGTCATAAAACGTATAACTATTTTATATAATGCAAATGTATATATGATTGCTATTTTTGTAAACAAGAAGCCAAATGTTACCACCAAATGCGATACATTTTAAATCATATTATGTAATTTAATTTTTGGAACAGTCCTATGTATTACTTTCCCTGCTGTGCAGTAACTGGGGTTCAGGGCTGCAGACACTTGTCCATTGTGATGTTGCATATAAAGTATCTAATAGGCACTGGGGTATGGTTTAATCACTCAGCTCGTGCTATTTCAATATATGCACGTAAGGAGTGTTATTAAAGTATTTGGAAATAAATATATTATGGACAATATCTGTCTTTAAGCTGATTGGTGAAATTTCAGTTGTTCTACTAAGTATTTTTTCTCTTCACAGATGAGTGGACTTTTTCTTGTTTATTTGCCAATTTTGATAACAATAGAGAAAAGGTAGCTCGCTATCTCTTCCTTTCTGACCAACCCTCTCATTCATGGACAGGTCTGTTGATGCACATTCTTAGGCCTATTCATTCTTGGAATAGAATTTTATGATCTCATGGCTCCCAAAAGGACTTTAATGTGGTTTTAAAGTAAGTGCTCATTTTGTTTTTCAGTGGTAGCCCAAGGCAATACATTTAAGAGATAACTGAGCATGTGGAGAAATGTTTACTTTGGTTGTATGCTATGTGTTCAGCATCTAATGAGTTGGGTTTTGATTCTTGGTAAAGGACAGTCGCTCAGGCAGGAAGCTCAGGCCTCCTGGCCCTGCAGCTCCAGAGCTTGGGGTATGTCCAATACCAACAGGCAGATATCCTAGTTTCTGGCTTCACTGCTTTATAGTTTTTTGATCTATAACTTAACAGTCAAGAGATTTCACACTACACTGCGCGTGCACACACACACCACACACTCCTACCTGGCTTCTCTTGAAAAATATGCAGCAACCCTGACTGCTGCTCCATTTGACAATAGTCAACAACAGCTGACTGCAGCCCTCCTGTGCAGCTGGAGCCTGCTGTCTGCCCTCTTTGCCATGGTGAGGGTGAGGGTGAGGGCTGTCCAAGGTCTTCATCATAACCCTCTAGGCTTGGGTTTGAGACTCCTGCAAGTCCTGGGATTTACTGACAGGCTTTCATAGCCACCCTTTCTAAAATAGCATCTCAGTGTGCTGCTACTCTACTGGGATCTTCCTTTATTCCTCTCTGTGAGATGCAGACCTGGACTCTTGTTTGAATCACTGGCAGCTATTTATGGTACTGGGACCCAAATTAAAGATTTGAATAATTAACAGGACAAAACTAATGAAAAATTCTAGCGTGTAGAAAATGAAACCCAAAGACTGTGTTCATCACCTGAGATAGCCAGATCGAAGACAGGGCAGAGAGATGGTAAGAGATAAGATGGCCCTTGTCCTAAATGGCTTTCAAAACCCGCAGCTGGGCTCCCAGTTTGGCTTATCTTTGATTCATTTTAGAATGAAGAACAGCTGGATGGTGCTGAAAAAAGTTTGTTGCTTTTCTCAGAGCACCAGCTTCTTTTTATACAGTGTACAAATACTTGAATTTCATGTTTAGAGAAGGGCTGGCAGAGAGATTCACTATAATTTTCCAGTAAATTGGTTGCTCCTTAAATAATCAAGTTAGGTTCCAGATTTTGGCTACTTTTTTCTGCTGTATACAGCCATGATTATTTGAATTCTGTGTACATGGGTGTTAATTTGTATATATTACTATGAATAAAAGTCCAACTTCAGAATAATTATATTTCTTTTGCATTGCTATATGAAACCAGTACTATAATAAATTAGCATATCTACTAAATGGCTTGCCATAAATCCTATATTCTTGTAACTGTACATTAAATACGTTTTATAATCTCTAGAAAAATGTAAGAAACCTATCTAGATATGTATTAAACTAATAATTGAAAATCACGGATTTTGGCCAGGTGTGGTGGCGCACTCCTGTAATCCCAGCACTGGGGAGGCTGAGGCA